>NW_024870903.1:2042193-2702040 GCF_019054845.1 Dipodomys spectabilis | reverse complement strand
TTCTGTTTCACTCATGTAAAGTAAACATACCCAACAGGCTAGATCCATCCATCCCTTATATCCTTACAACACCTTGTGGGCCTCAGACAGCTTTGACTGCTGGAAAAATGAACATGAGAATGGGTCATTGGGACAGGCGATGTCTCCCCTCCTCTCCTTGACTTGGAAGTACTGTGTCAAGCAGTTCTTGATACACTATGGGACTGGTCAGCTTCTCAGCCTCTCACTCCCTCAAACAGCTAGAGTCACTTCTGTACTTAAAGCTGCCAGATACCTTGAGAAACTACCCTGGCAACCAGGAACTTGCACTCATCCTGTGAGCGCTGCTTCATTGCCAATTGAACTCTAAACACAGGGATCAGTGTTCCTGATACTGTTTCTGGGGAATGTGACTGAAATCCCTCTGATGGGACATGAGACAAGAACCTGTGGTTGTCTGAAGGAGAAGTAGCATCTGGATCTAGTTTTCTTTCTCTTCAGACTGCTTTTTTGCTACTTGCATGTTTTTGAGAGATTGAAAACTATAAAACTGGGCCAGGGGGAAAAACAACAACATTGGCACTTGTCATCCTCCTCTTCAAAATAGCAGAAAAACCATGAATTTAATACTCCTCTTGAGCACCAGTCCTATATTGCTAAGATTAAATCCTTCTGGCCAAATTTATATTTCAAATACACTGAAAGAATAAAAAGGATTCTAAAGAAGAATAAGGGCTCAGGGTATAAAATATATACTTCTTTATTTATACAAATAGGGTTTTAAAACAATCATATTTAAAAGAAATTTGCATTTTTACATTCACCATCAGTGAGTTCCTGACAGAGAAGGCTGAGCATGATGATACATAGCAAGGTCCCACTGCAGACAAAGTAGCTCAGGAAAGCACCATTTATTTGAGAAGCAGTAGGCAGGCTCTGGCATTCCTGTAGCACTGCTAGCAATGGGAAGTCTTAAACCTCTTCTTCCACAAGACTTCTTCAAATTCCCCCTGTTCATCAGCAGTGGCATCTTTGCATTGCTGGTATTTGGACACCGGGTCTTTGATGTTGCTCTCAGCCTCAGTGAATTCCGTCTCATCGATGCCCTCGCCTGTATACCAGTGCAAGAATGTCTTGTGCTGCAACATGGCACTGAACTGGTCTGAGGTGTGCTTGAAGGGTTCCTGGATGGCTGTGTTGTTGCCAATGACTGAGGCCAACATCGTGAGGCCATGTGGGGGGATGTCACACACAAGTGTCTTCACGTTGTTGGGGATCCATTCTGCAAAGTAGCTGCTGTTCTTGTTCTGCAAGTTGAGCATCTGCTCATCCACCTCCTTCATGGACATGCGGCCTCGGAAGATGGCAGCCGCTATCAGGTAGCAGCCATGGCGGGGATCACAGGTGACCATCGTTCTTGGTGTCAAACATCTGCTGGGTGAGCTTGGGCACTGGAAGAGCATTGTACTGCTGGCTGACATGGCTAGTCAGGGATGCAAGGCCAGGCATGAAGAAGTGCAGGCAGGGGAAGGACACCGTGTTCACGGCCAGCTTGCGCAGGTCTGCATTCAGCTGGGCAGGGAAGCACAGGCAGGTGGTGACCTTGCTCATGGTAGCCAACACCAGGTGGTTCAGGTCTCCATAGGTGGGCATGGGCAGCTTCAGGGTGCAAAATCAGATGTCATACAGGGCCTCGTTGTCAATGCAGAATGTTTCATCTGCAATTTCCACCAACTGGTGGACAGACAAGATGGTGTTGTAGGGTTAGGTGAGGATGATAGGGTTAGGTGGATAAAGGCTCAGCCCAGCACTGGGAACTAGAGTGTCTGGATGTTAGGGAGGAGGGGTGCCTGTTAGCCATCTCCCATGGACTATGATGACTTATCAAATATGAAGTTGTCTGGTCTGAAACTCTGGCCAAATGGTTCTGATCTCACTGAGTCTAAGGTGCCAGTGTCCAACATCTTGGGCAAGGGTATGACACTGAAGGTGTTCATGATGCTGTCTGGGAACTCCTCTCGGATCTTGTTGAGAATCAGGGTGCCCATGCCTGACCTGGTGCCACCTCCCAGGAAGTAGGCCAGCTAGAAACCCTGGAGACAGCCACACCTTTCTGCTCACCACTTCCAGCACTGACTCCACCAGCTCGGCTCCCTCTGTGTAGTGGCCCTTGGCCCAGTTATTGCCTGCCCTGTTCTGGCCTATCAGACACAAAGACATGATGAGACACATACTCCAGGAATAATGACTGTGCTATATGCATTGTGAAGACTATAGGCTCCTCTGAGCAACTTTGGCTATTAGTTTAGATACACTTTGGTGAAATAAAGGAAATGTTTTCTTTTTTGGGATCCAGTCGTGGGCCTGAACTCTGGGCCTGGGCACTGTCCCTCAGCTCTTCAGCTCAAGGCTAGTGCTCTACCACTTAAGCCACAGCACCACTTCTGGCTTTTTTTCCTGCTTATATGGTGCTGAGGAATCAAACTCAGGGCCTCATGCATGCAAGGCAAGCACTGTACTGCTGAGCCACCTTCCTAGCCCCCAGGAAATGTTTTCAATGTATCTGGGACCCTACAAATCACCCAGGTTCTAAAGAAAGTAAAGACAATGTGGAGGAAGATACATTTTAACCCAAACCACGTACTTCTCAAAATGAACAGAGCCTGGGGATGGGAAGGGCTCTCAGTGGTAGAGTGCTTGCCTCACATGCACAAGGCCCTGGGATCGATTCCTCAACACCACATAAACAGAAAAAGCCAGAAGGGATGCTGTGGTTCAAGCGGTAGAGTGCTTACCTTGAGCTGAAGAGCTGAGGTACAGTGCTCAGGCCTAGAGTTCAAGCCCCACAACCGACCAAAAAAAAAATGAACAGAGCCTGCCTCAATACTGGAAAAGTACTTACTTTCACAGGAGGAACAGGAGAACAGAATAGTCAGAGGGAAGCTAAGCTGCAAGCATTTGTCTGCACCTTGCTCATACATAGCTGTGCTTTGATTTCTGGTGTCCTGAAGTGGTTCCCTGTTATTGCCAGGTATTTGAAATGGCCAGCAGTGCTGAAACCTTGTTGGAGGCATTCCCTGCTCGCTGTTCATTCCCTTCAGAGGCTGTTTGCAGACTGGCACTTATCTGTGCTGATTGAGTGGCCAGGGTCATGACTCCCGTGGACTGAAATAGGTGGGTTAGGTGAGGATGATATCTAGATGGATAAAGGCTCAGCTCAGCACTGGGAACTGGAGTGCCTGGATGTTAGGAAGGAGGGGTGCCTGTTAGCCATCTTCCATGGACCATGCTGACATACTAAATATGAAGTGTCTGGTCTGAAACTCTATGGTTCCAATCCTACTGAGTCTAAGGTGCCAGGCTCTACATCCACCATGATGGCCTGAGGAACATATTTGTTGCCTGTGGGAACAAGATTTGACTTAGGCCTATACTTGACAAGGAGCTTAGGGGCAGAGCTTATGATTCTAAGTGGCACTCAGCATTCATTACAGAAATTACAGCATTTCAGACATGGAAACAGAAAAGATATCTTGAGAATGAATCACCATGCAAGAGGCTTCAGCAACTTTAAGGACGTTTGCAGTTGTCTATTTCCATGCATTTCATTCCTTTGCTTTGGGCATGGTGGCTGAAATCTCAGCTACTCAGGAGGCAAAGATGAGCATCAGGCTTTGAGTCTAATGGGGCAAAAGAAAGATGACAACACATTTTTTTGTTGTTGTTGTTCATGGTGGGGCTTGAACTCTGGGCCTGGGCGCTGTCCCTCAGCTCTTCAGCTCAAGGCTAGCACTCTATCACTTGAGCCACAGTCTCACTTTCAGTTTTCTGAGTTGTTTATTGTAGATAAGGGTCTCAGGGACTTCCCTGCCCAGGCTGGATTTGAACCATGATTCTCATTTCTCAGCCTCCTGAGTAGCTAGGATTACTGGTGTGAGTCATCATTGCCTATCAGTAAGAAGCTTTCTCTTTTTTGTTAATTTTATTTTTATTGTAAAGGTGCTGTATAGAGGAGTTACAGTTACATGAGTAAGGAAATGAGAACATTTATTGTCGAACATTGTTACCCACTCCTTTGTTGTTCTCCCTATCCCTTCCCTTCCCTAATTAAAAGTAGCTAGGTGCAGAGCACCAGTGGCTCATGCCTATAATCTTAGCAACTGTGGAGTTGGAGATCAGAGGATCACTGTTCAAAGCCAGCCTGGGCAGGAAAGTCTGTGAGACTCTTATCTCCAATAAACTAATAGAAAACCAGAAATGGCACTGTGGCTTAAGTGGTAGGGCTGCTTGTCTTGAACAGAAGAGTTGGGGCACAGTGCATAGGCCCAGAGTTTAAGCGCCACTGCCGACAAAAAAAACAAACAAGCAAAACAAAAGAGCCAGGTGTGGCTCTTCAGCAAGTAGATGTAGGGGGAATTCAAGTATAATGCTTTTCTAGGGAAAATACATAAAATACATATTTCTTGTGTTATAATGTTTCAATAATTGTTATCAAATAGCACATTTCCCTATATTCTAATACTCAGAGCAACTTTGGGCAATTACTTGTAATTTGCCATTTAACCTGATTTTTCAAAAGGGATATCAGTTAAAATGATATAAACATGAGTTTGAGACTGCCCCCTTCCTAAACAATCACATGAAGAAAACTGGCCATCCTGCCTGATATATAGAATCTAATAAAGACACAACATAAAATACTGTTCATAGGAGTGACACAATCCCACACAACAACTCTCAACCAAGGAACCACAAGATTAAAGTCTTATATCTTACTTAAGCAATATTAACACAAAATACCAAGGTGGGGACATCCCCAAATGTAGATCCATAGAACTCAAATACATTAAATAGCTCTGTCCTTTTGTTTGCACTTTTTCATTTGTTTATTACAGAGGAAAACCAATTATCTATGATTCTGTTTGTATACAATAATATAGAATGGAAACTCTTTATATAAAATTAAATGAATTTCACATTGACAGTTACAAAAACTGAAAATCTACTCTGTAGACTTCAGAAAGGTTGTTTGTATTAGGAAAGACAATATGAATCATTTAAAAGCAGTGTTTACACATTATTATTGGGTTTTTCTACATCACAACAATGTTTTTTACTTTAAAAACCTTAAAAAGAATTTATTGTTGGCTAAGTATTCATATTCAAAATGCTGAAGTCCAGAAGTGTTATAGATTTCAGGGTGAGACACTTTATTTATGCTTTGTGATTTGGACTATTCACATATATATTAGTGACTGAACATCCCTCTTTACAATTTTAAAATTTTCAATTAAAAAAATTTTTTTTAGAAATTTAATCTGTATTTTAAAGAGGGCAATGCAACTGGGCTCTGGTTGCCGAAGGGTGAAATTCTAGCTACTCAAAAGTCTGAGATCTTAGGATCGCAGATTGAAGCCAGCTGGGGCAGGAAATTATGGGAGACTCTCATCTCCAAGAAACTACCTGAAATAGTTGGTGCCATGCCACCTCCTGCGGAGTCTGCATGAGATCCCCTTAGACAAAGAGCTTTAAGGAAGCATGCCTGCAGGAAGGGGGTGTTGGTTCAAGGCTTCCCATACACTTGGCTGCACCTTTATAGCCTCTAACTTTATTCTTACTATATTCTTCTTGGCTGTACATTCGTTGCTTTTATTCTCATTTTGGCTATTTTCTATTAATCTGTGAACAGAGCATGTTGTTTCTTTCCAGTCCAATAGAGAGGGCTTCTTTAAATAATAAAGACTAGGAACAAAGATTAAATGTGGGTGATGCCCCAATCAATCTATCATCTGATGTGATGCTGCCTCCAAAAACTCCTACAACTTCACAAGCGGTTTTGCAGCTCATGCATAGTAAACATAAAAACTTAAAATTTCCAAATATGTTACAACAAGCAGAATTAATGAATTAAACTAAGCTAGAAGGACTTATCCCAGAAGCCCAGAGAGTTCTAAAAAAAGGATCCCCTGATAATAAAAGGAAAGAAAGATTGAAGAGATGAAGGACAATGCCTATGCCCAGAGTAGAAGCCCCATGACAACAACAAAAAAAAATCCAGGTGTGGCTACTCAGCAAGTACAGGTAGGGGGAATTCAGTAAAAGGCTTTCCTGAGGAAATTCACAAGTGTATACTCAAAATATATGGTGGAGTGGCTCAGGTGGATACAACACTTGACTTACAAGATCGAGGCCCCAAATTTGAACTACAATACCACCCTAAGAAAGGCAGGAACTCCTTCCTTGTCATTAATATTCCTCGGGGACCTATTCTGCCACAGTATTGGAAGCCAGATGGGAGATATTCACTAGCTGCCTCATTGTAATACACCTCGATTCTCTGCAGCTGTAAGCTGCTGTCTACATAGTAGTTGCCAGTGCAGTCAATGTTGTGCTCATCGCTTAGCATTTCCCAAAACTGAGATGGAAATAGAAGTGTATTATGGCCTAGAATGTTAACTGTCCAAACAATGGACTTTAAAATAACTATAAGAAACCCAAGTCCTGTTGACACAAATATTTTTGTAAAAAAATTAGATTTTTTAAATTAAAAAAAGCACAAAAATTGATGGTATTTTCGTTTTGTTGATCTCTTTTCTATCTGGCTGAATAGAAGACATCTGCGTTCTCCTATGAGTATTCCATCTTATGGGATACCATATTCTGTTTGGATTCTATGACGAGAACCTGGCCTTATATGGACATGAAGTTGCCAAAGCAGTAACTTGAAGACTCAGCTAGAAGGCTCTCCAGAACCCCAAGGGTCCTCAGAGCATACACCGACAACCACTGATTTAGTAAACACCCAACTTAAGGGAACTGAGATAGGGCATGAAAACTCAGAGAAATTTGCATTAAGGTGGACGAACTGTTCTCAATTATCTGATACTCATCAGCTGACAAAAAGGGAATCCTCTGTATCTGTCAGCTCAAAGACACTGCACTCCTTTCATTCAAATCAGACCAAAAATGCATTAGTCTATTCCCAGGAAACTAAGTACAATGACTTGAGTCTCAGGTAAGACTAAGACATGCAAGAGAGTTGAAACCACCCCAGCCTTGCTTAAAAAACCACACCCACCTGGGCCACACAAATTAGGGAAATTGGGGAAACTATCTGGGGGACTTGATTTCCAGGAGGTTAGGGACTACTATGGTGCCCCACCTACCTCAGCCTAGACATGACCACTACCACCTGCACCCTCCAACCCCATCCTCTTCCTCCTCATCCCCCTAAATTTGAGACTAGGATCCTAGGCCAGTGTCATGCTCCCCTTTGGGCCAATCTGGTTGCCACTGTGGCTTGCCTCTATGTACACGATTTCCCTCATGGTGTAAGACTGCAGAGCAGTTGGATGCATGTCCTCAGCAGTGGTGTACACAGAGGCAAACAGGTAGGACTGGGGAGCAGGAATCTGACACAGCCAACTCAGATCCCCATTTAAACCTCTGGTTGTTACAGGGGCAGAGGAGATAGGGTGGACTTGATAGGCAGAGCCAGTAGGTGCTCCAACTCAGTCTCCCTACTGCTGGGTAATCAGAGATAGCTACCTGTTATCACTTAGCCCTGGCATCCAGCTGTCAGCCTCAAGTCAATTAGCACAGCTGCCACTCTATTTGGAACCTCTTGTCACACTGCCATCCACCTCCCACCTTGACTCACAAGAGAGGCTGAACCCTGGGATACAGGAAGCAAGAGGAGGGGCTTCCTCTACACAAGGTACTTGTGCCAGAAGCCAAGAACAAGCCTACCTTCTATTTTTGATAGGAGGGCCTAGAACTGAAGGGGCACGTTCAGCTGTGATCCCAAGAACAAGCACAAACTGTTGGATTCCATGACTGATTTCCATTCTGGGAAGAGTCAGGAGCTTAGGGCCTTGCCTAAAAAAAGAAAACTCAGGTTTTCTTTTCTTTTCTCTTAAAAGCAGCTTGCTTTATTACTTAAGCCATAGGTCTACTACAGTCTACTTTTTGTTTCATTTGGCTTCTGCTCCGAGTGTGAGAACTCGGCTCCTGCTCTGTGTGTGTGTGTGTGTGTGTGTGTGTGTGTGTGTGTGTGTGTGTGTGTGTGTGTGTGTGTGTGTTGGCCGGAGCTTGAAATTAAGGCCTGGTGACTCTTTCTGAGATTTTTACTATTATTGAGATTAGGTGATTACCTAAATTTCTCTTATTTCAGAATATTGTGGAATAGTGATATTTAGTTGAAGTCACAAACATATTTTAACCTTCACAATGCAAATTGTCATTATTATGGTCGATAAAGTTTGTGAATTCTATAAGCTTTGACAATACAATTCTATAAGCTTTGACAATACAATTATTTCTTCCAGGTGATATATACATTTCTTTCCTTTTGCTTATTGTAAGACATTCTGTCTTTCACTCTCATTCCTCTCCTCTCTTTCTGAGGTTTTATTGATTTACTTAGTTAACTGAAGGGTAGATGGCTCTACTACTTGAGCCACAGCTAAACTTCTGCCTTTTTTAAGTGATTAATATGAGGCAAGAATCCCATGGGTAGTCCAGGGCAGTACAGAGAGGCTTGAAATCTGAGGATCAGAGTTCAAAGTCAGCCTGGGCAGGAAAGTCAATGAGACTCTTATCTCCAGTCAACCTAATAGGTGGAAGATAGTAGAGCTGTAGCCTTGAGCAAAACACTTCAATTTTAAGTCCCTCGACTGAACACACTGAAGCAAGTTTCATGGACTTTCCTGTCCAGTATGGCTTTGAACCATGATCTGCAGATTTCCGTTTCCTTAAGATTCAGAATTATAAGTGTGAGTCAACATTTACAAATCTTTAGTTACCTCTTCTTTCACCTTTTCAGTTATTTATTATTTCTTTCTTTCTTTTTGGCATTTGTTATTAGGCGCTAGCTCTTATGCTGTTTTTTTTGTTTCCCTTGAAACTACCATTCCCTACAACTTCGACCACAGGTAAACTACAGGCTGTTTTTCTTTTTTGCAGCTCTTTTTCTAGGGCTTAAACTCAGGTCACAGTGACTGAGGTTCTATTTTTTTTTTTAATTGAGTGGTGGTTCTTATGTCTTGAAATTAAGTCATGATGACTTTCCTTGAGGTTTATTTATTTTTACCTTAATAGTAGCTGGTTTCACTACTTGAGCCATAGCTCAACTTTTGCATTTTTTGTGGTTAATAAGAGATTAGAATATCAATAGAAAGTCAAGAGCATTACAGAAAGGACTGAAATCTGAGAATCATGTTTCAATGCCAGTCTTGTGCAAGAAAGTCAATGAGACAATTATCTCTAATAAACACCAAGAGGTTGGAAGAAGTAGACCTGTAGCCATGAGCAAAACATAGCAAGTTCAAGCCCCCATACTGAACACAGTAAAATATGTCTCCTGTACTTTCCTGCCTGGGCTGGCTTTGAACCACAGTCCTCAGTTTTCAGTAATCTGAGCAGGTAGAATTACAGTTTTGATTTAGAAAACCTTAATATGCTCCTTTTCTACCTTTTCATTTATTTGATTGTCCCTTCCCCCTTTTTCAAAGTTCATGTCCTTTATTATTAGGGCCTACTCATTTATGCTCAGTATTTAATTAATTAATTTATTGATATTGTCAGTTGTGGGGCTTGAACTCAATGCTTAGGAACTGTCCATCAGGGACACAACAGGCACACTACTATTTTTAGACACAGTGCCACTTCTACTTAGTTGGAAAAAACAGTCACCAGGGGACTTTTTTTTTATTGTAAAGATACTATACAGAGGGTTACAGTTACATGAGTGAGGTAATGAGTACACTTCCTCTTGAACATGTTACCCCCTCCATTGTTTTCCCCCTACCATCCCTTCCTTCCTTACCTTCCCCGAGGTTCTTTTTTTTTTTTTTTTTTGATTGTGATTAAGTGATTACATAATTTCCGGAATTTCACAGTATTGTGGAATAATGATGCTCATTTAAAGTCACAAGTTCATTCTAACTTTCCTGGAGCAAATTGTCTATCACAGTCTATAACATATAACGGTGTTCACATGTTATACACCATACATGTGATCAGCAGCATGGGGATATTTAGTAGTGGTTCAACCAGATGAGTGGGAGTTCTTTGTTTCTTAAGTCCTGTTAGTTTTGTCATATCACCTAACATTTTGGATTTAGCATCCACTTATCAGGGAGACCATGTTCCGTTTGTCTCTTTGCTCTTGGCTTACCTCGCTCAACATGATTCCTTCTAGCTCCATCCATTTCCCTGCAAATTCCATTATTTTGTCATTTCTAATGGTTGCATAATATTCCATTGTGTATAGATACCACAATTTTTGGATCCATCCATCTGTGGTGGGGCATCTGGGTTGTTTCCATATCCTAGCTATTTGAACAGTGCTGCAATAAACATGGAGGTGCACGTGTCCTTGTATATTGGTTACCAGGGGACTTTTTAGCCGAGGCTGGCTTCCAAATGTGATTCTCAGATCTAAGCTTCCTGAGTAGCAAGGATTACAGGCATGAGCCAGAGGCACCTGGCTTGTTTTTTTTTAGATCAAAACTAGCAGGCTCTACATTTAGGCCACACTACTTCACTGTCCATGAGATTTTTGGCCTTTTGTTTTTTGCTCAAAGCTAGCAGGAACAAAAACTCAACTCTTGAGGTCTTTTTTTTGGGGGGGGGGTGGAGGCTTGAATTCAAGGCCTAGTGACTGTCGCTGAGGGTTGTTTTGTTTTGTTTTGGGTATTTTGTTTTTCATTTCAAAGCTAGCAGGCTCTACTACTTGAGCCTCAGCTCAACTTCCACCTCTATTTTTCTTTTAGTGGTTAATAGTAGATAAGAGTCCCATGGGAACCAAGGCACTACACAGTATCCTAAAATCTAAGGATTACAGTTTAAAGCCAGCCTGCGCTAGAAAGTCCATCAGTCTCATCTCCAATTAAGCACATGATACAGGAAGTAGTATTTTTAAACTTGAGTAAAAACCCTCAAGTTCAAGCCCATGTCTAGCACACTCAAAAAGAAGTTAGTTGGACTTTCCTGCCCAGGCTGGATTCGAACTGTGATCTTTACATTTCAGCTTGGATTAAAGATATGAGTCTATATTATAAAAACTAATTGGCTCTTTTCTTCTTCACATACATTTATTTATTTGTTGGTTCTCTGTCTTGTTTTTAGGGCCTCACCAATCTTGCTGAAAGATAGAATGCTCTAAAACTTTAGTAACAGTTGCAATTTGGTTCATTTTTTGGTTTTGGTGGTTAGTAGGAGGTAAGTATAGACACTCCCACAAGGTCCTGACTTATACTGATTGCGATTCATTGTCAGGGGACAAGGAAAGTTCATGAGACTCATCTCAAATTAACCTCCAAAACATTGGAAATGGTCAAGTAAAAACTTGTAGATCATATCCCAGAAAGGAACACACACACAGTCATACACACACACACACACACACACACAATGGGCTTTTTACACACACACACACACACACACACACACACACACACACACACACACACACACACAATGGGCTTTCCTGTCCTGGCTGCCTTGGAATAGTAATGCTCGATTTCAGTGTTTTGAGTAGCTAGAATTTCAAATGTGAGCCACCAGTTTCTTGTTAATTTTTTATCATTTTTAAGACTCTTTCTGCTCTCTTGCACTTTTTTAAAAAATTTATTTTGTGGTTGTCTTAGTGCTAGATCTGTTTTTCACTTACATTTTTTAAAACTTTTTTTCTTAGCTTTTTCTTAGCTTTTTTTATGTTCAAGGTTGCTGCTCTGCCACTTCAGCCACAGTTCCACTTCTCTTTGCTGATTAGTTGGGAATAGGAGGCTCATTGACTTTCCTGCCCAGGCTGGCTGTGAACCACAGTCCTCAGATTTGAGGATACTGTGTAGTGCCCTTGGCTTCCTGTGAGACACTTCTGTCCTATTTACTACCAAAAGATAAAGAGAGTGGGGCTGAAGTTGATCTGTGGTTCAAATAAGAGAGCCTGCTAGCTTTGAATTAAAAAAAATACTTGGAAGTCGAATTCTGGTACTAATTGTACACTATTCAAACAAAACAAAACGAAAAAAAAAACAAAAACAACTTATGTGCAGTGACCAGGTAATAAGGATTCCTAACTGATAACCTGAACTCATTTCCCAAAGCCTTTTTTAGACATATATGGTCATTTGTGTCAGCTGAGGAGAGATTAAAGAACAAGGCTTTACAGGCCAGTTACTCAGGACTTGGAAATCAGGATCCATTGGCAAAGCTTTTCAGAAAATGACTAAAAACTCACTCTTCACAATTCCAAATGGTTCTTCCCTCTGTGCAAGGGAAAGAGGGATGAGAAGGAAGAAATATGGGAACTAAGAAACCTCAAACAAGTTAAGTTATGTTAACTTTATTAGATAAAGTAAAACATAGGTGTACGGTGTGCAATCCAGAAAAGGACATGTCACCTCTGTGTGGATCCCAGTTAATTTAGTTAATCGATGGTAAAGAGTAAAATCCATTATTGTATTTATAGAAAGGATGTACATGGCAGGCAAGTCAGTTCACTAACCTCAAGGATTTTGAACATAAAGGAGTGAAAGTGTTTGACTGTGTTTGGGCAACAGGAAGGAAAAGAGCTGAGGAGGACTGAGATGTGCAGACATTCCCCAAGAAAGATTTCACTGACATCAAGTCTTCAGATGCATGCTGGTTGCCAGTGGCTTATGCCTGTAATCCTACTCAGAAGGCTTAAATCTGAGGATTGTGGTTTGAAGCCATCTGGGATAAGAAAGTTTGTAAGTCTTTTATGTTTTACAACTCAAGAATATTCATATTTGTTGCTAATTGCAACCCAAGGCAGTGCAATAGGATACCAAGCTGAAGAAAATTAGAAAATAGACAGGTATAGAGAAAAAGAAAAAATAATCAATGAGGACCCAGGGTCCCAAGGCTTACTGGCTCCTGGGCCCCAGGTCACACAAGCAATCATATTTATTTGAATTCACACTGGGAAGGTTACCATGGATACATGCAAAAATGAAGCTTCTATATTGCAATCAGAGCCACCACAATGAGTGAGAAACACTGGTTCCCTTTTTGTTTTGAGAAAGGAGAATGCAACCTAGAGAAAATCCAGACATTTGGTCTATTTTATCTAGCTTCCTAGGTTAAATTGTCAATTCTTTTACCTCCCAGGCTTCAAGGCCTTTAAAGCACTATGGAAGGGGGCAATAGCTTAACCCTCTCCAGAGGTATGCTTTTTTTTTTTTAATTGTGAAAATACCATACAGAGGAGTTACAATTACATTGGCAAGATAGTGAGTACATTTCTTATCAAGCATTCTTGCCTCCTCCTTTGTTTCCCCTTACCATCCCTTCCCCTCTCAACCCCCCTTCCCTTCCCCTCTCAACCCCCCTTCCCTTCCCCTACCCCCCACCGAAGTTGTAAAGTTTGTTTTTCAACATAACATCTTATAAATTTCATTGTTGTAATGGGGTCACCTGTAACCCTATTTATATATTTATTTATTTTTTGATTTTTTTATTGTGAAAATACCATACAGAGGAGTTACAATTGCATGGGCAAGATAATGAGTACATTTCTTATCAAGCATTGTTGCCTCCTCCTTTGTTTTCCCTTCCTATCCCTTCCCATCTCCCATCCCTCTCCCCATTCCTCTCCCCACCCCTCCCTCCCGCTCTTCCTACCCCCCCTCCAAAGTTGTAAAGTTCGCTTTTCGACATAACGTGTTGTACATCTCATTGTTGCAATGGATCCACTAGTATCCCTATTTAAACAATTTGTTTTTCTTCCCTTCCTTTCCACAAATTATACCAACATCAAATACAGTGAAAGCAGGGCTAATACCATGGGGGAGGTACATACAAAGCAACAAAGAAATCATTTTATAAATATGTTGGAGGGGCTGGGAAGGTGGCTCAGTGGTAGAGCGCTTGCCTTGCATGCATGAGGCCCTGGGTTCGATTCCTCAGCAGCACGTAAGCAAAAAGAAAAAAGCCGGAAGTGGCGCTGTGGCTCAAGTGGTAGAGCGCTAGCCTTGAGCTGAAGAGCTGAAGGAAAGCGCCCAGGCCCAGAGTTCAGGCCCCACGACCAGATCCAAAAAAAAAAAATTAAAAAAAAAAAAAAATGTTGGAAACAATCTCAAGAAAGAAAAAAAAAACATTTGAATCCTTATCTTGGGATTCATTTCACCTAACATCAACTTGTCTCACAGTTTCTGTTTGTCTCAGACATATACTAGTTGTTTCAAATAAGGGAAACCATGGGACCTATATTTCTTTGGGCGTGGCTTACTTCACAGAGCTGTGTTTTAACCTTTCCATGGTCAGCTCTCAGCTTTCTGAGTACTATTGAGGTGGTGTTCCAACCTCTCAAACCTTTTCCAGGTTCAACAGCTCAGCTTGAGTCTCCTACACCTATTAATATTAATAGTATGGATTACAAACAGTAAAAAGAGAAAAATAACATTATACATTTAAACAGAAATAACTGACTGCATTCATTTATCCAGGAAAAAAAATTTAGCACTGCTGTTTAAGTCACTAATAACACTTTTTTTAGATATACTTTCATAGCTTTCATAAAACTTCCTATATAGTCCTTAGAGTGTCTTTTTACCTCCCATTTTTATTTATTGCATTTGCATAGTAGTATATCATCCTTAAAATCATATCACCTCATAATTTAAGTTTATCTTGTAAGTAAATACTTGTGAGACTCCAATAAAATATCAAAAAAGCTGAAAGTGGAGCTGTGGCTTAAGAGCTATAGTACAAGCCTTGAGCAAAAGAGGCTCAGAAGTTGAATCCCTAGTGTCCACACATACACCTCCCCCCACCCCAGACCCCACACACAATCAGATGATAATGTCTATGAAGTTCTTCCTTAGGATGATCTTGGTGATGTCAGCAACTGTATCAAGTTTCTATCTCTCTTCCATGCATTTGTGGTTGTAGACAGCAGAGTCGCTGTAGTATAACACTTGTCTAAGACCTGGCATTAGCAAAGGCTATCATGTAACATATCCAACATAATGTCCAGCTCTCTTGATGGGACCCATGTACTCTTCAACTCGCTTTCCCATCCTCTGTGCCACCTGCTGCAATGATTCACTATCCACACCAAATAAGCTTTTATAACCTTTCCCTAATTATCTGAATACTGGATGCCAGAGATGTCACGGAGACGCTCTGTGGCTATTCCCCTCCCCTGACAGTCCATTTTACCTCCTATGCTCTCCTCACAGATGTGGGCAATGGTCTCTGAGAGACTTTGTGGCTCATCTTGGAGAGATTTAGTTTCATGTATCCATAAGCTTTGGGAAATCATGCAGTGAAGGGTCCAGGTTAGGAACATAGCTCCTCCTTCTGGAGGTTTTCCTGTATGTTCTCTTGGCCATTGAACAGAAGTGGGGACTCTGAAAGGGAACTTATATGGTGTTCTCTGTCTGTCTTGGTCCATATAACATAGAACCACTTTCCCATCCCTTTAATGATTTAGACATGTTCCATGTGATTTGTGCTGCACTGCTCTCAATGTAGTAACAATGTAGAGGACACAACTGGATGTTGTGTGGTAGCTGTCCATACTTGGGCATGAGTCCCCTTCCAGGGAAGGCCCATAACTCCATGCTGGGAAAGTGAGAGGAAGATTAGCTGGCTTATATCTGTGTAGTCTGAATGACCCCAGGAGGCATTGAGGCCTCCTCTTCATGTCCATGTCCCCTCAGCATATTGATAAAGAATGACACACCATGACCAATCATCACCAAAATGCTCACCTGGTCCTGGGCATTATCACCACTGTCTCACCCACTTCTAGCAAATTCCCTTTTTCAAGGCATTGCCAATCCTCCTCCTTGCATTCTCAGTTAAAATACTGCTGTCCATGAGTAAAGAGCAGAAGACAAGGAAGCAGGTACCCTAGGGAAAGTAAATACTGGACCTCTTCCATGGTGAGAAGATAATGCAACCTGCAACTATAGAAAAGCGAAGGAGTTAAGATGGTTGTGCAAATAGTTTGTGCAGAAAAAATGCCAGACACAGTATGCCCTGTTCAGAGTTTCAGTCCATAATCGTTTCTAACAAAGACATCTCAGGTACAGATAAACCAAGTTCATAGTGTCTTTCCTTCTTTTATTCTGTGCCTTTCTGGGGCTTGCAATCAGGAAATGGATACTATCCCTGTAGTTTATGTTTTTTCCCTCAAGACTACTGCTTTACCACTGGAGCCACAACTCTACTTCGAGATTTTTTTTGTACATAATTGGAGATAAAAGTCATATAGGCTTTCCTACCCAAGTTGGCTTCAATCACTGATCCTCAGCCTCATGAATAGCTAGGATTACAGGCTTGGCACTGAGCCTGGAAGCAATACTCTTCCTTTTTTATTTCCTTTTCTTTATTTTTTTGTCAGTTATGGGTCTGAATTCTGGGCTTGGGAACTGTCCCTCATCTCTTCAGATCAAGGCTAGTGCTCTACCACTTGAGCCACAGCGTGCCTTCCAGCTTTCTTTCTACTTATATGGTACTGAGGAATTGAATTCAGGGCCTCATGAATGCAAGGCAAGCACTCTACCATTGAGCCACCTTCCCAGCCTCATCTTTCCTTTTCTTAAAAAATATTATTAGGAATATGATGTTCAGAGGGGTAATAGTTAAGTCAATTAAATTAAACAGTTGTCAGGTAATGAATACATTTTTTGGGGACAATTACACCCCTTCCCTTGCTCTCAGTTTATCCCTCCCACTGTGGCTTTGCTGCCCAGGGTGACTTTGAACCACAATCCTCAGACATCAGTCTGCTGATGAGCTAGGATTAGAGGCTTGAGCTTTAAAGTCAGGATGACTGTTCTGAAGGTTGTTCTATATTGCCTATGGGCTGTGGGCCTGAATGGACTTAGGCAGTGAATGCCAGGCAGGTCTGTCATCCAGAAGCATGTGTCCTACTTAAGCCTGACTGGTTCTCAGAACAGATAGGTGATGCTTTCAGAGCAAGAACCAGTGTGTACTAGCTCAACAGAAGTCCTCACTATATTTATCTCATTCAACAACTACTGGGTTTCTTATATTATCAACACTTTTTCTTTCTTAAGAACATTTGTATTGTAAGATTGCAGTAACTACAGATTTGTAATGGCCTAGGAATATATGTGTGTTATCAGATTTAATATCCAAATTACATAACTGCTCCAAATCATGTTTTATTTATCTTAAAGTAGTTCTTGAATAATACTCTTTATTAGTAATGATATTATTAATATAAGTATTAAACTTCTTCAAACATGTTTCTCTTATTAGATGAATCCTTACAGTGACATTGAAAACATCTTCTGGAGCAGCAATGGAAAAGATATTTGGTGAATACTAAGAATGAGGGATGAGAAGTGTGAAAAACAGAACTAAGAGACTTACAAGTGTGACTGGGAAACATCTTCCACAGAGCAGAATCCCAGACTTTTGAAGGTATGTCAGTGTGAGAATAGGTCTTCAACCAGTTCACGTGACCACATGGGTGAGTCTCAATGTTGCCACATAGAAATTATTTTGATTCCTATATGAAAGACTTATGTCTGATGGGCTTTCACAATGCCAGATTTATGAAAGTTTGCTGTCTTCTTTCCTTCAATATTACTTCACACTTTACTATTGAGTGCATTTTTTCTTTTAAAACATGAAAACTCAACACCATCTTTTGGACTGAGGTGTTTCTTGTCTCCCTAAAAATAGCTCTGTTATTTTAGAGGCTTCCGAACAGGTTCCAGTGCCTCACTTCTTTAATAATAGCTACTCATGAGGCTGGGATCTGAAGATCACAGTTGAAGCCTGCCATGGTAAGAAAGTCCATCAGAATCTCATCTCCAATCAATTACCAAAAAAGCCAGAAGTGGAGCTGTGGATGAAGTGGTAGAGCAGCAAAAAAAGGCATAAGGGCAGGCTGCACTCAGCCTCAGCCTGAGCCCCAGCCCAGCCTTCAGGTACACACACACAGGCACACACACACACACACACACACACACACACACACACACACACACACACACACACATACACGTGTCTTCCTGCCAGGCTTGTCCATGGGGTCCCATGAAATTGTTGGAGACCTCTCTTCAAATGGATTCACCCTTGTATTCACGCCATTAATGTGGAAATTGACTCTCAGTCACCTATAGATCTATTGGTTCAGGTTGTGTATTTTGCATCCCACTTCCTCTGCTTGATTTCTGAGGTGAGTCTTGTAGTTCAATACAGCTGTCCATACACTTCAAGAGGCTGCTTATGGTCTCAGGGTCTTCATTCACATTCCAAATGGAAAAATAAAATATAACCTGAGACCCTCAGCTTACTTTGAGGATCATCTATCCAGGCAAGGGCAGCTCCCTATGAATGGCATACTGGAAGCCAGGCTCAGGGTGTTCAAAACAGACAGAAATGAGATGTGGAGGGCTTGAGTTGTTCTGAGGAAAGCAGAGAATGGAGGAAGACAGAGAAACTGGGAAAAGACAATCTACCTTCCCATGTTTCCTTGCAGTTCCTGATCCACAGTATAACCTTTGCTAATTGCTCTGCTGTGTGTGTGTGTGTGTGTGTGTGTGTTTGTATGTCTCTGTGAATGTTTGCATGTGCACAGTAGTTCTGGGCCTTGAATTCAAGGGCTGGGCACTGGGAAGTCAGGATGAATGTGAGCAAGTATATCATATGTGTGTGTGGAAGTAACTCCATCAAACCTCTCAGTGTGTGCAACTAGTATATACTAATGAAAGTGAAAAAATCATTAAGCAATGCTCAAACTCCTTCCTAAGCTATTTAGAGATAACTTCAAAAAGTATGAGAAAGCATTGTTGGTAGGGGATATGAAAACAGTTGTAGTTAAAACTATGGGATTATTCAAGCCAGGTGCTGGTGGCTCATACTTGTACTCCTAGATACTCAGGAAGCTGAGAACTAAGGATCATTATTTGAAACCTGCCTAGGCTGAAAAGTTATGACACTTTATATAAGATATACTACTCAAAGTGGTGCTCTGGGGCTCAAGCGGTAGAGTGCCCTAAGTTCAAACCACAGGACTGCCAGAAAAAAAAAATGAAATAGTCCAAACTTAAGATGTCTAGGGAGTTTTAGACTAAATGTCTTATAAAAACAAATCACTATATCTTGGGGTTAATTTGTTGTTGTTGTTTTAGGTTTATTATGTAAGTGTTTGGTTTCCTTTGTATATTCTTCCCCCTGTGGTATATCCCCTTTTGTCACTCTACTTGACTTTGATACCCAGCATCTTGTATATACATTTTTCTAATTTGGGGAGGGGAAGGGAAATAACAAAATGCTAAAACAAGACACAGGATGACCCATTGCAACAATGATACCCATAAGACCGTATGTTGGAAATGAACTTTACAGTTTCGGGTGGGGAGAGGAGGAGTGCAGGAGGTGAGGGAGGTAAGGGATAGTGGAAGAAAAACAAGGGAAGGGGTAACAATGCTTGACCAGAAATGTACTCATTGCCTTATTTACGTAACTCTAACCCCTCTATAGACTCTTTACAATAAAATAAAATTTAAAAAATGAAAAATAACTAGTTACAGCTAAAGTAGGAAAGGGAAAAAAAAAAACTTTTATCCACTGGCCTGTGGGAACAGTAACTAGAAATACACAGTCAATACAAATAAATTGCAATCCCCCTACAGATTCATGCCCATGGCTACTTCACCTTCTTTGTTCCCAGGGGAAAGTCAGGAGAAATCAGTACAAGCTTCCTATCCTATGACAGTCTACTTAATACCTGTACCAAGATTGTCATCTGTAGGACATCAGATGGAAAAAGTCAACATTCCTTCCAAAAGGGTCTCAAATGAACCTTATAAACCATAGCCTCCTACTGTCCTGATTTAAATCTTATTTCCCTTCCCAAGCTACAAATACATATAAACTTGTGGAGGGCTCTAGAGAGATGGACAAAAACTTATAAAACATATACTATGTTTCACACCTGTAGAAAACTAAAACTAGATCCTTTTATAGCACCCTGCAACAGAATCAACTCCAAATGGATCAAAGACCTTGGAGTCAAAGCAGATACCCTGAAAACATTACAGGAAGGAAGAGGAGAACCTCTAGGTCTCCTTGGCACATGTTGAAAGTTTCTTAAAAAAGACCCAGAAACACATCAAATCACAGAAAGGTTGGACAAATGGGATTGCATGAAACTGCAGAGCTTCTGCATGGCAAAGGACATAGCTAGCAAGATCAATAGAAAGCCCAAGTATTGGGAGAAGATCTTCACTAGCCATACAATGGACAAGGGTCTCATATCTAAAATATATTTAAAACTCAAAAAATTAAATTCCCCAAAAACAAATCCTCAAAGAAACAACTGCCTCATAAATAAGTATGCTAAAGACTTAAAGAGAAAGGTCTCTGAAGAGGAAATAGGAATGGCCAATAGACACATGAAGAAATCCTCAACTTCTCTAGCCATAAAAGAAATGAAAATCAAGACAATGTTGAGATTCCACCTCACCCCAGTTAGAATGGCTATAATCAAGAACTCTAATAATAACAGATGATGGAGGGGATGTGTTCAAAAAGGAACCTTACTGCATTGTTGGTGGGAGTGTAAACTTGTTCATCCACTTTGTAAAGCAGTATGGATAGTCTTCAAAAGACTCCACATAGAGCTTCCCTATGACCCAGCAATCCCACTTTTGAGCATTTACCCAAATGATCACAAACAAGGCTATATTAAAACTACCAGCACAACTGTTTATTGCAACATTATTTACCATAGCTAGGATATGGAACCAACCCAGATGTCCCTCAGTAGATAAATGGATCAAGAAAATGTGACATATATATGTATATATACATATACATGTATATCTATCTATATATACATATATATATATACACACACACACACATATACACAATGGAATTCTATGCCTCCATTAGAATTACATCACTCCACTTGTTAGGAAATAGAAAGACTTGGAAAAAATTATATTAAGTGAAGTAGGCCAGACCCCCCAAAATGTAGGTCTTATAGTTTCCCTTTTTTTCAATAACTAGTATATGTCTAGGACAAGAAGAAAAAATCAAAAGCTATGTACATATGACCATATAGGATGATGTTAAGTGAAATAAACCCCAAGACAGTAACTCAAGTGCTTTTTTCTTCCTTGCTATTGTTTTTAACATATTTATAATGTACTATGTGATTTTTTTTTTTGTTTCGCTAGTATGTTCTTCCTCCAGGGTATTACTGTGTTTTCACTGTATTTGTTTCTGGTGGCCTGCATCTTGTATGTACATAACAAGATCCTTAAATAAGGATACAGTTTAACCCATTGTAACAATGAGATGTACAAAACACTATGTTGAAAACAAACTTTACAACAGTTGTGGGGGGTGGGAGGTATTGGGAAGGTGGGGAGGGAAGGGATGTTTGGGGAAAAGAAAGGAGGAGGTGACAAGGCTCTCTAGGAAATGTACCCACTACTTTACTCATGTAATTGTAAACCTTTGGTACCATATTTTTACACTAAAAATATTTTAAAAACAGCTTAAAGAACATATACTATGTTTCAATAAATTGAGTGAGGATTCATAAAAGGCACGTTTTGAATTTTATTTTTAAAATAAAATGAGGGCTGGGAAGGTTGCTCAGGGGTAGAGTGATTGTCTTGCAGGCATGAGGCCCTGAGTTCCATTACTCATCACCACATAAGTAGGAAAAAGCCAGAAGTGGCACTGTGCCTCAAATGGTAAAGCACTATCCTTCATCTAAAGAGCTGAGGGACAGTGACCAGGCCTAGATTTCAGAGTTCAGGCCCCATGACCGACAAAATGAAAGAAAGAAAGAAAGAAAGAAAGAAAGAAAGAAAGAAAGAAAGAAAGAAAGAAAGAAAGAAAGAAAGAAAGAAAGAAAGAAAGAAAGAAAGAAAGAAAGGAAGGAAGGAAGAAAGGAAGAAAGGAAGAAAGAAAGAAAGAAAGAAAGGAAGGAAGGAAGGAAGGAAGGAAGGAAGGAAGGAAGGAAGGAAGGAAGGAAGGAAGGAAGGAAGGAAGGAAGTTGAGATACTGTCCAGGGCCAAAGTTCAACCCATGAAAAAGTACCCCCTCACCAAACACAAAATCATACACAGGGCTGGGATTCAGCTTAGCAGCTTACCATGCATGAGTTTTGATCCCTAAAACAAGGAAAGGGAGAGATTGGGTGAGAGAAGAGAGAGGGAGGGAGAAAAGGATAGGGAGAAATAACAGCATATAGAAAAGAGGGTAGCTCTGCATAATAAATGATATTCACTAGGGTACATGGTCAGGCAAACATTTTCTGTAAAGGAACAGAGTAAGTACATCGAGGCCTTGGGAGTCATATGGTATGCCGTAAGTATTCCATTCTTCTGTGGCAGTGTGACAGGGGACACAGATAAAATGAATGCATTAAAACTTTACTAACATTCACTGAAACTTGAATTCTATTTTTATTTGAAATATGGCTAGTGTAACTGTGTGTCTGAATTTTTAATTTTATGTAATTTTGCTTACTGTAAGTATTGTCACTTACAGCTTTGTGGCTGGCTACTCAACTGAGTAGAACAAGTCTGGCCTCTGATGAAGTCTTAGAGCACCTCCAAAGTAATCCAGGAATACAAGCCACAGAAGTCACTCAGCTTTTTGGTAGTCACAGTAAGAAACAGTAAAATAAGAAAATAAATAAAACCTTCAATTAAAAACATCAAAGGAGCTTTAATAAAAATTCAGCAAAATTTATCTAGTATTTAAAGCTTAATCCTCAGATTTCAGCATTCTGAGTAGCTAGGATTACAAATGTGAACTACTCTCATGTGTTTGTTAGTTTTTTTTAAATACCAAGTCAGCCTTGTTACTTACCTGGCAGGGGAGATACTATGATCACGAAGGTGGTTTTCCCAGGGCCAGGCTTATCTATTGCACTCCAGATGTGCTGACCCCTGAGATTTCCCCAAATGTGGAAAATTCGACTGCATAATTTGTGGTAGTGGGGGACTGTGTTAGTTCTCTCTACTGGATAGATAGATAGATAGATAGATAGATAGATAGATAGATAGATAGATAGATAGATAGATAGATAGATAGATAGATAGATAGATAGATAGATAGATAGATAGATAGCATTGTATTTTATATTGGCCTCATCTGCTTTCCTGCACTCAGCAGTCACTTGGTCCTAAGGACTACTGTAAAGGATGAGGTATCTCTAGGCCTACTTTGTAGTTGCTAGGAACTACAAGGAGTAGAAAAATCAGCTTGAACTCACCATGAGAAAATAAATGAGGAAGTTGGGAGCAGGTGGCTTACACATGTAATCCTAACTACTCAAGAGGCTGAGATCTGAGGATTGCAGTTCAAAGCCAGCCCATGTAGGAAAGCTCATGAGATTCTTATCCTCAATTAACCACCAGAAAACTAGAAGTGGGCTCTGGCTCAAGTGGTAGAGCATTTCACTTGAGCTGAAGAGCTCAGGGACAGCACCCAGAGTTCAAGTCCCATGACATACAAATAAAAAGAAAGAAAACAGATAAGTGACCAGAGCCAATGGCTCATACCTGTAATTCTAGCTAGTTAGAAGGCTGAGATCTGAGGATCAAGATTCAACACCAGCCTAGGAAGGAAAATCTATGAGATTCTTATTTCCAATTAACCACTGAAAACCGTAAGTGACAATGTAACTCAAAGCGGTAGAGCACTATCCTTGAGCACAAAAGATCAGGGACAGGATCCAGGACCTGAGTTCAAGCCCCACAACCGACCAAAAAAAAAAAAAGAAAAAAGGAATGAGAAGCCACCACAATATACAGAATAACTCCTCCCTTCCTTCTTTTCTTCCTTCTATTTCTTCACATCCTTTCCCCCTTTCTATCCTAGAACTTAAACTCAGGGCCTCATGCATTTTAGGTAGGTACTTTACCAGATGAGCCATACACCTGCTTTTTTTGGCTTTAGTTATTTTTCTTTCTTTCTTTTTTTTGGGGGGGGGGTCCAGTCGTGGGGCCTGAACTCTGGGTCTGGGCGCTGTCCCTCAGCTCTTCACTTGAGCCACAACGCCACTTCTGGCTTTTTTCTTTTTGCTTATGTGGTGCTGAGGAATCGAACCCAGGGCCTCAGGCATGCAAGGCAAGCGCTGTACCACTGACCACCTTCCCAGCCCTCATTTTTCTTTTGTTGGTTATGTTACTTGAACTCTGTGCCTGGGTGTTGTCCCTGAGTTCTTCAGCTCAAGGTGAGGGCTCTACTGTTTGAGCCACAATACCACTTCTGGTTTTCTAGTGGTTTATTGGAGATATGAGTCTCACTGGGCTGCCTGGGCTGGCTTTGATCTGTGATTTTCAGATTTCAGCCTCCTGCATAGCTAAGATTACAGGCATGAGCCACCTGAGCCCAGCTCGGCTTTAGCTATTTTTGTGGTAGGGTTTTATGTCTATGACCAGGCCAGCATGGACCATAATCCTTCTTTTTACCCTTTCTGAATAGATGAAATAAGAAGCACAATGCATTGGGTTCAATATTGATTGAGATCCAATATTTTGAATGTTTTTCATGGGCTAATATCAAATCATAATCCTCTCTGTATCTGTCAAGACCTAGCAGCTAGCATTACAAGTGTGAGCTCCCATCCCTGGCTCAAATTTTTGATGACTAAAACATCTGAACAAAGTTTTAATAATTTTAAATGTTGAATTTGGGGGCAATGGGTGCTCTTACTTGCCTAGTTGCAAATTGCACCAAAAATCCCAAATATTAACTTTTGATTTCCTAGAGTACATTAAATAAGCAGATAAACTTTAAAAAGCAATTAACTAAAGAAAAAAGCTAAACAGAATACATCCTTACCATTGTAACTTTGGACTAACACCTTCTCAATCATTGCTTACATCATAGTTGTTTGTCTGGGCAGTATATTCCATACACGGATCATGCCACCCCCAAGGTTGTGGGCTAAACAGCCTATATCCACAGGAGTGAAAACAAGGCTCTAGGCAAACACACCAAAGGAAGGCAGGGTCCAGCAGCATTGTACATGGCAATGTCCCAACATATGACCAGAAGTTTTAGGGCAGCTTAAATAAAGCTTTTTCCTTAGGAATAATACTCTATTAAGGCATACCTCTTCTTCTGGGTTTATCACTGCTTAATTGGAGACAAGTCTCATGGACTTTCTGCTTGGGCTGGCCTGAAATCATGTTCCTCAGGTCTCAGCCTCCTAAGCAGCAAAGATTATAGGCATGAGCTACCAATGTCTAAATTGATTATTCCTTTAATAAAAAATCAAAATGGCTACAGTATGGTTTAACAGAGAGCTTGAATCCTTTTCTGAGCCTTATAAATTTTCTGACTAGAAGCAGAATGACAAACTGACATGTGGGAAACAATCTACCATATTAAAACATTTTCAGAAGAGTATCTGGCTCATCAGTTTGGCTCTTGTCCTTCTATTATAATGGTGACTTTTCTGCCCGGGCTGGATTCAAAACACAATCCTTACATCTCAGCCTCTTGAGTAAGATTATAAGCATAAGCCACCTGTCCCTGGCACCATCCACATTTCTGTACAAGTGAATAAAGCTCAGTGATATAGTGTCTACTCTTTAACCAAAAGCAGCTAAGAAACCAAAATTGAATTTGAAATTCAGTTGAATATGAGTTTATATTCTTAACAACTGGATTGTAAATTATTTGGTCTTTGCACAAGTCTCTTAGTAGATATAGCGCACATGTCATTATTTTTCTATTTCAAATGGTCCATGAGAGATAGCTGGGCATGGTATGGTAAGCCTGTAATTCCATCACTTGGGAGGCTGAAGCAGAAGCAAAATAAGTTCAAGGCCATCTTGGCTATGTAGTGAGATGCCATTTCAGAAGGGCAGGAAGTAAATGGCTCCTGACTATATAAGCCTTGGCAATTACTTTCCCATCTTCTATGTCTACAAAGAGAAGCCTAAGACTCCAAGGCCAAACAGAAAACATGACCCAAATACTAACACAAAACAACTGGATAACAGGTTCCTCAAAAGACTTCACATAGAACTCCCCTATGACCCAGCAATCCCACTTTTGGGCATTTACCCAAATGTTTACAAACAAGACCACACTAAAGCTACCAGCACAACTATGTTTATTGCAACATTATTTACCATAGCTAAGATATGGAACCAACCCAGATGCCCCTCAGTAGATGAATGGATCAAGAAAATGTGGTATATATACACAATGGAATTCTCTGCCTCCATCAGAAAGAATGACATTGCCCCATTTGTTAGGAAATGGAAAGGCTTGGAAAAATTTATATTAAGTGAAGTAAGCCAGGCCCAAAGAAACATAGGTCCCATGGTTTCCCTTATTTGCAATATCTAGTATATGTATGAGTCAAGCAGAAAAGGTCAGATAATGTGATGTTAGGAAAACGAACCCTTAAATATGTATTTTAATGTTTTTGTTTCTATCATGCATGTGTTTTTAACACATTTATAAAATTATATCTTTGTTGCTTTGTATGTCCCTCCCCCACAGTGTAACCCCCGCTTTCACTATATTTGATGTCAGTATAACTTGTGGAGGAGATGGGGAAAAACAAGTCGTTTAAGGATTCAGGTGGACCTGTTGCAACAATGAGAAGTACAAAATGTCATGTCAAAAACGAGCTTTACAATGTCGGTGTGGGGGGGGAGGGGGGGAAGGATTGGGTTGGGGGGAGGGGGGAGGCTGGGAAGGGAGGTGAAGGGTAAACAAAGGAGGAGGCTGCAATGCTTGGTAAGAAATGTATGCATTATCCTGCCCATGTAATTGTAACCCCTCTGTACAGTATGTTCTCAAATAAAATAAAATAAAATTGAAAAAGAAAAACAACTGGATAACAGCTGTGTCGACTCATTCTTGGGCCAATAGAGTGTCACCCAAAGGCACTCTTGAACAGTTAGGTCTATGTCCCCTCCTCTTCTCTTCAGAAAGGGTCATTTCAAAATCATCATTCTTAGAAATTAAAAGACATCAGTGATATTAGGATTTCCATTCCAGCATATTTACAAGTCAGTGAACACTTAAGACATTGGCAACTATAAAATTAAGTGACTAGCAAGTGGAATATGGTACCTGAAGACACTAATAGTTCATAGTATATGTTCTGTGAATTAGAACTTATTAAATTTGCTACCATAGTTGCAGCAGGTGCAGTAACAGTTAGGGGAGGGCAGCAGCAACCTTGGCTCCAGCCCCTTGACCTCCGGAGTGCATCATGGAACCTAGCAGCCCTTCACAAAGGCTGGGAGAGAAGGGAGCTGCCATGGAATGCTAGGATCATGCCTCTGGTGTGGCATGCGACCATCACCTCACTTCTGCTTCCTGGCTAGATAAGTAGGGGCCGCATGCCTGTGTCACCTGACTCCTGCTTCTGGTCTGGATGGGTAGGAGCCGTGTGCCTGCACCACCTCACTCTGTCTTCCGGTCTGGGTGAGTGTGGGCTGCATGCCTGTTTCACCTCACTCCTGCTTCCACTCTAGGTGAGTGGGGGCTGCGTGCCTGTGTGGCCTCACTCCTGCTTCTAGTCTGCATGAGTGGGGGAGTAAGGGCCATGGTGCCTGTGTCACCTCATCACTGCCTCCGGTCTGGGTGGGTAGGGGCCATGTCCCTGCATCACCTCACTACTGCTTCCTGGCTGGATAAGTCTGGGCTTGGTGCCCTTGTCACCTCACTCTGTCTTCCGGTCTGGGTGAGTGGAGACTGCTTGCCTGTGTCACCTCACTCCTGATTAGTCTGGGTGAATAGGGGAGTAGGGACCATGTGGCTGCACCACCTCAATCCTGCTTCCGGTCTGGGTTGGTCTGACTGGCTGTGAGCTAATTACTATATCCAGATACTGTTTACCAGCCCACGCCAGAAGTTAGACTTTTTCAGTTTTCATAACAAAGCATGACATTAATGGATTAGGATGGCACCTTGCTAGGTTTGAGAACCATGTTATTAAATTGTGTGTGTTTGAATGTACACTGGTCTTGGGCCTTAAACTCAGGGTCTGAGGTCTATCCCTGAGGTATTTGATCAAGGTAGAGCTCTACTTCTTGAGCCACAACTCAACATATGGCATTTTTTTTGTGGTTAATTGGGACTAAAAGTCTCCCAGATTTTCCTGTCTGGGCTGGCCTTGAACCACTATCCTCATATCTCAGACTTTTCAGTAGCTAGGATTTACAGGTGTGAGCTACTGGTGCCTCTGTATTTCCTTGATTACCATCCAGAGAGAACTGTGCTTGGCAAGTGTTCTGGAGGAAAAAGAATTGAACTCTTCCAATGAGCAATGGTGAAAATACTCAGGTTCTAGCCCGGCATTGGTGGATCAGGCCTCTAATTCTACCAATTCAGGAATGTGAAATCTGAGAATTGCAGTTAGAAATCAGTGTGTGGAGGACAGAGTCCTTGAGACTCTTCATCTCCAACAAACTACCACAAACCCGGAAGTAGCACTGTATCTAAGTGGTAGAGCACCAACCTTGAGGGAAAATGCACACGGACAGCACTCAGGCCATGAGTTCAAGTCCAAAGACCACAAAAACAAAACAAAACAAGAAAAAAAATTGGGTTCTTCAGTAGAAGTTTATCATTATAAATATCTCTTTCCCATTGTATTTAGCTCTGTCATAGATGTATGAATCTTAGGGGAATAAGAAACTTGGCTAAAAAATATAGGAAGCATTGTTTGTGTGTGTGTGTGTGTGTGTGTGTGTGTGTGCCAGTCCTGAAGCTTGAACCTAGGACATTAATCTCTTGATTGGCTTCCTTCCATCAAGGCTGGTACTCTGCGACTTGGTCCACAGTTCTACTCCCAGATTTTTTAATTGTTAATTGGAGATAACAGTTTTACACACTTTTCTGCCTGTGGGGGCCAATTCTGGAATGTGATTATTTTGAATCATGCTGTAAAAAATGTGTGTGCAGATACCTCTACTGTAAGGCTGACTTACATTTCTTCAGGTGTATATGTAGGATTTCTTGTGTGGAACTTCCATACTGATTTCTGTTGGGGCTGCAACGATTCACTTAATTGCTATCATTGTGTAGGGTATCTTTCCCCACCTCCTTGCAAGTATTTCTGTTTTCTTTTTTAATAAGCATTCTGATTAGGCAGACATGAACTTCAACATAGATTTGATTTGCATTTCCTTGATTACTAAAGGTGTTGAATATTTTCATGTATTCTTTAGACACCTACATCAGTTTTGGGGAACTATCTAGTCAATTCACTTGCCTATTTATTGATTAGATTATTTGTTCTTAGGGTGTTTCATTTTTTGACTATATATTCTAGATATTAGGATTTCTTCTGTTACTCAAAAGGCAGGCTTATTTTACTTAATCTTAACAAAAGATGCCTTGTGAGCTTCAAATTATTTAAATGATGATTGATTTAAAAATGAGAATGATGTGGCTCACAGAATAGAGTGTCTGTCAGCAAGTACAAGTTCTGAACTCAGAGTACAGTGTCTACAAAAAAGGAGATAGATTCTATTATTTTAGAACAATAAAAGCTAATAAGCTACATTTTCTCAAAATATGTAATTCTAAATATTTCACTATTCTTCATGGTAAAACTATTGCAAATTTTAGCACAAACTAACAATTTTAGGTTCTACTTTTTCCTTGGTAATCATTCAAGCCAGCAAAACTGAAGAAAATACAAGTTTGGCTAGGTGCTGGTGGCTCATGTCTGTATTCCTATCTACTCAGGAGGCTGGGACCTGAAGATTGCAGTTCAAAGCCAGCCTGGGCAGGAAATCACATGAAGCTTATCTACAAATAATCACCAGAAAACTAGAAGTAGTGCTGTGGCTTAAGTGCTAGAGTGCTTTCCTTGAGCTGAATAGCTAAGGGACTGCCCCTCGGCCCAGAGTTCAAGCCCCATGACTGACAAAAAAAAAAACAACTTTGTATAAAGAGTAAGAATCTCCAAGTTTTTATTCAAGTTTTTTAATTCTTGTGGCAAATGTTTTCATTGAGTAGAAAATGGACAGATTATATGTCATTGTGATAAAAACTTGCTACTATGTGGTTGCTTTTCTCCCATTTATAATTTCATCCATCTAACATTGTTGAAGATGAAAAATCCATCAAGGACAAGACATACTATTTGGAAAAACTGGTAAGTTGAAATGATTATTACTTTCTAGTTTGGCAAAGAAGATGTGATTTTCCTTCCCTCCCCAGGATTTGAACAATGAAAAAAAATTGTCTTGATTTTTCCAAAAAGTGAGGAATACAGCTCATATTCAAATAATTAGAAGATAATGAAATGGATGTTTAGGATACATAATATGTTTAATTTTGAACCTTCCTCTCAAGAAACTTCCAAGAAACTTAGCACACATTAGTTGTAGATATTGATATCAAAGAGCCCACTGCAGGAGCTTCACACCTATAATTGGCTACTCAGAAGGATGAGATCTGGGATTGAGATTGGTGCCAGTCTGGAAAAGCAATGGTTGCACGGATGAAGTCCCCTGCCGTTAGATCATATGTCTCTTCCTCCCATCCTCAATGTGAAGCTGTCTCCCCAGATCACCATCCTTCTGATTCATTATCATTGGGATTTCTGGTTTTCTCCTTCAGCATGAAATTTGCATGGAGAAGGCCATTCATAGCTGTATTCACATGTTTCTCCAGTTGCCTACAGCAGTGCCTGGTCCTTAGTGCTTAGTAGCCTTATGTAGAGATGAGCCTTAGTGCTTAGTAGCCTTGTGTAGAAGTGAGCCTGCTCTGCTTATGTAATCTCAGAATTCAGTCATGAAAACTCATCAAGCTGTGGTCTTGAAGTTAATAGTCATTTCTTCTAATTATTTTTTTCCTCCTTGTGTATCTAAGTCCACATAAGAATGAGATCAGTGGCTGACACCTATGCGTTGTGATGGAAAAAGAGGTTGTGACATCATAGAAGTTTATTGTGAAGCTGCAGGATGACCCCACCACCAAAGCACCAAAAATGGCAGGCTCCCACATTCACGAATACATTAAACACACCGTCATTCACTCTCTGCTGGGTTTAGAGTCAGTGTTTCCCTTTCCTATTTAAATTAAAGAAAAATTCAAGACATGCCTTTTTTGATTTGTCATTGAATTATTGATATGTCCCTCCAAACAAAAAAAAAATAAGAATGCCATTTAATGGAATGTAAAGATAAGGCATGGAATAAAACAACATAAAAGTTCCTAGGGAAAACATCGAAAGTGGCAGCTGCTACAAAAATTGGTTCTTAAAACCAACTGGTGTCTCACACCAGTAATCCTAGTATAATATAAGCTAATGAAAATTTTCTTTTTGTGCCAGTCCAAGGGTTTGAACTTGAGACCTGGGCTCTGAGTTTTTTGCTCAAGTCTAGCAATTTACTACTTCAGTCATATCTTCACTTCTAGTACATTTGGTAGTGCAGTTGACATAAGAATTTCCAAGATTTTTCTGCCTGTGCTGGCTTCAAACTGTGATCCTCGATGTCAGCCTCCTGAGTAAGATAACAGGCATGAGCCACCAGGACCTAGCTAAAAGTTACTTTTGTGAGATACAAAAATTTACTTATGTAAGATATAAAAAGCAACATAAACAAATGAAACATTAGAACAAAACTGAAACAAGTTATATAGAAGACGTAAAAAGACAAACACCAAAGCCCCAAGTTAAAGCCTAAGGACCACCACAAAAGAAATAAAGAAGTGTAGAAGAAAAGTAATAGCCAGTGACAGAGTTTTAAATTAATCAATCACTGGTGGCTTACACATGTTATATTAACTACATAGGGGACTAAAGTCAGAAAATACCACTTAAAAGGCAAGCCCAAGCAGGGAAATCCATTGGTCATTTTTCTGTGTGTGACAGTCATGGGAGTTGAATTTGTTCTACTTTACTCAAGGCTGGAGTTCTATCAATCTCAGCTTTTTGGTGGGATCACTACCAGCTAACTGGAGATAAAGAGAATCATGGAATTTCCTTTGCAGGCTGGCTTCAAAACTGTGATCCTCAGATTTCAGCTTCCTGAGGTATTCAGTGCTTTGCATGAGACTCATCTCCAATGAACCACCAAAAAAATAAAGAAAAGAAAAGAAAAAAAAAAAACAGCTGGAGCTTGAGCTGTGGCTCCAATGGCAGAAATGAGACTGATTTCTGGGACAGCACCCATATCTTGAGATCAAGCTTTGGGACCAATACAAACAAGAATAAAATAAATAAATGAAAAGAAAGGTAGAAGAAGAAAAGGGAAAGCCAATTTCAGAGGATAAAATCAAAACTGAGGTAGCTTACACTTGTTATTAAAGTTACTCAAAGGTCACACATCTGAGACTCAGTGTTCAAGGCCAGCCAAGGCAGGTGAGTCCATGGACTCATCTCTAATTAGCCAACTACAGTTTTAAAAAAAATCCACAAATTGTGCTGTGGCTCAAGTATTAGCGTGCTAGTATTAAAAATGTACTGAGACGACGCTGGGAAGTTGGCTCAGTGGTAGAGTGCTGCCTTGCATGCATGAGGCCCTGGGTTCAATTCCTCAGCAAAAAATAAGAAAAAAAAGCCAGAAGTGGAACTGTGGAACAAGTGGTAGGGCTCTAGCCTCAACCTGAAGAGTTGAGAGACAGTGCCCAAGCCCAGAGTTCAGGCCCCATGACCAGCAAAAATAAAAAGTACTGGGACGATACCCAGGCTCTGATTTATAGCCCAAAGCCCAGCATACATATGGAAATAAAAAATAGAAATTAAAAAATGTATTGGAAAATCCAATTAAATTTTCCAAATGAGCCATGAGTTTTTGTTTCATGTGTGTAATTCTAGAAACTAAGATAGATGAAATCTGAGGATTGTGGTGTCTCATCATCAAATCACCAGCAAAACAAACAAACAACAAAACAGAAGTGAAGCTGTGATTGGAATTGTAAAGTATCAGCCTTGAGTGAGAAAGCTACAAAACAGTGCCCTGAGTGCCTCAGAGATCCAGCCTCTGGATCACAAAAAAAAAAAAATGATAAGAAAAATAGAACCCAGAGCTGGTGACTCATGCCTGTAATTCTAGAACCTCAGGAGGCAGAAATATGGGGATCCAGTGTAAAGGCCAAACTTAGCAAGAAAGCCCAGAAGACAGTTCTTTGTGGCGTGTCCTGGGCCTGGAACTGTACTACTCCCAGAGTTCTGGCAGTTAATTGGAGGTAAGGATCTTAGACTTTCTGCTCAGGGTGGCTTTGAACCATGATGGTCAGACTTCAGCCTCCTGAAACAGGCGAGGCCTTGCATGAGTTCTAGCTCTAGGACCATCACACACAAAAATATGAAGTGAATAAATGTAAAGAAGGGTAGAAGAAGAACCAATAACCGAGGCTTCAATGAGCCAATCAACCAATCATTGGTGGCTCATAACTGTAATTCTAGTTACTCAGGAGGCTAAAATCTGAGGATAATATTTAAAGACCAGACCAATTAGGAAAGTCCATAAGATACGTGTGTGTGTGTGTGTGTGTGTGTGTGTGTGTGTGTGTCTGTATGTCTGTGTGAGAGTCCTGTTGCTTGAACTTGCCCTGTTTTTCTCAAGGCTCTACTATTCTCAGCTTTTTAGTGGTTATAATTGGAGATATCATGGACTTTCCTGCCCAGGCTGGTACAAACTTTGATCCTCAGATTTCAGCCTCATGAATCTGGACTGGCTCTACTCATTTCTAATTAACCACCAAAACAGAAAAAAAAAAAAAAACAAAAAAAAAAACCCTGGAATTGAGCTGTGATCAACTGGCAGAACTGGGAAATAGTATTTGGTACAGCACCCAGACCCTGAGTTCAAGCTGCAGGACAAACACAGAAGAAATAAAAGAAAAGGAGGATAGAAGTACAAAACCTCTATCAGTGATAGAGGTTAAATGAATCAAACATTGGTTGCTCACACATGTTATACCAGGTACTCAGGAGGATGAAATCTAAGGATCACAGTTCATGACCAGCCAAGGCAGGAGAGTCCATGAGACTCAGCTATCTAATTTGCCACCAAAAATGAGCTACAAGCTGTACTTTGGCTCATGCAGTTGAGTGGTAGTCTTAAACAGTAAGCTTGGAACAGCACCTAAGCACTAAGTTGAAATCCTAGACACACATTTCAAAAAACCAAAAACAACAAATTAAAAATGATGGGAAAAGAGAAAGCCAGTTTCAAAATGAGCATTGGTTTTGGTTTATATGTGTATTCCTAGCTATTCAAGGTTCAAAGCAAGACTGGGCAAGAAAGTACATGAGACTCTTTTTTTTTTTTTTTTTAATTTTATTTTATTTTATTTGAGAACATACTGTACAGAGGGGTTACAATTACATGGGCAGGATAATGCATACATTTCTTACCAAACATTGCAGCCTCCTCCTTTGTTTACCCTTCACCTCCCTTCCCAGCGTCCCCCCTCCCCCCCACCCAATCATACCCCCCTCCCCCCCCACACCGACATTGTAAAGCTGGTTTTGACATGACATTTTGTACTTCTCATTGTTGCAACAGGTTCACCTGAATCCTTAAACGACTTGTTTGTCCCCATCTCCTCCACATGTTATACTGACATCAAATATAGTGAAAGCGGGGGTTAAACTGTGGGGCAGGGACATACAAAGCAACAAAGAAATAATCTTATAAATGTGTTTAAAACACATGCATGAAAGAAACAAAAACATTAAAATACATATTTGAGGGTTCGTTTTCCTAACATCACATTATCTGACTTTTTCCGCTTGACTCATACCTATACTAGATATTGCAAATAAGGGAAACCATGGGACCTATGTTTCTTTGGGCCTGGCTTACTTCACTTAATATAAATTTTTCCAAGCCTTTCCATTTCCTAACAATTGGGGCAATGTCATTCTTTCTGATGGAGGCAGAGAATTCCATTGTGTATATATACCACATTTTCTTGATCCATTCATCTACTGAGGGGCATCTGGGTTGGTTCCATATCTTAGCTATGGTAAATAATGCTGCAATAAACATAGTTGTGCTGGTAGCTTTAGTGTGGTCTTTTTTGTAAACATTAGGGTAAATGCCCCAAAGTGGGATTGCTGGGTCATAGGGGAGTTCTATGTGAAGTCTTTTGAGGAACCTCCATACTGCTTTCCAAAGTGGTTGAACAAGTTTACATTCCCACCAACAATGAAGTAAGGTTCCTTTCTGTCCACATCCCCTCCAGCATCTGTTGTTGTTAGAGTTCTTGATTTTTGCTGTTCTAACTGGAGTGAGGTGATATCTCAATGTTGTTTTGATTTGCATTTCTTTTATGGCTAGGGATGTTGAACATTTCTTCATGTGTCTATTGGGATCCTTCTTTCTTCTTCAGGGAAGCTTCTCTTTAAGTCTTTCACCCACTTACTTATTAGGCAGTTGTTTCTTTGAGGATTTGTTGTTGGGTGGTTTAATTTTTTGAGTTCCAAGTATATTTTAGATATGAGACCCTTGTCCGTTGTATGGCTAGTAAAGATCTTCTCCCAATCCGTGGGCTTTCTATTGATCTTGCTAGCTATGTCATTTGCCATGCAGAAACTCTGCAACCTTATGCAATCCCATTTGTCCAACCTTTCTTTGATTTGTTGTGTTTCTGGGTCTCTATTCAGAAAATTTCGGCCTGAGCCAAGGAGACCTAGGGTTTCTCCTATTCCATCCTGTAATGTTTTCAGAGTGTCTGCTTTGAGTTCAAGGTCTTTGATCCATTTGGAGTTGATTCTGGTGCAGGGTGATATATAAGGATCTAGCTTTAGTTTTCTACATGTAGTTAACCAATTTTGCCAGCACCATTTACTGAAGAGGCTGTCTGTCTTCCATTCTATTGTTTTAGCTCCCTTATCAAAGATTAGATGGCTATAGGTCTGTAGGATCATTTCTGGGTTTTCAATTCTATTTCATTGGTCCTGAGGTCTGTTCTTATGCCAATACCAAGCTGTTTTGATTACTATGGCTTTATAGTAGAGTTTGAAATTCGGTATTGATATTCCTCCAGCAGTGTTCTTTCCATTGAGGAGCGTTTTTGCTATTCGGGGTCTTTTATTGTTCCATATGAATTTTTGGATTGCCTCTTCTATTTCCTTGAAGAATGAGGTTGGAATTTTGATAGGTATTGCGTTGAATTTGTAGATAGCCTTGGGAAGTATTGCCATTTTCACGATGTTAATCTTTCCAGTGCAGGAGCATGGGAGGCTTTGCCATTTTTTTAGTTCTGTGTTGATTTCCTTTTTCAAGATTTTAAAGTTTTCATCATAGAGATCCTTCACTTCTTTAGTTAAGTTAATTCCTAGGTATTTTATTTTTTGTGGGACTATTACAAATGGAGTTGCTTTCCTAATTTCAGCCACACTTTTCTCATTGTTGGCATACAGAAAAGCCATTGATTTTGGGGGGTTAATTTTATAACCTGCTACTTTGCCAAAGATTTGAATCAGCTTGAGTAATTTGGGAGTAGAGTCTATGGGATTCTTTAAATACAAGATCATGTCATCTGCAAAGAGGGAGAGTTTTATTTCTTCTTTCCCTATTTGGATCCCCTTTTTGTCTGTATCTTTTCTTATTGCTGTAGCTAGGCATTCTAATACTGGATTGAAGAGAAGTGGAGAGAGTGGGCATCCTTGTCTTGTTCCTGAGTTAAGAGGAAATGGCTTTAGTTTTTCACCATTGAGTATAATGCTGGCTGTAGGTTTGTCATATACAGCCTTTATTGTATTGAGGAATGTTCCATGGATTCCTAATTTTTCCAAAACCTTCATCATAAAGGGGTGTTGGATCTTGTCGAATGCTTTTTCTGCGTCTATTGAGATAACCATGTGGGTCTTAGTCTTTCTCCTGTTGATGTGATGAATAATATTAATTGATTTGCGTATATTGAACCAGCTTTGCATCCCTGAAATGAATCCTGTTTGATCATGGTGTATGATTTTTTGGATGAATTGTTGAAGTCGGTTGGCCAAAATTTTGTTGAGAAGTTTTGCATCAATGTTCATCAAAGAAATGGATCTATAGTTCTCTTTCTTTGATGAGTCCCTGCCTGGTTTTGGGATGAGGGTTATGATGGCTTCATAGAATGTGTTCAGTAGTGAGCTTTCTCTTTCAATTTCATTGAAGAGTTGGAGGAGAATTGGTTTGAGCTCTTCTTTGAAGGTCTTGTAAAATTCTGCTGTAAAACCATCTGGTCCTGGACTTTTCTTAGCTGGGAGGTCTCTTATTGCTGTTTCTATTTCAATGCTTGATATGGGCCTGTTAAGATAGTTTAACTCACCTTGGTTTAGTTTTGGCATGTCAATATTTGCTAGGAAGTGGTCCATTTCTGTCAAGTTCTCAAACTTATTAGCATAAAGTTTTGAGAAGTATTCCCTTATAATGTTCTGAATCTTGGTTGTTTCCGTGGTGATGTTTCCATTCTCATCTCTGAGTTTATTAATTTGGGTGTATTCTCTTCTTTTTCTGATAAGATTTGCGAAGGGTCTGTCAATTTTGTTAAGTTTTTCGAAGAACCAACTCTTTGTTTTGTTGTTTCTTTCTATAGTTTTTTTTGGATTCTAATTCATTTAATTCTGATTTAATTTTGATTATTTCTTTCTGTCTACTGGATTGGGGTTTATCTTGCTGCTCTTTTTCAAGGAGGTTTAGATGTGTCATTAAATTGTTAGTTTCAGATCTCTCCAATTTGTTGATGTAGGAGCTCAGAGCTATAAACTTGCCTCTGAGTACTGCCTTTGCTGTGTACCAGAGGAGCTGGTAATTTGTGTGTTCATTTTTGTTGAATAGCATGAACATTTGAATTTTTTTTCTAATCTCTTTCATGACCCTCTCATGATTCAGCAGTGTGTTGTTCAGCCTCCATGTGATACCGGACTTTCTTTGGTGGCTTTTGGTGTTGAGTTCTAATTTTCTTCCCTTGTGGTCAGAGAGAATGCAAGGTATAACTTCAATGTTTCTGAATTTAGACAAGTTTGCTTTGTGGCCTAAAATGTGGTCTATTTTAGAAAACGTTCCATGTGCTGCTGAGAAAAACGTGTATTCTGATGCTGCTGGGTGAAATGTTGGGTAGATGTCTGTTAAGTCTAGTTGATCTATGCAGCTGTTTAGATCTGCGGTTTCTCTGTTGAGTTTTTGCCGAGTTGATCTATCTAGTGGGGAGAGTGGTGTGTTAAAATCCCCAACAATTAATGTCTTTGGATCTATATGGGATTTGAGGGAAAGTAGTGTTTCTTTGATAAATTTGGGTGCTCCATTGTTTGGCAAATAGATATTTAGAATTGTAATATCCTCCTGAAGGAGAGATCCTTTAATTAGTATGTAGCGACCTACTTTATCACTTCTCACGAATTTTAATTTGAAGTCTATTTTATCTGATATTAGGATTGCAACTCCCGCCTGTTTATGGGGTCCGTTTGCTTGGTAGATTTTGTTCCAGCCTTTAACATTGAAAATGTGTTTGTTTTTACGGGCAAGATGTGACTCCTGCAGGCAGCAGATAGAAGGGTCTTGTTTTTTAATCCAACTAGACAGTCTATGTCGCTTAATTGGAGAGTTCTGTCTGTTAACGTTAAGAGATAGGACTGAGAGGTATTTGGTAGTTCCTGCCATGTTATCCACCTTCTTGGGGGCTGTAAAAACTTGGTTCTTTCTATGGTTCTTGGATTCTCAGTTTGGGTGCTGTTTCTTGGCCTTTTTTGCGGTCTTGTTGGTTTTCTATGTGTAGTACATCTTTAAGAATCTTTTGTAGGGCTGGTTTGGTGGAAATGTATGTTTCAATTTTTCTTTGCTATGGAAGGTTTTTATTTGGCCTTCAGTTATGAAGGAGAGTTTAGCTGGGTACAGTATTCTTGGTTGATAGTTGTTTGTTTTTAGGGCATGGCATACATCATTCCAGGCTCTTCTTGCTTTGATTGTCTCTGCTGAGAAATCTGAGGTGATTCTAATTGGTTTCCCTTTATAGGTGATTACCCTTTTCTCCTTGACAGCTTTAAGGATCTTTTCCTTGTTCTGAGTTGATCCTGTGTGGATTATAATGTGACGGTGGGATGTCCTATTCTGGTCTGGTCTATTTGGGGTTCTAAAGGCTTCTTGTATCTGAACAGGCCTAATCTTTTTGCATTTTTGGGAAGTTCTCTGCTAGGATCCTCTTAAACAAATTTCCTAGACCATTAACTTCTATTTCTAGGTGCTCCTCTACATCCATTATCCTTAGATTAGGCCTTCTGATGGTGTCTTCCAGGTGTTGGATAGATCTATCATATTTCTTGGACTTGTCTTGGATGGTTGTATGTTCTTTCTCTATAATATCTAGGCTGTCTTCAATCCCTGAGATTCGATCTTCTGCGTGGTCTAACTTGCTGTGAAGATTCTGTACTTTGTTTTTTATCTCTTTTCCTTCTAATTGGTCAGCTTTGATGGCTTCAAGTTCTTTGTTGAAGCTCTGTTTTAGGTCTTGTATGAATTTCTTTACTTCCTTAATTTGGTGTTCAGTGTTTGTCCTCAAATCACTTAGTTAATTGGTTATGGTTTATTTGGACTCCCATTCCTTTTGTTGGGTTCCATTCAGCATTCCCTTTGTGGTCTCCCTGACTTCCTTCAGCTCTTTGTTAATGGATTCCATGAATGTCTTTAGTGATCTTTGTGTGTTCTCTACCTGGTCTCTCAATTCCTGTATTACTCTTTGATTAGCTTCCTCCCGTTCGTGGGATTCCTGCAGTTCTCTTTGAGTGTTCTCAGCCTGCTCACGCCATTCCACCCTTTCTCTTTGAGTATTCTCAAGTTGTTCATGCAAATCCTGTATCAGTTTTTGAGTAGCTTCGTCACGCTTATGATATTCCTGTATAAACTTCTGGGATGCCTCCTCTCTCTCCCTATCACGCTCATACAGAGTCCTTTGTACGTTGTCAAACTTCTCATTTATCATGTTTGCCAGCAGTGTTTGTAGAGCTATTTGGGAACTCTCCTCTGGATTATTCATTATTTGTTCTAACCCCTGGTTATCAAGATTGGGAATTGAGATACCCGAATTTGCCATTTTTCTTGTGTTTTTCCGGCTTACTCTGCCCATTTGAGATGAAGATAGCACCAGTTTTGTGCTAGAACACTATCTTAAGGCAACCATCAACCAAAGTTTGCATTTGTACAGTCAATAGTCTACAGATACAATCTAGTTCAACAGATACATCTATTCGACATCAAACAACTATATGTTAAAGGACTTCGAACTGCAGAGAAGAATTTGGAAAACCAGAAATTATTAGGGTTAGGGAGAGGTGTGGGTAAAAAATAGGAATAGATTGGTGTGGGGAGGCACAGGGAGAGTTAACTATGTCCTAATCACAATGCAGGAAATAGGTTGGGTAGGATGCAAGTAGAGAGAGAGAGAAAAAGAAGAAAGGGAAAGGGGAATGAAAAGAGACCAGAAAAAAATAGAAATGTAAAAATTAATGTTATTATAGAAAATAAAAGACCATCTATTTAGAGAGGAATGTGAATATGTTGAGAGAAAGGGAGGGACATAGAGGAGATGTGAAAAACTTTAAAAAAATGCTTAAAATATTATATAGGTATAAAGAGGTAGTACTGCTATTAATGAATTTAAGTCTCCGAGGTTTTCAATTGAGTAATAAGTTTGTGGGTTAAGTGTGTACACAATGGGGGATAGGGTCTACTAGTTAACTACGGGTTTATCTGAGGATGTGCAGGACAGGAGTTAAGTCACCTAAAGAAGAACAAAAGAGAGGAAAAGGTGGAAAGGATAGGAAAGTGAGAAGAAAAGATCAGAAGTTCAGTACAGCTAGACAAAAAACAAAAAGATAATTAAGAATGAAAGAAAAAGAGAAAGAAGACAAGAAAAGAAAGGAAAACACACATTCACGTATTCCTAAAATAAAAATTATAAGAGGAGAAAAAAGTTACTGGAAAACAATTATTTTTTCAGAAGAGGCAAAAATTAAAGATTAATAAAAGTTTTAGAAAAGGAAAAAAAATTTTTATATATATGGTAACAAAAAACAACAACAAAAAAAAAAACAAAAAAAAAAAAGAAAAGAAGAAGAAAAAAAAAGTTCTTTGATTTTTTTTTTTTTTGGGAGGAGTGGGAAGAATCCTGTATCTCCCTTTTGTCTGTAACCAGAGTCTTGTTGGAGTCTCTGGTCAGCTTGAGGTCCTGTGGCTTGATTGGTTTCTTAAGTCAGTTTGTTGGAACAGGCAGAAAAATGCTCTGCTTTACCCAAGATTTTGAGATCCCCTTCCCAGGTTAGTTTACTGGGAGGGTGATCTGCTTTGAGAATCACAAAAGAGGGGGATGCAGTGATGAGGCTAGGTTCTGGGTAGAGTTGAGGCCTTTCAACAAACATTAGCTTTTCCCTGGAGCTATTTTGTGAAAAAAAAAAAAAAACTCACAGCACCCAGCCTGGAGCCATTCTCAGGGTTTCTCTTTTTCAATTATTGTGGTGGCTGCTAGAGGGAGGGGCAGCCTCTGGCTCTGGTTACCCAGTGAGGAAAGCCACTCCAATGGCTGGCGCCTGAGCTGGGTGACTTTTCCCTGGATGGAACTGAGTCTGTGAGGTCACTTCACCGTTAAGTTCTTGTGACCTGCTAAATGATTCATTTTATTCCAAGGCCTGAGCTGGAGCTAGCCGCTCCTCCGAGCTTTGTCGGTATCCAAGATGGAGATCACCGGTGCTGGGGGGGGTAGGGGTGGCCTTCCCTCCTCTGCTCCCTGAGAAGGAGTGAGGAAGTCGGGCTTCTACTCACGCCGAGTCTTGGATCCTGGGTCGTCTCTGGTCTGCAAAGTGCAGGATGAAGTTGTCTGCTCCTTGTCGGTTCTTGCTGGTGTTGAGTAGAATCCGCTCATCTGCTGTGTCTGGCTCCTTCTTCCCCGACTGTGTCTCAGGTATGACCCCGCGGCGGTGGTCGCCACCGCGATCCTGCCGCCGCAGCGGCAGCTGCTGGCAAGCGCTCAGATGTGTCTGCTTGGCTTCCCCTCTCTTGACTAACTCTCTGTCCTGTGATGGCACACTTGGTGTGATTCTCTGGCTTGGGACTGTTCACTGGAACTCTGAAACTGCTTTCTATGCAAGAGCTTGTTCAGATTCCAGCTTCTCCTCCGCCATCTTCTTGAGTACATTTCTTCGTACATGAGACTCTTATACCCAACTACCCAGTGTAGATATCATTGTAGTTGTAAAACATTGTATTTGTTGAAAAAGCTAAAAAAAACATGTTTATTGATCCAGAGATCAATTCCTGGTGCTAAAAAAAGTGTAGGAGAAGAGAAGAAAGGCCAATTGTAAATTGAAACATAAGCCTGGTGCTTGTTGATCGTGGAGGCAGAAATCTGTGGATCAACTTTCATTTTTTCTTTTTCTTTTTTTTTGGGTCCAGACATGGGGCCTGAACTCTGGGCCTGGGCACTGTCCCTTAGCTCTTCAGCTCAAGGCTAGTGCTCTACCACTTGAGCCACAGTGCCACTTCCGGCTTTTTTCTTTTTGCTTATGTGGTGCTGAGGAATCGAACCCAGGGCCTCATGCATGCAAAGCAAGTGCTCTACCACTGAGCCATCTTCCCAACTCGTGAGAATCATCTTTCAAGGCTAGGTCAAGACGCAAAATCCAGGAAACTTTGTGTGCATGTGTGTGTATGTGTGTATGTGTGTGTGTGTTTATATTTGTGATGTGTGTGTTTGTGTACCATACTTTGCTAGTACCCTAGCATTCCCAGATTTTGGGTGGTGAATTGGAGATAAGAGTGTCATTGATTTTCTGCCCAGGCTGGCTTTGAAACATGGTCCTCAGATTTCAGCCACCTAATTCAGCTGGAATTTGAGCTATGGCTTAAGTGGAAAAACTTGGCAAATATTTTCTGGGACTCCACCTAAACCCTGAGTTGAAGCCCCAGGACATGCACAGAAGAAATAAAGAAGAGTAGAAGTAACCAAGGAAGAGTAAGTGACAAAGGCTTAAATGAATCAAGCATTGATGGCTCATACATGTTCTACTAGCTATTCAAGTGGCTAAAATCTGAGGATGATGGTTTATGTCCACCCCTGGCAGGAGAGTCCATGAAAATCTTGTCTGTAATTAATCACCCCCCCCCCCAAAAAAAAGGGCCAAAAAGTTATAATGTGTCTCATGTAATAGAGGATAGCCTTGAATAAAAACTTCTGGGACAGAATATGAGCCCCAACTTGTAGACCCAGTAACAGCACACACATGCAAAAAAAGAGTAAACAACAGTAGATAGTGGCAAGCACATATTAAAGTTTTAAAATGACACAAGGGTTGTTGGTACTGTGTATAATCCTAACTACACAAGAGGCTGACATCTGAGGATTGTGATATCAAGTCAGCCTGGGCATAAACGTGCTTCAGATGCTTATCCAAGCTACCCAGCACAAAGCTGAAGCTGAGGTGGTAAAGTAGCAGCCTTTATTTAAAAAGCTAAGAAATAGTCCCCAGAGCCAAAGGTCAAGCTGCAGGACCACTAAAAATTACAAATATAAAACAATAAATTAAAAGGACAGTGGAAGAAGAGAGACTGAAATCTGAGGATCAGAGTTCAAAGCTAACACAAGCAAGAAAATCCATGAGACTTTGTGTGTGTGCATCTCTGTGCCATCCTGCAGCTTGTATGTGCTATCCTTGAACTTGTGCTGGTTTGTTCAAGGATAGAGCTCTACCACTCCCAGCTATTCAGTGGTTAATTGGAGGTCATAGTCTCATGGACTTTCCTTCCCAGGCTAGCTTGATTTATGCTAGACTTTGTCTCAGACTCTTATCTACAATTAATTGTCAAAAATAAAAGAAAAAAAACCTGGGAATTGAGTTATGGCTCAAGTAGCAGAATTGTGCAATAAGTTTCTGGGACAGCAACCAGGCACTGAGTTCAAGCCCCAGGACAATCACAGAAGAATTAAAGGAGGGTAGAAGTGCAGAAGGAAGATCCAATGACAGAGTTCTAAATAAATCAAGCATTGGTAGCTCACTGATGTTCTATCAGCTACTCAGGAGGATGAAAGCTTAGGATCACAGTTGAAGGCTAGCCCAGGTAGGAGAATCCCTGAGACTCTTATATCTCACTTGTCACCAAAAATATGCCACTAGCTGTGCTCTGGCACATGTGGTAGAGTGCTAGACTTAAACAGAAAGCTCTGGGACAGCACACAGACCCTGGTGCTGATGCCCTAGCACAGACACTTACAAAGAAAAGAAAAAAAGCACAAATTATAAAAGATGGAAGAATGAGAAAATTATAGTTTCAAAATGAGTCAGAGTTATTGGTTTATGTGTGTATTCCTAGCTACTCAGAAAGATGAAATATGAGGATTACCGCTAAAAGCCAGCCTGGGCAGGAAAGTGATTGAAATTCTTTTCTCCAACTACCCAGTAAAAGCTGGAAATTAAGGTGTGATAGTAGTTGTAAAGTACTGAAATTTCATGAAAAAACTGGGGAACAGTTCCCTGGTCCATAATTCAGCCCAAAGTCGACCAAAAACAAAACTGAAAGAAGAGGAGAAATGACCATTTGAGATTTGAAAATAAGCCTGGGGCTGGTGGTTCCTGCTTATTATTTTAGCTATTCATGGAGCTGAAGTCTGAAGATACATTTTAAGACCAGCCCAAACAGGAAAGTCCATGGGGCTTTTTTACTGTGTGCCTGGGGCTTGAATTGGAGTAGTTAGTTGATGGAAATAGTCTCATGGACTTTCCTGTCCAGGATAGCTTCAACTTCAATCCTCAGATTTCTGCCTCCTGTGTCTTGCTGGGCTTTACATGAGACTCTTATCTCCAATTAACCACCAAAAGGAAGAAAAATAAAACCTGGTGATTGAGCTGTGGCTTCAATGGCAGAAATGAGAAAATAATTTCTGGGACAACACCCAGATCTTGATATTAAATTCAGGACCAACATACACACAAACAATAAAATAAATAAATGCAGAGAAGTTAGGAGAATAAATGGCCAATTCCAGAGCTTAAAATGAGCCAAGCATAGGTGGCACACATCTGTGATGGTAGCCACTCGGGAGGCTCAAATCTGAGGATCACAGTTGAAAGCTAAGCCCGGTAGGAGAATTCATTAACTCAACTCTAAGTAGCTACTTAAAACAAAACAAAAACTAATAGCCACAAGTTATGCTGTGGTTCATGTCTTAGTGTGCTAATCTTGAAATTAAAACTTCTGGGACTGCAACTGGGCTGATTTTTAGACCCAGGACCAGCATACACAAGAAAATAAAAATACAAATAGAAAGGTGTAAGAATGGCTGGGAGGGCTGGGAAGGTGGCTCAGTGGTAGAGCACTTGCCTTGCATGCCTGAGGCCCTTGGTTCAAGTCCTCAGCACTACATAAGCAAAAAGAAAAAAAAAGTGGCTCTGTGGCTCAAGTGGTAGAGCACTAGCCTTGAGCTGAAGAGCTGAGGGACAGTGCCCAGGCCCAGAGTTCAGACCCCACAACCGGACCCAAAAAAAACAAAAAAAGAATGGCTGGGAATGTGGCTTAGTGACAGAGTGCTTGCCAACCATGTTTTAATCCCTGGATTTGTATCCTCAGTATCTCATAAATAAAAAAGGCTGGAAGTGGCACAGTGGCTCAAGTAGTAGAGTTCTCACCTTGAGTAACAGAAGTTCAGGGACAGTGCCCAAGGCCTGAGTTCAAGCCCCAGGATTAGGAAAAAGAAGAAAAACCGTGTGAGAAAATCCAATTAAATTTTCAAAATGATCCATGCATGAATGTTTGGTCAATATGTGTAATCCTACTGACTCACAAGAATGAAATCTGAAGGTTGTTGTTCATAGCCAGCCTGGACAGGGAAGTGCATAAGTCTCAAACTAACCAGCAAAAAATGCCAGAAATAAAGCTGTGGTTGTTGTTGTAAAGCACCAGCCTTGAAAGAATAACTTATTGAAACAGTGCCCTGGCTCAGAGATCCAGCCTCAGGATCACAATAAGAAAATTAAATGCTTGGAAGTAGAGAAACAACGACTATTGGCTCATGTCTGTAATTCTAGAAATGCAGGAGACTGAAATATAAGATCCTGTGTAAAGGCAAACCCAATCAAGAAATTCCAGGAGACTGTTTTGTGTGTGGTGGCCACACTGGGGATAGGTTTCATGGACTTTCCTGCTCAGGCTGCTTTCAAACCATGATGGACAGATTTCAGCTTCCTGAATTAGGCCAGGCCTTGCATGAGTTCGAGCTCCAGCACCAACACACACAAAAGGAGTGAAATAAATGAAAAGAAGGGTAGAAGAAGAGAAGAAAGACCAAGTAACAGAGGTTTTGATGAGACAATCATTGGTGGCTCATGTCTGTAATTCTATATACTCAGGCTGAAATATGAGGATACTCTTTAAAGCACAGCTCAGGTATAGGTGTTCATAAGACGTGTGTGTGTGTGTGTGTGTGTGTGTGTGTGTGTGTGTGTGTGTGTGTGTGTGTTTGCCAGTCCTGGTGCTTGAACTTGCACTATTTTGCTCAATGATCTACAACTCTCAGACTTTAGTGGTTAGTTGGAGAAAGGAGTGTCATGAACTCTCCTAAATTTTCAGCCTCCTGAAACTGGCCTAGCTCAATATGATTCTTTTCTCTCCAATTAACCTCCCCTCAAAAGCCAAATGTTATCGTTGGTCCCATGTATGCTGTGAGACAACATCTGAGCTTCAATTTCTACTCCCAGGACAAGCAAAAATGGAAAAAGAAAAAGAAAGAAAGGTGGAAGCAAGCATATATTAAAGTTTTAAAATGACCCAAATGTTGATGGTCATGTGTGTAATCCTTACTACACAAGAGGCTGACAACTGAGCATTGCAGAGTCAAGTCAGCCTAGGAAGGAACGTGCTTGACATTCTTATCTCTAGCCACATGGCACAAAGCCTTGAGCTGTGGATGAGGTGGTAAAGCACCAGCCTTGAGTTTAAAAGCTAACATATAGACCTTAGAGTCAGAGGTCAAGCCACAGGACCAATAAAATTTTCAAAGGAGAGAGGATGAAGAGAGGCTGAAATCTGAGAGCATGGGTCAAAGCTGGCCCATGCAAGAAAGTCTGTATGTGCATTTGTGTGCTATCTTGTGGCTTGAACTTATGTTGTTTTGTTCAAGGACAGAGCTCTATCACTCTCAGCTTTTCATTGATTAATTGGAGCTAAGAGTCTCATGGGCTTTCCTGCCCTGGTTGGCTTTGAACCATGATCCTCAGAATTCAGCCAACTGATTCATGCTAGGCTTTGTATAAAACTCATCTCCTATTAACTATCAAGAAGTAAAAAAAAAAAAAAAAAAAAAACAAACCTGGAGTTGAGCTGTGACCAAAGATGCAAACTGGGCAATCACTTTCTAGTACAGCACCCAGGGCTTTAGTTCAAGCACAAAGACAAAATAAGTATAGCCACAAGTTATACTTTGGCCCATGTGGTAAGCCACTAGTCTTGAAGAAAATCTCTGGCATTGTATCAGGACCTGATTTGTAGTCCCAGGACTAGAACATATACAACAATAAAAGCAAGGAAAAATTTAAAAATAAAAAGTGAATAAAACATATTAATATTTTAAAATGACCAATGGGTTTGTGGTTCATATGTATAACTGGAGCACCTCAGGAAGCTAAAATCTGAGGATCATGGTTTGAAGCCAGACTACCCAGAAAAGTACATTTGAAACTTATGTCCAATAAACCAAAAAAAGCTAGAAGTGGAGCTGTGGTTGAAGTTGTAAAACATCATCCTTGAGTCAAAAAGCTAAGAAACAGAAGGGCACTGCTGGCTCTAGCCTGTAATCCTACTACACAGGAGGCTGAGATATGAAGATCATGGGTCAAAGCCAGCCTGGTCAGGAAAGTTCATGAGACTCTTATCTGCAATTAAACACCAGAAAACCTGAAGTGGCTCTGTGGGTGAACTGGTAGAGCATTTGCCTTAAGCTGAAGAGCACAAAGTCAGCACCCAAGCTGAGAGTTCAACCCCCACCCCCCTTCAAAATAACTAAGAAACAGCAATGTGGCCCAAAGATCAAGTCTACTGGACAAAATTTAAAAAAGTATTGAGGTTGAAGGCAAGAAAGAGATGGTTAAAAATAGTAAAATAAGCCGCGTACCAGTGGCTCATGCCTGTAATCCTAGCTAATCAAGAGGCTGATATTTGAGGAACACAGTTCCAAGCCACCCAGGGCAGGAAAGTCCGTGAGACTCTTATCTCCAATAAACCACCAGAAAACTGGAAGTGGTTCTATGGCTCAAGCGGTAGAGTGCTTGCCTTGAGTTGAAGTGCACTGGGACAGCACCTAAGCCCAGAGTTTAAGCCCCATGAATGACCAAAAAAAAAATTAATATAAGTCAGCAGTTGGTTTCTCATGCCTGTAAATTCTAACTACCCAGGAGGCTGAAATCTAAGGGCTGCAGTTCAAAGCCAGCCCAAGCAAGAAAGTCCATGAGACTTGTTTGTGTAATTACAAGTATTAGGGCATGAACTTGCCCTGTTTTATTCAAGGCTAGAGTTCTACTACCCACCGCTTTTTGGTGATTAATTGGAGATAAGAATCTCAGACTTTGCTGCTCAGACTGGCTTCAAACCAAGATCCTCAGATTTCAGCCTCCTTAGTTGTGCTGGGCTTTGCATGAGACTTTTCAAAAGAATGAATCTGGAAGTTGATCTGTGGTTCAATTGGCAGAACTGAGAAAAATCTCTGAGAGAGTGGCCTCTCCCTATATGCAGAAAAAAATGATAAAACTTTCAAAAATAAATAAAAGTAGTTATAATATAGAATAAATAAAAAAATCATGTTTAATATGATATAAAGAAAAACTATGTTTTTTTTTAAATGTGGCAAATGAGAACATAGTATGAAGTTTCAAAATGACATACTGAGAGTAAGGGAAAAAGGAAAATTTTTAAAAATCATGTAAATATTAAATACAGGCTGACATGACCAATATATAATGTGATCAAAAACCTATCTCTCTCTTATCTCTCACTTGTAATTGCTTACAAATAATTGTCCCTCCAGTTTCAGCAGACACCACAGTGATTTAGACATGACCTCTCTATGAAGCCTTAACTGTGTAAGGATCTTCCTGCTTTAGCCTCTTGAGTTGATACTGCAAGCATTGCTCTCATTTTAATATACGAGGTTTCCTTTAAAACTCAGAATTAATATTCAAATAATGGATTTTCTGTAATGCATGATTAAACATCAGAAATCCACCAGAGATCCTCTGAGGAATACAATCAAAACAGTAGAAAAGCACCTACCACTCAAGGTAGGTAACAGAAGGAAGATTTAGCATTTTTTTTTAGGTGCTGGGGGTAGAACGCAGGGCTTCATGCTTGCTAGGCAGGTATAAAATTCAGTGACATCAATTATATCCACACTGCTTTGTAACCATTACCTCTATTTGTGAACTATCTTTTCGATACTGATGGAATCCATACAATCATTGAGTAATAATCACCCCAATGACCTGCCCCAGAAATTTTAATCTTCCTGTTTCTCTTATGAAATGGTTTAGTCAATATGTTTCGCATAAATAATAGATTATTTTTGGTGTCTATCCATGAAAGACATATATTAAATTGTAGCTTTTCTGTGGATAAGTCATAATCCATTTATGCATACCTCATATTTTATAAACCTGTTCATCTGATAGACACTCCAGGTATTTCCAACTTCTGACTATTGTAAATGTTGCTGTTATCATTGGCATATGAGCTATTAGTTTTTTCTTTTCAGTTCTTTAGGTTATGCAATGAGCAATGGGATTGCTGGGTAATGTGGTCATGCTATGTTTTGTTAGAAGAATGTGTCAAATTCTACCATAATTGTTATATCACTTTTAATTACCACAGAAATGTACAAATGGTCAATAAAATACACAAGAGTATTTCAAATCTTCCACAGCTGTGCCCTAAAGGATCATTTTTCTTACTTTTTACTTGTTTTTATTTAGGTCATGCAGGCCTGGAACTGTGAAGCATTGTCTAGAGTTGAAGTGAGAACAATACCAAATGCCACTTACCCAGCCTCCTAAAGATTTAATCTGGTAGTAATTTTTTTCTGGAGATAAATTTTAGTGATTATTTGCATTTTTACTCTTTTAAAATAAGATTTTGAATTTTAAAATGACTTATATAAATGTAACACCTCTGTGTACCTTCTTTTTAATAAGAAGAAAAATTATATTTACAAAAAATATAAAAGGACAAAAAAAGCTTCCCAGCAGGAAAATAAATTACAACCACAGTCTGATTCTGACCCAAGCAAAATAATACAATAAGAACTCATCTAAAGTAAAATGAAGTACAGGGGCTGGGGACAGGGGTCAAAGGGTAGAGCACTTGTTTGCCCAGAACCAGCCTCTGAATCAAAACCACAGTACTGCTAAGGGATAAAATAAAGTATTAAAACTTAAGGAAACATGCAAATAATAGTATGATGGATAACATAGATGTACACATCTGTAATCCCAACACTTGGGAGACTAGGCAGGAGAATTATGAAGTTAAGATCAGACTTGGCTATATAATGAGACTGCAAAGAATAAAATAAATCAAACTATATTTTTAAAGAGTAGGGTGTATTTCAAGTGTAATTCAAGTAGTTTTGAATGTGCAAGGAACTGATACATTGCACAAAAATTACATGCTTTGATAACTACAACGTTCAGTTACACTGCAGTATAAGGTGCCCCTTGGCTGGAATCTCTCCTGAGGAAACCTAAGGCAGTTGATACATCTGTCTTCTTGGCTGGACTGAGGGTGTTGCTGGGCAAAATGTTTTGATCTCCATTCTTGAATCCCACTTACAACTCTTTTTTAGTAGACAACCTACAAATCTCTCCCATCTCAATAACAGGGTCTTCTGGGTTTCAAATGAAGTTATCTTTGATATCTCTTAGGGCTCTCCTCCCCTTTGTCTGGAACTGCTCTGTTCCTGGGCCTACATTCAGTAGCTTGTTCTGAGAAGAGTGGTAGCTATTTTGCTAGCCTCCTCTATCCACTGCCATTTCCTCCTCAAATTAGTCTTTGGTGGTATCAGTATGAGTCTGCTCAGAGGGTAGAGCCAGTCTGGGCTGGCTTTGAACCGTGATCCTCAAATCTCAGCCTCCTAAATAGCTAGGATTACAGGTGTGAGCCACTGGCACCCGGCCATCATTTCTTTTTTCCAGGAAAATTTAGGGGGATAGAATAGCACAGCAGCACATATATTCAATAGCAACTGCCCCAGAGTGAACCAGATGCTCAGACCAAACCACTGACCTTGATATTGCCTTTGGTATCCAACAAGATGTTGTTGGACTTAAGGTCTTGGTGTGTGATTCTATTCTAGTGTGAGTAGTGAACAGCACTTACAATTTGTGTGAAGAGCCTCTTGGTTTCATCCTCATATAGGCGTCAGAATTTTCAGATCCACCCGAGGAGGTATCCCCTACTGGCCAGTTCCATGATGAAATACACATACTCTTCCTTCTCCATCACCTGGTACAACCTCATGATGTTTTTGTGCCATACCATCTTAAAAATGTCCACCTCATTCTTTAACTGATGACTGGAGAACTCTCCCTTCAGGAGTATTTTAGCTGCCACTTCCATGTGTGTGAGGTAAGGATGGGCCAGCTTCACTTGTCCATTGGTACCATGGTAAATGAGCTCTTTCATCTGGTATTGTTTGATGATCTCCTCCTTCAAAGATCTGGAGGATGATTCTTTGTATTCTTCCATCCTTCTGCTATGGTGGCAGGCAGCAAATCTACCTAAAATTAACTAAATAAAATAATGGAAAACCCAGAAAAAGTGAAAAGAAATACTAAAATCCAAACGACAACTCACCCCCAAGCCAAAAAAATAATGAATTTAGCTTTGAGACAGTCCAGCGGGTCACCAATCAAGAGCTCCTAAAGGTGTTAACTGACATAGGTTGGAGCATAGTGGCTTCCTATATATCCTGCATGACCTCTCAAAATGGAGCTATCACAGCCCGGCATAGTGACATCATAGAGGAAATGGACCAATCAGAGTCTGGGCCAGTGAGGTCAGAGAAAAAGTGGACCAATCATAGCTTGCCAGCATTGCTACTGTAGCTCATAGGCTTCAAAGACTGTGGCTAAGGACTCCATGTGGGCTTGAGGTTGCTCTGGTCACTATTATGCCATTCCTGAAACCACTAGGACAGAACTCAAAGTCCTCTGACCTTATAGAAGACCCCTGAATCTCATAAATTGCTTCTGTGGAGACACTAACCAATAGCCTCCATTCTTGATGCCCACCTTATCCTATATCTTGTTCCAACAATGAAATGGCAAAAAGGCCTCTGCCTTCTCAAGGACAGCTGTCCTACAACTTGATCCTGAGGGGAAAAGGTCCAGAATATCTGAGCCACAATCCTCACAATTCACCTTCCTGAGTAGTTAGGATTATATGCCTGAGCCATCGTTAGGTACTTAGCTCATCGCTCACATTTGGAGGAAGTATATATATTTGTTAGAAAAGTTGGTATTAGATATGTCCTTTAGCACCTTAAATTTGTTGCCCTTGCTGTCTAATAGTTAATCTAGTGTCTGATGAGAAATTTATCATAATATCATTGAACATCACTTGTGTGTGATGAGTTGTGTCTCTGTGCTTTGGGAGATTTTCTGTCTTTGTTTAATTAGAATGTGTCTTAGTATGGACCTGTGTAATTATGTTAATTGACTTCTTTAAGCTGCTAGATTCCTGCATAGAAGTGTTCATGCTTTCAATCAAATTTGGGAAGGTTTTGGTCATTATTCCTTCAAATACTATATATTTTTTTCTCCCTGTATGTTATATATATATATATATATATATATATATATATATACATTATACATACAATACATATTCACATTGCATATGTGAATATACATATATATGCCTACATATTTATATTATATATACATTTATATGCATATGGTTTTTTCACATGACATCCTCTTTTGTGATTGTTTATGGTAGAAAGTCTAGATTGATCCCAGCTACTCCATTAAAGTTAGAGTTAGAAGTTTTCCATTTTATTTGTTGGTGAAAATTTTCTTGGCAAGGATATTTAAACTGGTACAAATCAGACCTAGCCTCTCTCTCTCTCTCTTTCTCTCTCTCTCTCTCTTTCTCTCTCTCTCTCTGATTTCCTGCCTGTCAGGTCTCTGAGCACAGGACCATGGCTTACCAAGTTCTTCTAGTGTGTGCTGTGATCTTCTAGTGTGTGCACTGTCATGTTGTGCTTCAAAGGCCACCACGCCTGCACCTGGAAGAGGAGCTGCTCCAAAGTCAGCCTGCACAGGTGTGCCTGCCTCTTTCTTATGTCAAAGCCCCCATAGCTACTGCAGTGGACTTAGTAGATGCCAATGTGCCAGGACTGCTGACTGCTGACTGTGGGCGACTCAAGAACAGCCTCTTTTTTACCCAAGTCAGAGGTCTGCGTTGGATCCTGGGGGCACTGCCCTGTTGGTGACTGTGCTAGGAGCAAGGCTGTGGGCTGCAGAAGCCTCACTGTGACCTGACTTCTGGGAAACAACATATGTCAAAGGCTTCTCTGGGCTCTTTTCAGAATACATGGGCAAGTTCAGCAAGCAGAAGATGAGCTCAGTGGGCCCCTAAACACAGGGTGGGCAATGGACCTTGGAGGAACAGGGCTGCCCAGGTTGGCAGGGGGACAGGTGATGAACCTATATTAGTAGTCTGCCGGCTTCCTAAAGAAAAGTTAGACTTTCTTGCTACCCAGAAATATCCCCCTAAAACTGGATGCACCAGAGAGTCCCATGCTGGTGAGGGGCAAAATCCCAAAGACCAAAGTAGACAGACCAGGAGCACTTGGTGCTCTTGGTGGGCAATTCAACGCTGGCACTGGCAGGAGGAGCTGCAGGTTCCCTAACACTGCTTGTCCAAGGAAGCCAGAGCTCAAGCAGACACCAGGATTGGCTAGCTGCACACTAAACAGGCTGGAAGGTGAAACCTTGCTGGATAGCTTTGCAGAGTCTGCAACTTGGGGCACCTGAAGGCACAAGAAGCTGCCTAGCATCTACTCAGACAAAGAACTTGGGGACAGCAGCTTTCCCAACTTGGAAATGAGTGTTCAGCTCACTGTGGTCCGTTTGGATCTGGGAGGGATGGCAGGCCTGCTGCTGGAGGGAGCAGATGCCCCTTCCAAGGCTTCTGGGGAAAGGGGAGCTCCTCGAAATTGGTTCATGGGAAGGCTGGTGTGTCTTTCCCAAAGAGAACACCTCCAGCTTGTTTGGCTGTTTGCTTGGGTAGGGAGTCGCCCCTCAGGGACAGTGATATTAGGAGACAGTGTTTGTGAGATTATCCCCAAATGAAACAAACCCCTGAGGGAACAAAAGAGTAAGGATTGCTGAACTGCCCACAGAAGGTGGAGTTGAGGTCATGGCTGCTTCTGTCTTGAAGGACCCTGAGGCTTTGTCACCAGAGGACAAATGAGTGGACACTGGCATGGAGCCTGATAATTTTAAGAAAATTATCAGAGAGCCCTACTTGGCTTGCATGTCACTCAGTTGGACTAATATTGGGTGGGGAGTTTGGGCTGTAAAGCTGGGTATTACAGCTTGATCTTTTTGAAGGGCTGAGGACACCTTCTGGCAGCAGTTAGAACTTTATGAGGTCTGAGAACATTATGTGATTAGGTGTGGTCCTCTGAGCTTCATCCTTGGGCTGTTATAGGGCTGAGCCCTCCCTCCCTGCTGTCCTGGTGCTCTCAGGATGTGGGCTGGTGCCTGGCGGGTAGAAAAGGGCAGTGTTTACCCCCGACATTCACTGTGAAGAAATATAGTTGGCAGGGAGGGTTGTGCCTTTGGGAGGTCTGTGTGTTCTTTGAGTAAGGGAATCTACACGCCTCAGAGCACATCTTGACTTTCTCTCTGAACATTTGTTTTCTTTGGAATAGTAGTCTCTGAAAGGCCTAAGAGTTCTAAGGCTCCAGAGGCTTTCTTGATTTCCAGACATGTCCGGGGCTTGTTTTTTTCATCTTACACAGCTCTAACATCCTCCCTTAGTCATGGTCTACTGAGCCCTTTGGCTCTGGCATAAATGAGAAAAGACAGGCAGGGCTGTCTTGTTGCTAAGGAAAAACAGACAGGGCTGTCTTGTTACATAGTTTCATTTTATTCTCCAATGTTGGTAAATAAAGCCATCAGATTGGACTTCAGGAGCTGCCCAAGATCATTGCTCCATCCCTTTTCCCTGCTCTTACCATACTGCCTTTCCATTTAAATTTATTTTCATTTTCAATTTTTGTATTGGTGATTGAATTTAGGGCTTCAATAAGCCGAGCATAGTGATGTGAACCTATAAGCTTAGCTTTGGGGGAGGCTGAGACTGCAAAAGTTGTGTTTTCAGGTCAACCCAGGCAGAATTCTGTGAGACCTCATCTGAACAGAAAAAGCTGTGCACAGGGGTGTTCACCTCTCATCCCAGCAGTGATGGGAGAGGAAAGTGGGAGGACTGAAATCCAGTTGCACACCTGAGCAGGTAATGAGACCCTGTCTCAAAAACAGCAAAAATTACACAACTGTGGCTCAATACTACAGTGTGTATCTGGAAAACATGAGGCCCTGAGTTCAAACCTCAGTACCATAAAAGGAAGAGAACCAGTTATGTTTGAAAAGCTTATTAAAAGTAGTCTTTTTAAAAAAATTTATTTTGATATTTGGGTTTGAACTCTGGGCATTGACATTTTACCTTAGTGAAAATTTTCACATAAGACTGAACTTTGTTTTTTGGGGATACAGTTGACCCAGTGTAACAATAAGATGTACAAAACACTAAGTTGAAAATGAACTTTACAACTTTGGTGGGGGTGGGATGGGAAGGGTATTTTGTGGAGGTGGGAGGGAAGGTATGGTAGGGAGAAAACAAAGGAGGAGGTAACAATGATCAACAGGAAATGTACTCAGTACCTTGCTCATGTAACTGTAACCCCTCTGTCCAGCATTTTTACAATAAAAATGTACAAAAAGAGACTAATCTTATACTACTGAGCCACAGCTCACTTCTAGCTTTGTGTGTGTGTGTGTGTGTGTGTGTGTGTGTGTGTGTCTGTGTGTGTGTCTGTGTGCCAGTATTAGGCTTGAACTCCAGGACTGGGCACTGTCCTTGAAGCGCTTTTGTTCAAGGGTAGTACTGTACCACTTGGCCCACAACTCTCCTACTGGCTTTTTGTGGTGAATGTGATAAAAAGTTTTGTGGACTGTTCTTGCCCCAGCAAGCTTTGAAAGGAGATCCTCTGCTCTCAAATTCCTGAATGGCTAGGGTTATGGGTGTGAATCAGCAGTATATGGTAGGAGAAGTGTTCTTAAGCAGAAATAATGTGTATATGCTGACCTTCTGCAATTTGGTGGCATGCTTTTTTTCTTAGAAAGGAATTCCTTTACTGGGAGGCCAGAGGTTACCCTGGAAGCTAGGAAGGCAGAGGAAATGCAATCTCCTATCTCCAGAGGGACCTTTGGTATGATGGTTGTAAGACCATCATCTTCCTTTATCAGAGCAGATATCTATGCTAACCTGAAGGTAACATTGTTTTTATCAGCTTTGTCTTGGTTGCATTAAATAAGAAAATTACTTGATAACTTGCACCAAAGTTCACCAGAGAGAGGGAGGAATGAAGCTTTAAAGTGAGGCATTAGATACTACACGAATATACCAGAAGGGGCAAGGGGAAATGAGAGTTCATAAATACAGATTTTTATTTAAACAAAATAGGGAGACGACATGAATATATGTCAGTACTGGACAAGCATGCTCAAAGCTTTCTAATAAACTAGCATTTAAAGGAAGTATTTTTATGATGCAGGACTGCTCATATTACCTATGTAGATTGTCTAATCCCTTCACTGTCTTCCCAAGGGAAGACACTGTCCCTCCAGCTCAGAGCAAAGCATCTAAGATAACATCTATCTATTACTGGGCAGTGGAAGACCATTCAAACAGCTGGTGAAGTGTGGACAAGCTGCTCTAATCCTGTTTCCTCCCAATTCTAGCCTTTGCTGTATAGAGTTCACAGATCAGGGGAGATGCTTGAGAATACTGATGGACCCACAAGTGTGTGTGTGTGTGTGTGTGTGTGTGTGTGTGTGACAGTACTCATATGCCAGCATGGGGCTTCTTTTGGGTCTCACAGGTGTTTACTCCTTCTTCCCCAAGTCTACTGAAAAGATTTGTCTTTCACTGCCTGAAATGCAGCAGAGGAGGAAATGATACCTGAATTCTCAACTGGTAGATCAGATGGGTCCTTCTATGTGCTCTGATTTATACTAATGCTAGTGCTAATACTAACCCATGCCTGGGAATATTAGCTGACACTTTTTGTGTATTTTGGCACTAGTTTTTTTTTTTTTTTACATGGATTAAGCAAAAAAATTCTCATAAGAATATCATGACATAGTGTTAAGTATAACATTCTGTATACATACACACACACATACTTGGCAGCAGTCTTCATTATGTAAAGTGGACCATGAACTGTAGAGAAGTTCAATGAATGCCTCTCAGGGACCAGATCCTACAGCCAGCACTTTGGAGCAGGGACTCACAGGAGTTTGACCAACAAGTTGGAGACAAGATGATGTGGATCACATGCCATTGTTGGCTACTGGCCTGATCTGGAGGGACGCAGGTTTTGCTATCCTAGCACTGTCCCCCATGGGCTGGCCTGGCCTGGCCTCACCCCAACCCCACCTAATCTTTGGCACAGGAAGGACAGTTTTGTCCTTTTGGCCACACGTTCATGTGACACATAAGGTTAGCTTCATAGAATTTCCAGAGGACAGCAGGAAGATATTTAGAAGATACATTAACTGAGGTCAAAAGGGCAAAGACTTACTGTAGGTCTCACATTTGGTTAATAGTGGGGTTTTTTGACTCCTTGATTCTCACAATGCTCCCTTAGAAAAATAATCTTGTAGATTGAAAAACAAAGAGGCAATTTAAAAAATCTATATGTAATGTTAATTTTTATTCTTGAATTACTAAAATGCATGCAGAACCTGTCAATTCAAGAAGCACAAAATGGCAGATAGTGTGAGCTTTACCCCTGTCCCTCTACTGTGGTTCTCTTGTTCCAACCTGGGGTTACCACTGCTACTATTAGTTATGAATTCCTATATCTAAAGTAAATGTTCACAAAAGGAGACTTATTGTCCACAGCTACCAGAGGTCCACCAAACTGCTAGCTTAGAACAAGGCCAAATTTCCTTTCACACTATAGAGATTGAAACTTCTACACTCAGGTTCACAGCCCTGAGCCAAGTCTGTGCTGGAACCACATGACTGAAGGCGATAGCTCCTAATTCACCAAGGAAGAAATCTTCAATAGCTGGAAGTCCGCTCTCTGTCTTTCCCAATAGTTCACAGTATCAGCTATGAGGACTAAGGAGTTACACAGGCTTTTCAGAGATTACTAGACATTGGGGCTTAACTTTTGTAATGGCAAGTTTTGCTTCAGATCAAATACTGGGCCTGCACAACAGCAGCAGCTCAAGTGGAAGTGATGTCCAGAACTTGTGTAAATGTCTCAGAACATTTGAATTTTTTTTTTTTTTTTACAGAATTGTCTTTTTTCCTGCAATCCACAACTGTGGCCAAATGGGGGCTTTCTTACAGATAGCTGACAGAAGATACTACACTGGATCTTGTTTGTACCTAGTTCTACAGACTTGTTCTGGAATATGGCTGCTGTAGTCTTAGATTTACAAGTCCACTTTCTATCCCCCTCTCTTTCCCCACACTCTCTGTCCTTCAGTGGCCAATTCAAATGTAACTTGTTGAAAAAGAATCTTGGAAAATTGTCTTAACATTAAACAGTTGTGTCCACCTTTCAAGTCTGCCAATATTGTTAACCCAGCTGGAGAATAAGCAAGATAAAAAGTAAATGCACAAACAGATGCATACACCGACACACACACCTACACCAGATAGACACATACATACACAGAGACACAAAAATACCCCACAGGACATAGAAACCTTGTTCTATTAATAATTTAAATAGACAAAAATATGTGATTCAGTTAGGAAATCACTAGGGTGGGTGTACACATGTGTGCATGCGCGAGCACACACTCTCTCACACACACACATACCACCCCCCCCCACACACACTGCCAATCCTGGAGCTTGAACACAAGATATGTGTAATGTCCCTGAGATTTTGTAATGAAAGCTGCCACTTTACCCATTTGCATCACAGCTCTATTTTGGCTTTTTGGTGGCCAATTGGATATAAGAAACACACGGACTTTTCTGCCCAAGTTGGCTTCATACCACAATATTCACATCTCAGCCTCCAGACTGGTTGAACAATTTATATTCTCACTAACAGTGATAGAGCTCCCTTTGGCCACATCCATGACATCATTTGTTGCTAATCACTTTAAAAAACATTTTTATTGGCCTTCCTTACTGGGCTGAGGTGGAATTACAGTGTTGTTTTGGTTTACATTACTTATATGTTCAGATTTGTTGAACATTTCTTCATGTATCAATTGCCCATTCTTACTTCTTCTGAGAAGTCTCTCTTTAGGGCATTACTTCATTTAGTAATGGGGTGTAATTGGGGTGTTATTTGAGGATTTCTTGGGGGCTAATTTTTTGTGCTCTATTTTTTCTATTAGGCCCTTGTCTGATGCAAGCTCATAAAATTCTTCTCCCATTCAGTGGGTTTTCTATTTAGCTTGTTATGTCCTTTACCAGGCAGAAACGTTTAAGTTTCATCCAATGCTATTTATCTAGTCTTTCTTTGATTTGTTGTAATTCTGGATCTTTACTTAGAAAGTTTGGACCTGTGTTCGAGGAGCCATGGTGTTTCCCCTGCCACTTCTTGTAATTGTTTCATGGTGTCTGGCCTTATATTGATGGCTTGGGATATGTGGACAGCATTAATTTGATCTGCTTACAATTCCTTGGTTCACAGAGACTGTAAAGTGGTACCCTTTCTAAGTAAGATGAGGTGGTTCCTGGTGGTGTGGAAGGAGGATGGCTTCCCAGAAGTGTGAATATGGAAATCATAAGTGGGAAGCTCAGGCATTATTATAGTAATTACATATTTATTTGTAAGCACATTGAATCCTGATCAATGACACTTTTCTCATCATCTCCCCCATCCCTGAAACTCAATTCTTTCCCCTCAATTTTCCTAGTTTCATTGGATATACATTGAAAAATATGACTTCATTCACCTGCTCCCCACTTTTGAATTTTCAGTTTCTTCATACTCATTCTATTGTACTGTTAATTTTTCCAACTAATTACAACATTTAAAGTCTTTCTTACATATACTGTACTTTGTGCAATATGTTTATGTATATGTGCACAAAACCTTTATGTGTTTACTTGTATATTTAAAAAGTGGACCTATCTTCCACATGTGAGAGAAAACATGCATCCTGACTTCACAAAAAATTTTCCAGGTCTATCCACTACTTTACAAATGATGTAAAAATCTAATCGAAGAGTAAAAGTCCTCTGTGTATATATACCATATTTTCTTGATCCATTCATTTATTGAAGGCGTTTGTGCTATATCTATACCTTGACAATGAACTGTTATATGGGTGGCCTTCCTTTATCCTGATTTGTAGTCCTTTGGGTAAATGCCCAACACTGGTATTCTGGACCACAGGGTAGTCCTAGTTTGTTTGTTTGTTTTTTAGTGTGGTTAAACAAGTTCACATTCCCACCAGCCCTGTTTTATGTTCTTTTGCCTGCACATCTGTGACAACATCTATTGTATTTTTGTTGCATGTATTGTTGGTAATGATCATTCTAAAGTGAGATGGAATCTCAAGTGTTTTGATTTGCATTTCCTTTATGGCCAGAGAGGTTAAACATTTCTTTATATGATTACTGGCCAATTTTATGTTTTCTGAGAAGTCTCTACTTAGCTTGTTTGCCCATTTGTTAATTGGGTTGTTAATTCTTTGCTAGTATAATTTATTGAGCTCTTTGTATATTCTGATGTATAGCTGGTAAAGATCTCTCCTTCCTTAGGCTCTTTTTTAGCTTGCTAATGATGTCCTTTTCCATGCAGAAACTTCTTAGTTTGGCACAATCCCATTTGTTAAGTTCTCTCTTTGAGTCCAGGTATTGTTGATGGGGAACTTCATATTCCTGTTCAGCAGGAGCCTAGGTTAGCAAGGCTTATGCTCTTGGAACACTCCTTTTTAGATTTAGTGATGGACAGGTATGGTTGCCCTCATTTTACAGGGAGCAAGGTCAAAACCTAACATTTCCCTGATTCTTTTAGCCACATATCTAGTCAAAGGACACTATAGAAACTAGATTATTGTATAGTCTCAAGATAGGTTATCATAGTGACCTTCTTTCTTTACATTTCTTCCTTACCTCTGTACATCTGGTGTACAATATGATGGCTACTGAACATATAGGGCTGCTGAGCACTGTAAATTGCAGTTTGTTGTATTGGTTTTGCTGTAAAGATAATGTGAACCATGGAGTTGGAACACTACATAAAAAACAATGGGAGGAGCTACTTTTATGCTTGCTTTTCCAGTCCTGGGGCTTAACTTCAGGGCTTGGGCACCGTTCCTGGATGTCTTTTGCTCAAGGCTAGCCGCACTCTACCACTTAAGCCACCGCATTACTTCCAGCTTTTTCTGTTTAAGTGGCACTGTGGAATCAAACTCAAACCTTCTTAAATGTTAGGCAAGCACACTACCTCTAAGCCACATTCCAAGCCCTTGGGTTATCTTTTAAATGCCATTTTTATCATGAGTTTTCCACTGTCTTGCTCATTCTGACTTTGTACTGTGATCCTCAGATCTCAGCTTCCTAAATACCTATGATTACAAACAATGAGCTACTGGTGCCTGGCAAGTGGTGATTTTTAACCTACTTTTAATTTTCCTCATTGATGGAAGAGCTGATTAGGTAACATGAAGAAAGGAGAAAGCCAGAGGCAAAAGCAAAAGTAGTGGATACTAGAAAAGGACAGAAAAGTACTACAAAAATTGGCAAAATGAAGTAAAGGTTGCAATTTATTTAACAACAGAAGACCAATGTTGCTTTTTTATTTTACAAATATCCAGTGGTTACATACTGCTGGTACATTCCATTAACAGTAGGAGAATGAGGGGACATACAAAATGTTTACTACATTTGAACTTTTCTGTATATTAAACTTATGCCAACACAATTTATTGTAAAAAATGCCAAAAAGGCCAGGTGTGATAACATATGCATGTAATCTCAACTCTTAGGAGGCTAAATTGGAGGATTGAAAGTTGTTATATAGGTTATACCAAAAGTACGTCTCAAAAATAAAAGAAAGGGAAAGGAAAAAGATGAAAGGGAGAATAAACAACTCCAACCAAATATTTCATGGGCAATTGTGTCAAAGCAAATACCTTCTTTTTTCCCTTATTGTTAGGTGTCAAACCCGGAAAATTGCCCATTGTAAACAAGTTCTTTACTACTTCAGTATGCCCCGAGCCTTTTTATTCACATGGTGTTTTTTAGTTTGTTTCGTTGGTAGTTTTCATTTCTTTTTTGTTTTTTTTCTTTTTCTTTTTTTTTTTTGTGAGGATAGGCCATGCTTAGCTCAGGTTAGTCTTCTACTTGTGATCCTCCTGTTTTTACCTCCTGAATAGCTGGAATAATTGGTATATGCCACCTCACCCAATATATCTCTTATTTGACTACTGCAGAAATTTTTTTTTTTTTGTCGTTCGTGGGGCTTGAACTCTGGGCCTGGGCGCTGTCCCTCAGCTCTTCAGCTCAAGGCGAGCGCTCTACCACTTGAGCTACAGCGCCACTTCCGGTTTTCTGGTGGTTTATTGGAGATAGGAGTCTCACGGTCTTTCCTGCCCGGGCTGGCTTTGAACCACGATCCTCAGATCTCAGCCTCCTGAGTATACTGCAGAAATTTTTAAAAAGAAGAAACACCTCCTAATTAACTTTATAATCCCCATGACAAAATGAGAATGTATTTATAGTAATTTTATTCATGAAGAGAAAGGCAAAAAATCCTAAACAAAAGAAAATATGTATCAGAAATGAAGGACCGTTTACATTTATCCTTTTTCCCTCTTTCCTATGCGTGTGTTTTCCTGAAGATTTAACACTGGATTTACACATGGTAATCAAGTTATTCTAACACCAAGCTGCAACCCTACTTACATAGTTAAAATTTAGAAAACCTAATGCAATTTATCATACTGAGTAACAAAGAAATCCCATATATTCATCTAAACAGATGATGACACAAAAGTATTTAATATTTTAATATTTCTGAAAACTCTGAAATGGAAGGAAAATAGCTTTAGCTTATGTAGAATATCTATCAAACACATACACTGTTTTTTAAAAATTAGCTGAGGTATTTCTGATGCAATCAAGAGATAAATTTGTTTTCAGTGATGGAATTCGATGACACATTTGATGTTTTAACGAAGAAGAAAAAGAAGAAGAAGAAGAAGAAGAAGAAGAAGAAGAAGAAGAAGAAGAAGAAGAAGAAGAAGAAGAAGAAGAAGAAGAAGAAGAAGAGGAAGAAGAAGGGGGCTGGGAAGGTGGCTCAGTGGTAGAGCACTTGCCTTGCATGCTCAAGGCCCTGGGTTCGATTCCTCAGCACCACATAAGCAAAAAGAAAAAAGCCGGAAGTGGCGCTGTGGCTCAAGTGGTAGAGCTCTAGCCTTGAGCTGAAGAGCTGAGGGACAGCGCCCAGGCCCAGAGTTCAGGCCCCACGACCGGACCCCCCAAAAAAAAAGAAGAAGAAGAAGGAGAAGGAGAAGAAGATCACAATGGAAGGAAAACACTGTAATTTGTGAGCAAGATGATATGGTAGTCTACATAAAAATTCAAACATGTTTACAGGTATACATTAAGAACTATTCAGTAAGTTGGTTTAACATGAAGTCAACCAATGAAGAAATAAAATCTATGCAAGGAATTTGTAGCTGAGTGGTAGAATATTTGCCTATTATCTGTGAAGGGTCCTTGATAAATCTCTTGCAAAATTGAAAACAGACCAAAAATTTAAAAACATAATACACGAAGGACAATAAAGCACAGGGTTTGGGGCAAGTAAGTGTTTTACTTCCCAAATAGAAGTAGCAGCAGATGATTTTGGTGGTACATACTTGGAATCCAAACTTCCATTTCTTTGGTGGTTCAAATGTTCAAGACCAGTCAGCTAAAAAAGCACAACAAATAAACAGGAGGAGGAGGAGGACCATGAGAGAAGAAAAACATAGAGATCTGAAACAAATTAAACTTCATCTGGATGGTGGAAAGAAGTCTGTCAGCTATATTGTTTTCTTTAAAATAAGTTTCTAGCCTTTCTACCATATGAGGACGCAGCAACAAGTGAGCACATTAAACCTGGTGAAGCTGACCTCTCTGTATCTTGAATTTTCTAGGTTCTAGATCTTGTCCTTCAGAATGTCTGTTTACTACAAATAACTTGCTCTAAGCTATTGGGACCTGATCTGAAGGAGTTTTGTTATAGCATCACAATGGCATTGAAACACCCAGATATATCTCTTTCGCTAAAGGAAGTACTCTTTCTCTAGCTGTAGGAAAGACTGATGGATTTGGCAGTCGGAGAATTCAAGCTGAGGACCTCCAATTTGCTAGGAAGGGGTTCAACCACATAAACCCCTACTTCATCCCTTGTCCTTCACTTTGAACATATCAACACAATGACTTATGGATTTCAAGGTTTCTGCTGTAAACTATCTGATAAGAAACTATAATGGGGTATGATGATGCTCTCTTTTCTCTCACTCCTATAGATGTTAGTAACCCACTCCATGGTGCTGTATGGAATAGGAAATTTTGCTACATTATCGGAAGATTCTGAAGTGATACCACTATTTTTTTTTATACCAGTCACTCCAGGTATAAAAAAAAAGTCCTTGAATATCTTGAGTAAATTGAAGAGGTTTTTAAAAGCCAAAAGTTTTCAGATTATGAATGCCATGTAACATCTTACTGGATTTAATTTATAAGTAAGAAAACAGCAGCTTCCATGACCCACCTAAGCCAAAAACGTTCTTGGTCTTAGTTTCTTTGCATTTTAATGTAAATGAAAAAAGTGCCAGTTTATTGATGTATAAGAGGACTCTTAGCATTACATATTTAAATAGTTGTCAAAATTCCTGAGTTGAATAGAAAACATGCTTAATTTATACTAAAGTAGTAATGTGTTGTCATTAATACATGGATGTATTGTATTAGTAAATACTGAAAAGGAAAAACTTATTTCTACAGAGGATTCATCTTGGCAATAGTCATTTTATAGGAGGCTAATACTACCTACCTTCTTTCAACCACATACTATTGTTGAGTGTGATATTGTTTTAGCTCTACTCAAGAGCTATGGGGCTCATGTTGTATTTCATTAAGAAAACACCAAAAAAGCCAGAAGTGGTTCTGTGACTACAGTGGTTGAGCACTAGCCTTGAGCTGAAGAGCGGAGCAACAGCTCCCAGGCCCACAATTCAAGCCCCACGACTGACCAAAAAGAAAAAGAAAACACCAAAGTGCATAATGATATAACTTTTTAAAGATCAAAATGATCTATTGTGTGGTCTCAACAATAACTCAAGTCCATAAAAATTTAGGACTTTAATATTATTTTAAGCAGTTGTACAAGGGGGTTATAATTGAACAAATAGGGACATCTCATATGCCTTAATTTCTTCTTTGAATTATTGTCAAGTTAAAAATATCTGGATCCACTTTAGTGAAAGTTTCCCAATTCCACACTCTGTCATGCACCCCTTTCTCCTAGAAATACATAGGAATCTACTTTGTTGTTTGAGTGTTGGAGCAAGCTCCAAAACCTACACATGTGGTGAATGGAAGCCACTGGTGGGTATATGTTTGGTTCCTGCACATGGCCAGGGATCTAGCAGGATCAGGCCTAAGGGAATAGATTGTACTCAAGGACAAAGTCTACTGGCTGATGTCCCTCTGGGAGCAAACACTAGGACCTGGCAGCCACCAAGGACAGAAGGCATTGGATGATTCCCTTGTACTTCTTGCAACACTGCCATGGCAGCAGCAGTGACATCCTATTCTACCCTCACATCCCTGTGGAAACCTTGGCAGTAGTCCTCTAGGCTCAAGACCAAAAGAGCCAGTGGGCTCATGCCAAGCTGTGATTGGTCTATTGCAGCCATTGTGAACAGTCTATGCAATCTATTACAGTGCTGGAAGTTCCTGGTGACCTGCTTGACTCAGTGCTACATTGACAATTGTGTGTGTGTGTGTGTGTGTGTGTGTGTGTGTGTGTGTGTGTGTGTGTGTGTGTGTGTACTTTTTGGGGGCAGTGGGAACTTTGTGTTGTTTGGGTTTGGGTATTTCCTTTTGGTTATTGCTCTGGGGTTTTTATTTTCTTAGCCACGTTTAGGTAGATTTACTCCTTGCCATCCTAGCAGAAAGATGGGAGAACACAGTGAATTATCCTCAAACTCTTTAGAGGAGGAGACCTTAATTGAGCAATACATTATGAAGAAGATCATTGGCTATGGCAGGATGAGATTTTCATTGAATAATACAGTGTGAACGCAATCATTGGCTATGGATGGAAGAGGTTTTCACTGAACAATACAGTATGAAGGTAATCATTTGCTGTGGTAGCTATCCAAATGTAAATTTGGCCTAGCACCACCTCATAAACCTCAAGATGGTAGTGAAGGGAGAGTTCAACAATTGTCAGATCAAAATTGAGATGGATATTATTAAGACTTTCCATCACACACACATGATCAGGTCTTACCAGGTGAGGGAGAAGGATGAGCACCAATACTTGGTAATGGAACTGGCCACCCAGAGACCTCCTGAGATAAATGTGAAAATCATACCGCCTATTCAATAATTAGGTTGTTCAAACAGACTGTGTGTACTGTGCATTACTTTAACAAAAATAGAAATGCACACTGAGACCTTAAACCCAATAGCATCCTGTTGGATGACAAATGCAATGTGAAGGTCAATGACTTTGGCATGAGCACAAGGATTACCCAAGGGTGGTTGCTTAAGGACATATTTGATACCTTGATTTTGTCCCTACAAAATATTCCTGCAGGGCTGGGAAGGCGGCTCAGTGGTAGAGAGCTTGCCTTGCATGCATGAGGCCCTGGGTTCAATTCCTCATCACCATATAAGCAGAAAAAAAAGCCAGAAGTGGCACTGTGACTCAAGTGGTAGAGTGTTAGCCTTTACCTGAAGAGCTGAGGGACAGCGCCCAGGTCCAGAGTTCAGACCCCAGGATTGGACCCCCCCAAAAATATTCCTGCGTGAAAACCACAATGGCTGCAGAGTAGACATCTGGTGCTTGGGAGTCATTTTTTGTATTTTATGGAGATGGCAAATTTCCCATTTGAATATATGAATTTTAGCCAGATACAGATAATTGTCTTGGAGGTCACGTACATTGCTCCATTCACCTGTCTCCAAAAGGACAAAATATCATCTTGAAACTGTAAACTGCAAACTCAAAGCATAGGCAGAGTATAGAACAAATAATGGAGACTAGCTCAACCAAGTTGAGGAATATTTCCTATATCCTGATGAACCACTATGCAATGAGCTGAACCCTATTATTCTTGCACTCATGTGTGACATGAGTTACAGCCTGCTTGATATCCACAAATCAATATTGGACAGGACATTCAATGAAATCATGGCCATTTATTTTTTTATTATTAAAAATGACTTAAACTAGAATGCCAGCAGCAAAATTAAGTCAATGCCTACAATTGTTCCAGTATGCCCATCTCATGTAGAACTTTACACCTTTCCTGTTCCTCTACAATGGAAAACCTGACTTCCTGCCTGTCATTGGAATTTCAATTGTCCTATGATGACAAACCAACAATACTGAAGAGAACTGCCACTCTTCCTTACATTCTCCTCTGCTTCCTGCAGAAGAACTCCTGTTCCCGTATGATCACACACCATGAATCTATGGTTTCATTTAGTTCCTCTTTCTTCCTGAGGAACAATGGGAGATGCTGGTAAGAGGACAAAGTCCTTCCCTTTGGATAGTTGGACAATAAGATCACAAATTCTATCTCAAATAAGAGACAGGATTGGAGGAGAGTTGCTAGCAGGATACCTACCACTATTTGCAGAATATGATGCTGTGTGCAGGCCTAAAAATAACATTCACAGATTACAAAGAAAGTTTTTTCAAGAGAAAGGGTTCAGAGCCCTTCCATAATGAAACAACAGTACCCAGGTCTTCAATTCAATTTCACACTGGGGAATTCCAGCTTGAATCCTTATCTACAGACTTGGACAGTTCATCTAACAATCATTCATCATTTTGGATGACATGGACAATACCCATTGTACAGGTAGGTGTTTTAGTACTTTAAATATTGGAGAAAAAAAGTCTAGGATGTGCCAAAAATAAGGTTTTCCTTTTTGGTCGAAGATTTACCTTTTTAGACTACAACCCACATAATATTTAAAGGAAGGATGGATATGGGAGGAAATCTTGCAGTTCTTCGTTTTATTCAAGTTTACTTATAGAATCTTTCAGTTACTGAACCTGGCTTAATTTGTGAGGTATACACACACATACACACAAACACACACACATGCACATATGTATATGTCGGGTCTTCATCTGTCCCACGAAAGAGGGACGGAGTCTGAGGAAAGGTAAGTGCGGCCTCTCGCCCGTTCCCCATCCTCCCTCAGCCCTGGAGACAATCAGACGCAGCGGGGAGTTGTCAAGCAGGAAAACTCGTTTATTAACACAGAGCAAGCCATTTTTAAAGCAATAAAGAGTGGGTGGCATGGCAGGGAAGGAAGAGGAACAAGTCACTGTCAAGGTCACACCCTATCATGCATCTAAGCTTCCACGGGCTGTTTACACACTGAACATAAAGCAAATTGGGCTCTGCCCACTCAACTCCCTCTCAGCACCATCTTTGCTGCCCATGTGCTCTACAGTAAATCAGCTCTGCCCACTCAACTCCCTCTCAGCGCCATCTTTGCTGCCCATGTGCTCTACAGATTCCCCCTTTTTTGTTTTAATGCAGACCCACCTCCCAGTTAGTTGTCCTTTTCCCTCCACTGTAAAGGTTATTTTAACAAGATTACATTGGTAAGGATAGCATTGGCTACGCAAGGGGTTCAAGGCAAGTCTGGGGGCGAGATTCGCCAGATAAGGATAGGAAGGGCCCTTGTGCATGATCTAAGGGCCCGTCCCAGTTACCTCACATTCCCACCTAGCACAGTAATAAACAGTCCGAAATGTCCGAAGCAGTTCAATTAATTCCTGGGCATATATAAAAGTCAGTATCTCGTAAGGTCATCCTCTTCAGAATATGGGAGCAGCCTGGGTATTGGGAGTTCCACACATGTGACATGGTACATCCTCGTGGGACCCCACACTCAGGCTATTCTACTATAGTCCAGAAAAACAAGGAAAATTTAAAACAAATTCTGCAGACATAGCAAAGCAATCCTGGGCAACTGGTGTCTTTTAAGTAAGACAGTTCCTTGTATGTGCCTTTAAGCCAGCACAGGGGTCAAAATGACCTTTGAGCTTTACTGTCAGCTCCCAAAGGCTCCCAACATCTCCCCAGTCTTTGTTTAAAGAAGCGAACCCACCTGTCTTAGGTTGGGTGGACAGCCTTGTCTGCCTCACCCGTCATTGGGAACTTCTTCAAAGCAAAGCTGAGGGCCCTGTCTTAGGTTGGTCAGACTGACACCCCCTCTTATCCATCTCTGGCTGCAATTCCTCTTGGGGAAAGTTATACACTTGGAGCTTGATCTTATGTAACTGGCTGGCTAAGCTCATAAGAGTTTTGCAAGGAAGTCATAGAAAAACCATCAGCAAAAGCATTACCAGTCCAAAAATATGTCATTAGCAGTCCTTTTACATTAGTCAAGGATGGGATAGCAGTCTTTGCCACTTCAGAGTCCAGAGGCAGGGCTTGTTCTAATCCAGCTATTTGCCTGTGGGGTTGAAAAAGATCTAAACTGGAAGCATAACAAAAGGTGGTTGTTTAGCAATAAGTAAGCATGGATTCAACAATGCTGCTATATGAGCAATTAGTAAAAGAACAATTAGAGCAGGTAACATTAAAATAATTAGCTCCTACAGAAATATTAAACAGCCCATACATAATGACATAGGGCGGTGATCAAAATGAAGGTCAGGTCACCAGGTCGAAGGGACAGCTTCTCTTGTGGTGCTATTGATGATTTCTGCATTGCCAGGGCTGATCATTGCCCAGGTCACCCATTGAGGTTGATGCAGATTCCGTAGGGCCACTGCCAAGACTGAGAGGGTCAGGACAGCCAACAGCTGGAGTATCAACATCTGCAATTGTTAGAGAACACAAGAGCTTCTCAAGAGCTGGTTGCCCTTGGGGATGGTTAGTAGTTATCTTTCTGGCTTTTCTCTTTTAAACACAAGCCTCGGCCACCAAAGCCATTTTTCTTTCCTTGTTGGTTAGCTTATCCTTAGGCATCCTACTGTATAGAGGAGATGGGTAAAAACTTAAGGTTCCTGGCAGGGATCCAAATGGGGGCTGTCTCCCCAATGGGAAAAATGAATCCAAATCCCCTGCCCATAGTAACTAGGGGGTCAAGTCTTCTCCATTTTTGTGTCAGGGGGTCCTTCCACCTGACTTTCACTTGGGGCTTAGAGTTTAGTTGTCCCCAGTGCTTCTAAAATCTGGATTCAGTTGCCCCTTTTGAAAAATTTAAAATGTTAACGGTAAGCAAAACTATCTGTAACTGTATATGGGGGCTAACTCCCCCTTTTTGTTTTAATAATTGCTCCTTAAGACATTGGTTATTTCTTTCTATAATTGCTTGGCCTTGGGGATTATAAGGAATTCCTGTAGTGTGCCATTTGTCAAAAACTTTGACATTGCTTTACTAACAAAACAGGGTCCATTATGGGTTTCAACTTGTGCTGGTAGACCCAAGGTGGGAAAGCATTGAAGAAAATGTGCTTATGAATGTTTAGTTCTTTCTCCTGTATATGATGTGGCCCACTATGCTCCTAAGTAGAATCTATAGAGACAAAGATATATTTAAACTTATCAAAAGCTAGGAAATGAGTAACATCCGTTTGCCAGAGGATGTTAGGTTTAAGACCTCTGGGATTTACCTCTGGTGGTTGTAATGGGGGTACTTTTAAGAAGGGCTGGTATGTTTTACATGTAATATCCTTTTGAGGCCCTTTACAGGAATCTGAGGAGATCTATGCTGAAGACCTCTCCAATTGATGTGGGTTAAATCATGCAAACAGGTAGCCTCTTGTAACGTTAATACTTGCAGGCAAGTAGCTAACTGGTCCGCCCAATTATTGCCTAGGGATAAAAACCTAGGAAGTTTTGAATGCCCTCTCAAATGCTGAATATGAATAGGGGCTCCCCGCCCTTCTAATAGGCCTTTAAGGGTAACCATATGAGGGGAAATAGGGTTTTCATCCAGCTTAATATGTGCCTGGGGAATATGAGGAAGCAAGTTAATCATATATAGGCTATCAAAATACAAATTAAAGGGTTTTTGAATGTCCTGAAGAGCCATAATTATGGTCTGCATTTCTTTATATTGTGCTGACCCTTGACAAGGTTGAAATCTTTGTTGGCTCGGGGTCTTTTGCTGCTCCTCAAAGGCTGCATACGCAGAGCCTACTTTACCTCCATCAGTAAAAACATGGAGGGCTACAAGTTTAGGTTTGGTCAATGGTCACTGCTCCACCCAGATAGGGCTTCTGGGTTTCCACCTAATGGGAGGTACTCGGGGGACAGTGGCCTTTAGGATTGGGGGTGCACTGAGTGGGTCCCCTATGTTCTTCTCTGTAATTATGAAAGTTAAAAAAATCCTTTTCCTTAACTCCCTCTAGATCCTGTTTAAGCCTTTGTACTTCTTCTCCATCCAGGATATCATCATAGGCTGCTCAATGGTCTGTAGTGACCACAACTTCCATTTGTCTTAGCATGTCTTGCCCTAGTAAATTGGCAGTGAGGTTTTTTGCCACTAAAGGGCATATCTTTCCCTGTTCTCCCTCTGGGCTAGTCCATTTCATAAGGGCAACCGTCTCTTTGGACTGGGAGTTGCCCCCTACCCCCCAATATCGGAGGCCCACGTGCAAGCTTAAAGTCCAAGGGTACTTCCTCCTCCCTGAGTATGGTTTGATCTGTCCCTGTGTCAATTAAACAGTGAAACCTCTTTCTGCCTATGAGAATACTCATTTTAGGGTGGATTCCTTCCACCAGGGAGACGGTCCAATGGACCTGGGTCACCCAGCCACGAGGCTGCCTGGGCTTCACAGCAGAGGGGGTTCCTCCTTGAGTTAACGGGGCTGGAGGATGCCCCTCCCCTAGTTTAAATGCTTCCCATTTACAAAAAATTTGGATCGATAATCCTTTTTCCAATGGTACCCCTTCCTACACCTGGGGGAGGGTGTAGGGGGCGGTTTGGACCACCCAGGCCGGTTGGCGGAGGGATTGTTGTGAATAGTCCCTCTTAAAGTGCCCCTCCTGCCCACATTTAAAACAAGTCCCTCTCCCCATTGGTCCTGGAGTTCCTTGGCCCTGGGCTGCCAGTGTCTGGGTAATAGCCTCAGTCATAGCAGATGTCTGAACCTGTAAAGCTAAAGCTAATGATTGGGACTGGTCCTGTTACATTACCCCATCCTGTGAGGCCACCCATCTGCTCAGGGAACTCTCTCTCTCAATCCCTTGCACGCCATGCTGTGGTCTACATTCATCCCTTCCCAGACTAGCAGCTTTATAAACTGATCTCGGAGGTTTCCTGCTGGCAGCTTGTGGTTAATACTCTGTTGGACATACAAAGCAACCAAGAAAAAATCTTATAAATGCGTTAGAAACACATGCATGAAAGAAACAAAAACATTAAAATACATATTTGAGGGTTCGTTTTCCTAACATCACATTCTCTGACTTTTTCCGCTTGACTCATACCTATACTAGATATTGCAAATAAGGGAAATCATGGGACCTATGTTTCTTTGGGCCTGGCTTACTTCACTTAATATAATTTTTTCCAAGCCTTTCCATTTCCTAACAAATGGGGCAACCTGTTGCAACAGGTCCACCTGAATCCTTAAACGACTTGTTTGTCCCCATCTCCTCCACATGTTATACTGACATCAAATATAGTGAAAGCAGGGGTTACACTGTGGGGGAGGGACATACAAAGCAACCAAGCTACCAGCACAACTATGTTTATTGCAGCATTATTTACCATAGCTAAGACATGGAACCAACCCAGATGCCCCTCAGTAGATGAATGGATCAAGAAAATGTGGTATATATACACAATGGAATTCTATGCCTCCATCAGAAAGAATGACATTGCCCCATTTGTTGTTGGGTGGTTTAATTTTTTGAGTTCCAAGTATATTTTAGATATGAGACCGTTTTCCGTTGTATGGCTAGTAAAGATCTTCTCCCAATCCGTGGGCTTTCTATTGATCTTGCTAGCTATGTCATTTGCTCTGCAGAAGCTCTGCACTTTATGCAATCCCATTTGTCCAATCTTTCTTTGATTTGTTGTGTTCTGGGTCTCTATTCAAAAAATTTCGGCCTGAGCCAAGGAGACCTAGGGTTTCTCCTATTCCATCCTGTAATGTTTTCAGAGTGTCTGCTTTGACTTCAAGGTCTTTGATCCATTTGGAGTTGATTCTGGTGGAGGGTAATATATAAGGATCTAGCTTTAGTTTTCTACATGTAGTTAACCAATTTTGCCAGCACCATTTACTGAAGAGGCTTTCTTTCTTCCATTCTATTGTTTTAGCTCCCTTATTGAAGATTAGATGGCTATAGGTCTGTAGGTTCATTTCTGGGTTTTCTATTCTATTCCATTGGTCCTGAGGTCTGTTCTTATGCCAATACCAAGCTGTTTTGATTACTATGGCTTTATAGTAGAGTTTGAAATTTGGTATTGATATTCCTCCAGCAGTGTTCTTTCCGTTGAGGAGTTCGGGGTCTTTTATTGTTCCATATGAATTTTTGGATTGCCTCTTCTATTTCCTTGAAGAATGAGGTTGGAATTTTGATAGGTATTGCGTTGAATTTGTAGATAGCCTTGGGAAGTATTGCCATTTTGGGTTGAACCATGGATGCTTGGCTAAAATAAATCTTTTAGAAAGATGCAGTCTGTGGTTCACTGCAAATATGTTGCTTGTATGAGAAGGCACTAGGTGGCCATGTTGTTTTACTGTGGAGATCAGAGTCGGGGAGAGGAGGGAGAGGAAGAAGGGAAAAGAAAGGAGGGGAAATGAAGAGAAAATAAAGAAGGGAAGGGAAGGGTCATGGTCACACTATTATCATATAGAGATAACCTTATGATTTGTTCTTTATGATTAATCAATGGTTTAAATCCTTTATGTTAACTGGGTACTTATGGCCCATGCTTGTAATCCTCGCTACTCAGAAGGGTGAGATATGAGGATCACAGGTCCACCCAGGCAGACAAGTCAGAGAATCTTATGTCCAATTAACCACTAAACATCCAGAAGTGGAGCTGGTTCTTAAGTGGTAGAGTGCTAGACTTGAGCAAAAAGGTTCAGGTCCAGGGCTAGGAATATAGCTTAGTGGTAGAGTGCTCGCTTAGCCTGCAAGAAACCCTGGGTTCGATTCCTCAGTACCACATACACAGAAAAAGCTGGAAGTGGTGCTGTGGCTCAAATGGTAGAGCACTAGCCTTGAGCAAAAGAAGCTCAGGGATAGTGCCCAGTTTTAAGCCCCAGGACTGGCAAGGAAGAAAGAAACAAAAAGAAAGAGAGAGGGGGGAGAGGAGAGAAGAGAAGAAGAAGGAAAAATGCTCAGGGACAGCACACCAGGATTGGCAGGCAGCAGGGCAGAGTCGGGGTAGAAAAGACATGCATTCTCTTCCCTTTCCTTTAGATAAAATGAATCCTGTCTATATGATATTAGAGCCGATCATGAAAAATTAAACAATAATCAGCCTCTGATTATATGTGAAGGAAAATATAAATGTCTATAATATAAAACAGAAACAATAAATAAAATATAATGTTAATAGCTAAGCTTTCTTTAACACCTTCATTAGGGCAAGCACTGAAACTGCAATTTTACTTTTAATGAAACCCCTAAAATCCTTGTTCCCTAATTCAGCTTGCCCCAGGCCGTTTGACCTCGGTTTTGTTTAGAACTTTAATCACCAAGCTTTCTCAAAGAAAGTGGCTTTGAAGTGTGCAAGCTATCACAGTGGTTCACAAAAGATGTTCTTCCATTTATATCTCAGCCACAGGAAGTCCCTCCATGAATTGCATGTCCAGTTTCAGTCGACTTTCCTTTGCAATGCCATATTCTGCAAATTAAATAATTGAGGGCAAAAGAATACAGTACTAGATGATGTTGATCTAGATGCATTGTACTAATGAACAGCCATGTTGAATTGAAACCTTTTTGTACAATTACTTAAAGATTTTTTTAAAAAAAGGTCCCCTCATAATAAAAATAAAAAATAAAGCCAGGCCTTGGTGACTCATGCCTCTAATCCTAGCTACTCAAGAGACTGAAATTCAAGGATCCCACTTCAAAGCCAGCCCTGTTAGGAAAGTCCATGAGACTCTTATCTCTAATTCCCTACCAAAAAAGTTGGAAGTAAAGATGTGCCTCAAGTAATAGAGTGCTAGGCTTGAGTGATAAAACTCTTGAGTTCATGCTACAGTAACAGCACAAAAAATAAAACAATAAATGGAAAAAAGATATCGTTTTAACTATTCTTGATTAAAATTACATTTATATAAAATTCTAAAGCCTAAATTAGAGATAGTAGCCTGGATTCTGAGACAGAGCCTGAAGACTGAGATATTAGAACTATAGGAATGACCATCTTAGCATTCAAGACATCAAATATTCAAAATGCATAATATAGGCATAAATTCTGTGATTATAAGGAGAGAAGGCACTACCTCAGACCCAATTTTCCACAATCCTAATATTTGAGTTCCATAACTAGGGTTCAGATATAATTTTATGGAATTCCAATAAATAAATAAATACATAAATATATAAATCTAGCTGGGCACTGGTGACTCAAGCCAATCATCCTAGCTACTCAGGAGGTTGAGATTGTGAAAATCAAAGTTCAAAGTTAGCCTAGGCATCAAAGTCTATGACATTCTTGATAATTACTCACTAAAAACTGGCAGTAGAACTGTGATTCAAGTGTTAGAGTGCCAGCCATGAGTGAAAAAGCTGAGACTATACTCAAGCCCTTGTACCAGGAGAGACAAAGAGAGAGGGAGGAAGGAGGAGAGAGGGAGGGACTGGTGGAAAGAGGGAAGAAAGAGAGGTTCATGGGTCTTAGGGGCTGTGCAACTTAAGGGAATGCTTGTCTAGGTGTTACTGCAATTATGTTACTTCTCTAATTAAGAAATAATAGCAAAAACAAAAGACAAATATGAAAACACCCCAACTTCACTTTGAACTTGACTGCTCCTGCATTTTCTTTTCTTGTTTTATTCACAGGAAAGGGAGTTTAATGTAAATAATATTTCTAGATAAACAAGCCATCACACTACTTATTCTTTTCTATCCCCACCCCTTTTCAATACATTTAACTTTGGCTACTAAAAAAAAAAAGCAAAAACAAAAATGTAGTACTTGATATTTCTCTTTTTAATATAAGTATGATTAAATATTTTAAAACTATCAACATATAAGTAAATGTCTGAGCATTAAGATACATAGATATCTAGGGATCACTTGTGGGTATAAAGTAGTTAAAATGACCCAAAACTATAGTTCTCTTGCAAACAAAAGTCCTACACAAAAGTCGAAAAGAAAAGTCAAGCAAAGCAGACAGAAATGGAAGTCTTATTTCTTCCAATGGTCAAAGCAAGAAAGACGCTCAAATTTTTATACAGAGATATAAAAAATAAGCACCACTGCAATGCAAATAAGAATTTTTGCAATTTATAAGATGCTGGGTAGGAGAGAGCGTAAAAAGAATCAGAGGAAGAAATAAATGCCAGACAGGATGATTCACATCATGCTCTCCACCTTCCCCATCATCAAATTTCCACTCTCTAAAATAAACAACTTCGTTAAAACTGTTTTTACCAATGGTATAAAACCTTTAATTTATTCCCAGCATGGCTAAACAGAAGCATGGTGTCTTTTTGTTGTTTTTCCTGAGAGCATGTTTCACACCATTCTTTTCTAGGACTTGAGATATAAGATCTTTTATTCTGAGCAAATAGACCTCTTGTTTGTATAAAATCTGAACTTGTGCCATGGTATCCATGAACTTTGAAGGGAAGAGTTACCTCCTAACTACAATAGTGAATCACTTAGTAGCTTTAACAATCCATTGAGTCATCCTTCCAGAATCTTCCTTGAATTTCATCAGTCTTTTCTTTTGTTGCTTAGAGAACTTGGGCTGTGGTTAGATGAATCTCATATAAGATATACTCCTTAATGGTTGAGCATCATGAACTTTCTCAAACAGGCAACTCTCTACATTAACCTAATTGGATTTTCTTGATATGCAAAGCTGTGAGGGTAGTGGGAGAAAAAAAAGCAAACTAAACGACTCCAAACCCAAACTCTAGCACTAATTGTACCCATAAAAACAGATGGCAGCAATTTTGGTAGAGTAGAGACTTACAAGGGAATGGTAAATTAATACATCATGGAAACCCTGCATTCATGTACCCTGTAGTCAGGCTGTAGTAGTTTTACTTACATTTTTATTTCTATATTTTAACTTTTCCACCTAGTATGTCACATTTTATTGACATTGAGGGTTTGTTTTTTTTTTTTTTTTTGCCAGAATAAAGACATATTTAAACTAATTGAAATAATATTGATTCCTCAGTAGGGAAAATGGTGCGGTTTTTTAATTATAGTAATTTCATATCATGAAAGAAGTTGGGGTTATTTCTTCAGGAATAGTCGCCAGTTCTTTAGACTTAAAGGTGTTTAAAAAGTCCCTAAATCACACTGGATCTGTATTTGTTGCCCTGCTGTCTCTTCCCCGTGGCCAAAGGAGGGTAGACCTGGCTGAGCCAGTGGGACTGGTCTCTGCTCTGTGTCAGGTTTTTAATGTCCACAGGCTTGGCAGAAGCTCCTGAGGTGAGAAGTTTATCAGCTCTGGGCTCTTGGAAAAGTTCATCACCAAAGAATGTCCCCCAAGGGAACAGAACACAACCCAGCTCTGTCATCTGTCTTCTGCTTCTTATTAGAGAAGTCCTTTAAACAGTAGTTTTGTTTTCCTAGCACTTGAGCATGCTCAGATACATTGCTTCATTTGCTGACTATTTCACTGATGTGGGGGAGGCGGGAAAGCAAAAAAACCTGCTACAAGAATTTCCTTAGCAACCCTGAAAGTTCATGGGTCTCAGCAAAGCACTTCCCATTTGGAGCACTCTTTCTACCCAGCATTTTCTCTAATAATTTCTCTAATATTTCCAGCATTTCATCTCTGTGGTCTTTTTGGAAAAGTGTAAAAGGGCTGTCCACTCACCAAAAAAAAAAAAAGAAAGAAAAGAGGGCTGGGAATGTGGCTCAGTGGTAGTGTGCTTGCCTAGCATGCATGAAACCCTCAGTTCAATGGCTCAGTACCACATACACAGAAAAAGCTGAAAGTAACACTGTGGCTCACGTGGTAGAGCCTTGAACAAAAGATGATCAGGGGCAGTGCCCAGACCCTGAGTTCAAGCCTCAGGACTTGCAAAAAGAAAGAGAAAGAGAGAGAGAGGAGAAAGAGAGACAGAGAGACAGAGGCAGAGGCACATAGAGAGAGAAAGAACAAAAGAAAGAATGAAAGAAAGAAAGAGAGAGAAAGAAAGAAAGAAAGAAAGAAAGAAAGAAAGAAAGAAAGAAAGAAAGAAAGAAAGAAAGAAAGAAAGAAAGAAAAGAGAAAGAAAGAAAGGTGGGAGAAGGAAGGAGGGAAGGAAAGAAGGAACAAGAAAGGAAGAAAGGAGGGAAAGAGAGGGAGGAGGAAGGGAGGAAGGGAGGGAGGGAGGGAGAAAGAGAGAGAAAGAGGAGGAGGGAGAAAGATCCATTGGAAGAAACACATTTCTAATGATTCCAACAATTTTCTTCCCATTGTCAGCTTATACACAATTAAACAATTCTAATACTTGCATGTGTATGTGGAGTGTCCACACTCTCTCAGGTATCATTTTAAAGGAATAAGCAGCTGGGTGCAGATGGCTCATGCCTGTAATCCTAGCTACTTAGGAGGCTGAGATCTGGGGATCATGATTTACAGCCTCCCTAGGCAGTTAACTCCTTGAGACTCTTATCTCCAATTAACTACTCAAAAAAGTCAGAAATGGCGCTGTGGCTCAAGTGGTAGAGTGATCACCTTGAGCAAAAGAAGCTCAGAAAGTGTCCATTTTGCTTAACATCATCTTATCTGGTTCTATGTACAGAGCTTTTGACCTTTTCCGCTTATCCTACACATGTACTAGTTATTGCAAATAAGGGAAACCATGGGACCTATGTTTCTTTGGGCCTGGCGTAATTCACTTAATATAGGTTTTTCCAAGAGTTTCCATTTCCTAACTTTCTGATTGAGGCATGGAATTCCATTATATATTTATAACACATTTTCTTGATCCATTCATCTACTGAGGGGCATCTGGGTTGGTTCCATATCTTAGCTGCACTAAACATATTTGTGCTGGTAGCATTAGTATGGTCTTGTTTGTGATCATTTGGGTAAATGCCCCAAAGTGGGATTGCTGGGTCATAGGGAAGCTCTATGTGAAGTCTAAGCGAAATGAACCCCAAGATAGGGACACAAGTTTTTTTTTTCTATCTTGCTATTGTTCCTAACGAATTTATAATGTACCATGTGATTTTTTCCCATTTTTTTAATTTTATTGTGAAAACACTGTACAAAGGGGTTACAATTGCATGGGTAAGATAATGAGTACCTTTCTTATCAGCCTCCTCCTTTGTTTCCCCTTCCCATCCCTTCCCATCCTCCCCCCCCCCCCGCCCCTCCACCCAATCCTCCTCTCTCCCTATCCCCCATGAAAATTGTAAAGTTTTCGACATAACGACTTGTACACCTCATTGTTGCAATGGGTCCACCTGTATCCCTATTTAAACGATTTGTTTTTTCCCTTCCCCTCCACAAATTATACCAACATCAAATACAGTGAAAGCAGGGGTTATACTGTTGGGGAGGGACATACAAAGCAACAAAGAAATAATCTTATAAATGTGTTAGAGACAATCACATGTAAGAAAAATACATTTGAATATATATCTTAGGGTTCATTTCCCTAACATCAACTTATCTGACCTTTTCTGCTTGACTCAGAAATATACTAGTTATTGCAAATAAGGACAGAACGGAACTTTACTTCATTGTTGGTGGGAGTGTTCAACTACTTTGGAAAGCAGTATGGAGGTTCCTCAAAAGACTCTACATAGAGCTCCCCTAAGACCCAGCCATCCCACTTTGGGGCATTTACCCAAATGTTCATAAACAAGACCACACTAAAGTTACCAGCATGCTATGTTTATTATTGCAGCATTATTTACCATAGCTAAGATATAGAACCAACCCAGATGCCCCTCAGTAGATGAATGGATCAAGAAAATGTGGTATATATACACAATGGGATTCTATGCCTCCATCAGCAAGAATGACATTGCCCCATTTGTTAGGAAATGGAAAGACTTGGAAAAAATTATATTAAGTGAAGTAAGCCAGGCCCAAAGAAACATGTGATTTTTCTGTTTTTTTTGTATGTTCCTCCCCCATGGTATAACCCGTTTTCACTGTATTTGACGTCGTTCTCTGCATCTTATATATACACTTCTGTAACTTGGGGAGGGGAAGGGAAAAAGCAAAATTCTTAAGTAGGTATACAGATTGACCCATTGTAACAATGAGATGTACAAGACACTATGTTGAAAAATGAAGTTTACAATTTAAGCGGGGAAGGGGTGAAGGAGAGAGTGTAGTTGGGGAGATGGGGAAGGAAGGGATGGTAGGAGAAAAACAAAGGAGGAGGTAACAATGCTCAATAGGAAATGTACTCATTACCTTGCTTCTGTAACTGTAACCCCTCTGTACAGTATTTTTACAAAAATGTATTTAAAAGAAGGAAAGAAAGAAACAGTGTCCAGACTGAGTTCAAGCCCTAGGACTGGCAAAAAAAGGAAGCAGACTTCTATATGTAATAGCATTCAGGAATAATAATAATAATAATGATAATAATACAGGAAGAATAATATCTTGTTTTGGTTTTGGTTTAGTTTTAGTGCTTTTTGTTTTGGGTTTTCTTTTCATGACAGGGTCTTGCAATGTAGCCCAGACTGCCTTGATCTCTTAATCCTCCTGCATCCAGAGTGCAAGGATTATAGACATGCATTACCAAACTTGCTACTTTTTAAAATAATATAGTATACATAATCTTATTTTAATAATAGTATATATGTATAACCTTTTAACCATTTTAATAATAGTGTATATAACCTTTTAATATAGTGTATATGTATAACATTATTCACATTATGCTTTTTCTTTGGTTTTTGTTGTTGCTGCTATTTTTGAGTGTGCTAGTATTAGTGCCTGTGCACTGTCCCTAAGATAATTTTCCCTCATGTCTGGTGCTCTACCACTTGAGCCACAGCTCCACTTCTGGCTTTTCTGCTGATTGCTAATCAAATAATGGTAAATTGATTAAAAGCCTGTTTCTAAGTTGCAATATTCTAGTTGTATGCATGTATTCAAATGTATTTCTTAAAATTCATGTAATTCTTAGAAACTCTAATATTACATTTTATATTATATATTATTACGTTGCATAAGTTATATTATTAGTTCTTAAAGATTCTAATATTATATACTTCTTTTATTACCACTGATATATCTAATTTGACTTTGTTGTTGTTGTTGGTGGTGGTCTTGGCCCTGAACTCTGGGCCTGGGAGCTGTCCCTCAGCTCTTCAGCTCAAGGCTAGTGCTCTACCATTTGAGCCACAGCTCTACTTCTAGTTTTCTGCTGGTTAATTGAAAATAAGAGTCTCATGGACTTTCCTAACTGAGCTGACTTTGAACCACAAACCTCAGATCTCAGCTTCCTGAGTAGCTGGGATTACAGTTGTGAACCATCAGTTCCTGCCTCGTGTGAGTTTCTGTGGATTTTTCTCTTCCCCAACTCCATTGACTGAATCAGTGCCTTCAAAAGACCCATGACCACATGTCAAGACTCTACCAAGTTCCAGAAGCCAGTGTATGGTACGGAATTTGGTCTCAACTCTGATATAAAGCAGCAAAGCAGGAGGAAGGTAGCTTTGTAGTCAACCTGACTCAGGTTTAAACCCTTGCACTGACACTTAATCTTCTAAATAACCTTGAGCCGGTTATTTTACAGTTCTCTGGCTTCTTGAAATAAAATTAATCACACTGAGTTATTGGTTTTATGGCTTGTTTAAAGATAGTTGACAATGCAAAGTAATGCTTAAGCCTAACCTTGTTCTGCCACTTTTTAATTCCTCAGCCTGAAGCATGAATTATTCTGTATCTAGACTCCTTCATTCTCAACATGAAGACACTCATTGTGATTTCTCATAGAACTTTGGAAAGACTAAAAATGGTGTGTATGTGGGGGTGAGGGGGAGGCCAGTTGAGACTCATGTGTGTCTGTGTGTCTCTGTGTTTCTGTGTACTAGGGCTTGAACTCAGGGCCTAGCCACTGTCTCTTCTTAGCTTTTCCCTCAAGACTGGTGCTCTACCAGTTGAGCCGCACCTCCACTTCTGGGTTTTTGATAGTCTCACAGACTTTCTTGTCTAAGCTGGCTTCAAACCTAAATCCTCACATGTCAACCTCCTGAATAGTTAAGAGATTACAGGTGAGCAATTGCCACCCAGATTGGTAGGATTAAAACTTTGCTTTACAACATTTGGAACATGTTAAATGAACACTTGATGTTTTAGTTATTTATCTTCCACAAAATTGGTCTCAAGTTTCTAGCATTAGTAACTATGCGGCACCTTAGAGACACGGTCCCTTGAATTGTCTTGGGGGTGGGGGTGTGCTGTATCTAGCTGTATTCTAACTAAGACTCTGAGACCATAATGATGATGAGAGGGAAAACTGGACAAGTGAGCAAAAGAAATTTATATTTGTACAATATTCTAGAAAATACACTTCATTTTTAACTGTTCTAGGCCTTGTTTATTTAAAAATGTTTCTTATCATTGGAATATCTGATCATTAAAGAATGAATTACAAGGCTGGGTGCTGATGTTCATACCTGTACTACCAGCTACTCAGGAGGCTGAGATTTGAGGAGGGAGGTTCAAAGCCAGCCTGGGCAGGAAAGTCCTTGAGACTCTTATCTCAGATTATCTAGGTGTAGCTCAAGTGGCAGAGCTACATCTTGAATATAAAATCTAAGTGAGAACATGAGGCCCTAAGTTCAAGCCCCAGTACCAGCACTTCCCCCCCCCCCACCAAAAAGCTCATAACTCAGTTGCTTTCTGCACCTAAATATCTGTTTATCTTTGACTGAAGGAGTTGGAGCCGAAGTTGGAACTGCTATAAACTCTTAGCAATTGGGTTACTTTGAAAATATTTATTATTTTCATTAAATAGTGTTTATGCTGGGAAAAATATTTTACCACTTTCAGCATGGCTTTTAGAATGATACATATTTATGTTCTAAAGGTATATCCAGATTTGGAACTTTTCTTACATTTAAGATTCAAAAAATGATATTGACATAATTTTTCCTCAAGCATTTGTATAATTCTATGAATAATGATTTTCTTTTCTTAGTTTTCCTTTTTCTTTTTTTTTATTGTGAAAATACCATATAGAGGGGTTACAATTACTTGGGCAAGATAACGAGTACATTTCTTATCAAGCCAATAACTACTTCAATAATCATCCAAAATATTCTGATTGAAAGAAGAGATAAATCTATCATTAAAAGGGGAGAGAAATATGAATATTTAAAGTCATCATTCAGATATATACTAGTTATTGCAAATAAGTCTGAATACATTTTTGAATTTAAATTTAATGCATAAGAGGATACCTCTTATGCATTAAATTTAAATTCAAAATTGTATTCAATACCAACTGGAAAATAGAAATGTTGTACTTATTAAAGCCCAAATCTTTGTTCACTTAGTTTCTCACAGAGTTGTTATGAGCAGTTATGACAGGGTTTTGTCATTGTTGGTTACTGTCATTGCTTCTTTTTACAAAAAGGTCAAATACTCACCTGTCTGTTTTCCTTAGACTACATCAGTATAATGTCAGGTACTCTTTAGACCCATTTGATATGTTTTCTTCCTATTAATTAATTTCTGTGTATTATTTCCAATGTTTAGAAAGTTCTTCATAGCCATTTGGCTATTTCCTATGAACTCTGCCTATTTTTAAACAATATTTGTTTATCTAAGCCTGTGCAGTGTCATGAAGATTCAAGTTGTGACTGAGATGGATGGCCACAGTAGAATTGGAAGTGAACTTGTGACTTTGGGCAATAAATGTGTGCATTTTTGTGCTAGCTTTTTTTGTATAAGATAACTCTTAGAGGTACACATTTATTTATCTGTTGTACATATTTAATTACAATTTTTAATGTTTGAATGATTGCACCCATTTGCTTTTGCTATGTACAAGGTAAGATATATTTTCTGTTCCTAATAAGTGAAAATATAGTAAGTGAAGACTAATTTAAACAGGAAATAAACAATTTGTCTGTGCTTAAAAATTATAAAACCTTACTGTGTCATAATTCTTTTTTTCCTCCTGGCTTCCAAAAGAACAGTGCTCAAGAATCAGCAACCTACTGCTGCCATTTGGGGCCTGAGTTCACACAGTGAACCATGGACTGACAAAGGAGAAAGGCCAGTGTTGGCTCATTTAAGAGGGGTGATCCTGGAAGTCCAGAAAGCAACTACAGCAGAGGAAAGAACTCAATTATACCTTGCAGTGGCAGGAATAGGACCCACACATTCAAGGTGCCATCTGTGCACAGTCCTGCAGTGGAAGCCAAAGTTCAGGAGGACCAAGGCGTGGCATTTGTGTGATCTGAAATGACCCAAGTTCAACCACGGGTATTTCTGACACAAGCAGGTCTTGGAGATTCTGGATCATGTTTCAGGTCACGTCAACTGATGCATGGCTGAAGCACAGAGATTTGTGTCAAAGGCATCCGTGACATGTCTCACTGCCTAATGACCTGACCCTACCTGATACCGCATAGAGTGACAGATTCTGAGGTCACTGCCACCCTGTCCAGCTGCACTTAAGAAACCTGCCCGGCACAAGGATGCTTGGTTTGTCTCAATCCACCACAAGGAAGCCATATTCCAGTGAAGATCCTGCCACCAAGGAGAGTTATTCAGTCACCTCAAGATTCTCAGCAACACAAATAAATCAAGCGAAGTGAAAGGCAAAAGATTTATACGATCTGAAGAGAAACTATAGTACAAAGAAACATAGGCTATGTGGTTACCCTCATTTGTGGGAGCTAGAATGTGCCTATAAATCTATAAATAAACACACTGGATGGTTTTAAAAAAACACAATTCACTAGGACATGATAAATTAGACACGTCTCTAGACAATCACACACAATGAAACCAAAGTAGGATATCTTAGAAGAGGAACACAAAGGCACTATGCCTATGTACCTCTGATCATACAAAATAATATTTATCCAAATGAACTCCAGGAAAATGAAACAAGAGGTTGTTTCTTATTACTGTTTTTGTTTTATTTTTTCTTGTCCACTTATCTGTCTTTTGGAGGGCATGCGGGGACACAGAAATGGAGGGACAAAGGAGAAACAAACGCAGCTGTGGTATTCACTGGACACTGTGGAAAATAAAGTCTACAGCTTGTGGGTGGGGATGGGAGGGAAAAACTGGGAGAGAGTGAGGGAAGGGGGGACATTGTCCAAAAAGAAATGGACTCATTACCTGACTTATGTAACTGTAAGCCCACCTATACATCATCTTTAAAATAACAGTAAAAAATGCATTAAAGTAAAATACCTCAGTGGCTGGTAACTGTGCAGTGGTGGCAAAGGTCATGTGATGGGACTCTGCCAACCACGGAGGTCTGGAAAGCCTTAGGCCAATCGTGAACTCATGGCCTTATGCAAATACCCATGACAATCAGTTGGTCTCAGTCGAATTGTAACTCCTATCCACACTTGTGGTCTGTTGTGAAGTGGTCATGCCCAAGGGTGTTCTCTTCCACCCCAGCTGACACTCGAGCCCCTGCTTTGTCCATTGAGGATGGCACTGATTCTGCTCTGTACTGTCTGTACTTCTGACCGTGTTGTGACTTACAGTGGTCTTTCAGATTGTAGTCTTCCAATACATGTGTTTGTATCTATTAACATACAAACATTATTTGCATATTAAACACTTAGGCATGTTCTTCACTTCTCAAAATCCGTGGTCTTCTCATTTCTCTGTGTTTGTCACTGTGAGAAGAGCTCACGGGAAAATCCTTGCAGGCCTTGGCTAGACAGCTGGTGGGTAGACAGAAGTGGGGCCTCAGCTGGGGCTTCCCCAGGACCTGGTGCTGTGTGGGTAGCAGGTTGTAGAGGGGGGCCTGAGATATTTGCACCCCAGTCTGGAACCATGGGGGCTTGAAGAGGAGGGAGTTCCATAACAGGGGATTGGCCTGGGGATCTAAGGCTCAAAAATAGTCCAGGAGGAGGTGAGCCAGAGACTGCTGGGGGGAGGGGGTGCTGAGGGTGCCTTGAGGCCTTAGACCCCCACTGTGGTCTGAGGCTCAGACTCTAGGACATAGAGCTGGAGGAGATTATGTGGGGACCTTGTGGCTCAGGACTAGGGGTTCCCCCTGTCTCCTCCCAGTCCTTGAAACTTGAACTCAGGGCCTTGAACTCTTGCTTTCCACTCAAGGCTGGAGCTCTACCCCTTGAACCACACCTCTACTTCTAGTTTTTGGGTGGTTATTTGGAGATAAGAATCTCTGCTAGCCACCTGTCCTGTGATTCTCAGTTCTCAGCATCTTGAGTAGTTCGGATGACAGGCATGACCCTCAGTGCCCAGCTCAACTTTCTTTTTATTTGTCATGTAGAGTTTTCATATTCAGGATTTCAGTTTGATTTTCCAATAATTCCAACTTTAGTAAAATTATTTGTCATATCTTTCTTGTTTCTTGTGCTCTTAATTTGCATCTTCTTTGCATTTATTTATGGGTTTATTTGCTCCTTTTTTTGTCAGTTGTGGGGCTTGAACTCTGGGTCTGGGCGCTGTCCCTCAGATCTTCAGCTCAAAACTAGTGTTCTTCCACTTGAGCCATAGCACCACTTCCAGCTTTTTCTACTTATGTAGTGCTGAGGAATCGAACCCAGGGCCTCATGCATGCTAGGCAAGCACTCTACCACTAAGCCACATTCCCAGCCCCCATTTGTATCCTTTTTTCAGCTCATTTAGTTATTCATTTATATTCCCTTTGGATTCAATTAGGTATTTATTTATCTTCTCTTGGATTTCATTGAAGTGTTTATACATACCTTCTTTTCTCTCATTAAATGTTCTTATCATCATTCTCCTGGTTGATCTCAGTGTGTGAAGTTCCATCCCCTTACTATCATGCAGAGCCTTTGTTATAATATCACTTACTTTTTGATGCCTCTAATTGCCTTTCATTTGTATAATTTGTGTGTTCTTTGTACTGAACTTTGCTCATCTGAAGTTGTTGTCATTTCTGGTTTGGAGTTTCAGTTATCTAACAACTTTCCATGGAATTATTCTGTCTGACTTGGCAGGTGTGGGTTGTGGCACGGTTTATGTGTCATTTCTCACCACTGGCTTGGGTATAACAAAGTCCCCAATTCAATACCAAGTACCAATATTTGCAATGCCAGATACATATCTGACATTGTACATATTCTATATGTACTAAAATACATGATTCGTACGACTGGTCATAACTATGGGAAAGGAACTAGTGTTCCTATTGCTATAGGAAGGGGTTAGACAAACAAAATTTATTTGTGTAAGAGTTAAAAATAAGGAACCATTCTTGTGCAAGAATATAGTTCAATTATTGTGGAGAAGAATGATATCATTAGATATTGCAAGGGACAGAAATGTTTATAATTTTTTAAAAAGAAAGAAGAATGACATAACTAAGTTTATTATGAAAGCTTGAAAAGTGAAATAAAAATTAGAGAAAAAACTGGCACCAGTGGCTAGCAACTGTAATCCTAGCTACTCAGAGGGTTGAGATCTGAGGATCGTGGTTCAAATCCAGCTCAAGCAAGAAAGTCCATAAGATCTTATGTTCAATTAATCACTGAAGTGGCTATCTGGCTCAAAGTGGTAGAGCACTAGCCTTGAGGAAATGAGCTTGGGGCTGTGCCCAGGCCCTGAGTTCAAGCCTCATGACAGGGATAAAGAGAGAGACAGAGACAGAGACAGAGAGACAGAGAGAGACAGAAAGAGCAATATATTAAAAAGATATAGGTAAAAGCAAGCAAGCAAGCAAGAGAGAGGGGAAGGGAGGGAGGGAGGAAGGGGAAGGAAGGAAGGGGAAGGAAGGAAGAAAAGAAGGAAGGAAGGAGGGAAGAAAGAAAGAAAGAAAGAAGGGAAGGAGGAAGGGAGGGAGGGAGGAAGAGGAGGGAGAGAAGGAAGAAAAGGAAGGAGAGGGAAGGAAGGAAGGAAGGAGAAAGAAGAAAGAAGGAAGGAAGGAAGGAAGGAAGGAAGGAAGGAAGGAAGGAAGGAAGGAAGGAAGGAAGGAGGGAAGGAGGGAAGAAAGAAAGAAAGAAAGAAGGGAAGGAGGAAGGGAGGGAGGGAGGAAGAGGAGGGAGAGAAGGAAGAAAAGGAAGGAGAGGGAAGGAAGGAAGGAAGGAGAAAGAAGAAAGAAGGAAGGAAGGAAGGAAGGAAGGAAGGAAGGAAGGAAAGAAGGAAGGAAGGAAAAGAAAAAGAAAAGAAAACTGCCAAGTTCTCATACTTGTAATACTAACTACTCAGGAGGCTAAGGTCTGAGGACTCTGGTTCAAAGCCAGCCAAGGCTAGAAAGTCTGTGAAATTCCTATCTCCAGTGAACCAGCAAAAAATGAAAAAAGGAAGTAGAGCTGTGGTTCAATTGGTAGAGCATCAGCCTTCAGTGAAAAAGCCAAGCAAGAATAAGAAGCTCTGAATTTGGAGTACAGTATATTTATTTTCTTTTGGTACTTCCTGACTTTGTACTGGTAGCTCTTAGCTTGCTAACTTGCCTTCCTGATTTCCCCCAGATACCTGTGCCCTTATTTCTGGTATGTAGAGACACAGGGGCTCCTCATCCTGGCTTCTTCCTGCTCCAAGGTCTTAATGCTATTTCCAATGACCCCAGGCTCCAACTTAGCAAGAAGACTCACCAGTGATTCAGACTTCTAATTCCAGCTACTCAGCAGGCTGAGATCTGCAGATCAAGGTTCAAAACTAGACCAGGTAGGAAAGTCCATGAGACTTTTATCTCCAATTAATCAGCAAAAATCTGAAAATGGAGCTGTGGCTCAAGTGGCAGAGTGCCAGCCTTGAGCACTATGGCCAAGGGAGAATGCTCAGGCCTGGATTTCAAGCCCCAGTAGTGGCATACACAAAAAATTGTTAAAATTAAACAGATTGATGCAAATGTGTATATTTTCTTCGGTAATATAATTTCATTTTCCTAATTTTATTTTTGTTTCATTTTCTTCTGATTAAGTTGGTGCTCAAAAAACAATTTTGCATATATGTATATATATATATATACGTGTGTGTATATGTATATACTTATGTATATATGAGTGTTTGTCTTTCTTTACTCCATCCCTATTGAAGCTTTTCACACATTGTCTTTTGTTGTTGTTGTTGTTACCAGTACTCAAGCTTGAACTTAGGGCCTCATGCTTTTGCTTGGCTTTTTTGATCCAACTAACGCTCTATCACTTGAGCTACATATACACGTCTGGCTTTTCACTGGTTACTTAGGGATACAGTCTCCTGGCCTTTCCTGCCTGAGCTGGCTTCAAACTAGGTTCCTCACACCTCAGCCTCCTGAGTAGTTAGGATGACAGGTGTGAGCCACCAGTGCCAGCTTCATATTATCTTAGTGAAGATTTTAATTTTGCCTTCACACTGCCACCCACTCTGTTTGATTAAATAATAAGTTGATATGCTCAAATTTCTGTTTACTCTAGCACAGGAATTCCAGCCAAGATAATTATATTCATGGTTTCAGGAACCTGCTTATTATAAAATATTGAAATAGGAAAATTTGTCTTTGTGCTATCCAGCACAGGATTTTATCAATTTTGTTTCCTCTTTCCTCCATTTTTCTTCCTTGAATATAACAACCTGTTTTATTTCTTCCCATCAATTCATGGCTTTAAGTTCTTCCACCCATAGTCTTTGAGTCTAATTTTAAGTATGTACAGAGTTAAAAAATATAATAACATGGTCAAACACCTGTAATCCTGGCTACTTGGAATACTGATATCTGAGGATTGTGGTTAAAATCCAGCCCAGCCTGAAAACTCTGTGAGACTCATCTTCAATAAACCAGCAAAAACAGAATTGGAGCTATGGCACAAGTGGTAGAGTATCAGCCTTGAATGCAAAAGTTAAGAGATAGTGCTCAGGCCATGCGTTCAAGCCCCAGTACTGGCACATGAAAATTAAAAATACTAAAACGAACAATATCCCAATCCTATTATTTTCACTAAAATACTAATAAATATGACAATTGTCTGTTTTTGCTTTTGTTTATCAATATGATATATGTCATCTTTGATTCTAACAGCATATTTTTCTTCTTTACCAAGCTTGTGACATTGTCAGGAATTCAAGACTAAATGAGAATAATATTCTAAAGTAGCATGTCAGCATTTCTTGATAACTTAAGTTAATTTAAATCTGTTGAGAAAAACTACTTACTGTAGGAAAAATCAGCCAAGCAAGAATGCAAAGGCCATAAGTTCAAGCCCCAGTACCCAGCACATACCACACACACACACACACACACACACACACACACACACACACACACACACACACACACACACAGAGTACTTACTAAATCCTAAGTTGTTTAAGGCACACAAGCAAATGCTAGTAAGTTACCAGTACCTATTTTGTCTTCCAATGATAAAACAAAGGTGTAGAAAAACAAGGCCACTTCCAACAAACCAGATTGTTGGTGTTCAAGACCTAACTTGAGTCCACTCCATTTGATGCAATACTGTTCAAAGGAACATTCATTCAGTAAGGAGTAAAACATGGTACATCTGTCAGAGATAGATGTTAACAGATATCCTTGACTTTTAACATTATAGGTGGTATTTGAGCCATATGCTGGTGGCATATACCTGTAATTCTGGCTACTCAGCATTCTAGTTTGAAGTCACCCAGGTCCAGAATGTCTGTGAGACTTTTATCTCCAATTAACCACCAATAACCCCGAAGTAGAGTTGTGATTCAAGTGGTAGAGCAATAGTCTTGGACACAAAAGCTCAGGAACAGCACCCAGGTCCTCAGTTCAAGTGCCAGGGCTAGCAAACACATACCAAAAATGTGGTATTTGCAACCAAAGAATAAATTTTAATTTGATCTCTTTTTAGCCAATTTAATGACTGAGCTCTTGATCTGCAAGCCTCTTGGCCACTCTACTCCTGGAGAATAACAATTATTCAAGTGGAAAAGAAGGATCTAGAATGATTGTCCATTAGAGATGCTGATGTTTGAAAGATTATGCAAAAAAAAAATACTTCAGTCTCTAAAAGAATATAGCACTCACAGTGGAACCTCTGAATTTGTTAATTGATGGTCAGTATTGAGGCTTGAACTCAAACCTGGGCTTTGTCCCTCAAGGCTAGCACTCTACCACTTGAGACACATCTCCACTTCTAGTCTTTTTGGCAGTCAACGGGAGTTAAAGTCCCATGGATTTTCTTATCCGAGCTGGCTTTGAATAACGATCCTCAGATCTCAGCCTCCTGAGTAACTAGGATTACAGGCTTGAGCATGTGATGGCTAATTGAAATTTAATGGTACTACCAGAGATGGTAGTTAAGACATCTACATCCACCAAAAAAGTCCAAGTTAATTTCAGCTTTGGTTTCTCAACACACTTAAGAGAAAGATCAGTAGAGATCTATCATAGTAGAATTCAAATACTCTAGGCTTATTTTATTTTTTTATAATTGTGAGAATACCACACAAAGGAATTACAACTACATGGGCAAGATATTGGTTTATTTTGAGTCCTGCTAACTCCTAGATGTCCAGAGACAAATCCCAAAATACAAGTGTTACGAGGTCAGAGACAGGAGAGTTCCCTGAAATTGCATTAAAATTCATATTGACAATAATATCATTTATTTAACTACCAATCTAACAAGTACACTTAATATAATTTTTTCCAAGCCTTTCCATTTCCTAAAAAATGGAGCAATGTCATTCTTTCTGATGGAGGCATAGAATTCCATTGTGTATATATACTACATTTTCTTGATCCATTCATCTACTGAGAGGCATCTGGGTTGCTTCCATATCTTAGCTATGGTAAATAATGCTGCAATAATAAACATAGTCGTGCTGGTAGCTTTAGTGTGGTCTTGTTTGTGATCATTTGGGTAAATGCCCAAAAGTGGGATTGCTGGGAAATAGGGGAGCTCTTTGTGGAGTCCTTTAAGGAACCTCCATATTGCTTTCCAAAGTGGTTGAACAAGTTTACACTCCCACCAACAATGTAGTAATGTTCACTTCTCTCCGCATCCTCTCAAGCATCTGTTGTTATTAGAGTTCTCGATTATTGCCATTCTAACTGGGGTGAGGTTGTATCTCTATGTTGTTTTGATTTGCATTTCTTTTATGGCTAGAGAGGTTGAGCATTTCTTCATGTGTCTATTGGCCATCCTTCTTTCCTCTTCAGAGAAGTTTCTCTGTAAGTCTTTAGCCCACATATTTATTGAACAGTTGTTTCTTTGGAGATTTGTTATTGGGGGATTTAATTTTTTGAGTTCCAGGTATATTTTAGATATGAGGCCCTTGTCCATTGTATGGCTAGTGAGGATCTTCTGCCACTCTGTGGGCGTTATTGATCGTGCTAGCTATGTGCGTGGCCATGCAGAAGCTCTGCAATTTTGTGCAATCCCATTTGTTCAACCTTTCTTTGATTTGTGGTGTTTCTGGGTCTCTATTAAGAAAATTTCACCCTGTGCCAAGGTGTTTTCAGATTGTCTACTTTGACTCCGAGGTCTTTGATCCATTTGGAGTTTATTCTGGTGCAGAATGATATATAAGAATCTAGCTTTCATTTTCTATAAGTAGTTAACCAATTTTGCCAGCACCATATACTGAAGAGGCTGTCTTTCTTCCATTCTATTTTTTGAGCTCCGTTATCGAAGATTAGTTGGCTATAGGTCTGTGTGTTCATTTCTGGGTTTTCAATTCAGTTCCATTGGTCCTGAGATCTGTTCTTGTGCCAGTACAATGCTGTTTTGATTACTATGGCTTTGTAGTAGAGTTTGAAATTTGGTATTGATATTTCTCCAGCCCAGTTCTTTCTGTTAAGGATTGTTTTTGCTATTCGGGGTCTTTTACTGTACCATATATATTTTTGGATTGCCTCTTCTAATTCCTTGAAGAATGAGGTTGGAATATTGATAGGTATTGCATTGAATTTGGAGATAGGCCTCGGAAGTATGGCCATTTTCACTATCTTGATCTTTCAAATCCAGGAGCATGAGAGTTTTTGCCACTTCCTAAGTTCTGTTTTGATTTTCTTTTTCAGGTTTTCAAAGTTTTCATCATAGATGTCATTCACTTCTTTGGTTAAGTTAATTCCTAGGTATTTTATTTTTTGTGGGGCTAATATGAATGGAGTTGCTTTCCTAATTTCAGCCACACTTTTCTCATTGTAGGCATACAGAAAGGCCATTGATTTTTGGGGGTTAATTTTATACCCTGCTACTTTGCCAAAGTTTTGAATCAGCTTGAGTAATTTGGTAGTGGAGTCTGTGGGATTCTTTAAATGCAAGATCATGTCATCTGCAAAGAGGGAGAGTTTTACTTCTTTCCCTATTTGGATCCCCTTTATGTTTGCATCTAGTCTTATTTGTAGCTAGGCATTCTAATACTAGATTGAAGAGAAGTGGAGAGAGTCGACGTCCTTGTCTTGTTCCTGAGTTAAGAGGAAATAGCTTTAGTTTTTTTTAAATAAAATGCTGGCTGTTGCTTTGTCATATACAGTCTTTGTTGTATTGAGGAATGTTCCATGGATTCCTAATTTTTCCAGAACCTTCATCATAAAGGGGTGTTGGATCTTGTCAAATGCTTTTTCTACATCTATTGAGATAACCATGTGGTTCTTATCCCTGCTCCTGTTGATGTGATGAATTATACTAATTGATTTCCGTATATTGAACCAGCTTTGCATCCCTGAAATGAATCCTGTTTGATCTTGGTGTATGATTTTTTGGATGAATTTTTGAAATCGATTGGCCAAAATTTTGTTGAGAAGTTTTTCATGAATGTTCAACCAAGAAATGGGTCTATGGTTCTTTCTTTGATAAGACCCTGCCTGGTTTTGCGATGAGAGTTATGATGACTTCATAGAATGAGTTCGGTAGTGAACTTTCTCTTTCAATTTCATTGAAGAGTTGGAGGGTTATTAATGTGAGCTCTGCTTTGAAGACCTTGTAGAATTCTGCTGTGAAACCATCTGGATCTGGGCTTTTCTTAGATGGGAGATCTCTTATTACTGTTTATATTTCAATGCTTGATATGAGCCTGTTAAGGTGATTTAACTTATCTTGGTTTAGTTTAGGCATGTCAGTATTTGCTAGGAAAAGGAGGTCCATTTCTGCCAAGTTCTCAATCTTATTAGCATAAAGTATTGAGAAGTATTTCCTTATAATGTTCTGAATCTTGTTTGTTTCTCTGGTGATGTTTCCATTCTCATCTCTGAGTTTATTTATTTGGGTGTGTTTTTTTCTTTTTCTGATAAGATTTGCTAAGGGTCTGTCAAATTTGTTAATTTTTTCGAAGAACCAATGTTTTCTTGATTCTTTCTATAGCTTTTTGTGAATTCTAATTCATTTATTTCGGATTTAATTTTAATTATTTCTTTCTGTCCATTGGGTAGGGGTTTATTCTGCTGTTCTTTTTCAAGGAGGCTCAGATGTCTCATTAAATTGTTGGTATCAGATCTCTCCAATTTGTTGATGTAGGCACTCAGAGCTATAAACTTGCCTCTGACTACTGCCTTTGCTGTGTCCCAGAGGAGCTGGTAATTTGTGTGCTCATTTTTGTTGAATATCATGAACATTTGAATTTCATTTCTAATCTCTTCCATGATGCACTCGTGATTCAGCAGTGTGTTGTTCAGCCTCCATGTGTTATAGGACTTTCTTTAGTGGCTTTTGGTGTTGACTCCTACTTTTAATCCCTTGCGGTCTGAGAGAATGCAAGGTATAACTTCAATATATCTGAATTTGGACAAGTTTGCTTTGTGGCCTAAAATGTGGTCTATTTTGGAAAATATTCCATATGCTGCTGAGAAAAACGTATATTCTGATGCTGCTGGGTGAAATATTCGGTAGATGTCTGTTAAATCTTGTTGATCTATGCAGTTGTTTAGATATGCAGGTTCTTTGTTGAGTTTTTTCCAAGTTGATCTATCTAGTGGGAATATTGGTGTGTAAAAGTCCCCAACAATTAATGTCTTTGGATCTATGTAGGATTTGAGGGAAAGTTGGGTTTCTTGGATAAATTTGGGTGCTCCGTTGTTTGGTGAATAGATATTTAGAATTGTAATATCCTCCTGAAGGACAGATACATTAATTAGTATGTAGCAACCTTCTTTATCTCTTCTCACTAATTTTAAATTGAAGCCTATTTTATCTGGTATTAGGATTGCAACTCGTGCTTGTTTATGGGGGCCGTTTGCTTGGTAGATTTTGTTCCAGCCTTTCACATTGAAAATGTGTTTGTTTTTATGGGCAAGATGTGACTCCTGAAGGCAGCAAATAGAAGGTTCTTGCTTTTTAATCCAACTAGACAGTCTATGTCTCTTAATTGGAGAGTTAAGTCCTTTAATGTTGAGAGATAGAACTGAGAAGTATTTGGGAGTTCCTGCTATTTTATCCACTTTCTTGGGGGCTGTGGCAATGGGATTCTTTCTATGGTTCTTGGATTCTCAGTTTGGATATGGTTTCTTGGCCTTTTTTGAGGTCTTGTTGGTTTTCTATGTGTAGGACATCTTTAAGAATCTTTTGTAGGGCTGGTTTGGTGGAGATATAATGTTTCAGTTTTTCTTTGCTATGGAAGTTTTTTATTTGACCTTCATTTTTGAAGGAGAGTTTAGCTGTGTACAATTTTTTGATCGATTGTTGTTTGTCTCTACAGCATGGCATACATCATTCCAGGCTCTTCTTGCTTTGATTGTCACTGCTGAGAAATCTGAGGTGATTCTAACTGGTTTCCCTTTATAGGTGATTGATCTTTTCTCCTTGACAGCTTTAAGTTTCTTTTCCTTGTTCTGAATTGTTCCTGTGAGTATTATAATGTGGGTTGTCCTGTTCTGGTCTGGTCTATTTGGAGTTCTAAAAGCTTCTTGTATCTGAATAGGCTTATCCTTCTGCATGTTTGGGAAGTGCTCTGCTAGGATCCTGTTAAACAAATTTCCTAGAACATTAACTTCTGTTTCTAGGTGCTCCTCTACACCCATTATTCTCAGATTAGGCCTTCTGATGGTGTCTTCCAAATGTTGAATAGATCTATCATATTTCTTGGACTTTTCTTGGATGGTTGTATGTTCTTTCTCTATAATATCTAGGCTCTCTAAATGCCTAAAACTTCATAGGAACATAGTAGATATCATTGAATACTAGATACATGGCTCTGGCACCCTTTACTAATATGCCTTTATTGGCATACTACCACCTGCCTATCCATTTATGGCTATTTTGGCCACCTCTGGGGTTTGATCTCAGCGCCTGCCAAGAATTTCATCCTGGAGTAAGAAGCCAAGTGTGACACCTGTTTTCCTTTTCTGGGAGAGTTCTGGGTGTCAGGCATGATGGAGAACAAGTCTACAAATCTTGCTGCTATGTGATAGTATGTAAACAATGTAATACATGTTTAGGTGTCCTCACAGTCAGTAAAATAAAGGATAAATAAATGAACAAAACAACAAATACAATGAATAACCACACCAAACATGATATAGACTGAGCATCTCTATGGAAGTTCAATCCTATCTTTAAAATATATATAAGGTGTATGACTGGGGCATGAATTCAGGCATAGGAAACAGGCCTGAATTTCTGGTCTTCAAGCATAGTGAGCTTCCCCTTTCCCCACAGTGCAACATAGTTACCCAGTCCCTAAGTTCAAATCCCAGGCCTTGCAGACAAAAAATCGCACATTCCAAGCCAAGGAGTTTCATTAGCATTTTTAATATTTTTTTAAAGTTCGCTTTGCCTTTATTTGAAACACTTTGATTTTATAACATGAGAGTTTTTCAAAAAAGAGATTTAAACTTTTACATTTCAGCATAGCACATTGGTGTTTTTGACCATCTGCCATAAAGAGTGAGAATGTAAATGAGGATATCATTTCTCCCTAGAAGGTTGGGACAGTTGATGTTACTTCTTTTTTTTTTTTTTTTTTTTTTGTCGGTCGTGGGGCTTGAACTCTGGGCAAAGTGAACTAAAATTAGTCTAAAATTAGATGCAATGATCCTAGGATGTTGATTGATCTTAATGAATGGTTTATTAAGCATGAAAACAATACTATTCCTTCAATGGAGTCATAATAAATACCTAAGAGTTGGTAGGAATGTAGTTGATGTCATTGAATCCTAGGTAGATGTCTCTGGAATTCTATACAAATACATATTTATTGATATATACCACCTGCCTGTCCACGTATGGCTATTTTGTCCACCCCTGCGGCTCAATCTCAGGGTCTGCGAACTGAATGGAAGCTTCCTTGGCTAGAGGTTGCCATGTTGACACACCCATTCATGAATTGGGTCTGCTAGGCCCTGAGTTCAGATCCCAGCACTGCAAACAATTGGATCATGGAGTAAGAAGCCGAGTGTGACACTTGTTTTCCTTTTCTCTGAGAGTCCTGGGTGTCAGACATGATGGAGAGCACGTCTACAAATTTAGATACTATGTGATGGGATGTCATCAATATAATAAATGGAACATGTGTCATCACAGTCAATAAATGGTAAATAAATGAATAAAACAAAAATATTGTATTTTTGTTTTATTCATTTAGTCCACAATATGGACTAAATATCTATATGTAAGTAGAAATCCTATCTTTATAATGTATATAAACAGTATGTTTATATAGTAATAATGATGGAATGTTATCAATGGCACGGTTGAATGAGCTGATCGTGACTACTACTCATATAAAATTAGACAGCATGATTTCAGTAGACTGATTTTATTTAATATGAAGCATTAAAAGAATACTATTTCTTAGAGAGACACAATAATTTCAGGACACTGATTTACTTAATAGTTTATTAAGGATGAAAACAATAACATTAATTACATGGAGGCATAATAAATACACAAGAATTGGTAGGAATGTAGTCTACATAACTGAATAATGTGTAGACATGTCTGGCACTCTATAAAGATATATATTTATTAGCATACTACCATCTGGGTGTTACTCTGTTCTTATTTTGTCAAACCCTGGGGCTCAATCTAGGAACTGCCTAGGAACTGCCTGTCAGCTCAATTTGCCCCAGGATGGTGTGTTGACATTCACCCATTCATGAATTGGGCCTTGTAGGCCGTTAGTTCAGATGCCAGCACTCCCAAAAAATGAATCGTGGAGTAAGAAGCTGATGGTGACAAACGTTTTCCTTTTTTGTGAAAGTCCTGGGAGTCAGGTATGAAGTTGAACACATATGCAGACCTATATCCTATGGAATCAATGTTCTATGTGCTATAATTGTCAATAAAATAAATGGCCAATACATGAATAAAACAAAAAATAAAAATGAATGCACTGAATGCTATATGGAGTCAACCTATGTATATAAATATAAATCATATATTTAAAATGTACATGAATAAGATGTTTTCTAGTGCTGGGGATCGATTTCAGGTCTAAGGAACAGATTTGAATTTCATGACTTCAAGGAGGGGAGCTTCCCCTTTCCACACAGTGCAAAAGAGTTACCCACACCATGAGTTCCGATTCCAGTCCTGACAGAAAAAATGGCAGCTGTATACTAAGTGAAGTCCAATTCTTAGGTATTTCATTCTGCCTCCATTTAATGAATGTGATTGTTTAAATGCTTCATAAAGTATTAATTAAAATTGAGCAGTGTCCTATAATATAATTGTGTATAATTTTATCCTAGAATAATTCAAGAACTGCCCATTCAATCACATATATCACATGCCATTGATATTCATATGGATAGGATTGAGTTTTTTAGGATCACCTGCCATTTAGAGGTGGCAGGACCAGGATGTGGGCTCCAGCTCTTAAACCTGAGGATAAGGAAATCACTGGTCTGTCCAAGAACATCAGCAAGACCAATGATTAGACAGGCACCAATGGCTCTCAGCAGTCCTCCTTGATACTTACAAGGCTGTGATAGGAGGGTCATGGTCAAAGTCACCCTAGGCAGGAAAGTCCTTGAGACCCCTGTCCAACTTCAATGCCAACAAAGCAGAAGGAGAGCCATGTGGCTTCACTAGTTGAGGGCTAGCCTTGAGCAAAAGCAGCTCAAGGACTGTGTCCAGATCTTGACAAGGTCAGGGACTGGCAACAAACAGACATACACAACAATCTGTGCAGCCATCCAGCTAAAGCAGGTCACCCTCTTGTCCCCAACTGGACTGGACAGAGTTTGATGTGAAAGGGGCTGCTGTCATCTTGACTCTGCCCATTTTGCTTGCATCACAGGATTCCGTCCACACCCCCATTCTTTCATGGTTCTTTCTGAGCAATGGGAAACAGGAATGGTGGCCATGCCCACATTCAATGCTGCCCGGTAGCACGTGGATTCCCTCAGTTGGATGACACCACTACTAGCAGTTGAGGAAGGTAGAGGTGGCTTTGTGGTGAGCAAGATACTTGAGGCCACATTAGAGTAGAGTAAGAAATTGAGGTCCTTGACAGTGAGTGGGTGAATAGAGTATTTCCCAGACCTTGGGAAAGTGGCCAGCCCATCTCTCCTGTCCCAGCGCTCAGATGTCTGAAACAACAGGACTCCATGAGAGAGCTGCGGGCAAGAAATTGCCACAAGAACACTGGCAGAAGAATCCTCCTAACAGATCTGCAACGTTCAAGAAAACTAAGAACATGAAAAAGTGAAGAATCCCCAAGACAAACGCCACTGGGGAGTGTGATTCAAAGGAGAGTCCAGCCAAATGTCATGCTGACCATGGGCCTCCCCTGCCTTTGGATACAGTCACAGCCACTAGGGTCCAGAGTGTCAATGGTCCCGATAACACCAAGGATCTGCAGAGGTGTACTGACATGTGGTGCCCACCCTGGATCCCAGCAAAAGAAGAAAAGAGGTGCTCTGTGCCAAGATCCAACCACTGAAGCAGGAAAAGACAGACCTGCAGGAAGAACAGGAGTAAGAGAGGGAGAAGATAGCCCAACTGCATGCAGCAATGAAAAGGGAGCTAGAGACCCACAAGGCACCCATACAGAGGTTGGTTTGGGCAGAAAGTGATTTACAATGTTCACCAGCCCGCGTGCAGCAGGCGACTGATGACAGAGAAAGGGAGCATGAAGCTCTCACCAGCTGCCTGCAGACGGCAGAGTAGCACATGGCAGAGCTGGAGATGGTGGCTTCTGTGGTCATTGATCACAGAATGAGACCGAAATGTTCTTCGAACAGCTGAATGATGTGACCCTTCAGCTGGAGGAAAGGATCAGAAGCTTCAATGACTTGGAGCAAGTGAACACTGATTTGCAGGAGAAGCTGGAAGCACTCTGGACACAGTGGAGCAACATGAAGAGCAGAATCTGCAAGTTCCAACAAGCGCTGGTGGGGCGTGAGGTACTAAAGGGACTACTGGATAACCTGAGCTGGATGGTGACTGAAGGGACTACTGAATAACCTGAGCTGGATGGTGACTGCAGCGAATCTAGAGAGAGACACCTTCACAGAAGACCTGAGCATTGAGAGGTCCATGCAGAAGGAGGAGGCCCGGCGGCTGATGCAGTGGGTGAACCAACTGACAGAGGAGAAGAATCGAGGGGCAAGGCAGGTGTTTGACCTAGAGAAGGAGCTGGGGAAACTGAGAAGGAAGCTGGCAGAGACATGGCCCCCTTCGGGACCATCTCCGGCCAAGTGGCAGGTGCAAGCCCAGACCTACTGCACACAGATGGAGTTGAAAAACCTGGAGGAACAAATTCACATCCAGGTCCAGGAAAACCAAAGGCTCCGTTTCCAGAACATGGAGCAGCAAAAGCAACTGTGGAGACTGGAGGAGAAGGCCATGTGCAATTGACAGATGGAGGAACAGCTGGCCCTGCTGCGGGACACTCTCATCATGGTGAGCAGTGAGAAGGAGAAGCTAGCCAGCATCTTGGATTCAGAGAAGCAGGTGAAGAAACATCTGTGGGAACAGCTGGACCACACAGAGGAGAAGATAGAAGAATGGTGGCTGAGAGAGAAAGCCAAGCATCTTGGGAGCTGCAGGAGTGGCAAGAGCAGTCCCTGGCCCAGTTGCAGGAACTCAGAGTCACCTATGAGCTGCACATCACCTCCAATGAGAAGCTGAGCTCCAAGAGAGGCAGCTGAAGAGGCAGCCTTGGCTGCAGCAGTGGCAGGAGTGATGTTGGCATCGGCGGAAATAGGTCTGGCTGTGCATGAAGCAGGAGCTGAGTTGTCTGCAGCTGAGGGGGATGAGAAGTCGCGCTCACCCTACCATAAGCCCTCAGACCCCGCCCCTCCTTCCCTGACCCTCGCCAAGGTGCCGCATTTCAAAAATGGCACTGCCGACCTAGACCCGGGGAGCCTGTCTCAGTTGCCCGGCTGAGATAACGCACCCCTGGCCAGCTTGTCTCAGTGACCCAGTCCAGGTCCCTGGTCCTCGGACTCGGGGCCTGCCACACCTGGAGCCACTGCCTACAGCTTCTCCCAGCAGCACACGTGAGTGGCCACCCTGCGGGCCCACACCCTGGGACTCCATTGCCCAGCGAACCCCTCGACCCCTCCTCACAGCCTCCCCCATTCTGCAGACCCGGACCCGTGCCTCCCACCTCCCCTCTCCTGTCCCACCTGTGCCTCCCCTGCATCCCACAGTGCTGCAAATGCACCCCAGGGATGGGGGGCGGGGGTGGGTGGCAACCCTAGGATCCCTCTCATGTCCCTAGTGGCCAGTCTCCAAGGAAACGGGGAGATGCAGGGTTGGGTTAAGAGGGGGCGCCAGAGAGCTCCTGGCCTGGAGTAATGGAGCCACACAGCCACCCATCTGCACCCTTCCTCACCTTGGTGGGAACCTGGTGGCTTCAGTCAGAGGTGGGGAGTAGCATCTCCAAACCTGCCTTCTCAGGTCTTTTCCTTTTTTCTGGGGGTGGGGGTGTTGGATGCAGAAGATAGACCCCCTCGCTGTGTGAGCCCTTGTCCTCTATGCTTGATCACCCTTTCACCTGAGGAGGGTCCCAGAAGAGTGCACTAGGGACGTGAGGGCACTGGGGGTCAGATAGAAAATGAATATCTGGGAGGAACACACCCCTTCCCACACACACCCAGCCTATTCTCCCCACCCCAGCTGTCATCAGTTCTTATAGGGTGATCACATTTCCCAGCTCTGCCAGAATCTGCTGGTGCTCCCGGTCCATCTGGTCTCCTCATCCTCCCCAAGAATGCGCCAAGTTGCCCAGAAGCATGTAGGCTGGAAGTAGGAAGTCCATCCATGTACGTAACATTTAGGACCCCATCCATTTCCCCAACACCGCCTCCACCCCAGGTCAGACACCCCTCTGCGGGCACCATAAACCCCTGCTTGTTATCTGTCCTGGCTCTGAGGAGCCACCTGTCTCAGGACTCCTTTATCCAGCATCCTGGCCTAGGGTTTTGATTTATGTGGAGTTAAGGCTTGTTGTTCCCAAGAGGAAGATTCTGGCCCTGGAGAAAGGGAGAGGCAGGGTGGTTCTTTGTTATTAGAGTGGTGCTCCCCTTTGGTGGGATCCCCTGGTTCTGACAAGGGAACCCCATGCCCCAGCTTGTACATTGTGCCAGATGAGGAACTGACAAACTCAGGAGAGGCATTGCTCTGAGTCTGTGTGTGTGTGTATGAGAGAGAGAGAGAGAGAAAGAGAGAGAGAGGGAGGGAGGGAGGGAGGGAGGGAGGGAGATCATCTTTCACCTTGAACAGCATGACTGTGCTCAGGTGAGTGATCAGTTGGCAAATTGCAGGTGCTGCATGGACCAGTCTTCTGTCACAGGTCTGGATTCGTGTGTGTGTGTGTGTGTGTGTGTGTGTGTGTGTGTGTGTGTGTGTGTGTGTGTGTGTGTGTGTTGTGTGTGTGTGTGTGTATGTGTGTGTGTGTGTGTGTGTGTGTGTGTGTTGGGAGAGCAGGGAGATGAGAACAATGGAAACATATTTAAGTCACCATGTCTAAAAATAGCAAAAGCATTTTATTTGTGTGTATGTGTATTGTTCTTTTGTCATCAATGCCATGTATGATCCCAGCCACAATTTTTGTTTTCTCCTTCACTGTTACATGAATCGTTTGGGAAGGTTTCAGTAGATGTTCCTTCCCACCTCTTTCCACCTCTCTCTTCCCCTTTCCTGTAGCTCACAGAAGCTGCTGGGCCTGTGTGGGTCTCCCCTTGGAGGTCTGTGTGAATCACAGACCAGAGTGGACACCTGTCCTTCTGTCTTCAGGCTGGTGAGGCAAGTGTGACCACAGCCACACTCATACAGCCAGACACCCTGCTCTGGTGTGTAGAGTTGGAGCTAATTCAAGGGTTGGGAATGTGTCTGCCAAACATAATTAGAGAATGAGATGGGGGGAGTAGAGCAGAAGATGTGAAGCTAAGAGGGTCTGGTGGGTGGCGAATGGTGTGATATAGCAGATGGTTCACCACAAACAAAGATGAGAGGGGAACTTTAACCAGGGCTTTGGCGGTGTCCCTGGGCATCTGGGCAGGGGGCTCCAGGCCCCCACTGGTGGCATGGATTCCCTCCTAGGGTAGTGCACTGGTGGGCAGTCCTCCCTGGAGTCCTGTAGACTCCAATCTGTGTCCCGCCTGAGCTGTTTCCAGCTGGGCAGTAGTAGGCAAGTGCGTTCCCCTGCTGAAGCCTGCACGGTATCAGGCCATGGCAGTTAGCTAGTGCTGGCTGAATGCCAGTTTCTGAAACCTGCTGTACGCTGTCTGGAAGGAAAAGGGGACCACTGACTTTGGAAGCCTTTAAGTTCGATTGGGACAACTGAAATGCCAGCTTTTCCAGGAATTTTTCTTTAAGCTGGCAATTACTACTAATGAGTGGGATTCTGGGCCAAATTAGACGGACCATTTTAGCTGCCAAACAATAATGTTCAAAGCAGCACAGGCAGAGTTCCCAAGCCAGATCGTCTCCTGTCATGAACATCCTACTTTAACTGCCTTCCTCCAGCAGCTGCTGATTCTCCTCTGGTTCTCTCTAGGGTGACCACCACAGTCAAGGACATCATGGGGAGCAGAGATAGTGACCTTGCCATCTCCAGCCTGCCAGATGTGAACAGAGATGATTCCCAGCACCTGCACTGGAATCTGGGAGATTCAGAGAACCGGGATGCCTCAAAGATCCTTTCTCTGCAACATGAAACTTGGGGGCCAGATGTGGTGGACCATCCATCCTGTCTGGCCCCAGGGGGAGGAGAGGAGGCCCCTTGAGCCAGGCTTTCACCTCACGTGCCTCATTCACACCTGAGGGCGGAATTGAGTGCCAAACTGTGGATTAGCCTCTGGACAAAGTTTTTTTGAAAAGAGAGGCATCGCAGAGGCCCCAGAATCCAGCGAGTACATCGTGGCTCACATCCTCAGAGCCAAAAGAGTTAAGTGCAGTGGCACCAGGAGGGCAGGATGAGGGAAGAGGGAGAACTGTGGAAGAGCTACTTCAGGCTTTGACACCTTCCCCACCAACCCCTCCACCCCCAGGATGCTTACCTGAGTTGGATGGGAGTTTTCTGTAATATTGTCATAGAGAGATGCTCATTTATTTATCCAACAAACCGTTACAGTGTGTGCCAGGTCCAGGGGGTCATAGACAATGAAAAGTTCCAGTGCTGGTTCCACAGCACATGAAGAAATCTTGGTTTGAGCTGGATGCCGGTGCTTCACACCTGTCATCCTAGCTACTTAGGAGGCTGAGATAAGAAGACTGAGGCTTAAGTCCCAGGAAGAAAAGCCTATAAAACTCTTATCTCCAACAAACTACCAAAAAGTAAACACCAAAAGTGGATGAGTGGCTCAAGCCTTGAGTTGGCCTTGAGTAAAAAGGCTCAAGGACAGCACCCAGGCTCTAAATTCCAGGCCCAGGAGTGACACAAAGAAAGGAAAGAGAAAGAGAGGAGGGAAGGATGGAGGGAGAAAAGGAGGAAAGGAAGGAAGAACGGAACATGCAAGCCTTGGTTTGGAGTCCCTGGATCAAGGGAGCCAACCATTCACAGTCTCTGTGGGGACAGTTTCAGAGCCTAAAGCCAGTATGTAAGACCAATCCACTGACCCCTCAGCAACTTCATGACATCCAGAGCTCTGTGGTTGCCAACTGCAGAGGGAAACAGCCTTGGGTAGACCCTAGGGCTCAGGGTGTGTCACCAAATTTCAGTCTCCCCTGGCCCACCGAGTTTATTTTCTAGTCAGATAAGAAGAAATTGTCCAAGGGATAGGGAAGTATAGGCTGAGTGAGTGTCCAGAGGGGGGTGGCAAGGGATAAGCAGGAAGATGAAGAGGGAGGACAATCGCAGGTCAGGTGTGTCAGGCCATTGGAGCCATGACCTCACTTAACACCTTACACCATCAGTGATTGAAACTTTGACCCAGCCACATGGCTGTTAAAAGTCCTGGCACTTTGGGTTCACCATTGACCAGCTGGCTGTCATCCACTGCTGGATGCCTGTGTGGTACATCCTTGGGGACTGGGACTTTTGTTGGCTCAATCTGAAGATGACACCCCCAGTGTTCATTCCTCGACCAGAGACAGACATAAGCCTGCCACTGGTACAGGACATCCAGAGAATGAGGGGGAAAATCAGACCCATGTTGCCCCAAGACTTCCTCTAGGGGACTGTCGGACCCCATGACTGCCATTCTCAGAGATAGAGGTGGGACCCTTTGCTGGCTCAACCTTTAGTCTAGATGGCAGATCTGGGATTCAGAGAGGGCTGACTGAAGGTGGGGCAGGGCTGGGTAGAGGCTGGTGGGAAAACCAGAGGTACTGAGCTCTGAGCAGGGTTGTTTCATTGAGGATACTCATAACCCAGGAACATTCCTGGGATGGATAGGCCTTTTCTCCTTCCCGAGAGAGGGACCTATAGCCCTCCAGTCTGCATCCCTTGGCCAAGAAATCCTTTCAATCCCATATCTTGTGGCTGGATAACTAGACCTCAACTGACTGCCCAGTGTTGAGGGATTTCAGTCCTTGATGAGGTCATGAGATCCTCAGTATGAGATTGTACTTGAATGTCCTGACTTGGTGCATGGTCAGTCCCATCTAAGACTGCCATAATCTAGGACATAGAATCTAGAGAATGGGGGTCTATTCTGTGAGTCTGGAGTATTATGTGTGAGCTTTGAGCTCCCATGTGCCCACCTGCTTCCCTTTCTTGGGTGGGTTTATGCTAGAAAAAGTTTATAACTAGGGCCTGGGTCCCATCCCTTGTGTTATTCTCAAAGCTAGCACTCTACCATTTGAGCTACAGCTCCACTTCCAACTTTTTTGGGTGTTTAGAGATTAGAGTTCTCATGGATATTGCTGAGAAGGGTGCATCCAACTGCAGTCCTCAGATCTCAGTCTCCTGAGGGGATAGGATGACAGTCTTGGAAAAGTATCTTTGGCCAGGTGCCAGTGTCTCATGGCTATCATCCTAAGTACTCAGGAGTGGAAATCTGAGGATCACGGTTCAACTCAAAGCCAGCTTGGGCAGGAAAGACCCTCATTTCGGTTAGGGGGGTGGGGTGCAGAGGAAAGACCCCAGACCTGACACCTCCCGGGGGACATTTGTTCTTGTGACAGAGCCAAGTCATTGCTGTGGATAAGGAGAAAGCCGCCATCAGACTGACCCAGAACAATGCTCAAAGATAGGTAGGCTGTTGAAGTATCAAACACACTCATGTCTGCTTCCCACTCCCAACAAGGAGGTGCAGTGTGGGTGGCACAGCCCTGGGCCTAAGGGATTATAAATGGATGGTGGCCGTCAGGAGCTTGTGACTCCCACCCATCATCTTGGCTATTCAGGAGTCTGAGGGCTGATGGTCCTGACTCAAAGCCAGCCCGGGCAGAAAATTCCATGAGATTCTTATCTCTCATAAACCACCTCGCCCCCCCCAAACCCACACACAAAAAAGCCAGATGCCGTGGTGTAGCTCAATGGTAGCGCCTCAGCCTTGAACAAAAGAAGCTCAGGGATAACACCTAGGCCCTGAATCCAAGCCCTAGGGTTCACACAATCATAATAAAATGAACAGTGTACACCTTTTATCTGACTACCAAGAAAGATGGATTCAGTCTTCTAGCTGGCTGGTACTTCTAGCCAAAGGTAAGGGGCTTCCCTTGATGTTCCCCTAAACCTCTCCTTCTCTCCATTATCTGTCCAGGCTTTGGTTGCAGGACAGAATTCGGATCATCTCCCTGGATATGACCTTAAGTACCTTCGCCTATCCACCTTCCTTGGGGTCAGGATCCTGATGCACTCCCTGCTGGGAGGATGAGGCACCACAGATATAAGGGTAGGTATCCCTGACACTCACACACACACACACACACACATACACACACACACACACACACACACACACACACACACACACACACACACACAAATACCCCTAGCCAACTCAGACTAATCTTTTCCAAAGACACTTTAGTTCTTTGGATTAACTGACCTAGGAGAGAATTTTGATCCCCAGTAACTGATTATTTTAACTTGGGCTTCCTAGTTGACTGGAGATAAACAGGAGCAAAAAAATAATTTGGTGCCTGTCACCTGGGGCTCAGGCTCATCCCTGTCATACTGGCTACTCAGGAGGCTGAGATCTGAGGATCACTATTTGAACCCAGCCATAATCTGAAAAGCCTGTGAGACTCTACTCTCCATGAACCAACAAAAGCCAGAAGTGGAGCTGTGGATCAAGAGGTAGAGCACCAGCCTTGAGCAATAAAACTCAGAGAGTCTGCTCCCAGATCCTCAGTGCAAGCCCACACAAAGAAATGTCCCTGTCTTATGACCACAGACTGCCTGGGCTTCGAGTGCCCTCACACGGAGTGTGATAAATCACCTGTCCCTGGGTGGTGTATCAGGGCCTTCAGAAATCCAGTAGTGGAACCCAGTCCTGCCCCTTTGTGCACTCTCAACCCACACTGGCCAGAAGGCAGAGTGTGACAAAGCCGACAGACTGCAGAGCAGAGAGGCTCCAGCTCTGCCAAGGTGATCGTAATGGGCTTCTTGGAGGCAGCACTTGAAAAGGGGGTCCTGCTTAAGAAGGAGGATCTGACAGGAAACACAGAGAGCAAAGGTGCTGCAGATGATGGACAGCATAGCAGAGCATGTTCATTTCCAGCCAGGGCTGCAGGTGAGAGACTCGGTACAGTTGTGTGAGTCTTGGTATAGATGCACAAGACTGTCCCAATACAGTTCTCCAAGGGACCTTAGTGACATGTGGATGGCTATGCCCTGAAGCTCTTAGTAGATCCATCCATGCTTTGTGTTTTCTTTGACAGAGGGGAGCTGGACACTCTTCTTCCCTGGGCACCCCTGGACCCAGTTATCAGCAACCCTCCCAATGTCTTCCACCAGGATATGGAGCAGCTGGCCCCAGAAATCCACAGGTACCTGTTGGGTGGGGCGTGGGGATACAGGGCAGGCCCCAGAACTCCTAGTGGGTCTGATCTTCCCTGGACGACCAGTCCATCCAGAGGAGGCAGATGGGAACTTAGAGAGAGCTAGTGATGTGGAGGGGGCCCTTTAAAGCCTATGGCCCTACCCAAATTCTCAGCCTCCCTTTGCTGTCCCTGAGGGACATAGAGGAGTGTCTAGGTGGTAGTGTCTAGAGGTGGACTAGGTGGAAATTCTGAAGGATGAGACACCATAAGCTGTGTGCCAGTGGCTCATGCCTGTCATCCCACACCTATCATCCTGGCCACTCGGGAGGCTGAGATCCAGAGGATCTCATTTCCCAGCCCAGGCAGGAAATTGTCATGAGAGCCTCATCTCCAATCTAACTGGAAGTGGAGCTGTGTCTCAAGTGGTAGAGCACTGGCCTTGAGGAAAAATAGACATCAGAGACAGTACCCAAGCCCTGAGTTCAAATCCCTCAACCCAAAAGAAAAAAGAAAGAAAGAAAGAAAGAAAGAAAGAAAGAAAGAAAGAAAGAAAGAAAGAAAGAAAGAAAGAAAGAAAGAAAGAAAGAAAGAAAGAAAGAAAGAAAGAAAGAAAGTTTGTAAGAGATGGTGAAGTAGTAGGGGTGCTGTGGTTGGGAGAACAGGTGCTGGCCTCATTGTACAGACATTTCTAAGAACTCCCCAGGTTTGCCCCAGTGTAAAGCCACAGCACAGTAGGCAGTGCCTTACCAAGAACTCCAGAGGTCGTGGCCTGTGGCAGGCAGAGACTGGATGAATGGTAGCAGGTGTGAGATGGTAGAGGCTGAGATCTGAGGATCGCGGTTCAAAGCCAGCTTGGGCAGGAAAATCTGTGAAACTTTATCTCCAATGAACCACCAAAAAGCCAGAAGTGGCACTGTGGCTTCAGTGGTAGAGCACTCACCTTTAGCTGAAGAGCTGAGGGACTGCGTACAGGCCCAGAGTTCAAACCCCATGACTGACAACCAAAAATAAGGTAGCTGAGATTTCTGCATAGTGGTGTGTACATTTAGGAAATGCCAAGCTATGTTATGAGCCATTCCAGACTTGAGAGAGGCCCTGAGTTTTGTCTACACTTTGTGTGAGGATAGTAGTGCCATCTTCTTGGGGGTGGGATGTTCAGTGTGCTCAGGGACTGCTGAGGCCTTGGGCTACCTGTGTGTGTGTGTGTGTGTGTGTGTGTGTGTGTGTGTGTGTGTGTGTGTGTGTGTGTGTGTGTGTGTGTTTCCCTCATCTTCCTCTGTCCCCTTCCTGAGCTGCCCCTTTCTGACCTTGGACGGTGCTCCTCCTCCACACTGACCTTGCCCTTTAGCCCCCTATCACGGTCAACAATGAGTCCTAAATTGCCAGAGGCCTGGATTCCAGCTTTTCTTTGGGGCCCAAGTCCGGCCTGTCCAAATCTTTTGCGCCTCCAGGGGATTCTGGGTCAGCAGGGGTGGCTGGCATAAGTTCTCCCCTGCCTCTGGGGGGGGGGCTTAGTCATGCGATGTCCTGTCCTTTTCCTTAGCTGGGCCTTTGGCTCATGTCCCTCCCTGCATGCTGGCAGTGGCGTGGGGGAAGGAGAGTTTGTGGTGGCTCTGGCCAACTCGAGCTTGATAGCTGACTGAAGACTGCCCAAGCAAGGAGGATCCAGGGTTACATGGGATTTGAGGTCAAGGTGGCTTGGAAGTATCCATCGGTGTCTAGGAAATGTCAATGTACCTTGTTGCAGCAAAGTCTATTTTCCCACCCCAGCTTGGCCTCTCATGTCCTTCTAGACAATTCTGGATGCCCAGAATACAGATGCTCACACTTTAAATTCTAGGTCCAGGAAACTGAGGGGATTAGAGACTAGTATGGCCAATACCTCAATGTTCTGGGACATTAGCCTTGACCTGGCTATGCCCCCCTTGTTGTACGTTCACTTCTTAATCCAGTGCTGGCCACACACCGGCCACTGTGGCGGTGCTGTGAAAGCAGCAAGAGTGGAAGTGAGATCCAAGGTGACCAAAATCTGGATTTATGGCCTGATTGGGGGTGGAGTGGGGGCAAAGGGTGTCTTAAAAAATCTTAGAGCTATGGGGCTGGGAAGGTGGCTCAGTGGTAGAGCGCTTGCCTTGCAAGCCTGAGGCCCTGGGTTTGATTCCTCAGCACCATATAAGCAAAAAGAAAAAAGCCGGAAGTGGCGCTGTGGCTCAAGTGGTAGAGCGCTAGCCTTGAGCTGAAGAGCTGAGGGACAGCGCCCAGGCCCAGAGTTCAGGCCCCACAACCGGACCCAAAAAAAAAAAAAATCTTAGAGCTGGAACTCAGGGCCTAGGCACAGTATCTGAGCTTCCTCTGCTAAAAGCTGACACTCTACCACTTGAACCACAGCCCAACTTTCATCTTTTTTAGTAGTTTAGTGGAGAGAAGAGTCTCACAGATTTTTATTGCCTGGGATGGCTTCAAGCTGCCATCCTCAGCTTGAAGAGCTCAGCTTCTTAAGTAGCTAGGATTGCTGGTATGAGCCATTGGGCCCTGCTAAGGATATTTGTGTGTGTGTTGTGTGTGTGTGTGTGTGTGTGTGTGTGTGTGTGTGTGCATATTTGCGTGTGTGCATGTGTTTGTGTGAGTTTACCAGCTTGAACTTGGAGCCTAGGTGGTATCCTTTAGTTGGTTTGCACAAGGTTGGTGTTCTACCACTTGAACTACAGTACACATCAGCTCTCTGCAGCCCCTGACTATGTGGAGAATAAAAAGCTCAAACCTGATCCTATTTCTTTGTCCTCAGGGGAGGGTATGATTCCTGTGAAGCCTGGAGGATTAGGGGTGGGGTAGGAGGGGTAACTGTACATGGGTGCTAGGCTGGGAGAGAGGCACTCTGTCTTTAGCCAAGAAGGACAGTGTGGCCAGGTGCTAATAGGTCATACTCTCATATTCCTAGCTACTCAGAAGGCTGAGATCTGAGGATTGCCATTCAGAGGCAGCCCAGCTAGAAAAGTGTGTGAGACTCTCCTCTCCCAATAGCACCCAAAAGCTGAAAGAAAAGCTCTGGCTCAAGTGGTAGAGTGCTAGCCTTGAATGAAAAAACCTGAGGGACAGAGCCTGGGCCCTGAGTTCAAGCCCTAATACCAAGATGCACCCACACACAGAAAGGTGGTAATGATGAGCTGAGCTGGGGGAAGTCCTGAGGCATAGTAGTAGTAAACTCTCAAGCCAGTTCAAGTGGTTTCTCCCTAACTCCTTCTTGGGCTGAGGGGTCTGTGCCATGGCAGCAAGTTCGATGGAACCTACCCCTCCATCCATGCACGGGGCCACAGGGCCAAGGGAAAGGACACTACGGATGCTCCTTAATAGTAGGCCAACAATTGCAGACCTTCATCTGCCCCTGAGCACTGGTAAGGAAAGCAGGGCTCTGAGCCCTGGGACTCCTGGGATAGCAACTGCTACAAGCAGCAGCCAGCTGGCTGTGTATTTGTGAGCCCACAATTCTTTCATGAACCCAACTCAACACCCGCTCGGGGTGTGCCTGACAGATTTGCACTCTTGTGATACTGCATGAGCAGGCATTACCTGCCATGCCATCTTGCAGCTTCTGGCCCTCCTTGCCCCAAACCGTGGTCCAAGAAGTTGATTTACCTCTCAGATCCACACTGCACCCATGACAGTTGCCTTTCTGATGACCTCCGTTCCCCAAGGCTAGACACTTCTCTGATAATGTGGCCCACTCTGTAAGCAAAGGCCTCCAAATGGGCTGCTCTCAAGACTTGTAGGACACCTAGACATTGGGAGAAACTCAGGGGCTCACTGGAAAGTACACTGGCTAGAGCCAAAAAGTGAGTTCCAAGCAGGCCAGGGGAGTTGGTCATGGGACTGGAAGTCTGGGCCTGGGCGCTGTCCCCTCAGCTCTTCAGCTTATTGCTTGAGCTAGAGCATCACTTCCAGTTTTCTGGTGGTTCCTTGGAGATCAGAATCTCCTGGACTTTCTTGCACGGGCTGGCTTTGATCCATGCTCCTCAGATCTCAGCCTCCTGAGGAGCTAGGGGGACAGGCATGAGCCACTGATGCCCAGCTCATCTGGCCATTCACCACAGTGGACAAGGAGCTCCTGAAAGCTTTTTTTAATGCAATTACTGGCCTTGAACTCAGGGTCTGGGCTCCAGTCACTTAAGATTTTCCCTCAAGGCTGGCACTCTACCACTTGAGCCACAGCACCATTTCTGGCTTTTGGTAGTTCACTGGCAAGAAGAGTTTCACTAACTTTCCTTCCCTGAGCTGGCTTTGGTCTGCGGTCTCTGATCCCAGTCTCCTGAGAAGCTAGGATTTAAAGGGGTTGAGCCACTGATGGCATTGGGTTAGAAGCTTTTCTTTTCTTTCTTTTTTTTTGGGGTGGTGGTGGGTCCGGTCATGGGCCTGAACTCTGTGCCTGCGCGCTGTCCCTCAGCTCTTCAGCTCAAGACTAGCGCTCTTACACTTGAGCCACAATACCTCTTCCTGTTTTATTCTTTTTGCATATGTGGTGCTGAGGAATCGAACCCAGAGCCTCATGCATGCAAGGCAAGCACTCTACCACTGAGCTAACTTCCCAGCCCAGAAGCTTTACTTAAGCAAGTATTCGTCCCTGCATTTGCCCTGACTCCTCAATGCAAAGGATGCCTAAGAGTCAGGAGCTGTGAAAAATAGGCTTCCAGCCACAGGAAATGGCGGGGGTCCATGGTGAAAAGAAAAGCTAATCTTCTCTCTGGGCCCCATTCTGGGACTCCACCCTATTTCATACCTGTGACTCAAGTACAAACCTTGACCCAGCCTTGAATGTCCTGCCAGACTTGTCTGAAGCCTCAGAACCTTCATTCCACACACACCACCTGCTCTACACCACACCTCAGGACCTTTGCCCATTCTGTACCTTCTGCCTAAGGTTCTCTGTCTTGTTCCAAACCTTAGAACTCCTGTGGAATTTTGGCACTGGTTATATCACCTCTTGGAGCAAATCTTTCCTTCCTTTCTCTCTCTAGAGGTGGAACTTGTGCAGGCTTACTGGCAAATGCTCTATCTTGGTGTGTGTGTGTGTGTGTGTGTGTGTGTGTGTGTGTGTGTGTGTGTGTGTGTGTGTGTGTGTGTGTTCTGGGGTTTGAATTCATAGCCTGGATGCTATCTGTTAGCTTTTCTGCTCAAGGTTATCAGTTTACTACTTGAACCACAGCTCTACTTCTGGTTTTTTAGGTGTTTAATTGGACAAAAGTGTCTCATATAGACTTTCCTGCTTGTAATTGTGATCCTCAGATCTCAGCCTCCTGAATAGCTGAGATTACAGTGGTGAGCCACCAGCAGCTGCCCTCTACCTCTTACCTCTCACCTTGGATCTCCTGAGTCCCAGAAGAATATGTCTCACCAGGCTCACTTTTTTTTTTTTTTGCCAGTCATCAGGCTTGAACTCAAGGTCTGGGCATATTCCTTAGCTTCTTTTGCTCAAGGCTAGCTACAGTGCCACTTTTGGCTTTTTCTGTTTCTGCATTACTGAGGAATCGAACCCAGGGCTTCGTGCAAACTAGGTAATCACTCTACCGCTAATCCACATTCGCAGCCCAAGGCTGACTTGTAACAGGAATTATGAGGGTGGGATTTATTGGCTTACCCCTTTCGGCATAGAAATTGCTATTTCATATCTTTGCCGAAATTTTGGACCAGTCTGTGACTCTGCAATGAGGAATGATGAATGAGTGAGAGCCACCAGGCCCTAGAGGTCTAGGCTCATGTACTACATAGGGATAGATAATATGGATCCAGAACCTTCAACCACTCCTACAGCCTAGGAACTCTGAGGGCTTGTCCCAGCTTGCCCAAGTTGGGTGGGCTGAGCATGGGCAAGCTGCCGAATGCCCATCATCCATACATCATCCATCCATACACAGAGACATGGAGTGATTGCCTCCTTTTGGGGGGAGGGTGGGCAGTTCCGTGTTTGTACTATGAGCCTAGGCCCTGTCCCTGAGCTCCTTTTGCTCAAGGGTAGCACTCTGAAAATTGAGCCACAATCCCACTCATTTTTTTTTTTTCTGGTGATCTGTTAGAAATAAGAGTGTCACCGACTTTCCTGCCCTGGCTGAATTCAAAATGGCATTCTCTACATTCTCAGCCTCCTGAGGAGCTAGGATTACAGGCAGGAGCCATTGACACCTGGATTTCTTCTGTTCTTGTTCTTTTTTTAATTGTGACAATCTGAAATCTTCATGGTGTCATTCCAATGATTGGCATTCGAAGTAAACTACCCAGGCTTGGACATCAAATGCTAGGACTGCCATCCACAAATGGAGGGAGATCCTGACAAACTCATTCCTAATCATTTGAATGCTAATGGAATGCTATAAAAGTAATAATTAAATTTGCACTTGATTCATGATTCTATTTTAGAATGCCACACAAATATTATTGGATTTACATCGTCCATTTTAGCACTATTTTATGATTCCCCTAATGGACGGATATTAACTAATTTTTAAAGAATGCTTTTATAAGTATTCAACCATGATACATCATTAAATGGTGGCGTAATGTAATAACTAATAATTGGTAATAATATATATATATAAAATTTAATACCCTCACATTTCCTCTCTCTTTATATATATATTATATATATTATTTATAATATAATATTATATTATATATATTATATATAACATATATGATATATGATATATAATATTATATATTATATTATATGTTATATATTTTATATATATTATATAATATTATATATAATATATATAATATATAATATATGTTATATATATTATATAGTATTATATATAATATTTAATATTATATTTAATATAATATATAATATATTATGTTATGTATATAATATAAATATAATATATAATATGTAATATAATATTATATATGATATATAATATATCATATGATATATTATATTATATGATATATAACATATCATATAATATATACTATGTGTTATAATATATTATATAATATATAATATATATCATATATCATATAATATTATGTATATATTATATATCATATAATATATATATCATATGATATATTATATATATCATATGATATATGATATATTTTACACAATGATATATATATTATATATATCATATGATATATTATATATATTATATATAATATTATATGATATATTATATATAATATTATATAAAATATATATATATAAAGAGAGAGAGACACACACACATACACATATACATAGCTATCAATATATATATTGGGCACTACTGTGGCTTGATCAAAGGTCCTCAGAATTTCCTAGCAGCTCAGTTTCCTGTAGGCTGGTGTGTTAAGACTGTGACCCCATTTATGGATTGGGCATTGTAGGCAGTGAGTTGAAATGCCAGCATGGCCAAAAATTTATTCGTGGAGTAAGAAGCCAATTTTGACACATTTTTTTCCTTCTCTGTGAAAGTCCTGGGTCTAAGTACGATGTATAATCCATATGCAAATATAATCTAGGTGATATGATGTAATGAATGAACTGTTATATGTGTAATAATACTACATAAATAAGGGTAATAAACATCACATGCAGTAAACCCATGTGTGTAAATAGATCTCATATACGAATATTGTTTTTTCCAGTGCTTAGGCTAGAATTCAGGCCCTGGGAACTGGTCTAAATTTCTTGTCTTCAAGGACGGTGAGCTTCCCCTTCACCCACAATGTCACAGAGTTAACCAGGTCCCAAGTTCAAATCCCAGGCCTGCTAGAAAAATGGTGCAAATTTCAAGCCAGGGCCTTATTATTATTATTTATTTATTTTTTGGCCAAGCACGGGGCTTGAACTTAGGTCTTGGCACCTCGGCCACAACCAAACCTGGGATTCTAGGACCCAAGTTCAAATATCGGGGCGGCAAAAAACAAAAAACAAAAAAAACAAGGAGAAGGATAAAACTGAGAAGTTCAAGAAGGTGATATTACTTTTTTTTTCCTTTGTATTGTGACCATCCTGAGTCTAAATGACAAGGCCCAGAAAGTGCATATGACTTTGCATTGCTGATGTTTGGCGGGCTATTAGGGAAGCCATAGCCAAAACCAGCAACTTGGACTTGGAGGTCTAATCCTGGGACTTCCACTAATGAATGGTGGGAGTTTCTGAGAAGCCCATTCTGATGATACATCTGTACAAATGGAATGTTACAAAAGTAACAATTAAATTAGTAGTGTATTATTTTCATATTATAAAATTTTACACAATTATACTACATTGAATAATTTTCAATTAATACTTTATTATGTATTCAATCATGATAATTAAAAAAAAGAAGGACTAATTTAGTTGCCAATAATTAGTAGTAATATGGTATATGCAATTTCATAATATAGACATCTCTCTTAGTTTATACATTTACATCTCTTTATCTACCAATCTACACATTTATCTGTTTATACACTTGTCACTCCTGGGGCTCAGTGGTAGAGTGCTCCCCTAGTACATACAAAGCCCTGGGTTCAATTCCTCGCTACCACATGCACAGAAAAATCCGGCAGTTGTGCTGTCGCTCAAGCAGTGAGCACTAGCTTTGAGCATAAAAGCTTAGGGACTGTGTCTACACCCTTTCTCAAGACCCCAGACTGGCACCAAAAATAAAAGAATGTTCTGACCTCAACCATATAAGGATAGGACTGCAAATATCTCATCACAGAGCAAGCTGGGAGTCTGGTGCTGACAGCTGCTATCTAACCTGACTTAGCCAGAGGTAAACTGCTGCAACCCAGCTCCATGGAGCCAGATGCTGCTGGCTCACTCACCCCTATCATCCAAGATAGTCCAGGGATGAGATCTGACACTGGTGGGTTTAAAACCCAGCCCTGGCAGGAAGTCTGTGAAATTCTGAGCTGTGGCTCAAAGTGTTAGCACTCTAGCCTTGAGCTAAAGGTCTTAGGACAGTAGCCCCAAACTTTGAGTGCAATCCCAATGGCTAACTCCCCCCTAAAACAACACCACCCCTTTAAACCATTAGATGTGAACTTTGTGCAGTTTGTGACGTGTTTCTGAAAAAATGGTGATACTGATGAAAACACCCTAATTATAATGACAGCTTGTGGGATACAGCTATGTGATAAGTCCTTCATGAGGTGATGAGGTGTTGTGTGCTGAGTCCATCACGAGGTGTATTCTTTCATCTGGTCCTTGTAAAAGCTCCACAAGTAAGATGATTGTGCACATGAGAAATCTGAGGCCCCATGTTAGGGCCAAAATTATGTATGTACTGAACTCTAATGAGTTGTCTCCTGCAGACAATTGTTTTGGTTTATTTTTCTTGGTCGTAAATGTTGAACTCAGGGCACTGACCTTTCCCCGTTGGGTTCATGGCTAATGGCCTATCACGTGGAGTCAAGGACCCTAGGCATCTGTAGCTGAGGTCTATCATCCTGCCTACTCAGGAAGCTGAGATCTGACAATCTGGGTTCAAACTATCCCGGACACAAAAGGTCCCATGAGACTATTATCTCCTACTCACCATTTAGCAATTTGAAATGGAAGCCAGGTGCCACAGACTCACGCCTGTCATCCTAGCTGCTCAGGAGGCAGAGAGCTGAGGATCAGGGTCCAAACCAGCCTGGGCAGGAAATTCCTTGAGATGGTTATCTCCAGTGAACCACCAGAAAGCCTGAAAGGGTGCTGTAGCTCAAGTGGTAGAGTGTTAGACTTCAGCTGAAGTGCTCAGAGACAGTACCCAGGCCTAGACTTCAACTCCTCCAACTTACAAGAAAAGAAAACAAGAAACCTGAAGTGCAGTGCTGAGAATGTGTCTTAGGGGTAGAGTGCTTTGCATATATGAAACCCTGGGTTTGAATCCTCAGTACCACATCTCTAGAAAAAAAGCCTTAAGTGTCTCTGTGGCTCAAGTGGGAGAGTGCTATCTTTGTACAGGAGAAACTCAGGTATAGTGCTCAGGTCCTGAGTTCAATCTCCAGGACTGGTGTATGTATACACACACACACACACACACACACACACAGATACCAGAAGTGAAGCTGTGACACCAAATGGTAAAGCAAAGTGCTTCTGCTCTGAGCTCATGATCAGCACCCTGGCCCTGTGTTCAACCGCAAAAGCTAGCCACCCAGGGCGCAGCTAGGAGAGGTCAAAGGTTTCAAAACCTGATGAGCTTCACCAGCCCTAGATGACCAGAAACATTGTGATATTACACATGTACTTAGATTTAGCAAGCTTCTGGAAACCTAGGGATGCACCGTTGCCAATAAAGAATCATTTCATTAGGTTCAGCTCCTTAGTTGTCTGCCAGAAGGACTTTTGAATTAATTGTAGCAATTTGTTTCAACACTGGGACATAGTCTAACAAAGACAGGATAAGTGCAGGGAACTTAGCCTGCCACGGGAGGTGGCACATATGAAGGTTTCCTGTCAAAACAGAGCACTGGGAGAGAAAGAACTTGGGTTACAAAGAGGCCTTTTTCTCCTGGACTTCAGAGCCCTCCCACATTCATCCTCACTAATTGCCCCTGGATGAATTGTTTGTTTCACAGCTGTACAGGAGTGAGGCTTTTTGTCTGCCTGTTCCAACAATGAAACAGACTTCCTCCAGCAGCCTGGGGTATGGAGAAACCCTCGACTACACTGGAAACAGTGAGGAGAGCCTCAGAACATACACTGTCTTGAAAGCACTCTCTGTACTATGAAATCATTCTATTCAAAGCAAATTTCCTAGCTGGGTGCCTTTCTTCATAGAGACTTGGGATGTTCACCAATAGAAATATATGCATACATACACAGACACATGGAGTTACTGGCTCTATTTTTATGTGGCAGATTCTGAGTCTTGAACTGTTAGCCTAGACATTTTCCTTGAACTGATTTTGCTCATGGAAGCATTTTATTGTGTCTTAAACCATGATTACCCTAGGATAGGGTGCAGCTTTTACACCCACAGATGATCCAGGGATCCTAGGGCCTGAGTTCAACTCCCAGCACTAGCAAAAAAACATCAAACCAACACAAATGGAGAAGGAAAAAACTAGGAAGTTTTACACAACCGTTTTACCTTTGTTTCCTTTGCTCTTGACCATCCTGGGTCTCAGTGACTCAGCTTAAAAATCGAAAATTGAACGTGACCTTGCATGGCTGAAGGCTGGTGGGCTGTCAGTGAAGCCCAAGCCCAACCCACAAACCTAGGCCCTGAGTTGGATTCTGGGACTGGCACCTACACACTGCTGAAGATCCTAGGATACTCATTCCTATGTATAGGAACACTAATAGAATGTTTGAAATGTACTAATTGAATTACTAATTAGCTAGTCATTCTAGTATAAGATTGTATGCAATAAATACAGGCCATTGATTAATTTAATACTTTATTAAGTCTTCTACTGTGATTAATTAATGGAGGCATAATTTTAGACCAAATAATTGATAGTAATAGCACATATAAAATAAGATACAGACATCACTCTTTATATAGAGCTATACACTAGAATCTACATAAATACCTCTCTGTCTCTATATACATTTATAGATGCATATGCATATGTAAATACACACACACATTTCAATCTACACATCTATGTGTTTATATATTGGCCTCTCCTAGGGCTTGATCTCAGGTCCTCAAATTAGCCCAACAACTTCACTTGCATCAGACTGGTGGGCTAACATTGACCATTCATGAAGTAGGCCTTCTAGGCCCTGAGTTCAAATCATAGAACTGCCAAAAACTTAATCCTGGTGGAAGAAGCCAATTGTCTCACTTATTTTCCTTATTGGTGAAAATTCTGGGTCTCAGGAATGATGTATAATACATTGGCAAATCTATATCCTATGTAATAAGATATAAAAAATGTTATTATATGTGTAATCATTCTCACTAAAATACATAATAAATAAATAAAACAAAATAAAATGAATAACTACACTAACTGCAATATGCATTAAACATATGTATGTAAATATAAACCATGGATTTAAAATGTATATGAGTGCTAGGACTTGAATTCAGGCTCTGGGAACAGGCCTGACTTTCTTGTCTTCCAGCATGGTGAGCTTCCCCTTCCCCCACTATGCTGCAGATTTACCCAGACCCTGAGTTCAAATCCCTGTTCTGACAGAAAAAAATGGCATGAATTCCAAGCCAAGAGCCTCAAAAAATTTTATATATTTTTAATGTATGTATGTATGTATGTATGTATTTTTATTTTGTCAAGGACAGGGCTTGAACTCAGGTCGCTGCAACTCTGCCTCAGCTTCGATTACTCTAGGCTAGGGTGCAGCCACTGGACCCACAGCTGAACCTGGATCCTGGGCCCCAAAGGCTGACAGGGGAAAAAAAAAGACATAGGAAAAGAAAAAAGAACAACGGCAACTTGCAGATAGCTGCAGGTTTTACATTTGTTTTCTTTGCAAGGTGACCTTCCAGGGTTTGAATGACATGACTGAAAAGTGTTGGTAACCTGGCATTGCTGAAGGCTGGCGGGCTTCCAGGGAAGCCACAGGCCACCATGGCAACATAGGCCCTGGGTTTGAAGCCGGGTCCTGACCCTTACCAATGGAGGGAGATCCTAAGGGTCTCATTCCTATTCATAGGAATACCATTGGAAGGTTGTGAATGTCAAGGTTGAATTAGTTGTTCCTGAATGATACTACTATAAAATTAGAGTGATTTTAGGAGGCTGATGGATTTTAATGAATATTTTGACACATTAAAAGAATACTATTAATTACATGGACACAATAATTCCAGGAAAGTGATTGATTTAATTAATAATTCATTAATGATGAAAATAATATTACATGGAGGCATAATAAATACCTAAGATTTGGTAGGAATGTAACATATATAACTGAATATTGTATACACATCTCTGGCACTCTATAAAGATCTATATTTATTTGTGTACTACCATCTGCATATCAATCTGTTCTTATTTTGTCAATCCCTGGGGCTCGATCTCAAGTTCTGGGAACTACTTGTCAGCTCAATGTGCACCAGGCTGGCGTGCTGACAATCACCCATTCATGTATTGAGCCTTGTAGGCTGTGAGTTCAGATGCCAGCACTCACAAAAATTGAATCGTGGAGTAAGAAGCCCATGGTGACACATTTTCCTTTCTTGTGAAAGTCCTGGGTATCAGGTGTGAAGTTTCATACATAGGCAAATATATATCCTGTGTAATAAATGTAATAAATATTCCATGTGTAATAACAGTCAATAAAATAAATGGTAAATAGATGAATAAAACAAAAAATTAAATGAATAACTACATTAAGTGCAATATGGAATCAACATATGGGGCTCGATCTCAGGGCCTGGGAACTGCCTAGGAGCTGAATTGGCTAGAGGCTGCTGCACTGAAAATCACCCATTCATGAAATTCTAGGCCCTGAGTTTAGATCCCAGCACTGCCAAAAATGTAATCTTGGAGTGAGAAGCTGAGCATGACACGTTTTCTTTCTCTTTGAAAGTGCTCGGTGACAGGTAGGATGTATAATTTGGGTGCAAATCTATATGCTATGTAATAGAATATCATAGGTGGAATAATTGTCACTACAATAAATGATGAAGGGTTGAATTAGTGTATCATTGTAAATAAAATTAGATGCAATAATTATAGGATGTATATTAAGTTTTATTAATATTTTATTAAGCATTAACAGAATAAAAATTGCATGGAGTCATAATTAAATACCTATTATTTGGTAGTGACACATGATGCATAATTTAATTATATATAGACATCGGTCTCATTCTATAAAATATGTAAATATATGTATGTATATATGTACACATATGATAATAATAGGATATTGAGTAATTTTAATTAATCCTTTATTAATTGTTCAACTGGGACACATCATTAAGTGGAGACATAATTTAATATCTAGTAACTGGCAGTAATATCTATAAGTTAATAATATAGAGATCTCTCTCTTTTTGTGTACATAGTATTTATATACAGCAATCTGTATATATTTATACCTTGTTCACTCCTGGAGCTCGGTGGTTGAGTGCTTCCCTAGTAAGCAGGAAGCCCTGGGTTCAATTCCTCAGTGCCACATAAACAGAAAATCCAGAAGTTCTGCTGTCATTCAATCAATTGAGTGCTAGCCTGGAGCACAAATATTTAGGGATAGTGTCTAAGCCCTTACTCAAGGCCCAGGACTGCTGCTAAAAAAAGGTAGAATGTTCTAACTGCAAGTATATAAGGCCAGGACTTCACATGCATCACCACAGAGCAAGCTAGTGAAAGATTAAAAATTAGAATTACATTTTACAATTGCTAACTGCTGATTTTGCTTTTGTAAAATTGCTTGCCCTAGCACTAACCCCCCTCCCTTCTGGAAATAAGGAATTGAGTAAAGAGTCTTGGAGCCCAGATGCCGGCTCCGGGACAAGGTCTGTGGTCATAAATAAAGAACAAACAAGTAAATTCCCCAAGTGGTCAAATGGGACCCAAGATAAGGACCCAAGATAAGGACCCAAGATAAGGACCACCTGGCAAGTCCAGCAAACTAGGCCAAATGTTAATCAATCACAAGCCTGTTACTATGTGAACTCCCCTAACTCTTACCTCCTAGAGTGACTACCTCCTTTAAATCACCCGCACCAATCGTTTTTACAAAGAGTGTTATAAACTTCCCCGCATAGTAAAAATGGTTGCTGGAGTACATAGTGACTTTTAAATGGGCCAATCCCGGGGACACCTGGTGTTATATGCTAATCTTGTGGATTTTGCCTTTAAGAATGCCTGTAACCGCTGCTCAGGGCTCTCCCCCTTGCCAGGGCAGAGAGACTGTTTGCGCAAACGCTGAATAAACTCCTCTTGCTTGTTGCATCTACTGGTTTGGAGTCTTGGTTTCTGGGGCGCCCTCCCATTGATGGAAGTATCCCAGGAGTCTGGGTTCTTTCACTAGGAGTCTGGTGCTGACAACTGCCACCTAAACTGACTTGATGTAAACCGCTGCAACCCAGATCCTGGGTTTACCGCCATCATCCTGGCTGCTAGGGGGCTTTAAAACCCAGCCCTGTCAGGAAGTCTGTGAGACTCCTGGAATCCTGGAAATGTGGCTCAAAGTGGTAGATCTCTAGCTTTGAACAAATGGTATTAGAACAGTATCCCCATGCATTGAGTACAAGCCCCATTGGTAATTCCCCCCAAAAAACTACCCCACTAAAACATTAGATTTGGACTTGTATGGTTTATGAAATGTTCCTCAAAGAATGGTGATACTGATTAAAGCACCCTAATTCTAATGACAGCTTGTTTAATAGAGCTATGTGCTGAGTCCTTCATAGGGTGCAGTGTGCTGAGTCATGCATTGGGTGTTGTGTGCTGAGTCTATCACATGATGCTGTGTGCTGAGTCCTTCAAAGAGTGCCATGTGCTGTGTCCTTCACAGGGTGCATTCTTTCATCTGGTCAGTGTAAGAGCTCTACAATTGAGATGATTATACAGACAAAAATACTGAGGCTCAGATATGTCCCTGCTATGGGGACATTACTAAAGAGTGGGTGAGTTGTCTCCTGCAGACAATTGTTTCATTTTGTTTTTCTCAGACATGAACCTTGAAATTGCAGCCTCAGCACTGACCCTTACCTCTTGGGCTCATGGATAACACTCCACCACGTGGAGCCAAGGACCCCCTTGCAGCAGAGTGCCATGGCCTAGGGGTGGATAGCTGAGGTCTGTCATCCTGCCTTCTCAGGAAGCTGAGATCTGAGGATCAGGGTTCCAAACACAAAAGGTCCCATGAGATTATATCTCCAATTCACAACTAAGAAGACTGAAGTGGAAGCTGGGTGCTTGTGGCTCATGCTTGTTATCCTAGCTACCCAGGAGGATGAGATCTGAAGATCATGGTTCAAAGCTAGCCTGGGCAAGAAAGTCCTTGAGACATTTAGCTCCAATAAACCACCAGAAAACCTTAAGTGGCCTCTGGCTCAAGACTTTAGCTGAAGAACTCAGGGACAGCACCCAGGCCCAGACTTCAACTCCTACAACCAACAACAACAACAACAACAAAAAGACAAACACAAACTAACAAACCTGAAGTAGAGCACTGGGAATGTGCCTTAGGGATAGAGGGCTTTGCATATATGACACCCTGGGCTTGATTTCTCAGTACCACATTACCAGGAAAAAGCCTGTACTGGCTCTGTGGCTCAAGTGGGAAAGGACTATCCTTATACAAGAGAAACTAGGTACAGTGCTCAAGTCTTGATTTCAAGCTCCAGAACTAGTGTATTCACACACACACACACACACACACACACACACACACACACACACAAAGCAGAAGTGAAGCTGTAACACAAAATGGTAAAGCACTAGTTTTCTGCTCTGATCTCATGGTCAGCACCCAGGCCCCTAGCCATCCACGGCTTAACTAGGAGATGTCAAAGGTTTCAAAACCAGATGAACTTCACCAGCCCCATATGACAGGAAGTATTGTGATATCTGACATGTGCTTGGATTTCCCAAGCTTCTGGAAACCTAGGAGAGGCATCATAGGCTCATCATCATCTGCAATGAAACATTTCCTTAGGTTCAGTGCCCTCGTTGTGTTCCTGAAGGACTCCTGAATTACATTTAGCACTGTATATGAACACCAGAATATAGCTTCACAAAGGCAGAATAAGTGTAGAGGACTTGGCCTGCCACAGGAGGTGGCACAGATGAAGGCTTCCTGTCAAATCAGAGCACTGGGGAGAGAGAGAAATTGGGGTACAAAGAGGCCTTTTTCTCCTTACCTTCAGAGCCTGCCCACACTCATCCTCACTAATTGGCCCGGATGGAGTTGTTTGGTACATAGCTGTACAGGAGTGAGGCCTTTAGTCTGCCTGTTCAGACAATGTGAGAGACTTCTTCCAGCAGGCCTGGGGTGCAGAGAAACCCTCAAGCTACACTGGGCCCAGTGAGGGGAGCCCCAGAACATACATTGTCATTAAAGCCACCTCTGTACTATGAAATCATTTTATTGAAAACAAATTTCCTAGCTTGGTGCCATTCACAAAAGCTGCTCTGGAGTTTCACCTATAGGAATGCATCCATACATACACAAAGACATGGAGGTACAGGCTCTTTTGGTGGGGCAGGTCCTGGGGTTGAACTATGAGCCTAGGGGTTGTCCCTGAGCTCCTTTTGCTCCAGGGTAGCTCATTACCCTTGAATCACAGTCCCACTTCTGGGTTTTTCTGTGATTTCTTACAAATAAGCATGTCAAGGACTCTCCTAACTGGGCTGGATTCAAACTGATAATCTCTACATCTCATCGTCTGAGGAGCTGGGATTATAGTCAGCAGACACTGGCACCTACCTTTCTTTTCTTCTTCATTTTTTAATCTGGACAATCTGACTTCTTCACAGGGTCATTCCAATGGTTTGAATTTATAAGTAAACTGCCCAATGTTCTTTATTGCTGCTTTCTCTGAGAAGGATTCACTATCCTCATCTTCCACTCTGCTAACAGGTTAGAAGCCAAAAGTGAAAAATGAGTGTCATAGGATTTGGGAGCTAAGATTCACAGTTCATGCCAGCTTTGTCACTTAGCTTTGAGCTGCAGTGAATTTACTGTCTCCGGATAAGAGGACCAAAAGCTGAAGTGATCCTTACACTGTCTTCATTGGTCTTTTTGCCTATAAAATGATGTAATAGTTATGAGTGTTATGTGTCTCCAACCTTAAATATCTAGAACACACTAGAAACATCTTCATGTTTCTGTTTTTCTCTAGTTCCTCCCGAGATTTAGACTAAAGTTTTGTGTGGAGTGGCTCCTTGGCAAACCCTTGAGGAAAGCCACTTGAAGCCTCCTCAGGAGATCGCCATCCAAAGCCAGCCCAAGCAGAAAAGTCTGTGAGATTCTTATCTCCAATAAACCACCAGAAACCAGAAGTGGAGCAGTGGCCCAGACAGTAGAGCTCCAGCTTTGAGAGAGCCGAGCAGGAAATACAGGCCCGACCAGGCAAGCCTGGGTGGTCCTTATATCCAATTAATGACCAGATGGCTGGAAGTGGAGCTGTAGCGGTGGTATAGCCTCAGCCTTGAGCAAAATATCTGAGGAATACATGAGGCCCTGACTTTAGGCCCTGGGATGGCCATAAAAATTCAAAAGAGAAGGTCATGTTATGTATTAGTGCTCTACCTACTTATGTGTGTATATTACCTCCCTGAGGGCAAACAGATCATATGCAATGCTTCTGCTTTTATTTACTGATTCATTTTTCAGATATGCTTGTTGCACATACCACATCATTCTCTTCATTTCAGGCCCATCGCTTTTCTCTTCTAGGGTTCCAGGCTTGTGTCCTTATATGATGTACTTAAAATCTCAGCAGCCTTTATTTATATTTTATTATGAGGCCAAGGACGATACTGTCACAAATCAGGTAGGGGAAAAGGTTAGGTTTCGTATAAATAACCGGTATTCAGAAAATTAAACTTGGAGATGTAAGATGGTAGCATACTTATGTAAAAACTTCCACTAAGAAAAAGAGGAGGGGGCTGGGAATATGGATTAGTGAGAGAGTGCTTGCCTAGCATGCAAGAAGCCCTGGGTTTGATTTCTCAGTAGCACACACACAAAAAACACCAGAATTCACGCTGTGACTCATGTAGCAGAGTGCTAGAGACAGTGCCTAGGCCTTGAGTTCAACCCAAGAACTGGCAAAGAGATAGCTAGTTGGGTAGGTAGGTATGTAGGTAGAGAGATGGATGGATAGATAGATAGATAGATAGATAGATAGATAGATAGATAGATAGATAGATAGATAGATAGATAGATAGATAGATAGATAGATAGATAGATAGATAGATAGACAGAAAGATGATAGATGAATATAGTCTTGGACTTCAGGAGGAAAGAAGGGAACAATTCCCAGTCATGAGGTCTTTTGCAGTGTGCCAGGACTCCAGCATCACCTTCACACAAACACAGAGCAGGAAGACTGTCTGTCCCACTTCTCAGGTAGCCGAAGACACCAAAGCCAAGAGGGCAGAGCCAGGTTCTAACTCAGGTGCTTGGAGTCAGTAGAGAAAGGGCCCTGCCTCTCCTTGGACTGGGTATTTGCATTAAGTATGTGGAGAATGAAGGAAGGAGAATGGACTGGCAGAGTCGAAGAAGGGCCTTCAAATCTGACAGATAGAGAATCAAAAACCCACTCGCTAAGATCAGAGAGCAGGGTTTTTGTATTCTGTTCCTCCCCTCTCCCCCAATAAATTGGCTCTCTATTGTTAACCTAAAGATAGCCTGAGGCTCCCTTCACCTGAGGGAGGAAGGCTAATTAGTCATTGTTTGAAGAGGCCGAGAAAAGCCTGACCCTGGTGTAACTCTAACAAATGTTTCAGGTTTCCCCTCATTGCTGGCGTGCCTGGAATGAATGAAGTGGTTTTGCAGCTCACTTCCCTGTTGAGTGTGTACAATCTGCCTCCTAATCCTGAGGCCTGGGTCTCTTCACCCAGCCTGGCTTTTTAAACTGTTTCCTGTCCTTCAAATACAGTGTTACACTGGAGTTCTTCCTGCTAACAGGGCTAAGGCTTGGATCCTGAGAATTTCATTTGAACCCAGGATGGGTAAATAATGTTTCTTTCCTGCTTCTATAGCTCAAGAAGTCTAAGAACATTTAGAGTACAAGTAACTTATCACCAAGGAAAACCCAGGAAACTCTTGAACGTCTGACCTTTCAGCAGTGGATGAGTGTCATAGACTTTCCCTCCCTGGTTGGCTTCACCCTGTTATCCTCAGACCTCAGCCTCCTGAGCTAGGGTGACACTCATGAGCTATTGGTTCTCTGCTAGGTTCAGAACTGTAATGACATTGACAATACAAGGCAAATGCTTATCACAAAGGGCTTGTGGAGCATATTAAGCCTTTTAACATTGGACCTTTCAGAACCCTGTAGGACACAAGGTTATAATGCTAGAGCCTGAAAGTCTGTTCATATGGATGAGCTACACTTGAACCTTGAGCTCTGACTCAAATTCTGGTGTATATCAGGATTCATTTTCCAGAGAATGTTCTCCTAATTATCAATAGGAAAAGTACTTTGATTAACCCTCAATTTTTCCAGTTGTGTGTCTTGAACTCAAGCCTGCGCACTGTCCCTGAGCACTTCAGCTCAAGGCGAACATCTACCACTTGAGCCACAGCACCACATGGGGTCTTTTGGTGGTTCATTGAAGGTAAGAGGCTAACAGGCTTTCCTTGCCTAGGTTGTTTTTGAACTGTGGTCTTCAGATCTCAGCCTGCTGAGAAGCTAGTGTTCCAGTTGTGAGCCACTGGCATCTGGCCGATAGTTTCTGACAGGTCTGGGACTTTATCTTAGGGCCTTGGTACTGTCTCTGAGCTTCTTTTTCTCAAGACTAGCACTCTACTAGTTGAGCCACTCCACAGCTTCTGGCTTTTTCTTTGTATGTGGCACTGCGGATTCAAACCCTGGCATTCATGCATGCTGAGCAAGTTCTCTACCACTAAGCCACATTTCAAGCCCCATCCTTACAATTTTATCCCTTAACTTGCCTATCCTCAAGAAAAAGCTTCTGAGTATAAATCATTTAAAGAAATCTCTATAGGAAGATGTTCAAAGACACAGAAGACAAAGCTCATACTTAGGAGAGACTCTAAACATGTGAAGATTGTTAGGTTTGTAAAAAGAGGTAGCCGAGTAAGAACAGCACCAGCATGCACGTGGTATTCAGGTGAGGGGTAGGTTTATTCAATAGACCTGCTGGGACTAGGCAAGGTTGGCACTCCACGTGGCTGGGAAAGAGAGGAAAGAGAAGAAAGAGCAGGAGAGAGAGGGAAGAGGGGAGAGAGAGAGAAGACAGCGCAGAGAGAGAGCAGTGAGCAGAGAGAGCAGGGAGAGCTAGAAAAGAACAGAGAGAAAATCTGGGCCTGGGCTAGCCCTTATCTAGGGTATGGGCGGAGAAAGGTGTGGCCACATCAAATTCAGATGTGACCTCAGCGGATGCAGATGTGACCTCTTCCAGGTGTCCCAGTTGCCTAGGTAACGCAGGTACTGGGTGGAGACTTTGCTGCGAGGAGGGTGGAGTCTGCTGGCCATCCAGGAGTGGACCTTACACTAACAAATGGGGCAATGTCATTCTTTCTGATGGAGGCATAGAATTACATTGTGCATATGTACCACATTTTCTTGATCCATTCATCTACTGAGGGGCATCTGGGCTGATTCCATATCATAGCTATAGTAAATAATGCAGCAATAAACATAGTTGTGCTGGTAGCTTTATTGTGGTCTTGTTTTGAACAATTGAGTAAATGCCCCAAAGTGGGATTGCTGGGTCATAGGTGAGTTCTATGTGTCTTTTGAGGAAACTCAATACTGCTTTCGAAAGAGGTTGAACAAGTTCACAATCCCACCAACAATGCAGTAAGATTCCCTTCTGTCCACATCCCCTCCAGCATCTGTTGTTATTAGAGTTCTTGATTATTGCCATTCTAACTGGGGTAAGGTGGTATCTCTATGTTATTTTGATTTGTATTTCTTTAATGGCTAGGGAGGTTGAGCATTTCTTCATGTGTCTATTGGCCATCCTTCTTTCCTCTTCAGAGAAGTTTCTCTTTAAGTCTTTCGCCCACTTATTTATTGGGCAGTTGTTTTTTTCAAGATTTGTTGTTGGGGGATATAATTTTTTGAGTTCCAGGTACATTTTAGATATGAGACCCTTGTCTGTTGTATGGCTAGTGAAGATCTTCTCCCAATCCGTGGGCTTCCTATTAATCTTGCTTGCTATGTTCTTTGCCATGCAGAAGCTCTGCAATTTCATGCGACCCCATTTGTTCAAACTTTCTTTGATTTGCGATGGTTCTGGGTCTTTATTAAGAAAATTTCGCCCTGTGCCAAGGAGACCTAAGGTTTCGACCTATTCCATCCTGTAATGTTTTCAGAGTGTCTGCTTTGACTCTGAAGTCTATTATTTATTCGGAGTTGATTCTGGTGCAGGGTGATATATAAGGATCTGGCTTTAGTTTTCTACAAGTAGTTAACCAATTTTGCCAGCACCATTTACTGAAGAGGATGTCTTTCTTCCATTCTATTTTTTGAGCTCCTTTATCGAAGATTAGATGGCTATAGGTCTATGCATTCATTCTGGGTTATCAATTCTATTCCATTGGTCTTGAGGTCTCTCCTTGTGCCAGTACCAAGCTGTTTTGATTACTATGGCTTTGTAGTAGAGTTTGAAATTTGGTATTGATATTCCTCCAGCACTGTTCTTTCTGTTGAGAACTGTTTTTGCCATTTGGGGTCTTTAATTATTCCATATGAAATTTTGGTTGTGTCTTCTATTTCCTTGAAGAATGAAGTTGGAATATTGATAGGTATCGCATTGAATTTGTAGATAGCCTTGGGAAGTATTGCCATTTTCACGATGTTGATCTTCCCAATCCAGGAGCATGGGAGTTTTTGCTTTCTAAATTCTGTTTTGATTTCCTTTTTGAGGTTTTTAAATTTTTCATCATAGAGGTCCTTCACTTCTTTGGTTAAATTAGTTCCTAAGTATTTTATTTTTTGAGTGGCTATTATGAATGGAGTTGCTTTCTTAATTTCAGCCACACTTTTCTCATTGTTGGCATACAGAAAAGCCATTGATTTTTGAGGGTTAGTTTTGAATCAGCTTGAGTAATTTGGGAGTGGAGTCTGTGGGATTCTTTAAATACAAGATCATGTCATCTGCAACGAAGTAGAGTTTTACTTCTTCTTTCCCTATTTGGATCCACTTTATGTTTGCATCTTGTCTTATTGCTGTAGTTAGTCATTCTAATACTAGATTGAAGAGAAGTGGAGAGAGTGGACATCCTTGTCACATTCCTGAGCTAAGAGAAAATGGCTTTAGTTTTTCACCATTAAGTATAATGCTGGCTGTAGGTTTGTCATATACAGCCTTTATTGTATTGAGGAATGTTCTATGAATTCCTAATTTTTCCAGAACTTTCATCATAAAGGGGTGTTGAATCTTGTCAAATGCTTTTTCTGCTTCTATTGAAATAACCATGTGGTTCTTATCCATGCTCCTGTTGATGTGATGAATTATACTAATTGATTTCCGTATATTGAACCAGCTTTGCATCCCTGAAATGAATCCTGTTTGATCTTGGTTTATGATTTTTTTGGATAAATTGTTGAAGTCGATTGGCCAAAATTTTGTTGAGAAGTTTTTCATGAATGTTCATCCAAGAAATGGGTCTATGGTTCTCTTTCTTTGATGAGTCCCTGCCTGGTTTTGGATGAGGGTTATGATAGCTTCATAGAATGAGTTCGGTAGTGAACTTTCTCTTTCAATTTCATTAAAGAGTTGGAGGCGTATTGGTGTGAGCTCTGCTTTTAATGCCTTGTAGAATTCTGCTGTTAATCCATCTGGTCCTGGGCTTTTCTTAGATGGGAGATGTCTTATTTCGGTTTCTATTTCAATGCTTGATATGGGCTTGTTAAAATGGTTTAACTCATCTTGATTTAGGTTCAGCATGTCAGTATTTGCTAGGAAAAGCTCCATTTCTGCCAAGTTCTCAAAATTATTAGCATAAAGTTTTGAGAAGTATTTCGTTATAATGTTTTGAATCTTGGTTGTTCTGTGGTGATGTTTCCATTCTCATCTCTGAGTTTATTTATTTGGGTGTGTTCTCCTCTTTTTCTGGTAAGATTTGCTAAGGGTCTGTCAATTTTGTTAGTTTTTTCGAAGAACCAACTCGGTTTTTTTTAATGCTTTCTATGGTTTATTTGGATTCTAATTCATTTAATTCTGATTTAAATTCAATGATTTCTTTTCATCAACTAGATTGCGGTTTTTCTTGCTGCTCTTTTTCAAGGAGGCTCAGATATCTCATTAAATTGTTGGTTTCAGATCTCTCCAATTTGTTGATGTAGGAACTTAAAGCTATAAACTTGCCTCTGAGTACTGCCTTTGATGTGTCTCAGAGGAGCTGGTAATTTGTGTGTTCATTTTTGTTGAATATCATGAACTTTTGCATTTCCTTTCTAATCTCTTCTATGACCGACTCGTGATTCAGTAGTGTGTTGTTCAGCCTCTATGTGTTACAGGACTTTCTTTGATGGCTTTTGGTGTTGAGTTCTAATTTTATTCCCTTGTGGTCTGAGAGAATGCAAGGAATAACTTCAATGTTTCTGAATTTGGACAAGGTTGCTTTGTGGCCTAAAATGTGGTCTGTTTTGGAAAATGTTCCATGTGCTGCTGAGAAAAACGTGTATTCTGATGCTGCTGGGTGAAATATTCGGTAGATGTCTATTAAATCTATTTGATCTATGCAGGTATTTAAATCTGCGGTTTCTCTGTTGAGTTTTTGCCAAGTTGATCTATCTAGTGCGGAAAGTGGTGTGTTAAAGTCCCCAACAATTAATGTCTTTGGATCTATGTGGGATTTGATTGAAAGTAGTGTTTCTTGGATAAATTTTTATGTTTCATTATTAGGGGAATTGTAATATCCTCCTGAAGGAGAGATCCCTTAATAAGTATGTAGCGACCTTCTTTATCTCTTCTCACTAATTTTAATTTGAAGTCTATTTTATCTGATATTAGGATTGCAACTCCCGCCTGTTTATGGGGGCTGCTTGCTTTGTAGATTTTGTTCCAGCCTTTCACATTGAAAATGTATTTGATTTTTTGGGCAAAATGTGACTCCTGAAGGCAGCAGATAGAAAGATCTTGCTTTTCAATCCAACTAGACAGTCTATGTCGCTTAATTGGAGAGTTAAGTCCGTCTATATTGAGAGAGAGAACTGAGAAGTATTTGGGAGTTCCTGCTATTTTATCCACCTTCTTGGGGGTTGTGGCAACTGGGTTCTTTCTATGGTTCTTGGATTCTCAGTTTGGCTGTGGTTTCTTTGCCTTTTTGTGGTCTTGTTGGTTTTGTATGTGTAAGACATCTTTAAGAATCATTTGTAGGGCTGGTTTGGTGGAGATAAATTGTTTCAATTTTTCTTTGCTATTGAAAGTTTTTATTTGACCTTCGGTTATGAAGGAGAGTTTAGCTGTGTACAATTTTTTGATCGATTGTTGTTTGTCTCTACAGCATGGCATACATCATTCCAGGTTCTTGTTGCTTTATCCGTCTCTGCTGAGAAATCTGAAGTGATTCTAATTGGTTTCCCTTTATAAGTGATTGATCTTTCTCCTTGAGAGCTTTAAGGATGTTTTCCTTGGTCTGAATTGATCCTATGAGGATTATAATGTGATGCTGGGTTCTCCTGTTCTGTTCTGGTCTATTTGGAGTTCTAAAAGCTTCTATTTGAATAGACCTATCTTTTTTCATGTTTGGGAAGTTCTCTGCTGGGATCTTGTTAAATTTCCCAGACCGTTAATTTCTGTCTCTAGGTGTTCCTCTACACTAATTATCCTCAGATTAGGCCTTCTGATGGTGTCTTCCAAATGTTGAATAGATCTATCCTATTTCTTGGATTTGTCTTAGATGGTTGTGTGTTCTTTCTCTATAATATCTAGGTTCTCTTCAATCCCTGAGATTTGATCTTCTTCATGGTCTAACCTACTATCAAGACTTTCTACTTTGTTTTTATTTCTTTTCCTTCTAGTTGGCTGGCTTTGATTGCTTCAAATTCTTTGTTGGAGCTTTGTTTTAGATCTTGTATGAACTGCTTTACTTCCTTAATTTGGTTTTCAGTGTTTATTTTCAAATCACTTAGTTGATTGGTTATGGTTTCCTTGGACTGCCATTCCTTCTGTTGGGTTCCATTCAGCATTCCTTTTGTGGTCTCCCTGACTTCTTTCAACTTTCTGTTTATGGATTCCATGAATGTCTTTAGCGATCTTTGTATATTCTCATCCTTCTCTCTCAATTCCTGTATTACTCTTTGATTAGCTTTCTCACGTTCACACAATTCCTGTAATTCTCTTTGAGTGTTCTTAGCTCTGCCCATTTGGGATGAAATTAACAGGTTTTGTGCTAGAACACTATCTTAAGGCAAGCATCAACCAGTCTGTAGTTGCACAGTCAAAATCTGTAGCTACAAAAAAATCTAGTTCAATAGATATATCTATTCAACATCCAACAACTATGTATTAATGGGTTATGAACTGCAAAGAAGAATTTGGCAAACCAGAAATTATTAGGTTTAGGGAGAGATGTGGGTAAAAATAGGAATAGAGGGATGTGGGCAGGCAGAGGAAAGGTTAACTTAAATAAGTACTAATCTCAAAGTGGGAAATATGTTGAATAGAATGATAGCAGAGAGAGGAAAAAAAAGAAGAATGAGAAAGAGAAAAAAAGAGACAAGAAAAAATAGAAAAACAAAATTAAAAGTTGCAGGGAGCTGGGACAAACGCCATTACAAGATGGCGCCCAACTCCTTTCAGCTTAGAGGTAAACAACTCCACATTAGGCAGTGCTTGGCGGGACTGCGGGTCCCTAGCTTTGCGCATGCGCCACCATCGTAAATCCTGAGCCAATCCCGTGGCACCTGGTGACGGCAAAAGGCAGACAGCCAATCCTGAAGCGACCCGTGTTCCAAACCCTATAGCGGCTGTATTTCCTTGCTCGCTCTCTTGCGCTCAAGCTCTCCCTTCAACTAAAAGGCTCTCCAATAAAGTGTGATCTGAGAAGACTCCTGGTGTGGTGGTCGTTCTTCCTCGCTGGCCGAGAAGGCGTTCGCCGCAAAAAGTTAAAAAGTGAAACACTTAAAAACAAAAATTATGCAAATTTAAAAACATAATATTCAGAGAAGAACATGCATAGGATAAGAGAAGGGTAGGGATAGAAAGGAGATGTGAAAAACTTAAAAATTAAAATGCTTATATTATATAAGTATAAAGAGGTAGTACTGCTATTAAGGAATTTAAGTCTAAGAGGTTTTGAATTGAGTAATAAATTTCTGGATTAAATGTGTACACAATAGGGGATAAGGTCTAATAATCAACTATGGGTATATCTGAGGATGAGCAGAACATCAATTAAGTCACGCAAAGAAGAATGAAAGAGAAGAAAAGGTGAAAAGAATGAGAAGGAAAGAAAAAAAACGGATCAAAAGGTCAATAAAGCTAAACAAAAAAAAAAAATTTTAAAAAAGAAAAAGAAAAAAAAAAGCACACACATATATACCCCTAAAATAAAAATTTTAAGAGGAAGAAAAAAGTTAATAGGAAACAAATTTTTTAAGTTAAATATTAAAAATTAAAAAGTTTTAGAAAAAATTTCTTTATAAACGGTACAAAAAAAGAGTTCTTTGAGTTTTTTGGATGAAATGGGAAGATCCTGTATCTCCCTTGTGTCCATAACCAGTCTCTAGTTGGAGTCTCTCGTCTGCTCTGTGATGTTTGATTTTCCTGTGGCTTGGTTGGTGTCTTAAGTCAGTTTGTTTGAGCAAGCAGAAAAATGCTCTGCTTTACCCAGGATTTTGTGATCCTCCTCCCAGGCTAGTTCAATGGGAGGGAGTTCTGCTTTGAGTATCACAGAAGAGGGAGACGGTTGTTTTCTCTAGTCTGGAGATGCTGTAATGAGTCTATGTTCTGGGTAGAGTTGAGGCCTTTCAGCAAACATTAGCTTTTCCCTGAGGGGCTAGCTTCTGAGCCTGCCTGGAGCCATTCTCAGGGTTTATGTTTAATGAATTTCAATTGATTGTCAAGGCTGCTGTAGAGAGGGGAAGCCTCTGTCTCTGTTTACCCAGTGAAGAAAGACACTCCTGGGGCTGGCGGCCCAGGCTGGGTGACTTTTCCCTGGGTTGAGCTGAGCCTGGCAGGTCAGGTTAGGTTCCTGTGCTCCTTGTCAGTTCTTGCTGGTGTTGAGTAGAATCCACTCACTGACCCCATCTGGCGCCTTTGTCCTGGACTCTCTGTGTTGCAGGTATGGCGTCTATGGCTGCCGCCAACACTGCTGCCACTGCCACTGCCACCACCACCACAGCCACAGCTGTTGGCAAGTGCTCAGATCTGTCTCCTTGCCTGGATTTTCCCTCTCTAGCCTAACACTCTTTACTGTGATGGCACACTTTGTGTGATTCTCTGGCTTAGGACTGTTCATTGGAGCACTAAAACTGCTTTCTATGGGAGAGCTTGTTTAGTCCCAGCTTCTCCTACACCATCTTCCCGGAACTCAGTCCTATATTATTGTGTATAATTTTATAATAGATGTACAACATATATTAACTATTATGTTGAAAGACCCAAGACTCACTGGGATGCTTTCTTCAATGGGAGGGCACCCCAAGAACCAAGACTCCAAGCCAGCAGCTGCAATAAGCAAGAGGAGTTTATTTGGCGTTTGGGCAAATAGGTTCCCAGTCCATGGCAGACAGGCAGCCCTGAGCAGCGGTTACAGGCACTTTTAAAGACAAAAGCCACAGGATTAGCATAAGACCCCAGGTTCCCTAGGATTGGCTCAGTTTACTACACCGGGAAGTTTATGACACTCTTTGTAATAAAACAATTGGCGTGGATGATCAAATGGAGATAGTCACTCTGGGAGATAAGGGTTAGGGAGTTTACGGAGTTACAGACTTGTGATTAATTAACATTTGGCCTAATTTGTTGGGCTCACCAGATGGTCCTTATCTTGGGCCCTCTAAACCGAGAATTTTTACACAGGAATGCAGAGGAACATACTCTTTGTTCCTTATCTTGGGTCCCATTTGGCCACCTGGGGAATTTACTTGTTAGTTCTTTATTTATGACTACAGAGCTTGTCCCAGGGCGGACATCTAGACTCCGAAGCTTTTTATTTATCTCCAGCGAGGGGAAGGGTCAGTGCTAGCACAAGCAAGTTTACAGAAGCAAAACCAGCAGTTAGCAATTGTAAAATGTAACTCTAATTTTTAATCTTTCAATGTGTATAAAAATACTAAATAGGGGCTGGGAAGGTGGCTCACTGGTAGAGCGTTTGCCTTGCATGCATGAGGTCCTAGGTTCAATTCCTCAGCACCATATAAGCAGAAAAAAAAGCCAGAAGCGGAACTGTGGATCAAGTGGTAGAGTGCTAGCCTTGAGCTGAAGATCTGAGGGACAGCTCCCAGGCCCAGAGTTCAGGCCCACGACTGGACTCCTCCCCCCCAAAAATACTAAATACAATAGACAATAAGTAAGTAAATGAATCTGAGAAGCATGGTATATATATATGTATTGAAAGACCCCGGACACTTAACCCGAAGCCCCCTATTGAGCCCCTTTAAGAAAAACTGCTACCCCTTCCCCTGCATACCTAAGAAAGCAAGCAGGACACAGGCAAGCTATTAAACACTGAATCACCGCCTGCAGACCTCAGCGTGACTGTGATACATGCCTTAAAGCCAGACATTCCTAGAGAATAGCCGACCCACCCGTCCCTTCCTGTAAAACTTAACCCTAATAGCGGGGTAGGGCAGGATGTAGTAAATCACTTGTCAAAATTAGGGAACGAACAGTTTCGGTGCATAACGACCCGCACAGACTTGTCCGGGCAAGTACCGACACGTCAGCCTTCCCCCAACCCCACCTACCCCATCTGGCTAGCTTAACCTGACCAATCCCCACCCTGAACATAATTTAAAAATAACCAATCATTACCCTGTAACCAAGCATCTCGCTTCTGTAACCTCGCTTCTGCTGCCCATAAAAATAGGGTGCTTCCAGCATCTGTTGTTGTTAGAGTTCTTGATTTTTGCTGTTCTAACTGGAGTGAGGTGATATCTCAATGTTGCTTTGATTTGCATTTCTTTTATGGCTAGGGATGTTGAACATTTCTTCATGTGTCTATTGGCTATCCTTCTTTCTTCTTCAGAGAAGCTTCTCTTTAAGTCTTTCGCCCACTTACTTATTGGGCAGTTGTTTCTTTGAGGATTTGTTGTTGGGTGGTTTAATTTTTTGAGTTCCAAGTATATTTTAGATATGAGACCCTTGTCCGTTGTATGGCTAGTAAAGATCTTCTCCCAGTCCGTGGGCTTTCTATTGATCTTGCTAGCTATGTCATTTGCCCTGCAGAAGCTCTGCAACCTTATACAATCCCATTTGTCCAGCCTTTCTTTGATTTGTTGTGTTTCCGGGTCTTTATTCAGAAAATTTCGGCCTGTGCCAAGGAGACCCAGGGTTTCTAATGTTTTTGTTTCTTTCATGCATGTGTTTCTAACGCATTTATAATATTATCTCTTTGTTGCTTTGTATGTCCCTCCCCCACAGTGTAACCCCCGCTTTCACTATATTTGATGTCAGTATAACATGTGGAGGAGATGGGGACAAACAAATCGTTTAAGGATTCAGGTGGACCTGTTGCAACAATGAGAAGTACAAAATGTCATGTCAAAACCAGCTTTACAATGTCGGGGGGGGGGGAGGGGGGGGGTATGATTGGGTGGGAGGGAGGGGGGAGGCTGGGAAGGGAGGTGAAGGGTAAACAAAGGAGGAGGCTGCAATGCTTGGTAAGAAATGTATGCATTATCCTGCCCATGTAATTGTAACCCCTCTGTACAGTATGTTCTCAAATAAAATTAAATTAAATTAAAAAAAAAAAAATAGGGTGCTTTCAGGCACTCGGCGCGCAAGTCTTCCGACAGACTTTGTCGCCCCGGGTACCCGTGTAACCGGTTCTCAGACACTTGACCCGAACCTTGTGGATCTCGTGGTTGAGTGCACCTGGGAGCCGAGGCATGCCTGAATAAACCTCTTGCTGATTGCATCCGCACAAGTGGTCTCGTTGTTCCTTGGGGAAGGGTCTCTTCTGATTGAAGGACACCCCAAGTCTTCGGGGGTCTTTCAGTATATATATATATTACCAGATAGACCTGTATTTGCCATTTTGTATTAGACCTGCTTGAAGAATGCAGCTGCTATTCTACTGGCCCTCGAGCCCCAGACACTCCAGGATCTGGAGCTGAAGTTAACACATTCCAGACCCCCCACCCGGGCCTGGGATCAGGGACAGTGGCTATCTGGTAACCACTCCCACCCAGGCCCGGGATCAGAGATAGTGGCCATTTGGCTTAGTCTGCTAGCCCAACCAATTATCAGCCCCAGCCCTTTTCTCGCTTTGTATTGCGCCAATCATCTGCTAGAATTATGATTTAAATTTCCTGCGTGGTGTATTGATTCGTTGCCAATAAATACTGAGGCCTTACCCCTACCAAAGGACATATAAAAAGTGCTGTAATCTTGTGCTGGGGGCTTCTCTCTGCACTCAGACATCAGTGCACAGAGGGGTTCGTGCTCGAGCTTGTCAATAAATGACTCATTTCTGCTTGCATCTTTGGTCCCTGGTGGTCTTTTCGGGCGCTCCAAATCTCTGGGCATTACAAATCAAGTAAAAACTAAAATAAATGAATCAAGTAAAAACTAAAATAAATGCAAAATCAATAATAAAAATCATAATATGTTATAAACATACATAAGAAAATATATATCATATATTACACATATATAGAAATATTTTTCCATTGCAGGGCCTTCATTCAGACCCTGGTAACTCTAACCTGAATTTCTTTTCCTCAAGGACAGTGAGCTTTGCTTTCACCCACAGTGCAAAAGAGTTATCTGGATGGTGAGATCAAATCCCAACACTAACGGAAATACTGGCCCCATTTCCAAGACAGTGACTTAATTCTTTTTAATGGAAGCAGCTATGTTTATTCAGTTCCATACTGAACATTAAAATAAAATTAGTGTGGAATTTTGTACATCTATTCAGACCTCTTTCCCTTACCCCCAAACTGCTTCTCTGAGCACGACTTTTTTCATTTTTTATTGTAAAAATGTTGTACAGAGAGGTTATAGTTAAATGAGCAAGGTAATGATTATATTTCCAATTGAGGATTTTAGCTTCCTCCTTTGTGTTCCACCTACCATCCCCCCCTCCCATCTCCACATCTACTCCCCCTGCCGAGCTCAGTGACTTAATTTTTATTATTGGCTTTGCACCGGGTTTGAATTCAAGAAGTGGCAACTCTGCCCTTTCGTGCACACTGCTTCAGAGTTACTGAGACCTGAGTTCAAATCCCAGGCTAGGAAACAAAACTGGCAGAAATCCAAGCCAGGGAGCTTTCTTTCTTTTTTAATTTAGTTAAATAATTAATTTTTAATTTATTCTTTATTTTGCCAACAGGAGGCTTGAACTCAGGTCGTGGCAACTCTGCCTCAGCTTCGATCACCCTAGGCTGGAGTGTAGCCTCTGGACCCATAGCCGATCCTGGGATCCTAGACCCACAGGGCTTGCAGGAAGAAAAAAAAAGTAGCATAGAAAAAAAGTGGTGAGCTGCAGAGGGGCTGGGGGTTTTACATTTTTTTCTTTGCACAGTGACTATCCTGGGTCTGAATGACACAGTTGCAAAGTGGACCTGACCTGCCATTGCTGAGGCTGGTGGGCTATCAGGGAAGCCATAGGCCTACCTGTCAACATAGGCCCTGGGTTCAAATCCCAGTCCTGACACCTACCAATGGCAGGAGATCACAAGAGACTCATTCCTATGCATAGGAATACCAATTGAAAGAGTAGTTCATGCTTCGGTCTAGTCTAAAATTGGACGCAATAATCCTAAGAAGTTGATTGATCCTAATTAATAGTTTATAAAGCATGAAAAGAATAATATTCCTTCAATGGTGGTATAATACATGCCTAAGAGTTGGTAGGAACGTACTAGGTGTCATTCAATCATAGATAGACAGCTCTAGTGCTCTTTACCAATATAAATTTATTTGTATAGCACCATCTGCCTATCCATGTATCACTGTTTTGGCCAAACCTGGGGCTGGATCTCAGCACCTGGGAACCACCTGACAGCTTCATTGGCTAGAGGCTGCCATGCTCACACTCATCCATTCATGAATTGGGCCTGCTAGGCCCTAGCACTGCCAAAAATTTAATCTTGGAGTAAGAAGCCGAGTGTGACACATGATTTCTTTTTCTGGGAGAGTCCTGGGTATCAGATATGGTGGAGAACATATCTACAAATCTAGATGCTATGTGATAGAATGTAAACAATGTAATAAATGGTAGAGGTGTCATCCGAGTCAATAAAATAATTGGTAAATAAATGAATAAAACAAGACATAAAATGAATAACCACACCAAACACAATATGGACTGAATATCTGTATGGAAATATAAATTCTGTCTTTAAAATGGATATAAGGAGTATGTTTTTCAGTCTTGAGGCTTGAATTCAGGCCTAGGGAACAGGCCTGACTTTCTTGTCTTCAAGCATGGTCAGATTCCCATCCCTCACAGTGCTGCATATTTACCCAGAGCTTGAATACAAATCCTTGGCCTGGCAGAAAAAATGGCACGAATTGCGAACCAGGAAGCTAAATATTTTTTTTTTAATGTGGGCGTTTGAAGAAGCCATAGTCCCTCACAGCAACATAGGCCTACATTTCGAATCCCAGTCATGCCACTTCTGGATGGTGGGAGATCTTAAGAGACTCGTTCCCATTCACAGGAATAATGATGGAATGTTATCAATGTCACGGTTGAATAAGTTGCTCATGAATGATACTTGAATAAAATGAGACTTCATGATTTCAGTCAGCTGATTGATTTTATTTAATTATCTTATGAAGCATTAAAAGAATACTATTTCTCACAGGGATGCAATAATTTCAGGACACTGATTTACTTAATAGTTTATTAAGGATTAAAATAATAACATTAATTACATGGAGGCATAATAAATACCTAAGAATTGGTAGGAATGTAGTCTTTATAACTGAATAATGGGTAGACATCCTGACACTGTATAAAGATATATATTTATTAGCATACTACCATCTAGGTGTCACTCTGTTCTTATTTTTTCAAAACCTGGGGCTCGAGTTAAGATCCTAGGAACTGCCTGTCAGTTCAATTTGCCCCAGGATGGTGTGTTGACACTCACCCATTCATGAATTGGGCCTTGTAGGCTGTGAGTTCAGATGCCAGCACTCCCACAAAATGAATCATGGAGTAAGAAGCTGATGGTGACACATGTTTTCCTTTCCTGTGAAAGTCCTGGGTGTCAGGTATAATTGTAATACATATGCAGACCTATATCCTATGTAATCAATGTAATCAATGTTCTATGTGCCATAATAATCAATAAAATAAACAGTCACTACATGAATGAAAGAAAACATAAAATGAATAACTACACTGAAAGCAATATGGAGTCAACATATGTATGTAAATATAAATCACATATTTAAAATGTACATGAATAGGATGTTTTCTAGTGGTGGGGATCGATCTCAGACCTGAGGTGTACACATGAATTTCTTGACTTCAAGGAGGCCAGCTTCCCCATTCCACACAGTGCAACAGAGTTAGCTAGACTAAGAGTTCCAATCTCAGTCCTGGCAGAAAAAAATGGCACCTTTATACTATGTGAGGCCTAATTCTTAGGTATTTCATTATGCCTCCATTTAATGAATGTGATTGTTTAAATGATTCATAAAGTATTGAATAAATGATCAGTGTCCTATAATAAAATTGTGTATAATTTTATCCTAGAATCATTCAAGAACTGCCCATTCAGTCATAACATACATCACATTCCATTGGTATTCGTATAGATAGGAATGAATTTCTAAGGCTCTCCTGCCATTTGGAATTGGAAGGAGCAGGATTCAAACTGTGGGCTCCAGCTCCCACCACTTAAACCCTAGGATAGGGAACTCACTGGTCTGTCCAAGAACAGCAAGATCAATGATTAAGCAGGAACCAGTGGTTCTCAGCAGTCCTCCTTGATATTTACAAGGCTGTGATAGGAGGATCATGGTCAAATTCACCCTAGGCAGGAAAGTCCTTGAGACCCCATCAGAGACAGTACCCAAGCCCTGAGTTCAAGGCCCTCAACCAAAAAACCCGGAAAGACACCCCTTGCCTGCAAGAGATGGTGAAGGAGTGGAGGTGCTGTGGTTGGGAGACCAGGTGCTGGCCTCAATGTACAGAAATTTCTAAGATCTCCCCAGGTTTGCCCGAGCATGAAATTACAGCAGGGTGGGCGTTGCCTTAACAAGAACTCCAGAGGTTGTGGCCTGTCTTAGTCAGGGAGTGGGGTGAATGTGAGCAAGGGTAGGAGGGTAGTGTCAATTTTATTCTCTCCATCCATGGAAGTATGGTTTTGGATGCTGGTGTCAAAGTCTGAAGTGAAGGATTGCATGTGATTTGTAGCCTGACAAGTTGGGTTTCCCCTGGGTATAAGAAGGTAACTGAAGCCGGGTGCTGCCAGTGGCTCACAATTGTAATCCTAGCTACTCAGGAGACTGAGATCTGAGGATCACGGATCAAAGCCAGCTTAGGCTGGCTTTGAACCACCAGATAACCGGAAGTGGTACTATGGCTCCAGTGGTAGAGCGCGCACGTTCAGCTGAAGAGCTAAAGGATTGTGTGAAGGCCCAAAGTTCAAACCCCATGACCAACAACCAAAAATAAGGTAGCTGAATTTCCTGCATAGCAGTGTGTACAGTAGGAAATGCCATGCTGTGTTTTTAGCCATTCCAGACGTGTGAGAGGCTCTGAGTTTTGTCTACAGTTGTTCTGAGGACGGTCGTGCTATCTTCTCGGGGGTTGGGATGTTCAGGTGCTCAGGGACTGCTGAGGCCTTGGGCTTACCCCTGTGTGTGTGTGTGTGTGTGTGTGTATTTTTTCCCTCATCTTTCTCTGTCCCCTTCCTGGGCGCCTGTCTGCCTCTTCCTGACTTCAGAGGAAGCCCCTCCTCCATGGCACCCTGCCTTTAGCCCCCATCTGGGTCTACAATGAGTCCTAAATTGCCAGAAACCTGTATATTCTAGCTTTTTGTTGGGGCCCAAGTCTGTCTGTCCATAACTTTGGCCACCTCCAGAGGATTCTGGGTCAGCAGGGCCAGCTGGCCCTCCCCTCCCAGCAGGTTCTCCCCTGCCCCTGGAGGGGAGGGGCTCAGTCATGCCACGTCCTTTCCTTTTCCTCAGCTGGGCATCTGGATGCATGTCCATCCTAGCAGGCTGGCAGTGGAGTGGGGGGAAAGGTGGTTGCCAATGGTTCTGGCCAACTTCAGCCTGATAGCTGACTGAAGGCTGCCCAAACAAGGAGGATCTGGGGCTACATGGAAGGTGAGACCAACTTGTCTTGGAAGTATCCATTGGAGTGGGCCTCTCAGATCCTTCTAAACAATTCCGGATAACCATAATACAGAGGCACAGACTAGATTCCAGGGTCAGGGTAGAGGGGGTGAGAGACTGGTATGGCCAGTACCTCAATGTTCTGGGGCATTAGCCTTGACCTGGTTGTGTCCCCTTGTGTAAGTTCAATTCTTAACCCAGTGCTAGCCACACACTGGCTACTTGTGGCAGTGCTGTGGAAGTGGCAGGAATGGAAGTGAGATCTAGGATGACCAAAGTCTGAATTTATGGCCTGTGGGGTTGGGGATGGCAAAGGGTGTTTATTTAAAAAAAAATCTCAGAGGGTTGGGAAGGTGGCTCAGTGGTAGAGCGCTTGCCTTGCATGCCTGCGGCCCTGGGTTCGATTCCTCAGCACCACATAAGCAAAAAGGAAAAAGTCGGAAGTGACGCTGTGGCTCAAGTGGTAAAGTGCTAGCCTTGAGCTGAAGAGCTGAAGGATGGTGCCCAGGCCCAGAGTTCAGGCCCCACAACCGGACCACCACCCCTCCCAAAAAATATCTCAGAGCTGGAATTCAGGGCCTAAGCACTGTCCCTGAGCTAACACTCTACCACTTGAATCACAGCTCACCTTTCATCTTTTTTAGTAGTTTAGTGGAGAGAAGAGTCTCACGGACTTTCTTGCCTGCGCTGGCTTCAAGCTGCCATCCTAAGAGTTCAGCCTATTGAGTACTGGATTGCTGGTATGAGACATTGGCACCTGCTAAAGATGTTAGTGTGTGTGTCTGCGTGTGTTTGTGTTTACCGGGGCTTGAATTCAGAGCCTAGGTGCTATCTTTTAGCTTGTTTGCACAAGGTTGGTGCTGTACCATGTGAACTAGGGTAGCTCCGCTTCCCAGATTTTTGATGATTCATTGGAGATAAGAGTCTACCCAGGCTAGCTTTGAATCTTGATTGATCCTCAGGTGTCAGCCTTGAGTAGCTAGGATTACAGGCATGAGCCACTGGCACCCAGCTGCAAGGATGTCTTTTCATAAGCTCTTCTGTTCTAACAGCTATCTACTTGCCCTGGCCTAGATCTCTAACCTCTACATCAGCTCCTAGCAGCCCCTGACTGTGTGGAGAACATAAAGCTCAAACCTGATCCCATTTCTTTGTCCTCAGGGGAGGGTATGTTTTGTCTGAAGCCTGGGTTGGAGGGGTAGCTGTACATGGGTGCTTGGCTGGGATAGAGAGGTACTCTGTTTTAACCAAGAAAGAAAGTGTGGCCAGTTAGATACTAATAGCTTATTCTCTCATATCCTTATCTCCTCAGAGGCTGAGATCTGAGGATTGCCATTCAGTGGCAGCCCAGCTAAAAAGCCTGTGAGACTCTCTTCTGCAAATAACCACAGAAAGCTCGAAGAAAAGCTGTGGCTCAAGTGGTAGAGTGCTAGCCCTCAATGAAAAAACTCAGGATTATTCATCACATCAACAGGAGCAAGAATAAGAACCACATGGTTATCTCAATAGATGCAGAAAAAGCATTCGACAAGATCCAACACCCCTTTATGATGAAGGTTTTGGAAAAATTAGGAATCCATGGAACATTCCTCAATACAATAAAGGCTGTATATGACAAACCTACAGCCAGCATTATATGAAATGGTGAAAAACTAAAGCCATTTCCTCTTAACTCAGGAACAAGACAAGGATGCCCACTCTCTCCACTTCTCTTCAATCTAGTATTAGAATGCCTAGCTACAGCAATAAGACAAGATGCAGACATAAAGGGGATCCAAATAGGGAAAGAATAAAACTCTCCCTCTTTGCAGATGACATGATCTTATATTTAAAGAATCCCATAGACTCCACTCCAAAATTACTCAAGCTGATTCAAAACTTTGGCAAAGTAGCAGGGTATAAAATTAACCCCCCAAAATCAATGGTTTTCTGTATGCCTACAATGAGAAAAGTGTGGCTGAAATTAGGAAAGCAACTCCATTTGTAATAGCCCCACAAAAAATAAAATACCTAGGAATTAACTTAACCAAAGAAGTGAAGGACCTCTATGATGAAAACTTTAAAATCTTGAAAAAGGAAATCAACACAGAACTTAAAAAATGGCAAAGCCTCCCATGCTCCTGGATGGGAAAGATTAACATCGTGAAAATGACAATACTTCCCAAGGCTATCTACAAATTCAACACGATACCTATCAAAATTCCAAGCTCATTCTTCAAGGAAATAGAAGAGGCAATCCAAAAATTCATATGGAACAATAAAAGACCCCGAATAGCAAAAACGCTCCTCAACGGAAAGAACACTACTTGAGGAATATCAATACCAAATTTCAAACTCTACTATAAAGCCATAGTAATCAAAACAGCTTGGTATTGGCATAAGAACAGACCTCAGGACCAATGGAATAGAATTGAAAACCCAGAAATGAACCTACAGACCTATAGCCATCTAATCTTCGATAAGGGAGCTAAAACAATAGAATGGAACAAAGACAGCCTTTTCAGTAAATGGTGCTGGCAAAACTGGTTAACTACTTGTAGAAAACTAAAGCTAGATCCTTATATTTCACCCTGGACCAGAATCAACTCCAAATGGATCAAAGACCTCGAAGTCAAAGCAGACACTCTGAAAACATTACAGGATGGAATAGGAGAAAACCTGGGTCTCCTTGGCTCAGGCCGAAATTTTCTGAATAGAGACCCGGAAACACAACAAATCAAAGAAAGGTTGGACAAATGGGATTGCATAAAGTTGCAGAGCTTCTGCATGGCAAATGACATAGCTAGCAAGATCAATAGAAAGCCCACGGATTGGGAAAAGATCTTTACTAGCCATACAACGGACAAGGGTCTCATATCTAAAATATACTTGGAACTCAAAAAATTAAACCCCCCAACAACAAATCCTCAAAGAAACCACTGCCCAATAAACAAGTGGGCGAAAGACTTAAAGAGAAACTTCTCTGAAGAAGAAAGAAGGATGGCCAATAGACACATGAAGAAATGCTCAACCTCCCTAGCCATAAAAGAAATGCAAATCAAAACAACAATGAGATACCACCTCACTCCAGTTAGAATGGCAAAAATCAAGAACTCTAACAACAACAGATGCTGGAGGGTATGTGGACAGAAGGGAACCTTACTTCATTGTTGGTGGGAGTGTAAACTTGTTCAACCACTTTGGAAAGCAGTATGGAGGTTCCTCAAAAGACTCCACATAGAACTCTCCTATGACCCAGCAATCCCACTTTTGGGCATTTACCCAAATGTTTACAAACAAGACCACACTAAAGCTACCAGCACAACAATGTTTATTGCAGCATTATTCACCATAGCTAAGATCTGGAATCAACCCAGATGTCCCTCAGTAGATGAATGGATCAAGAAAATGTGGTATATATACACAATGGAATTCTATGCCTCCATCAGAAAGAATGACATTGCCCCATTTGTTAGGAAATGGAAAGACTTGGAAAAAATTATATTAAGCGAAGTAAGCCAGGCCCAAAGAAACATAGGCCCCACAGTTTCCCTTATTTGTAATATCTAGTATATGTATGAGTCAAGCGGAAAAGGTCAGATAATGTGATGTTAGGAAAATGAACACTTAGATATGTATTTCAATGTTTTTTTCTTTCATGCATGTGTTTCTAATGCATTTATAAGATTATTTCTTTGTTGCTTTGTATGTCCCTCCCCCACAGTATAACCCCTGCTTTCACTATATTTGATGTCAGTATAACTTGTGGAGGAGATGGGGAAAAACAAGTCGTTTAAGGATACAGGTGGACCTGTTGCAACAATGAGAAGTACAAGTTGTCATGTCCATAACGAGCTTTACAATGTCTGTGGGGGGGGGGGAGAAGGATTGGGACTGGGGGGGGAGGGGGGGGCTGGGAAGGGATGTGAAGGATAAACAAAGGAGGAGGCTGCAATGCTTGGTAGAAATGTACGCATTATCCTGCCCATGTAATTGTAACCCCTCTGTACAGTATGTTCACAAATAAAATAAATTAAATTAAAAAAAAAAAAAAACTCAGGGACAGAGCCCAGGCCCTGAGTTCAAACCCCTGTACAAATATGTTCATGCACACAGGCATGCACACACACACACACACACCCACACACACACACACACAGAAGTGTTAATGATGAGCTGAGGTAGAACTGTGGGCAGTTCTGAGGCATAATCAGAGTAAACTCTCAAGGAAGATCAAGTTGTTTATCCCTAAGTCCTTCTTGGGCTGAGGGGTCTGGGTCATGGCAGTAAGTTCCATGGAACCTGCCCCTCCATCCATGCACGGGGCCACAGGACCAATGCTCCTTTGTAGTTGGCCCACAATTGCAGACCTTCATCTGCCCGGAGTACTGGTGAGGAAAGCAGGGCTCCAAGCCCTGGGACTCCAGGGGTAGTGACTGCTACAAGCAGCAGCCAGCCATCTGTGGATTCCTGAGCCTACAAGTCTTCCATGAGCCCAACTCAACACTCGTCAAAGGTGTGCCTGACAGATTTGCACTTTTGTGATACTTGCGTGAGTGGGCATTACCTGCTGTGCCATCTTGCAGCTCATGCCCCTCCTGGCCCAGAACCCTGGTATGAGACATCGATTTACTGCTCAGATCCATACTGCACCCATGAGAGATGCCATTCTGATGACTCAACCAATGACCTCCGTGCCCTAAGGCTTGACCTTACTCTGGTAGCCTACTCTGTAGGAAAAGACCTCCAAAGAGGCTGCTCTGAAGACTGGTGGGACACCTAGACACTGGGAGACCCTTAGGGGCCCACTGGAAAGTACTCTGCCATAGAGTGAGGTCCAAGCAGGCCAGGTGTTGGTCATGGGGCTTGAACTCTGGGCCTGGGCGCTGTCTCCCAGCGCTACAGCTTACACTTCAGCCACAGTGCCACTTCCAGTTTTCTGAAGGTTCCTTGGAGATCAAAGTCTCTCAGACTTTCTGGCCTGGGCTGGCTTTGAACCGCGATCCTCAGGTCTTAGCCTCCTGAGGAGCTAGGAGGACAGATGTGATCCACGGGTGCTGGCCTGATCTGGAGTTTCACTACAGTGGACTAGGAGCTCCTGAAAGCTTTTCTTTACTTTTTTAGGTGCCAGTACTGGGGCTTGAATTCAGGGGTCTGGGCTTTGGTCTCTTAACTTTTTCCCTCAATTCTGGCACTCTATCACTTGAGCCACAGCTCCATTTCTGGCTTTTGGTAGTTCTTCGGCAAGAAGAGTCTCAGTCATTTCCTCCCTCTGATCTCAGTTTCCTGAGTAGCTAGGATTTACAGGGGTTGAGCCACTAGTGGCAATAGTCTAGATGCTTTTCTTTTTTGGGGGGGAGGGGGTCCAGTCATGGGGCCTGAACTCTGGGCCTGGGCGCTGTCCCTCAGCTCTTCAGCTCAAGGCTAGTGCTCTACCACTTGAGCCACAGCGCCACTTCCAGCTTTTTTCTTTTTTGCTTATGTGGTGCTGAGGAATCAAACCCAGAGCCTCAAGCATGCAAGTCAAGCACTCTACCAATGAGCCACCTTCCCAGCCCCTAGAAGCTTTTCTTAAGCAAGTGTTCTTCCCTGCATTTGCCCTGACTCCTCCATGCAAAGGAGGCCTGAGGGTCAGGAGCTATGAAAAATAGGCTTCCAGCCACAGGAAATGGCTGGGGACCATGGTGAAAAGACAAGCTAATCTTCCCCCTGGGCCCCATTCTGGGACCCCAACCTCTGCCCTCCCTGTGACTCAAGTACAAACCTTGACACAGCCTTGAATGTCCTGCCAGACTTGTCTGAAGCCACAGAACCTTCACACCACACCACCTGCTCTAAACCACACCTCAGGACCATTGCCCATGCTGGACCTTCTGCCTGAGGCTCTCTGCCCTCTTTCACATCTTAGAACTCCTGTGGAATTTTGGCACTGGTTATATCACCTCGTGGAGCAAGTCTTTCCTTCCAATCTCCCTCTTTTTTTTTTTTTTTTAGTATTAAGTTTTTCTAGAGATGGAACTTGTGCAGACTGACTGGCAAATGCTCTATCTTGATGTGTGTGTGTGTGTATATGTGTGTGAGATTGTATGTGTGTGTGTGTGTGTGTGTGTGTGTATGTGTGTGTGTGCGCGTGTGTGTGCCATTCCTGGGGTTTGAATTCATGGCCTGGGTACTATTCTATCCCTGAGCCTTTGTGCTCAAGGCTAGCACTCTACTACTTGAACCACAGCTCTACTTCTGGCTTTTTGGGTGTTTAATTGGAGAAAAGTGTCATCCTTGCAATTGTCATCCTCAGATCTCAGCCTCCTATGTATCTAAGATTACAGGGGTGAGCCACCAGCACCTGCCCTCTACCCTACCTCTTACCTATAACCTCCGCCCTCCTCTGAGTCCCAGAACAATATATATCATCAGGCTGACTTTTTTTTTTGCCAGTCTTGGGGCTTGAACTCAGGGTCTGGGCATGTTCCTGAGCTTCTTTTGCTCAAGGCTAGCACTCTACCACTTAAGCTCCAGTGCCACTTTTGGCTTTTTCTGTTTCTGTGGTACTGAGGAATAGAACCCAAGCCTTCGTGCATGCGTGCTATGTAAGCACTCTACCAATAAGCCACATACACAACCCAAGGCTCACTACTAATGGGAGTTATGAGGGTGGGGTTTATTAGCTTACCCCTTTCATTGTAGAAATCAGTGACTATTTCATATCTTTGCCAATATTTGGGACCAGCTTGTGACTTGGCAATGAGGAATGATAAATGAGTGATAGCCACCAGGCCCCGGAGGTCTAGGCTCACATCATACAGAGGGATAGAGAATATGAAGCCAGAACCTTCGACAACTCCTATAGCCTAGAACTGTGGTCTCCGTGGAGGCAGTGTCTGGCTTCTAGGTGTCCCAATGGGACACCTCAGCCAGAACATAATGCTTCAGTTCTTTAAATGGCAGAAAAGGATGCTTTGTTCAAGTTGCCGGCTCAGACTTAGTACTCTCTGAGGGCTTGTCCCAGCTTGCCCATGTTGGGTGTCTGGGCATGGGCAACCTGCTGAATGCTCATCATCCATACAAAGATACAAGGAGTTATTGCCTCCTCTTTTTTTTTTTTTTTTTGGCCGGTCTGTGGTTGTACTATGAGACTAGGCTCTGTCCCTGAGCTCCTTTTGCTCAAGTGTAGCACTCTGCCCTTGAGCCACAGACCCATTCATGATTTTCCTTTTTCATGTGACCTCTTAGAAAGAAGGGTATCATGGACTTTTCCGCCCCGGCTGAATTCAAATTGGCATTCTTTACATCTCAGCCTCCTAAGGAGCTAGGATTACAGGCAGGAGCCACTGACACCTTGCTTTCTTTTCTTCTTGTTCTTTTTTCTGAATCATAACAATCTGAAATCTTCACGGTGTCATTCCAATGGTTTGCATTCAAATTAAACTACTCAGGCTTGGAGTTTGAATGTAGGTCTGCCACCCACAAATGGAGGGAGATCCTGACAAACTCCTTCCTGTTCATGTGAATGCTAATGGAATGTTATAAAAGTAAAAATTAAATGTGCAGTTGCTTCATGATTCTATTTTAGAATGCCACAGAATAATTATTGTATTTATATCTTCCATTCTAGCATCATGGTATGATTAAGGATATTGACTAATTTTTAATTAATGCTTTCATAAGTATTCAACCAGGATACTTCATTAAATGGAAGCATAATTTAATAACTAATAATTGGTAATAATATATATATAATTTAATATCCTTACAGTCCCTCTCTCTATATATGTATATATATTTACATATATATACATATATATCTCAATCTACACATCTATCAACATATATATGTATATTTGTATATATATATACATATATCATCATACCTATGATCAAGCCACACTAGTCCCATATATATATATGTAGTCCCATATATATATATATATATGGGACTAGTGTGGTTTGATTATAGGTCCTCAGAACTTCCTGGCAGCTCAGTTTCCAGAGGATGTTCTGCTAAGACTATGACCCCACTTATGGATTGGGCATTGTAGGCCATGAGTTGAAATCCCAGGATGGCCAAAAATTTATTCTTTGTAGGAAGAAGCCAATTTTGACACATTGTTTTCCTTCTCTGCGAAAGTCCTTGGTATCAGTATGATGTATAAAATATATCCTATGTGATATGATATAATAAAAAGAATGTTATATGTGTAATAATACTAAATAAATAAGGGTAATAAATGTCAACGCAATAAACTCATGTATGTAAATAGATCTCATATATGAACATTATTTTTTCCAGTGCTGAGGCTTCAATTCAGGCCCTAGGAACTGGTCTGAATTTCTTGTCTTCAAGGACAGTGAGCCATTCCCCTTCACCCCCAGTGTCACAGAGTTACCCAGACCCTGAGTTCAAATCCCATGCCTGCCAGAAAAATTGGGCAAATTCAAGCCAGGATCTTATTATTATTAATGTTATTATTATTATTATTATTGCCAAGTACGGGGCTTGAAGTTAGGTCTTGGCATCTCTGCCACTGCCAGCACTGGGATCCTAGGACCTGAATTCCAATCTTGGGACAGGCAAAAAATATAAAAAATAAAAAGGAGGAGCATAATACTGAGAAGTTCAAGAAGGTAGTTTTACCTTTTTATTTCATTTGTATTGTAACCATCCTGGGTCTAAATGCCAAGGCCCAGAAAGTGTACATGACCTTGCATTGCTGATGTTTGGCAGCTATTAAGGAAGCCATAGCCAAAACCAGCAAATTAGGTCTGGAGGTCGAATCCCAGGACTGCCACTAATGAATGGCTGGAGATTCTAAGAAACCCATTCCCATATGCATCCATAGGAATGGAATGTTATAAAAGTAACAATTAAATTAGCAGTTAGTGTACGATTATATTATAAAATTATACACAACAATTATACTACATTGACTAATTTTCAATTAATATTTTATTATGTATTCAATCATGATACTTTAAAAAGGAAGGAATTTAATTGCCAATAATCGGTAGTAATTTTCTATATGCAGTTACATAGTATAGACATCTCTTTCTTGTTGTATAAATATACATCCATTTATCTGTCAACCAATCTACACATTTATCTGTTCATATTCTTGTCACTCCCGGGGCTCAGTGGTAGGTTGCTTGCCTAGTACGTACAAAGCCTTGGGTTCGACTCCTCACTACCGCGTGCACAGAAAAATATGGAAGTCATGCTGTTGATCAAGCAGTCGAGCACTAGCTTTGAGCATTAAAGCTTAGGGACTGTGTCTAGACCCTTACTCAATACCCAGGTCTGGCACCAAAAAACAGAAAATAGAATGTTCTAACTGGAACAACGTAAGGATAGGACTGCAAATACCTCATCACAGAGCAAACCAGGAGTCTGGTGCTGACAGCTGACATCTAACCTGACTTAGCCAGAAATAAACCACTGCAACCCAGCCCCACAGAGCCAGATGCTGCTGGCTCACTGAGCCCTGTCATCCAAGATACTCAGGGGCTGAGATCTGACACTGGTGGGCTTAAAACCCAGCCCTTGCAGGATGTCTGTAAAACTCTGAGCTGTGGCTCACAGTGGTAGAACTCTAGCCTTGAGCAAAAGATCTTAGAACAGTACCCCCAACCTTCTAGTGCATTCCCTGTGGCTGACTCCCAGCCCTCCCAAAAAAAACCCCATCCCTCTAAGTCATTAGATGTGAATTTTGTGTGGTTTGTGACATGTTTCTGAAAGAATGGTGATACTGATGAAAACACTCTAATTCTAATGACTGCGTGTGGGATACAGCTATGTGATGAGTCCTTCATGAGGTGTGTGCTGAGTCCTTCATGGGGTTCATTCTTTCATCTGGTCCTTGTAAGAGCTCTACAAGTAAGATGATGGTGCAGATGAGAAACTTGAAGCTCACCAAAATTATGTGTGTACTGAAATCTAGTGAGTTGTCTCCTGCAGACAATTGTTTATTTTTCTCAGTCGTGAACCTTGAACTCAGGGCCTAGGCACTGACCCTTCCCTGTTGGCTCATGGCTAATGCCCTACCACGTGGAGCCAAGGACCCTCTTGCAACAGAGTGTTATGATCAAGGTGTCTGTAGCTGAGGTCTGTCACCCTGCCTACTCAAGAAGTTGAGATCTGAGGATCTGGGTTCCAAACTATCCCAGACACAAAGCGTCCCATGAGAATATAATCTCCTATTCACCACTTAGAAACTTGAAGTGGAAGCTGGGCACCACTACCTCATGCCTGTCCTCCTAGCTACTCCAGAGCCTGAGAGCTGAGGATCAGGGTCCAACCTGGGCAGGAAATTCTTGAGATGGACACTACTCTCCAGTGACCCAACAAAAACCTGAAGAAATGCTGTAGCTCAAGTGGTAGCGCACTTGGCTTTAGCTGAAGAACTCAAGGACAGCGCCCAGGCCTAGACTTCAACTCCTCCAACATACAAGAAGAGAAAGAAAGAAACCTGAAGAGGAGGGGTTAGATTGCTTTGCATGTATGAGTCCCTCGGTTTTGATTCCTCAGTACCACATCACTAAAAAAAAGCCTGAAGTGGCCCTGTGGCTCAAGTGGTAGAGTGCTATTCTTGTACAGGAGAAACTCAGGTACAGTGCTCAGGTCCTGAATTCAAGTTCCAGGACAAGTGTATGCACACACACACACACACACACACACACACAGATATCAGAAGTGAAGCTGTGACACCAAATTTTGGTAAAGCACTGAGCTTCGGTTCTGAGCTCATGGTCAGCACCCAGGTCCTGTGTTCAACCCCAAAAGCTAGCCATGCAGGGCTCAACTAGGAGAGGTCAAAGGTTTCAAAATGATGAGCTTCACTAGCCCTAGATGACAGGAAGCATTGTGATATTACCCATGTGCTTAGATTCAGCGAGCTTCTGGAAACCTAAGGAGGCAACTTTGCCAATTAGGAATCTTTTAACTCAGTTCAGCTCTCTAGTTGTCTGCCAGAAGTACCCTTGAATTAATTATAGCAGTTTGTTTCAAAACTAGGACATAGTCTAACAAAGACAGGATAAGTACAAGGAACTTGACCTGCCACAGGAGGTGGCACAAATGAAGGCTTCCTGTCCAAACAGAGCACTGGGGAAAGAGATAGCTTTGGATACAAAGAGGCCTTTTTCTCCTGGCCTTCAGAGCCTGCCCACACTCATCCTCACTAATTGGCCCAGATGGAGTTGTTTGTTACACAGCTGTACAGGAGTGAGGCCTTTTCTCTGCCTGTTCCAACAATGAGGCAGACTTCCTCCAGCAGCCTGAGGTGCGCAGAAACCCTCAGGCTACACTGGGAACAGTGAGGGAAACCCCGGAATATGCACTGTCTTGAAAGCGCTCTCTGTGCTATGAAACCATTTTATTCAAAGCAAATTTCCTAGCTGAGTGCCTTTCAACATAGGGACTCTGGATCTTCACCGATAGAAATACATGCATACATACATGGGTAGACATGGAGTTACTGTTTTTTGTTTTTTTGTTTTTGGCAAGTCTGGGGGTTATACTATGAGCCTAGGCACTGTCCCTGAGCTCCTTTTGCTCAAGGGTAGTGCTATGCAATTGAGCCACAACCCTAGTCATGTTTTTTTTTTTTTATTTCCTGTGATCCCTTAGAAATAAGATTGTCCTGGGCTTTCCTGTCCCGACTGAATTCAAATTGTCATTCTCTACGTCAGACTCCTGAAGAGCTAGGATTACAGGCAGGATCCACTGACACTTGGCTTTCTTTTCTTCTTGTTCTATTTTTCCTCATGACAATCTGAAATCTTCACAGTGTCATTCTAATGATTTGCATTTCTGAGTAAACTACTCAGGCCTGGAGTTAGAATGCCAGGACCGCCACATACAAATGGAGGGAGATCTTGAGAAAAATCATTCCTATCCATGGGAATGCTTAATGGAATTTATAAAAGTTACAATTAAATTGACAGTTAGTTCATGATTCTCTTATAGAATGCCACACAAAAATTATTGGATTATGTCTTTCATTCTAACACCCTGGTTTGGTTCTCCTAATTAAAGAATACTGACTTCTTTTACATTAATACTTTAGTAGGTATTCAACCATGATACTGCATTAAATGGAGACCTAATTTAATAACTAATAATTCATAATATATAATTTAATATCCTCACATTGTCTCTCTCATATATATAGCAAACTACACATCTATCTATCTATTTATCTATCTTTCTATATCTATATCTATGCCTATATCTAACAATCTATTTATATATATATCCCACTACTATGGCTTAATCGCAGGTCCTCAGAACTGGCTGGGAGCTCAGTTTGCCAAAGGCTTTTGTTTTACAACTGACCCATTCATAAATTATGCATTGTGGGTTATGAGTTCAAATCCCAGCATTGCCAAAAGTTTATCTGTGCAGTAAGAAGCCAATTTTGACACATTTTTTCCTTCTCTGTAAAGGTCCTAGGTCTCAGTATGATGTATAATCCATATGCAAATATATCCATGTGATAAGATATAATAAATGAAAAAAGTTATATATGTAATAATGCTAAATAAAATACACAATGAATAAAGAAGGGTAATAAATGTCATATGGAGTAAACCCCTGTATGTAAAAAGATCTCATATATGAGTATTATTTTTCCAGTGATGGGGCTTGAATTCAGGCCCTTGAAACTGGTCTGAAATTCTTGTCTTCAAAGACGGTGAGCTTCCCCTCCCCCACAGTGCCACAGAGTTCCCCAGACCCTGAGTTCAAATCCCAGGCCTGCCAGAAAAATGGAGCAAATTCCAAGCCAGGGCCTTAATTTTTTTGGCCAGGCCCGGGTCTTGAACTCAGCTTGTGGCAACACTGCCTTAGCCTTGATCACTCTAAGCTGGGGTGCAGCCTCTGGACCCACAGCCCATCCTGAGATCCTAGGACCTGAGTTCAAATCTTTGGAGTGGCAAAAAAAAGGTGAAGTGTTGGGAAGGTGGCTCAGTAGTAGAGTGCTTGCCTTGCATGCATAAGGTCCTGAGTTCGATTCCTCAGCACCACATAAGCAGAAAAATGCCAGAAGTGTTGCTATGGCTCAAGTGGTAGAATGATAGCCTTGAGCTGAAGAGTTGAGGGACAATGCACAGACAGAGACTTCTGCCTGACAACCGATAAAAAAAAGAGGGTGAAGGAAGGAGAAGGATAAAACTGGGAAGTTCCAGAAGGTGGTTTTACATAGTTTTTTTTCTTTGAATTGTGACCATCTTGGGTCTAAATGACAGGGCCCGGAAAGTGTAGGTGGCCTTGCCCTGCTGAAGTTTGCTGGGCTATCAGGGAAGCCATAGCCAAAACCAGCAAACTAGGTTCGGGGTTCAAATCTCTACCATCTACGAATGTCAGGAGATCCTAAAAAATGCATTCCAATAGACAACCATATGAATGGAATGTTGTAAAAGTAACAATTACATTACTACTTAGTGTATGTTTATATTATAAAATTATGCACAATAATCATAGTACATTGCCTAATTTTCAATTAATACTTTATTATGAATTCAAACATGATACCTAAATAAAGGAAGAAATAATTTAATTATTGATAATTGGTAGTAAAATAGTATATATAACTTAATAATGTACAGACATCTCTCTCTTGTTTTATATGTATAAATATATATATATATATGTATATATAAAACAAACCATATCTATTTCTACACTTGTCACTACTGAGGCTCAGTGGTAGAGTGTTTGCTTAGTATGTATGAAGCTCTGGGCTCATTTCCACACTATCACATGCAAAGAAAAAGCCAGAAGTGGTGCTGTCACTGAAGCACCAAAAACAAGTTAGAAAGTTATGACCGCAACTATAGAATGCCAGGACTTCAAATACCTCATGACAGAGCAAGCCGGGAGTCTGAAGCTGATGGTTGCCATCTAACTTGACTTAGCCAGAGGTCAACAGCTGCAAACCAACTCCATCAAACCAGACGCTGCTGGCTCACCCCTAGCTGCTCTGGGATGAGTTCTGAAACTGGTGGTTTGAATACTCAGCCCTGGCAGGAAGTCTGTGAGACCCATAGCTGAGGCGCAAAGTGGTAGAGTTCTAGCCTTGAGGAAAAGTTCTTAGGAGAGTACCCTCAACCTATGAGTGCAATCCCCAAGGCTGAGGACCCTGCCTCCCATTAACCACCCCTCTAAACCATTAGATGTGAACTTTTGTGGTTTGTGATGTTTTCCTGAAAGAATGGTGATACTGACGAAAGCACCCGAATTCTAATGACTGCTTGTGGGATAGAGCTATGTGATGAGTCCCTCCTGGGGTGCTGGGTGCTGAGTCCTTCACAGGGTGCTATGCGCTGAGTCCTTCATGGGGTGTATTCTTTCATCTGTCCTTGTTAGAGCTCCACAAGTAAGATGATTGTGCAGATGAGAAAGTTGAGGCTCAGATATGCCCCCAAGGCAGGGCCAAATTTATGTATGTACTGAACTCCAGTGACTTATCTCCTGCTGGCAATTGGTTTGGTTTAGTTTTCTCCATCATGAACCTTCAACCTAAAGCCTAGGCGCTGACTTTCCTCTTGGGCTCATGGCTAGCACTCTACCACGTGGAGCCAAAGACCCCCTTGCAGCAAAGCATCACGGCTTAGGTGTTTTTAGCTGAGGTCTATCAATCCTGCCTGCTCAGGAAGCTGAGGATTTGGGGTCCAAACTATCTCAGAAACAAAAGGTCCCATGAGATTATTATCTCCTATTCACCACTTAGAAACTTAAAGTGGAAGCTGGGCACCAGTGACTTGCACCTCTCATCCTAGCTATTCAGGAGCCTGAGAGCTGAGGATCACGGTCCAAAGCCAGCCTGGGCAGGAGATTCCTTGAGATGGTTATCTCCAAAGAAACACCAGAAAGCCTGAAGGGGTGCTGTAGCTCAAGTGGTAGAGTGCTAGACTTGAGCTGAAGAGCTCAGAGACAGCACCCAGGCCCAGGCTTCAACTCCTCCAACTTACAAGAAAAGAAATCAAGAAACCTGAAGTGGAGTGCTGGGAATGTGTCTTAGGGGTAGAGTGCTTTGCATGTATGAAATCCTGGGTTTGAATCCTCAGTACCACATCCCTAGAAAAAAAGCCTGAATTGGCTGTGTGGCTCAAGTGGTAGAGTGCTGTCCTTGTACAGGAGAAACTAAGCTACAGTGCTCAGGTCCTAAATAAAAGCTCCAGGGCTGGTGTATGCACACGCACACACACACACACACACACACACACACACACACACACACACACACACACAAAGATACAAGAAATGAAGCAGTGACACCAAATGGTAAAGCAAAGAGCTTCTCTTCTGAGCTCACGTTCAGCACCCTGGCCCTGTGTTTAACCTGAAATCTACCTACCCAGGGCCCAACTCAGAGAGGGCAAAGGTTTCAATACATGATGAGCTTAGTCCTAGATGACAGAAAGCACTGTGATTTTGCACAAGTGCTTAGATTTAACAAGCTCCCGGAAACCTAGGGAGGCACCTTTGCCAATTAGGAATCTTATTAGGTTCAGCTCCCTAGTTGTCTGCCAGAAGGACTCTTGAATTAATTGTAGTAGTTATTTTCAACAGTGGAACATGGTCTAACAAAGACAGGATGAGTGCAGGAAACTTGGCCTGCCATGGGAAGTGGCACAAATGAAGGCTTCCTGTCAAAACAGAGCACGGGGGAGAGAGAGAGCTAGGGGTACAAAGAGGCCTTTTTCTCCTGGCCTTCAGAGCCTGCCCACACTCATCCTCACTAATTGCCCCGCATGAATTGTTTGTTACACAGCTGTACAGAAGTAAGGCTTTTTTTTCTGCCTGTTCCAACAATGAAGCAGACTTCCTCCAACAGCCTGGGCTGTGCAGAAACCCTCAGGCTACACTGGAAACAGTGAAGGGATCCCAGGAACATGCACTGTCTTGAAAGCACTCTCTATGCTATGAAATCATTCTATTCAAAACAAATTTCCTAGCTGTGTGCCTTTCTTCATAACGACACTGGATGTTCACCGATAGAAATACATGCATACATACAGACACATAGACTTAATGGCTCTTTTTTTGTGTGGCCACTCCTGAGGCTTGAACTGTGAGCCTAGACATTGTCCCTGAGATCCTTTTGCTGAAGAAAGTACTTTATTGTGTCTTAAACCATGATTACCCTAGGCTGGGGTGCAGCATTTACATACATCCACAGATGATCCAGGGATCCTAAGACCCGAGTTCAACTCCTAGCACTGGCAAAAAACCATCAAAGCAACAAAAATGGAGGAGAAAAAAAACAGGAAGTTTTACACAACCATTTTACCTTTGTTTCCTTTGCACTGTGACCATCCTGGGTCTCAATGGCTCAACTTGAAAATTGTACATGACCTTGCATGGCCGAAGGCTGGGGGCTGTCAGTGAAGCCTGAGTCCAACCCAGACACCTAGGCCCTGAGTTTGATCCTGGGACTGCCACCTACACATGGCTGAAGATGCTAGGAAACTCATTCTTATCTATTCCTATCTATAGGAAGACTAATAGAATGTTTGGCATGTACTAATTGAATTACTAATTAGCTAGTCAATCTAGTATAAGATTGTACACAATAAATATAGGCCATTGATTAATTGAATTAATAATTTATTAAGTCTTCTACCGTGATTAATTAATAGACACATAATTTTAGACCAAATAATTGGTAGCAATAGAATATATAAAAATAAGATATAGACATCACTTTATATATAGAGTTATGCAATAGAATCTACACAAATGTCTATCTGTCTCGGAATACATTTATTTATAGATGCATATACATATGTAAACACACACACACTGCAATCTACACATTTATCTGTTTATATATTGGCCACTCCTAGGGCTTGATCTCAGGTCCTCAAATTTGCCCGCCAACTTCACTTGCATCAGACTGGTGTGCTAACATTGACCCATTTCTGAAGTGGGTCTTGTAGGCCCAGAGTTCAAATCACAGAACTGCCAAAAACTTAATCCTGGTGGAAGAAGCTAATTGTCCCACTTGTTTTCCTTATAGGCAAAAGTCCTGGGTCACAGAAATGATGGATAATACATAGGCAAATCTATGTTCTATGTAATAGGATGTAAAAAATATTATATGTGTAATAATACTCACTAAAATACATAAGAAATAAGTAAAACACAAAATAAAATCAATAACTACATGAACCACAATATGCAATAAACCTGTAAATATAAATCATGTATTTAAAATATATACAAATATTATTTTTTTTCAAGTGCTAGGACTTGAAATCAGGCCCTGGAAACAGGCTTGATTTTCTTGTCTTCCAGCATGGTGAGCTTCCCCTTCCCCCACAATGCTGCAGATTTCCCAGACCCTGAGTTCAAATCCCAGGCCTGGCAGAAAAAATGGCATCAATTCCAAGCCTCGGGGCCTCATAATTTTTTAAATATTTTAAATGTATTTATTTATTAATTTTTGTTTTGTCAAGCACAGGGCTTGAACTCAGATCATGGCAACTCTGTCTTAGCTTTGATCACTCCAGGCTGGGCTGAAGCCACTGGACTCAGAGCCGAACCTGGGTTCCTGGGCCCCAAAGACTGACAGGAATAAAAATAAATAAAACGACACAGATAAGGTTTCCCTTATTTGCAATAACTAGTATATGTCTCAGTCAAGCAGAAAAGCTCAGATAAGTTAATGTTAGGGAAATGAACCCCAAGATAAGTATTCAAAAGGTTTTTTATTTCATTCAATTGTTTCTAACATACTTATGTTGCTTTGTATGTCCCTTTCCCACAGTATAACCTGTGCTTTCACTGTATTTGATAGTGGTATAATTTGTGGAGGGGAAGGGAAAAAACAAATCGTTTAAATAGGGATGCAGGTGGACCTGTTGCAACAATGAGATGTACAAGTCATTATGTCGAAAAACGAACTTTACAACATTGGTGGGGGGGAGGATCTGGTAGGGGGTCAGGGAAGGTATGGGAAGAGATGGAAAGGGTAAACATAGGAGGAGGCAACAATGTTTGATAAGAAATGTACTCATTATCTTGTCCATGTAATTGTAACCCCTCTGAATGGTATTTTTACAAAAACAAAAACAAGAACAAAAAAACAAAAAAAAAAACAAATCGGCAACTTGCAGATGGCTGCTGGTTTTACATTTGTTTTCTTTGCAAAGTGACCATACTTGGTCTGAATAATATGGCTGAAAAGTGTTTCTAACCTGGCATTGCTGAAGGCTGGCAGGCTACCAAGGAAGCCATAGGACAACACGGCAACATAGGCCCTGTGTTCGAAGCCCGGTCCTGACCCCTACCAATGTAGGGAGATGCTGAGTCTGGTTCCTATACATAGGAATACCGATGGAAGGTTAGGAATATCAAGGTTGAATTAGTTGTTCCTGAATGATAGTACTATAAAATTAAAAAGTGATTTTAAGAGGCCCATGGATTTTAATGAATATTTTTTAACACATTAAAAGAATACTATTAATTACATGGACGCAATAGTTTCAGGACAGTAGTTGATTTAATTAATATTTCATTAAGGATGAAAATGAAAATATTAATTACATGGAGGCATAATAAATACCCAAGAATTGCTACGAATATAGTTTATATAAATGAAGAATATATAGACATCTCTGGCACTCTTTAAAGATCTATATTTATTTGTGTACTACCATCTGCATGTCAATCTGTTCTTATTTTGTCAACCCCTGGGGCTCGATCTCAGGTGCTGGGAACTTCTTGTAAGCTCTATATGCCCCAGGCTGGTGTGCTGAAACTCACCCATTCATGAATTGGGCCATGTAGGCTATGAGTTCAGATGCCAGCCCTCACAAAAATTGAATGGTGGAGTAAGAAGCCTATGGTGACACATGTTTTCCTTTTCTGTGAAAGTCCTGGGTGTCAGGTGTGAAGTTTCATACATAGGCAAATCTATATCCTTTGTAATAAATGTAGTAAATGTTTCATGTGTAATAACAGTCAATAAAATAAATGGTAAATAAATGAATAAAACAAAAAATAAAATGAATAACTACACTAAGTGCAATATGGAGTCAATATACAGGGCTCGATCTCATGGCCTGGGAACTGCCTGACAGCTGCATTGGCTAGAGGCTGCTGTGCTGGCAGTCACCCATTCATGAACTGAGCCTTCTAGGCCCTGAGTTTAGATCCCAGCACTGCCAAAAATGTAATCATGGAGTGAGAAACCGAGTGTGACACATTTTCCTCTTCTTTGAAAGTGCTCGGTGACAGGTAGGATGTATAAATTGTATGCAAATCTGTATGCTATGCAATAGGATGTCATAAAGGTAAGAAATGACATAGGTGGAAGAAAAACAGATTGAATTAGTAGTGAATCATTCTGGGATAAAATTAGATGCAATAATTATAGGACTTGGATTAAGTTTAATTAATATTTTATTGAGCATTAAGAGAATAAAAATTACATGGAGACATAATTAAATACCTAATAATGGGTAGTAACACACGATGCATAATTTAATTTGTCTCATTTATAAAATATGTGATTATATGTATGGATGTATGTACATATATGATAAATAATAACAAGATATTGAGTAATTATTAATGCTTTATTAATTGTTCAACTGGGACATATCATTAAATGGAGACATAATTTAAAACCTAATAATTGGTAGTAATATTATCTATAATTCAATAATATACAGACATCTATCTTTTTGTGTATATAATACTTATATACAGGAAGCTCTACCTATTTATACCTCGTTCACTCCTAGGGCTTGGTGGTTGAATGCTCGCCTAGTAAGCAAGAAGCCCTGGGTTGGATTTCTCAGTGCCACATAAACAGAAAATCCAGAAGTTCTGCTGTTTTTCAATCAATTGAATGCTAGCCTGGAGCTCCAACCCTTAGGGACATTTTCTAAGCCCTTACTCAAGCCCCAGGACTGCCGCCAAGAAAAGGTAGAATGTTCTACCTGCAATGATATAAGGACAGGACTTCAAATACGTCATCACAGAGCAAGCTAGGAGTCTGGCGCTGACAGCTGCCACCTAACCTGACTTAGCCATATGTAAACCGCTGCAACCCAGCTGCACGGAACCAGACGCTGATGGCTGGCTTAACCCCATCATCCTAGCTGTTTGGGGGCTTTAAAACCCAGCCCTGGCAGGAAGTCTGTTAGACTCTTTAAAATGTGGCTCCTAGTGGCAGAGCTCTAGCCCTGAGCAAATGTTATTAGAACAGTATCCACATGCTTTGAGTTCAAGCCCCATGGTTAACCCCCCACAAAAAAAAACACCCCTCTAAACCATTAGATGTGATCTTGTGTAGTTTGTGAAATGTTCCTCAAAGAAGGGTAATACTGATGAAACCACCCTAATTCTAATGACAATTTGTGGAATAGAGCTATGTGCTGAGCCTTCATAGGGTGCTCTGTGCTGAGTCTTGCACAGGGTGCTATGTGCTGAGTCCTTTACAGGTTGCAGTGTGCTGAGTCCTGCATTGGGTGCTGTGTGTTCAGTCATGCAAAGAGTGTCACATGCTGTGTCCTTCACAGGGCGCATTCATTCATCTGGTCCTTGTAAGAGCCTCACAACTGAGATGATTTTGCAGACAAAAAATGTGAGATATATCTATATCTATATATATCACATTCTATGCCTCCATAAGAAAAAATGACATTGCCACATTTGTTAGGAAATGGAAAGACTTGGAAAAAATTATATTAAGTGAAGTAAGACAGGCCCAAAGAAACATAGGTCCCATGGTTTTCCTCATTTGCAATAACTAGTATATGCCTGAGACAAGCAGAAAATGTCAGATATGTTGCTCTTAGGCGAAATGAACCACACCATAAGGATTCAAATGTTTTTTCTTTCATGCGGTTGTTTCTAACGTATTAATAAAATGATTTATTTGTTGCTTTGTAGATCTCTCGCCCACAGTATAACCCCTGTTTTCACTGTATTTGATGTTGGTATAATTTGTGGAGGGGAAAGGAAAAAGCAAATCGTTTAAATAGGGATACAGGTGGACCCATTGCCACAATGAGATGTACAATTCATTATGTCTAAAAACGAACTTTACAACTTGGGGGGTGGTGAGTGAGGGGGAAGGGATAGGAAGGGGAAACAAAGGAGGAGGCAACAATGCTTACTAAGAATTGTGTTCAATAATTTGCTGATGTAATTTTAACCCCTCTGGACGGTATTTTCACAATAAAGAAAAAAGGAGTTTGATTAAAAAAAGAATATTGTGGCTCAGATGTGTCCCCATGGCATGGACAAAATTATGTATTACTGAAGGTTAGTGAGTTGTCTCATGCAGACAATTGTTTTGTTCTGTATTTTTCTCAGTCATGAACCTTGAACTTGGGGCCTAGGCACTGACCCTTACCTCTGGCCTCATGGATAGCCCTCCACCACGTGGAGCCAAGGACCCCCTTGCAGCAGAGTGCCACTGCCTAGGGGTCTATAGCTGAGGTCTATCATCCTACCATCTCAGGAAGCTGAGATCTGAGGATCTGAGTTCCAAACTATCTCAGACACAAAAGGTCCCATGAGACTATTATCTCCATTGACCACTAAGAAACCTGAAGTGGAGTTTGGTGTTTGTGGCTCATGCCTGTCATCCTAGCTACTCAGGAGGATGAGATCTGAGGATCATGGTTCAAAGCTAGTCTGGGCAGGAAAGTCCTTGAGACACTTAACTCCAACGAACCACAAGGAAACTTGAAGTGGTGCTGTGGCTCAAGTGGTAGAGCACAAGACTTGAGCTAAAGAACTCAGGGAAAGCACCCAGGTCCAGACTTTAACTGCTACAACAGACAACAACAACAACAAGAAAAAGACAGAAACAAATTAACAAACCTGAAGCAGAGGGCTGGGAATAGGCCTTAGGAGTAGAGTGCTTTGCATATATGAAACCCTGGGCTTGATTTCTCAGGACCACTTCACTAGAAAAAGCCTGAAGTGTCTCTGTGGCTCAAGTGGGCGAGAGGTATCCTTGTACAAGAGAAACTAGGTACACTGCTTAGGTCCTAAGTTCAATCTCCAGGACTGGTGTATGCACACATGCACACGGACACACACACACACACACACACACACACACACAGAGTGAAGCTGTGACACCAAATGGTAGAGCACTGGGCTTCTGCACTGAGCTCATGTTCAGCACCCAAGCCCTGTGTTCAACCCCAAAACCTAGCCACCCAGAGCTCAACTAGGAGAGGTCAAATGTTTGAAAACCTGATGAGCTTCACCAGCCCTAGATGACAAGAAGCTTTGTGATATCCGACATGTGCTTGGATTTCCCAAGGTTCCAGAAACTTAGGAGAGGCATCATAGGCCCATCATCACCTGCAACTAAACATTTCATTAGGTTCAGTGCCCTAGTTGTCTGCCAGAGGGACTCCTGAATTATATTGAACAATGTATCTGAACACCGGAATATAGTCTCACAAAGGCAAGATAAGTGCAGGAAACTTGGCCTGCCAAGGGTGGTGGCATAAATGAAGGCTTCCTGTCAAAACATAGCACTGGTGAGAGAGATAGCTTGGGGTACAAAGAGGCCCTTTTCTCCTGACCTTCAGAGCCCATCCACACTCATCCTCACTAATTGGCCCAGATGGAGTTGTTTGTTACACAGCTGTACAGGAGTGAGGCTTTTTGTCTGCCTGTCCAGACAATGAGAGACTTTTTCCAACAGGCCTAGGATGCAGAGAAACCCTCAGGCTACACTGGGAACAGTGGGGAGCTCCAGAACATGCAATGTCTTGAAAGCCCTGTTTGTGCTATAAAATCATTGTATTGAAAACAAATTTCCTAGTTCAGTGCCATTCATCATAGCTAATCTGGAGATTCACCTATAGGGATACATCCATCCATATACAAATACATGGAGCTACATGGTCTTTTTTTTTTTTTTGGTGGGGGGCAGGTCCTGGGGTTGAACATTAACTCTAGCCGTTGTCCCTGAACTCCTTTTGCTCAGAGGTAGCACATTAAAATTGAGTCACAGCCCCATTTCCGGGTTTTTCTCTGATCTCATAGATATAATAGTGTAAAATTTCCTACACTGGCTGGATTCAAACTAAGGTTCTCTACATCTTAGCCTCCTGAGGAGCTGGGATTACAGTCAGCAGCCACTGGCACCTGCCTTTCTTTTCTTCTTCATTTTTTACTCTGGACATCTGACTTCTTAACAGGGTCATTCCAATGGTTTGAATTTTTAAGTAAACTACCCAATGTTCTTTATAGCTGCCTTCTCTGAGAAGGATTTTCTCTCCTCATCTTCCCCTCTGGCTACAGGTTTGAAGCCAAAAATGAGAAATGAATGTCCCAGGATTTTGGAGCAAATGTCCACAGGATATGCCAGTTTGGTCACTTAGCATTGAGCTGCAGTGAATTTACTGTCTCAGGACGAGAGGACTGAAAACTTGAGCGATTTTCATACTGTCTGCATTGCTCCTTTTGTCTATAAAATGACCTAATAATTATGAATGCTTTTTTTTGTCTACACCCTTAAGTATCTAGAACACACTAGAAGCATCTTCCTGTTTCCATTTTTCTCTAGAACCTCTCGAGATTTAGACTAAAGGTTTGTGTGGAGCAGCTTCTCAGTGAATCCCTAAGGAAAGCTGCTTAATCCTCCTCAGGAGATCACCATTCAAAGCCAGCCTGAGCAGGAAAGTCTGTGAGCCTCTTATCTCCAATAAACTACCAGAAAACCAGAAGTGGAGCAGTGGCCCAGAGGGTAGAGCTTCAGCTTTGAGAGAGAAAGCCAAGCAGGAGATACTGTCCAGAGCAGGCAGTAAAGCCTGGGAGGCTCTTATGTCCAATTATCGACCAGATGGCTGGAAGTGGAGCTGTGGTGGTGGTAGAGCCTCAGTCTTGAGCAAAACAGCTCAGGAATGCATTGGGCCCTGTGTTTAAGCCCTGGGATGCCCACAAAAAAATTCAAAAAGAGAAGGCCAAGTTATGTATCAGTGTCCTCCTACCAACTTACGTGTGTATATTACTTTCCTGAGTGCAAACAGACCCTATGTAATGCTTCTGCTTTTACTTACTGATTTATTTTTCAGATATGCTCATTGTGCATACTGCAGCATTCTCTTCATTTCAGGCCCATCGCTTTTCTCTTCCAGGGCTCCATGCCTGCATCCTTATATGATGCACACTTAAGCTTTCAGCAGCCTTTATTTACATTTTATTATGAGGCCAACGCAGGAACAGTCACAAATCAGGCAGGGGAAGAGAAGATCAGGGTTCATAGTTATAACAGGTATTCAGAAAAACTAACTTGGGACAAAAAATGGTAGCGTACTTATGTAAAAACTACCATTAAGAAAAAGATGAGGGGGCTGGGAATGTGGATTAGTGAGAGAGTGTTTGCCTAGCATGCAAGAAGCCCTGGGTTTGATTCCTCAGTAGCACATACACAGAAAAAGCCAGAATTGGTGCTGTGACTCAAGTAGCAGAGTGCTCTAGAGACAGTGCCCAGGCCTTGAGTTCGGCCCAAGAACTGCCAAAGAGATACCAGGTAGGTAGGTAGATAGATAGATAGATAGATAGATAGATAGATAGATAGATAGATAGATAGATAGATAGATACATAGATACATAGATACATAGATACATAGATACATAGATACATAGAAAGAGGATAGGTGAATCTGATCTTGGATGTCAGTAGGAAAGAAGGGAACACTTCCCATCTATGAGGCCTTCTGCAGTGTGCCAGGACACCAGCATCACCTTCACATACCACAGAGCAGGAGAGCTGTCTCTATCCCACTTCTCAGGCAGTGGAGGGCCCCAGAGTCAAGAGAGCAGAGCCAAGTTCTAACTCAGGTGCTTGGAGGCAGAAGAGAAAGGGCCCTGCCTTTCCTTGGACTGCAGATTTACATTAATGATGTGGAGAATGAAGGAAGGAGAATGGACTGGCAGAGGTAGAAGAAGGGCCTTCAAATCTGACAGATGGAGAGTCAAGAACCCACTCCCTAAGACCAAAAAGCAGGATTTTTCTAATCTGTTCCTCCCCTCTCCCCCACTAAACTGGCTCTCTATTGATAACCTAAAGATAGCTTGGGGCTCCCTTCACCTGAGGGAGGAAGGATAATTAGTCATTGTTTGAAGAGGCTGAGAAAAGCCTGACCCTGGTGTGACTCTAACAAATATTTCAGGTTTCCCCTAATTGCTGCCTGTGCCTGGAATGAATGAAGTGGTTTTGCGGCTCACTTCCCTGTTGAGTGTGTACATTCTGCCTCCTAATCCTGCAGGCCTACGTCTCTGCACCTAGCCTGTTTTTTTGAAACTGTTTCCTGTCCTTCAAATACAGAGTTACATTGGAGTTCTTCCTGCTAACAGGGCTAGGTCTTGGATCCTGAGAACTTCATTTATACCCAGGATGGGTCAATGATGTTTCTTTCCTGCTTCTATAGCTTGAGAACTCTAAGAATATTTAGAGTGCAAGTAACTTCTCATCACCAAGGGAAACCCAGGAATTCTTGAACATGTGACCTTTTGGAAGCCCACTGGAGGACACAAGATGATTACAATCTTCACATGAGTTGCTGGGCAGATGGATCTGCTACACTTGAACCTTGAACTCAGCCTGCTCTCCTAGTTCATGTCCTTCTTTGGTGCTTGTCCTGCTAGCTCCTCAGGAGCTTCCAAGATAGAAATAGATTGATCAAACCCAAAGGGAGTTACTGGCTTTTTCCCTCTTTTTCTGTCCTTTGCTTTAGATGTTTTGCAGGTCTTTGGGCTTGAATTGTGGATCTAGGCTCTGTCCCTGGGCTCCTTTGACTCAAGGCTAGCACTCTGCCACATGAGTCCCTTTCGGCTTTGTCTGTGGTGAAGTGGAAGTCAAAGCCTCATAGATATTCCTGCCCTGGCTGTCTTCACCCTGTGATCCTCAGACCTCAGACTCCTAAGTAAGGGTGACAAACATGAGCTTCTGTTGCTCTGCTAAGTTCAGAACTGTAATGACATTGAAAATACAAGTCAACTGCTCATCATAAAGGGCTTAGGGAACACATTAACCCTTTCAACATTGGACCTTTCAGAACCCTGTAGCACACAAGGTTATAATGAGAGAGCCTGAGCATATGGATCTGCTATACTTGAACATTGGGCTCTGACTCCAATTCTGGTGTACACCAGCATTCATTTTCCAGAAAATGTTCTCATAATTAACAAATAGGAAAAGTACTTTGATTAACCCTCACTTTTTTTCCAGGTATGTGTCTCAAACTCAAGCCTGGGCACTATCGCTAAGCCCTTCAGCTCAAGGTGAACACTCTACCACGTGAGTCACAGCTCCACGTGGGGTCTTTTGGTGGTTCATTGGAGGTAAGAGTCTAACAGGCTTTCCTTGCCTACACTGTCTTTGAACTGTGGTCTTGAGGTCTCAGCTTCCTGATTAGCTAGGGTTGTAGGTGTGAGTCACCGGTATCTGGCCTATTGTTTTTGCCAGTTCTGGGGCTTGAACGTAGGTCCCGGGTACTGTCTCTGAGCTTCTTTTTCTCAAGGTTAGCACTCTACCACTTGAGCCATTCCACAGCTTCTGGCTTTTTCTGAGTATGTGGCACTGAGGATTTAAACCCTGGCATTCATGCATGCTGAGCAAGCTCTCTACCTATAAGCCACATTCCCAGCTTCACTCTTACTATTTTATCCCTCAACTTGCCTATCCTCAAGAAAAAGCCTCTGAGTATAAATCATCTAAAGAAATCCCTGTTGGAAGCTGTCCAAAGATGAATAAGACAAAGCTCATACTTGGGATAGACTCTAAACATGTGATGACTGTGACAAATGCCTCCATTTAATTATGTATCATGTTTCAACACTTAATAAACTATTAATGAAAAATCACTCAATGTCCTAAATTATTGTGTATAATTTTATAATAGATGTACAAAATGTAATAAATATTATGTATGTAATAATACTAAATACATTAAACAATGAATAAATGAATAAAATAAAAATAAAATAAATAAAAAACAATGATAATAATCATAATATATAATAAACATACATATGTAAGTATATATCATAAATATTTTTCCATTGCAGGGCCTTACTGCAGGCCTTGGGAACTCTAGCCTGATTTTGTTTTCCTCAAGGACAGTAAACTTTGCCTTTACCCATGGTGCAAAAGAGCTACCTGGAATGTGAGATCAAATCCCAGCAATGGCAGAAATACTGGCCCCATTTCCAATACTGACAATTTTTTTTGATGAAAGCAGTTATGTTTATTCAGTTCAATACTGAACATTTTTAAAAATGCAGTGGAGAATTTTGTACAGCTATTCAGACATATTTCCCTTACCCACAAAGTGCTTCTCTGAGCACTACATTGTTTATTTTTGTATGATGTTTATTGTAAAAATGATGTACAGGGGGCAAAGTAATGAGTACATTTCTTATTGAGCATTGTTGTCTCTTCCTTTGTTTTCTCCCTACTACCCTTCCCTCCCATCTCCACAACTACTTCCCCTGCCAAGATCAGTGACTTAATTTTTTAAATTTTGGCTTGGCACGGGGTTTGAACTAAAGTAGTGTCAACTCTGCACCTTCCCTCACATTGGTATGGATTTACCAAGACCCTGAGTTCAAATCCCAGGATAGGAAATAAAACTAGCAGAAATTCCAAATCAGGGAGCTTTATTTTTTTAATTTAGTTAAATAAATAAATAAATAATTTATTTATTTGTTTGTTTGTTTGTTCTTTTTTTGCCAACCACGGGTCTTGAACTCAGATCATGGCAACACCGCCTAAGCTTTGATATCCCTAGGCTGGGCTGCAGCCTATGGACCCATAGCCAATCCTGGGATTCCAAGCCAAGAGGGCTTGCAGGAAGAAAAAAAAATTGGAACAGCACCAAAAGTAGTGAGCTGCAGAGGGTTGGGGGGGTTATAATTTTTTTCTTTGCGGGTGACCCAACTGGTTCTGAATGACACAGCTGCAAAGTGGACCTGACCTGCCATTGCTGAAGGCTGGCGGGCTATCAGGGAAGCCATAGGCCCACCTGTCAACATAGGCCCCAGGTTCAAATCCCTGTCCTGACACCTACCAGTGGCGGAGATCCCAAGAGACTCGTTCCTATGTATAGGAATACTGATTGAAAGAGTAGTTCGTGCATTGGTTTAGTCTAAAATTGGATGCAAGAATCCTAAGATTCTGATTAATCTTAATTAATAGTTATTAAGCATGAAAAGAATAATGTTCCTTCAATGGAAGTATAGTAAATACCTAAGAGATGGTAGGAAAGTAGTAGATGTCATTCAATAATACATAGTCGGCTCTGGCACTTTTTACCAATATATACTTATTTGTATATCACTGTCTGTCTCTCCATGTATCATTGTTTTGGCCAAACCTGGGGCTCAATCTCAGCACCTGGGAACCACCTGACAGCTTCAATGGCTAGAGGCTGCCAGGCTCACAATCACCCATTCATGAATTGGGCCTGCTAGGCCCTGAATTCATATCCTAGCACTGTGAAAATTTAATCTTGAATTAAGAAGCCGAGTGTGACACATGTTTTCTTTTTCTGGGAGAGCCCTGAGTTTCAGGCATGATGAAGAACACATCTAAAAATCTAGATGCTATGTGATACGATATAAACAATATAATAAATGGTATAGGTGTCATCAGAGTCAATAAAATAAATGGTAAATAAATGAATAATACAAGAAATAAAGTGAATAATCACACAAAACATGGTATGGGTTCATTTTCCTAACATCACATTATCTGACCTTTTCTGCTTGACTCATACATATACTAGATATTGCAAATAAGGGAAACCATGGGACCTGTGTTTCTTTGGGCTTGGCTTATTTCTTTGTTGCTTTGTATGTCCCTTCCCCACAGTATAACCCCTGCTTTCACTATATTTGATGTCGGTATAATTTGTGGAGGAGATGGGGAAAAACATGTCATTTAAGGATACAGGTGGACCCATTGCAACAATGAGAAGTATAAGTTTTCATGTCGAAAACGAACTTTACAACTTTGGTGTGGGGGTGGGGGTTGGCGGGGAGAATTAGGTGGGGGGACGGAGGGAGGCTGGAAAGAGATGTGAAGGGTAAACAAAGGAGGAGGCTGCAATGCTTGATAAGAAATGTACTCATTATCTTGCCCATGTAATTGTAACCCCTCTGTACAGTATGTTCACAAAAAAAAATATATATATATATAAAAACACGGTATGGACTGAACATCTATATGGAAGTATAAACCCTACTACACCAAACACGATATGGACTGAACATCTGTATGGAAGTATAAGTGCTATCTTTAAAATGTATATAAGGAGTATGTTTTCCAGGCCTGAGGCTTGAATTCAGCCACCATACTAAGATGGTATGGAGGGAGATCCCGAGATATTAGTTTATGGAACTAGGAAGAGTCATGGAATGCCATTGATGTCATCTTTGAGTCAGTAGTTCATGCGTGATGGAAGTAGGAAATGATAGGCAAGAATCATGGGGTATTGTTTATTTGCAATGAAGATTTGATGAAGCATGACAATAATCATCAGTTTTGAAACGGAGGCATCAGGAAAGATCCAAGAATCCGTAGTCATACAGTAGATTTGATTCCATCACAGGTGGCCATCTCTCCTACTCTATACAAATATGTACTTATTTGCTTATGAATGGATGACTGTTGTGCACCCTTCCGCTACTCCCCCACCTGGAGGCTCAATCTCAGGTCCTGAGAACGGCCTAGCTCCTTAGTGGCTCACAGGCTGGTATGCTCACGTGGACCCATTCACCTCTTGGGTCTGCTAAGCCCTGAGTTCAGACCCCAGCACTGCCAAAAGAATCATCCTGATGTCAGAAGCCAATCGTTGCACCTGTTTTCCTTTCCTGTGCAAGTTCTGGGTCTCAGCTAGGATGGAGAATGCATGGGTCACCCTGTGGCCATGGGAATTGGTTGTCATCCATGTCAGCGCAGTTATACCTGTCATCATATACTCAAGAAAATACACACTACATCCATGAATAGCATATAAAATAGAGAGAATAACTACACTAAGTGATCGATGCAGTCCACACACAGATGTGAATATACATTCCATGTTTCAATGATGCATTGATGTCTATTGTGGCCTCCCTGGGGCTCGATTTCAGTTCCTGGGAATGGCCCAGCTCCTTCATGGCTCACAGGCTGGAGTTCGCACATGGACCCATTGGCTAGTTGGGCCTCCTAGGCCCCAAGTTCAAATCCCAGCACTGCCAAAAATTCATCCTGATGTGAGAAGCCAGTCTTTGCACCTTTTTTTTTTCTGTGCTGTGCATGTTCTGGGTCTCAGCTAGGATGGAGAATGCATAGGCAACTCTCTACTTATGTGAATAGGTTGTCATCCAGGTCAACACAGTTACATTTGTCATTCTATACTCAAGAAAATACACAGCACATCACTGAATAAGGCAAAATAATGAGAATGACTACTCAGAACGCAAGGTACTGCCCACCCATGTATGGAAATAGAGTCCTCTGTCTAAATTGGGAATTTATAACTATATTGGCCCTCACCCTGGGGGGCTCAATCTCAGGTCCTGGAAACGGCCAAGCTCCTTAGTGGCTCACAGGCTGGTGTGCTCACCATGTCCCATTCACCAATTGGGCCTGCTAAGCCTTGAGTTCAAATCCCAGCACTGCCAAAAGCTTCACCCTGATGTGAGAAGCCAATTGATCCATCTGTTTTCCTGTTCTGTGAAAGTCCTGGGTCTCAGCACAGATGGAGAATACTATATAGGCAACTCTATAGCCATGGGAATAGGTTCACATCTATATCAGCACAGTTATATCTGTCATAATACTCAATAAAACATACAATACATCCATGAATAAGACACAAAATAAAAAGAATAACTACACTGAATGCAAGTTGCATAACACATCTGTAGGTAAAGATAAATCCTATGTTTAAAAAAGATGGGCTTGTTATTTTGTCCAGTGCTGGGGCTTCAAATCAGGCCTGGGACCTGGCCTGACATTCTAGTCTTCAAGGATGGTGAACTTCCCCTTCCACCACAGTTCAACAGAGCTACCCAGACCTGAATTCACATCCCAGCACTGACAAAAGTTTCATCCTGATGTCAGAAGTCATTCGTTGCAAATGTTTTCCTCTCCTGTGAAAGTCCTGGGTCTCAACTAGGATGGAGAATGAATGCATAGACAACCCTATAACCATGGGAACAGGCTGTCATCCATGTCAGCACAGTTATACCTGTCACCAATAAAATACACAATACCTCCATGAATTAGGAACAAAATAAGAAGAAGAAGTGCACTGAATGCAAGATGCTGCCCACACATGTATGTAAATATAGATCCTATGTTTAAATTATGAATTTATGACTATCTGGCCCTCTCTGGCACTTGATGTCAGGTCCTGGGTATGGCCTATCTCCTTCATTGCTCACAGACCTGTGTCCTCACCTTGACCCTTTCCTCAATTGGGCCTGCTAGGCTCTGAGTTCAAATCCCAACACAGCCAAAATATGAATCCTGACATGAGAAGCCAATCGATTCACCTATTTTCCTGTCTTGCGAATGTCCTGGGTCTCAACTAGGATGGAGAACGCATAAGAAACCCTATAGACATGGTAATAGGTTGTCATCACATGTAAACACTGTTATATCTGTTACCATACTCAGTAAAATACACAATAACTCCATGGATAAGACACAAAATAAGAAGTACACCGAACACAAGATGCTGTCCACACATATATGTAAATATAGATCCTATGTTTACACAATGAATTTATAAATATTGTGGCCCTCCCCTGGGATCAATGTCATATCCTGGGAATGGCCTTCCTCCTTAGTTGCTCACAGGATGGTGTGTTCACATTGACCTATTTGCCAATTTGCTAGGCCCTGAGTTCAGATTCCAACACTACCAACAATTGGATCATGGAGTAAGAAGCTGAGTGTGAAACTTGTTTTCCTTTTCTCTGAGAGTCCTGGTTGTCAGGCATGATGGAGAGCATGTCTACAAATCTAGATGCTATGTGACAGGATGTCATTAATGTAATAAACGGAATGGGTGTCATCATAGACAGTAAAATCAATGGTAAATAAATGAATACAACAATAAATACAAGGAACAACCACACCAAACTTGTATGAACTGAACATCTATAGGTAAGTACAAAGCCTATCTTTATATAAATAGCATGTTTTCAAAGGCTGGGGCTTGAATTCAGGCCTAGTGAACAGGCCTGAAGTTCTTATCTTCAAGTACGGTGAGCTTCCCCTTCATCCACTGCAGATTTACCCAGACCCTGAGTTCAAATCCAAAACCTGGCAGAATAAATGATGGGAATTGCAAGCCAAGGAGCTAAATTTATTTTATTTTATTTTTTCCCAGAGCGGGGCTTGAACTCGGGTCATAGCAACTCTGCTTCAGCTTCGATCACCTTAGGCTGAGGTGCAGCCACTGGACCCACAGCTGAACCTGGGATCCTAGATCCCTAGGCCTTGAAGGGAAAAAAAAAATCACAGGAAAAATGTGGCAAGATGGTCTTTTTATGTTTTCTTCCTTTGTGAGGTGACCTTCCTGGGTTCGAATGATACTGTTGCAAAGGGTATTTTACCTTGCATTGCTGAAGGCTGGTGGACTATTGGGGAAGTCATAGGACCACGTGGCAACATAGGCCCTGATTTCAAATCCCCGACCTGACACCTACCAATGGCAGGAGATACTAAGAGACTCGTTCCCATCCATAGGAATGTTATCAATGTCACAGTTGAATGAGTTGATCGTGAATGATTCTCCTATAAAATTAGACAAGATGATTTCAGGAAGCTGATTGATTTTATTTAATATTTATGAAGCATTAAAAGAATACTATTACAGGAACTCAATAATTTCAGGACACTGATTTCATTAATAGTTTATTAAGGATGAAAACAATAACATTAATTACATGGAGGCATAATAAATACCTAAGAATTGGTAGGAATGTAGTCTATATAACTGAATAATGGATAGACATCTCTGGCACTCTATAAACATATATTTATTAGTGTACTGTCATCCGTATGTCAATCTGTTCATATTTTGTCAACCCCTAGGGCTGGATCTCAGGTCCTGGGAACTGCCTGTCAGCTCAATTTGCCCCAGGATGGCATATTGACACTCACCCATTCATGAATTTGGCCTTGTAGGCCATGAGTTCAGATGCCAGCACTCCCAAACAATTAATCGTGGAGTAAGAAGCTGATGGTGACACATTTTTTTTTCCTTTTCTGTGAAAGTCCTGGGTGTCAGGTATAAAGTGGAATACATATGCAGACCTATAATCCTATGTAATCAATGTTCTATGTGTCATAATAGTCAATAAAATAAACGGTCAATACAAGAAAATAAAAACAAGAAAGAATAACTATACTGAGTGTAATATGGAGTGAACATATGTATATGAATATAAATCATATATTTAAAATGTACATGAATAGGATGTTTTGTAGTGCTGGGGATCCAATTCAGGCCAAAGGAACAGACTTGAATTTCCTGACTTCAAGGAGGCAAGCTTCCCCTTCCCACACAGTGCAACAGAGTTACCCAGACAATGAGTTCAAATCCCAATCCTGGGAGAAAAAAATTGCCCCTTTATACTATGTGAGGTCCAATTCTTAGATATTTCATTCTGTCTCTATTTAATGAATGTGATTGTTTAAATGCTTAATGAAGTACTAACTAAAATCGATCAGTGTCCTAGGATATAATTGTGTATAATTTGATCCTAGAATCATTCAAGAACTACTCATTCAATCTTGACATTGATCACATTCCATTGGTAATCTTATGGATAAGAATGAGTTTCTTAGGATCTTCTGCCATTTGGAGGTGGCAGGACCAGGATTCCAACTGTGGGCTCCAGCTCCCACCACTTCAACTCGAGGATAGGGAACTCCCAGGTCTGTGCCAGAACATCAGCAAGACCAATGATTAGGCAGGCACCAGTGGCTCTCAGCAGTCCTCCTTGATACTTACAAGGCTGTGATAGGAGGATCATGGTCAAAGTCACCCTAGGCAGGAAAGTCCTTGAGATCCCTGTCCAACTTCAATGCCAACAAAGTCAGAAGTAGAGCTGTATGGGCTCCAGTGGTAGAGGGCTAGTCTTGAGCAAAAGTAGCTTACAGACTGTGCCCAGATCCTGAGTTTAAGGTCCAGGACTGGCAACAAACAGACATACACAACAATCTAAAGCTGATCACCCTCTTGTCCCCAACTGAATTGGACAGAGTTCCCTGGGAAAGGGGCTGTGGGAGCCAATGTCTTCACTCTGCCCATTCTGCCTGCATCACAGGATTCCAGCCACACCATTCTTTCATGGTTCTTTCTGACCAATGGGATATAAGAATGGTGGTCACACCCACATTCCATGCTGCCTGATAGAACTGGGATTCCTCTGTTGGTTGACACCACTATCAACAGTTGAGGAAGGTAGAGGTGGCTGAGTGGTGATCAAGAGACTCAAGCCATAGGAGGAGAGGCCTGGCTCAGCCCTGCCACTCACCTGCCCATGCCCCGGTCCCCTTCAGCATTCCACGTGGCATTGCATTTCAAACCTAGCACTGCTTGCTTGGACCCATGGCACCTCTTGGAGTCCTCAGGTGATGGCACGCCACAGGCAGGCTTGTGGCCCCGACCTGGTCCAGGACCCCTGTCTCTGCTCCAGGCCTGAGTATTTGCCATGCTACTGCCTTCGCTGCTGGAACCTAGTAGGAGCTGCCTCCAACAGCTTCTCCCAGCAGAACATGTGAGTGGCCTCTTCCTGAGCCCATACCCTGTGACCCCCACACCACGTGACCTCCCCTCCTGACTGGACCTCCAGCTCCCCCATGCCCTACAGTCTGGCCAGGTCTCTGCCACAAATGTGCCCCAGGGGTGGGGGTGGGAGTGAGTGTTGACCATGGGATCCCACCCCCATCCTTATCTGCCAGTGTCCCAGGAAACAGGGAGATGCAGGGATGGGTGAGGAGGGGGCAACACAGAGCCCCTGGCCTGGAGCAGTGGGAGCCACACAGCCACGCACCTGCACCCTTCCTCTTCCTGGTGGGAACCTGGTGGCTTTAGTCAGAGGTGGGGAGCAGCACCTCCACACCTGCCTTCTTGGGTCTTTTCCTTTTTTCTGGGGGCTGGGGGTGTTGGATACAGAAGATAGGTCTCTCTTGCTCTGTGGGCCTTGTCCTCTGTGCCCCATCACCCTTTCACCTGAAGAGAGGGTCCCAGAAAAGCCTAGTAGGGAAGTGAGAGTGCTGGGGGTCAGAGCAGAATGTGAATATCTGGGAGGAACACCCCTCCCCAAACACACATACACATACACCCAGCCTGTCCCCTCCCCCCAACTGTCAACAGTTCTCACAGAGTGATCACATTTCCCAGCTCTGCCAGCTTCTGCTGGTGCTCCCAGTTCATCTGGTCTCTTTGTCCTTCCCAAGAATCTGCCATGAGGCCCAGAAGCATGTAGGCTGGAAGTAGGGAGTAAGTCCATGCATGTAGCCTTTAGGACCCCATCCATTTCCCCAACACAGCCCCCACCTCAGGTCAGACACCCCTCTGGGGTCACCATGACCCCCTGCTTGTTTCCTTTCCTGGCTCTGAGGAACCACTTGTCTCGGGACTCCTTCACCTAGTGTCCTGGCCTAGGGTTTTGGTGAATGGGGAGTCAAAGGTCTGGCCCTGGAGAAAGGGATAGGCAGGGTGGTGCTGCATCATTAGAGTGGTGCTCCCCTTGGGTGAGAGCTCCTGATTTCTCCAAGGGAACCCCCATGCTCTAGCTTGTACATTGTCCCAGATGAGGAACCAACAAACTCTGGAGAGGCACTGCTCTGAGTCTGTGTGTATGTGTGTGTGTGTGTGTGTGTGTGTGTGTGTGTGTGTAGTGCTGCATCATTAGAGTGGTGCTCCACTTGGGTGAGAGCCCCTGATTCCTCTAAGGGAGCCCCTGTGCTCCAGCTTGTACTTTGTTCCAGATGAGGAACCAACAAACTCTGGAGAGGCACTGTTCTGAGACTCTGTGTGTGTGTGTGTGTGTGTGTGTGTGTGTGTGTGTGTGTGTGTGTCTGTCTGTCTGTCTGTCTGTCTGTCTGTCTGTCTGTCTGTGTGTCTGTGTGTCTGTGTCTGTGTGTGTGCATGAAAGAGAGAGGGAGAGAGAGAGAGAGAGATATCATCTTCCTCCTTGTATAACCTGACTATGCTCAGGTGAGTGATCATTTGGAAAATTGCAGGTGCTGCATGGACGAGTCTTCTGTCACTGGTCTGGATTTGTGTGTGTGTGTGTGTGTGTGTGTGTGTGTGTGTGTGTGTGTGTGTAGAAGTGGGTTGCAATAAGGAGTCTGGGTCCTTTGGTAACTTGTGCCTGATACATTTGGGGGATGCATGGGCTTTGTGGCTGAGGTCTGGGGGCCTGGAAGTGTGAGACACTTGAAGGGGACTCAGCAACATTAAATTATAAGACCAAGGGACCTCTGTGCCTTTGAGCTGTCTACGCCTTTGGGCCTGGTTGGTGGCAGCTGGCGCTTGGGAGGACCTGGGTATGGGGCCCACAGGGGTTGGCTTCCCAGGGGGACAGAGAGCATGGCCAGCACTTAGTGTAAGGAGGTGAGCCCTGCTGGTATGGAGTGCACCAGCATATGTCAGACTCTGGGTTTTCTCATCTTGACTTCTGATGGGTGAGGCCAAACCTATTTTAAATCTTTTGCTGTGATCTTCATATCTCAGCCTCCTGAGTAGCTAGGATTATACGCATGAGCCTCTGGCACTGGGACTCTCGTTCTTTTTGGTGTATTAGGGTTTGAACTCAAGGCCTTAGGCTTGCCAGTCAGGTCTTCTACCACAGTAGCCAAGCCTTTCAGTCTTGGGCATTTCCAAGATAGAGACTCACTCAATATGTGCTCAGGCTGGGCTGGATCGTGGTCCTCTTATCTGTGACAGGCGTGCACCACAAGGCCTGGTCCTCCTTAGTTGGGATGGTATATATAGCGCCATGCTCAGTCATCGGTTTAGATGATTGTCCCAAACTTAGTTTACAGCAGCCATAAAGCTCTGGGTTGGGCCTCCACCATTGTACCTCAGTCTCCTTCTGGAATAGTTGTGAGGAAACAAGTGATCAATACAGGGGGATCTCTGGAGCAGGGCCTGGCACAGAGGGAGTGGCTGTCAGATACGGTTCTTGGCAATTCTGGGAGCATACGACAGGAAGATAACTGGGAAAGGACTCAGATGGGGCCTGTTATTAGTCGTGTGACATGTACGGGATTATGAAACAAAACATGGTTCTTTTTCATCCTTATCCTATTCCCATGAGGAAGGAGATCCTTCACTGTGTTCAGTTTTGTAGCTGGGGAAAATGAGGCACGGAGAAGACAGGTGACCAACTCATGACCTCCAGTTGACAGAAAGCTCAGCCTGACTTCTCTGCCATGGTCCCTAGGAGAATGAGTGGTATTCAGTACACTTCTTATGGTGGGAAGTCCACTTCTTGTCAGTTGTGGGGCTTGACTCTGGGCCTGGGTTCTGTCTTCGAGCTCCTCAGCTCAAGACTAGCACTCTACCACTTGAGCCACAGTGCCACTTCCAGTTTTCTGGTCGTTTTTTGGAGATAAGAGTCTCATGGACATTCCCACCTGGGCTGCCTATGAACCATGTTCATCATATCTCAGCCTCTTAGTTAGGATTATAGTCCTGAGCCACCGGCACCTGGCTTAATTGTAATTCTGGCTTTCTTTTTCTCTCTCTCTTTCTCTCACAGGAACTGGTTGAATGGGTGCTGAAGAGGTGGCCTAGTGTCCCCATGTGGCTGGAACTCAAGGTGGCCCTCTCATTCTGGAGGTGGGCTGTGGGTCAGAAACTGTCTCACTCAGCCTGTTGAACCAGCCCCATGAGGTAATCCCCTCTGTGCCCTAGCTAGACCGTCCAGCCTTATTGTCCATCCAGCCTTATTGGACTTAGTATTGTTTTCTATGTCCTTTTCTAGCAACTGGCCAAAATTATGATACATAGTTATGGAATGAAAATGTAATACCATCTTAAGAAAGCCATTTAGAGCTCTGGGAATGTGGCTTCATGGTACTGTGATTGCCTGCCATGCATGAAAACCTGAGTCCAATTCCTCAGTACCACATAAACAGAAAAAGAAACACTGGAAGTGGTGCTGTGCCTCAAGTGGTAGAGTGCTAGCCATGAGAGAAAGAAAAAGCCCAGGAATAATTCCCTAGCCCTGAGTTTAAGCCCCAGGACTATAGAACTGGCAAAAAAAAAAAAAAAAACCAAAAAACATAAAAAAATTTAGTTAGTAAATGCAAAATAAATAATCCATACTTGGAATATATATTGCTTCTTCCATACTAATACCTGACAATACTCCCTAATTCATGTACTTTACCTATATTAGGATACTGTGTTGAAAAAAAAGTTTTGTTCATTAGGTCACAGCAATTAATGCTAGAATGTGCTTAGATGTCAGGTGAAGATTAATTCTGGAAATTCAAAGATTCCAGGCTTTTGAGTGATCACTGCTAATCACAATGAGAAGGATAGTCTAAGTGAGATTTGGAAATCTTTTTGGTCAGTCATGGCACCAAAAAGGCAGAGGCAAATTATCAGTTGGGACAAGAGAAGGAATAACTCTAGATGGAAGGAACAAATGATAGTAACTAATGCATACCAGAAACCTTTCTAGGGAACCATTTTTGGTTATTGAAGAACTAGTTATCAGCCAGGCTTATTCTTCATTGCCTTTAGCATTCTAAATCTCTTAGGCTAGTTCTTAATCTCTGTGTGATAAATGTATCTCCTCCTATGCTGTTTTTCCATATCTGATCTCTTTTGCTTTCTAAAAATCACAGTCTTTCCTGATACTAAATACACCTACACAGATGGCAAGGGGTTGCTAATGTAAGGGTCCCATAGCTCATGAGTCATTAATGTAACAAAATGGAATAGGAGGACTTATTTATTGCTACCTCAATTTTTCTGAAAGCTGCCATGTCATCATTTGATTCAAATTTCCATTCTTTGTCTACATAGTGTCATTAAGTGCACTAAATGGAAATATGAGCTGGGTGCTGGTGGCTTAAGCCTGTAATCCTAGCTAATCAGGAGGTTAAGACCACAGGATTGTGGTTCAAAGCCAGCCTGCTCTGCAAAGTCCATGAGACTTTTATCTTCAATTAACAACCAGAACCTCAGAAGTGGTGACATAGCTAAAGTGGTAGAGCACTGAGCTTGAGCTGAATAGCTGAGGGACAGCACCCAGGATCAGAGCTCAAGCCCCACGACCAACAAAAAGTACAAATATGACTTTAAGTTTCCCCAAAAGGAAGGACAAGGTCAAGAGTAATCTTCCAAAGCAGAAAAAAATAATACCAAAATAATACAGTGCACTTACTTTTGCTGAGTTATTTAAGTTATGGTTTCTTGGCTGGACATATTCTCTTCTTTTAAAAATTGTCAAATATTAGCTTTATAATAAACTTCATTTAGTATTTCTTGGTTCAAAACAGAAGTCTTGATACAGTTGATGTCACTTGGCTTTTTTTTTTGCTAGTCATGGTCCCTGAACTCTGGGCCTGGGCACTGTCCCTAAGCTCTTCAGCTCAAGGCTAGTGCTCTACCACTTGAGACACAGCACCACATCCAGCTTTTTCTGCTCTTGTGGTGCTGAGGAATCGAACCCAGGGCCTCATGCATTCAAGGCAAGCACTCTACTCCTGAGCCACCTTCTCAGCCCATCACTTGGTTTTCTTACTATCTCAGTTCAAAGCAAACCCAGGCAGGAGAGTCTGTCAACTTCTCATCTTTAATTAACCACCAAAAAGTCCAGAAGTGGAGGTTTGGCTCAAGCAGTAAAGTACTAGCTTTGGGGGCAGGTGGACAGGAAAGACATCTATTCAGGGACATGGTCCAGCCTCTGGGATCAAGCCCCAGAACCAGCACAAACTGAACTAACAACCAACCAAAAAAAAAAAAACAGGTATTTCTTTGGGACCCTCCTTAAAGGAGAACTGGTCTGAGAAGAGACTGCTTTTGCTGATTATACTCACTGGATCCTGCTTTTGTGGAATCCTTATTGCTACGGAGAACTCAGGACCAGACTAAAGGAATGGATAACTAAATCCTGCAACAAGAGAATCATCTCAGGAGTGAAATATCCATCCATAAAGCACTTTAAAATCTCCGTGTCTTTTTTTTCTTTGCAGTAGAACACTTTTAAAACTACGTTATTTCCTTTTGTTCTATGCTGGCCCTCAAATGGCACATTATTTCCTTTTGTAATACTCTCGACCAGAAGTTTACAAACAAGTTTTATATGAGTAAAATACACACTCGAAAAGTCAGGGACAGAGTTTCCCTCAATCCTTGGATCCTTTTCTTGTACAGTAAAAAGGAAAGCACAAATTAACTTGAACTTTGTCATACCTTTACATTCAATTCCTCTCCTGGGATCAGTTTCCACCTTCAGTAATAGTTACTTCCTGTAACAATTTATGGTGCTGCTTGAGGTATAATGAATGTTTGCTGGCTTCATTGAAATAGCACAAGGACACCTTTGGTCATCATGTAGCAGTTTTTCAGAGACAACTTGGTAAAGAGAAAATATGAAATTTAAATTGCTTATAAATACATTATCCATGAGTACATTGAGTTCAACCATCATAAGTGCTCTGTAAATTAAGGTGAATTTTAAATGGGAAGAAGATTCTCAGATCATTTTTTTGTGAGTGTATGTGCTGTGCATTATTTTCCAAGTGTACAAGAGTTAACAATAAGAGAAACAATAGCAATAATAGGAGAAAGAGAAGTTCTGCGTTTAAGGGTTCAATACAATATAGAAGACTCTACAAATAAGACAACATTGAAACAATGAAGCCAAGTTCAGTATGTAGATTTACAGAAGTGATATAGAGAAAGCATTTCTCCTAAGTGGAACATGAAGTATGAGGCCACTCCCTTTCTAAATCACACTTCAAATCATGCAAATTTGTAAAAAGTAGAATAGAAGAATGATTCTGGTTCCATGCAAGTCAGATATAAGAGAATGGACTTAATGGAAAAAAGTCCATCTTGAAAGAGCAGGGATTATACTAGCAATGAACCTGGAGGCAAAGATCATATTTCTTTTTATTTCCTATATATATATTTACATATGAAAATATATAGTATATATAAATAAATATAGGTATATAAATATATATAAAATATATAATACATAAATAAATATATATAAAATGTATATAAAATATACATAAATAAATATATATTTATATATTATTTCCTATATATATAGGAATATATATATATATATATTGTTGGTTGTGGCACTTGAACCCTGGGCGCTGTCCCTCTGCTATTCAGGTCAAAGCTAGTGCTCTACCACTTGAACCCCAGTGCCACTTCCAATTTTCTTGTAGTTAATTAGAGAAAAGTGTCTCCAGGACTTTCCTACCCGGGCTGGCTTTGAACCTCAATCCTCAGATCTCACCACCACCCAGCTTAAGATCACATTTCTAACAGTGTACATTCAGCATATGTAATGTGTATGTTCATCTATCTTTATAAGAATTTTTGAGTAAAAAATCTGGGCTACAGGTTAGACTTCACACTCACAAAAAATGTTTGTAGTTTAAAAGTTGATACTCCTGGAAAAATAAAACTTAAGAATGTGAAGGAGTCTGGGAAGTTCAGTTTGCATCCAGCCTGGGAAGAGCAGTCTTTGAGACACTATCTATAATTAACCAGCCAAAGTTGCATTAGAAGAGCAGTTCAAGTGATGGAATACCACTCATGAGCAAATTGTTGAATAAGAGCTTGAGGCTTTTGCATACATACATACAAGCATACGCTTACACACAGAGGCACTTATATGTGCACACATGAATACACAAATGAAACAACTCTCAGAATATGTAGAAAAGTTAGAAAGCAATAGAAAATATGTCCTGAGTAAAACTAGAATCATGTGATAAATTTTAACATTAAAAAGTCCTCAAGTGAACTTTCTTCAAAAAAGTTTGAGACTATTACATAGGTAGGGGCCAGAGATAATAAGAAAGTCAAGTAATCATTATTAAAGTGATCGGATCCATGGAGGAATGAATCAGAGACCCCTGCATGTGCATCTGAAAATGTTCATATCCTGTGTCAAATGTTAGAACATCTTTCAAAATTGTACATAAACAGTCTGAGCATTCAATGGATAAGATCATCAGAGAAGTTCAGAATTGCTAGTGTGTTTCTAGATTAAATAAACCAACAAACAATGGCAGGGCAATGTGATACAAGCCTGGAATTCTAGCACTCAGACTAAGACAGGAGATTAGAGAGTGGAATTACATAGTGATACCTTCCCTGGACCAGATAGTATAATTTTGTCTCAATAAAACAAACCAAATTACAAGAAAGAAATACAGAGTTTGAAGTTTGGGCTAATTTTGTCATTATGTTTTGAGAAGTCAAGTTTCCTATTGAAATGCAACTGATATATAATCCTCAGTTGTGTTTTAAATGATCTCTTAATTACAGAACATTCTTAGATGTAAAATAGCTCATGATTCCCATCCAAAATTTGAAAAAGTAAGTAAGCGTCATTCTGTTGGATGCCAAAGAAATGATGAAGGTTTACAAAACTTAAGCCTGGAGAAATAGCACAGTTTGTCTAATGTAGGACTTTGTGGACCTTGCAAAATTAGAATTTAGATTCAAAATAAATAGTTTGTTTTTTTGTAATTCTATATTTTATAGGATACTACAAAATTCTTTTTAAGTAGAGGTCTTAACTGACAAATTCACAAATCATTCTGGCATTCTATTTGCCTAGAATATTCTTTCAAGAGAGTTATAATTAGAACTTAGTTAATAGATAATTCCAACAGTTCATGTATAAAATGATAATGTGAATAATCTAGACAGAGTTGCCAACAAATGGATGATATTAATTTATAAATTTAGAAAAAGCATTTTTTGAGGATTTGGTATGACATGGTATGAAGAGAATAATTGTGTGACATCTTCTTTCTTCTACCTATATGTTACACAGGAAGCAATTTCCTTATGTGCCTCTGTATACAATGAGAAAAATGCTAGGTTTGGGTTCATTTTTATTTTATTTTTGTGGGGGGGGTCTGGTCATGAGGCCTGAACTCTGGGCCTGGGTACTGTCCCTCAGCTCTCCAGCTCAAGGCTAGCGCTCTACCACTTGAGCCATAGTGCCACTTCCGGCTTTTTTTCTTTTTTCTAATGTGGTGCTGAGGAATCGAACCCAGGCCCTCATGCATGCAAGGCAAGCTCTCTACCACTGAGCCACCTTCTCAGCCCAATTTTTGTTTTTGTTTTATTGGTTTGACCTAGGGCTTGAAATCTGGGCTTGGACACTGTCTCTGAGCTCAAGGCTCCTGCCCTACCACTTCAACCTCAGTGCCACTTGTGTCTAGCTTTTTCTGAGAAGTTTATTGGAGATAAGATTCTAAGGGACCTTCCTGCCTGGATGGGTTTTGAACCATAATCTTCTGATCTTAGTATCCTGAATATCTATGATAGTTAAAAAAGTATAAATATAAATAATATTTGCAAGTGTTCTGATCTCAAGAATACCACTGGGGGAAAATTGATGCAACTGAGTTTATTGTGGTGCTCTTTGCAGAATAAGGGCATCACAATACCAAAGGTGTAGTATTTTTTCACAGTAGAGATAAGCTATTCATGATGTGAATTAAGGGAATTTTAAGGTGCACCTTACAAGTTGGAAACTGTAGGATGACTTTATGGCATAAAGCTTGGAATTGCTTACTCTTGAAGAATTATTACAGATGCTTCATAGTTTTATCCTCTACCAGAATGTGGCTATTTTTCTGTTGACTTCTCAATCTGTAACACCCCATTGGAAACTGCATCTATTGCAGAATTATATAACATGAAAACAAGTAATGTTTTGAATCTCTCAGGTATGGAATGTTTAGAATTTGAAAATGAGTAGTTATTAGTCATAGGAATTTTGAAGAACACATATATTCTGTAATAAAAACTTATTTAATTTTAAAAGTTATGGGTTTCCATAGAATTAAACTGTTTTCGATTTTATGTGTGTGAAAGCGCTAAATTTATTTTTTCCAAAATATGCAAGTATATTGTGAAAATATTGTCTAGTTGGATAACATTCAAGTTGATGACCTTCTGATAAAGAAAGGGTAATTAAATCAAATTAGATGCCAAAGAGTACTGATTTTTAAAATTTTACTATATAAAAAATAATATTAAATATACCAATACAGTGAAATTTTATTTTATGCAGCTTATTTTTTAAATTTAATTTGTCAAAATGATGTACAGTCGGGTTTCAGTAACTGTAAGGTAGTGAATACATAACTTTTCAAACTTGTTACTCCCTCCCTCACTTTTCTCACAGTTTTCCTTCACCTCAGTACCCCTCATAAGTTGTAATATATATTCCCAACATACTGTCTTGTAAGTATTACTAATGCATTGGTTTGCCCTTTGTCATTTGTGTCACCATTGTGATGTTCCTTTTCCCTTCCCTAATAAAGGTTAATGTATACAAAATATACAGGGTACCAAAATCAAATACAGCAAGGGTTAAACCAGAGGGGAAAAACCAAAGAAAATAGAAATCACATAATACATAAAAAACAACAACCACAAATAAAAATCTCTGATTCCATATCTTGGAGTTCATTTTGTTCAGCATCAGCTTATGTGGTCATATATACGCATAACGAAGCCACTGGAAAATAATAGTTGCATGGACACTATATCATGAAAACAACATGTTAACAGTTTTTGATGGTAAAGGTGGAATTAGGATTGATGAATTCGCGATTCTGATAAAGGAATTTCAAAAGTTTTAAAATTATGACACGCATATTTTAATTATTCAAACTTTTTAACAACATAGCCTATTAAGAAAATTTAAAATTTCCTGGGAAAATAGGGTTTCATGCAAAGAAATCCATGGAGACTTAGTGGAGAGGGAGCAATGTGAGTGAAGATGGCTCATTTTCACACTAAACAAACAAACCTCAGAAACCTTGCTGTAAATCCTGTAGCTTCCCTTGAAAATTGTCCTTACCCAGGAAATATACTCTTACTGTGTGAAACAAGGTTATAGTGCAATTTAATTCAAATTTCTTTACAAAAAGACATCAAAATTTGTGAATTGACCTTTAATTACCAAACAGTAATTCTCTGAAAAAGATAATTTGGGTCAAAATATTTAGGGAGAAAGTGTACTCCACAATGAAAAAAGGTATTGGGTTTACACTTTTCTGTTTGTAATACTTTCCGCAATGTCTTTGCACGTGAAGCACTGAAACACAGAAAAAAAATCTGATTGGATACTTCAAACCAGTGATTTCACATTTCTAAGTGGCTCACAAATATAATATCCTTATTAACATGAGATAGCTTATTATATAAGCCAAAAAGTTTGGGTTCAGAAAAAAATTGAGCACATGGAAAAGATAAGAAATCAGTGTTCTTAGAAGCCCTAGCTAAGCAAATTGGCTTCAGCGGTGGAGGGAGGCCAAAACTTTTTGATATAGATTGTAATATTTTTGCTACCTAAAGTGATTTTACAGAGCCTATTTGGCTCACTACAATGCAGAACTGATTGAATGAAGACATGAAAATAAATCCCACATCCAAACGAGGCAACTGCAAAGAGTTTTAAAGGAGAAACCATGAAGATGTAGCAGTGGGGGAGGCCTTATAGTCCTTCAGCTTCACTAGACTTGAAGCCAAGAAGCTGTGATTAATTGGAAATCAGGCAAGAGCTAAGATGAGGACATAGAAGTAGGACATAGAAGCATTGTCCTTTGTAACAGACACTGTCATCCAAGGTATGGATGATTTAACTTTATTCTCTTCCATACATCTTGTTGAGCAAATGCAAGACTAAGAGAAAAATAATCTATTGAAATAATTTTGCAAAGAATAACTTCACTGTTCCTGATATGGTATCTAAGGAGAGTCTTAAGAAAGAAAATAAATTGGAGTATTCTGCGGTTTCCTCTAAGCATCTTGTTAGCAAAATATATCTTTGAGGTTAGAAGTGATTGAACCAAAAAGTGGTGGAGTACTTATGTTTGTGGGCACTTTAAACACAAGAAGACTTTCTTTTTTGGGGGGGGGGTCCGGTCGTGGGACCTGAACTCTGGGCTTGGGTGCTGTCCCTCAGCTCTTCAGCTGAAGGCTAGCACTCTACCACTTGAGCCACAGCGCCACTTCCGGCTTTTTTTCTTTTTGCTTATGTGGTGCTGAGGAATCAAACTCAGGGCCTCAGGCATACAAGGCAAGTTCTCCACCACTGAGACACCTTCCTAGCCCAACACAAGAAGACTTTCAAGGTAAAAGAAAAAAGAAAAACAGATATCCAAATATTTGTGATCACAGTTTCTTGGACTGATTTTTTTGGAGACAAAGTTTTACATTAGAGTTTGTCCTGATTAACATCAATGTTGGGTTTTTATGGCAACCAAGTGCAGGGGTGAAGTTTAATGGTCTCCCTTGAACAAGTAAACAGCATGATTTAAAAAAATGGCAAATAATATTTAGTGAATTACTTTCACCAATTACTTTTCCAGAACAAAGAAGGAAATATATAACTCAAAATCAACTGACTTAAAAGTATGAAGAAAGAGTAGTGAAGAGAGATGAAAGAAAACTTAGAGGATTGTTTTCTCTCCAGCGGAGTAATGAGTTCGTGATATTTTTCTCTTCCATTCTATCTTCACAAGCTATCAAGTGTGGCTCAGGACTGGAGTATCCAGTTCAGTCAGAGAGAACTCACAGAAGGAAGATAACATTTGAAGCAGATGTAGTTGATTTATAACCTGAGACAATCTATTTAAATCTGTTCGAATTTCTCCCCTACCTCAAATGCCCTCTTTGAGTAGTTTTGTTTGCTTTTCCCAAGACTGCCCTTCATTAACTGCTTAAAATTTTGAGAGGTCATATTCATACTTTCTAGAGATTGCTGTTTGGTTGTAATTTTTGTGTGTTTTTTCACTGAATTTCAAAAGGTTGTGCAAGTGTGTTACAATTAAATATGTCCATCTAATTGTCCAATGCTCCTGGATCAGATTCACTCCTTCCATCATTGTCAACCAACTCCTTCTCCAAGATTTATTTCAGATTAACCACTTTCTTTATCACATGTATACATTGATATTCTAGCTGTACTTGCCCCTTGTTCTATTTTTCATTCATTCTATGTATTTACTATTATTCCATTCTGGTTTCAACTTCCTGATAGTCATTCTGTTATACTGTCTGTTAAAAGTTTGAAAGGTTTATATACATTCCATGGAGTTTCAATCCTGCATATACTTGAACTTATGTCAGCTTATATTTCCATAATTCATTCATCTGCAATAATAATTTGCAAGACTGGAGGCGTGAAGCACCTAGACATGATTTAATTCTCATCCATTTGGAAGATTAATCTTTAGTCAACAAGAAAGTTTAAAAATGGTTTAGAATGTATTCCAAACTACCAATTTTTATAAATGGCTTTGTACAATGGTGTGTGATCACTTTATTTTACATGGGATAATATTTTCTACTACATTTAAATTTTGAAAAAAGAAAATTAAAATGTACTATTATAGAGGAATATGATAGAAATAGATGACAGATTTTATGTTTGTCATATCTCTGATGAGTACTCATATTCAAGATTTACTATGTTAGACAGATAGGGAAAACATAAAATAACATATTATAAGGCAACTATTTGTGACTTTTTAAAATGTACCTTATTAAATGATGAAATTTACTTTATTAGCTAACGTTTGGGTTTGAAATATGGGAGGCTGATATATTTAACAAATTTTGGAAGGCATCTAATGAACAACACAAATGGTGGGTGGCACTATTTCTACAGTTTAATGAATGGTTGAACCTGATTGGCATTAGTGCTGGGTAAACAAATCAACTCTATTGTAACTCTATTGCCACTAAGTATCATCTATTTGTCAAATGTTATTTTGGCGAATGTGAATTTTTTTTGGAAGGTCGTGGGGCTTGAACTCTGGGCTTGGGCACTGTCCCTGCGCTCTTGAGCTCAAGGCGAGCACTCTACCACTTGAGCCACAGTGCCACTTCTGATATTCGAGTGGTTTATTGGAGATAAGAGTCTAACGGACTTTCCTGCCTGGGCTGGCTTTGAACCGTGATCCTCAGATCTCAGCCTCCTGAGTATTTAGGATTACATGCGTGAGCCACTAGCAAATTTGATTTTTCAAAGATTATTTGAAAAAGAATACACTTGGGGCTGGGAAGATGGCTCAGTGGTAGAGCGCTTGCCTTGCATGCCTGAGGCCCTGGGTTTGATTCCTCAGCACCACATAAGCAAAATGAAAAAAAGCCGGAAGTGGTGCTGTGGCTTAAGTGGTAGAGCTCTAGCCTTGAGCTGAAGAGCTGAGGGACAGCGCCCAGGCCCAGAGTTCAGGCCCCACAACCGGACCCAAAAAAAAAGAAATGTAAAAAAAAAAGAAAAAGAAAAAGAATACACTTTCAGGAGATTAAATATTTTGAGAATGGCAACATTTTTATACCACAGAACCAAGTTTTACTGAAGTACCAGTGTTTTTTTTAATTGTGAAAATACTGTTCAGAGGGATTAAAATTACATGGGCAAGGTAATGAGTACACTTCTTATCAAGCATTGTTGCCTCCTCCTTTGTTTCCCCTTCCCATCCCTTGGCATCCTCCCCCTGCCCCCCGACCCGATCCTCCCCTTCCCTCCTCCGCCCCCAGCACCAAAGTTGTAAAGTTTGTTTTCGACATGACAACTTGTACATCTCACGGTGTTATTAAGCACTAAGGATCTTTTCAATTAATGTTTTTTTCTGAATTACATTTGACTTCTAAGTCAAGTTTTCCTGGCCTTGATAGACCAATTGTGGATCTATCCTTCCACAAGCTATTTGTCTGGCCCACTTACACTGGACTGAAATCTTTCATTAATCATTAGGGGAGGGGTATTAAAAATAATCTTGTGACACTTTGTGATTTTGTTCACTCATATGGGCTGGTCATCTGTAAATTGAAAGTTTGAATTGCAGTACTTTCTCTTAGATTTTGTGATCTCATCCTTCATTTTAAGTTGACTTGCATTTCACTATTGCTTACTGCTAATTCCTGTTTCTCAAGGAATTGGGGCCCTGAAATATTATAGGAAATGAGAAATTGACATGACTCTTCAATTACTTTCTGTTGGCATGTTGCCTGGGCCTAGTTGAGAAGTCTTGACCCTGTTATCTGATGATGCAGGTAACTGGGACATAGGATCCTAGGACCCATACATCTTGCAGAAGAATAATATCTTTTATACATCATATCAGAAAAATTTGGGTATAATCAATAGGAATGCTTCAGAAATATGGAGAAAAACATTTTGGAACCAGTGAGTTAAAACAATAAACAGAGCAGCAGAGTAAAATCCCTTATAGATTAGAGGAAAACAACATTTTTTTTTACCATGTGAATTCAGAAGAACAAGAACACTTAGAAGGTATCACAAGTTTATGGTGAAGACATTACATTAATACTTTTTATATTCTAGTATGTATCCTAAACCTAATTATTTATATTCCAATTCTCTTTATTGGAATAAATAATTATCAATTTATTTGTCAAATTATCAATTAATTCTACTAAGTTTCACTGTGTGAAATATGAAATCAGCACATATAAATATAAAATATATAACTATATGTAATATAATAAAAAGGGCACATGTTTTGCATTGTTCTGTTGTGGTTAGGGTATCAAAGACAACTCTGTTTTAAAGTATTATTGCATTATCTGTACCTCAGAGTTAGGTAGAGATAGACCTAAAGCTTTACCATTTGTAGATTTACAGCCTGGAGGCAAGAGGAAACACTGTGATTAAAACATTACCAATTTAAGGCCTAATAATGAGGAGAAACATGAACTTCTCCTGGAGCTATGGAAATATTTGGTGATAGAAAGGCAGTAGTGTAAGTTCCTGCCTGGTTGGAAGGTAGACAGGCCAGACATCAGGAAATCATGCATATGAAGAATTTTTTCACCTTGGCGTTAGCTACTTTTGAAATGGTAGGTATAATAAACACTTAAATTTTGATAAAATACCTTCTAGTCTGAACAGTTCTGTCCGAACTGTTCATCTCTCTATGATCCCTTGTAACTAAGATTAGTTTTGTTCTAGTAAGACAAACTATGCTGTCAGGGTAGGATATTCTGGTTGGTCTGTTCCTACGTGGAAGAAGGATAAAGGGTAGACATTTGTGCCAGTAAGACCTCATTTGGGAAAATTTTAGCTGCAGAAGTTTAGAAGTAGCTCTTAAGCAGGGCTTACTTTGAATCTATTAGCTCCACAAAGCTAACTCATTTACGTAAATAAGTACTTGAAAAAGTCATCACCTTAGGACCTAGCTATAAGTGCTTCAAAGTATGATCAAATCTAAAATGAAAAAGACTTAAAATTGTCATTGACAAAAAATGCAAATGTGAGCAATCAACCGAACAATATAATTTTTTTCCCACTATATACATTATTTTAGGGAAATAAGATCAATAGTATTGTTAGGAACAATAAGGTTTCCTTGCTACAAATAGGCACCCAAGGATATAAGCCTATATAAAGATTGCATCATTAACTACTTAAATTTAGAGGATACTACATGCTTCAGCAGCACGTATACCCAAATTACAACAATGCAGAGATTAACATGACACTTGCACAAGGATAATATGAAAATTGGTGAAGTATTCCATGTTTTTCATTCTTCAGTTGCAGAAATGAAAAACAGTTATTAAAAAGTTGATTACAAAATTATAAGTGTAACAATATACGCAAGTGTTAGAATTAAACATTAGTTTGACATCAGTGTATTAAATCTTCACCTTAGAAAGGCCTTTACATAGAATAACCTTTACAAAACTTTTGAAATTAGTTAACATTGTCATTTTATCCAAAAAAAATATACTACTATAAGAACCTAGAAAAAGGGGCTGGGAAGGTGGCTCAGTGGTAGCGCTTGCCTTGCATGCCTGAGGCCCTGGGTTTGATTCCTCAGCACCACATAAGCAAAAAGAAAAAAGTCGGAAGTGGTGCTGTGGCTCAAGTGGTAGAGCACTAGCCTTGAGCTGAAGAGCTGAGGGACAGCGTCCAGGCCCAGAGTTCAGGCCTACGACTGGACCAAAAAAAAAAAAAAGAACCTAGAAAAAAAATAATCTTAAATTTTCTATATGGAATACAATCTGAAAGGACACATTTATTAATGAATATATATATTATAAAACAATGTTGAATGCAAAGTATATCTAGGAAAGAATGAAATAGATTATGGATATTATGCAAACACAGAATATAGAATATTTTAAAATATACTTTTTTCAGACCAGAAGCAGAAATATCTTTAGTTTCTGTACTACTCATTTCAACAGATAAGATCAAATTATTTCTGATTAAAAAATCACAAACTCTGCAGAAATCATTGTAGATGTACACAAACAACTCAAATATATTTGACATCAAAGTCAGGCAATTCACTTGGAAAAATTCCATGGAATTTTTACAGTAAGATATTGCTGTTATTTGAATTCTGAAAATATTTTGTATGGACACAAAGAGTGGACTGGCATTTTGATGTTTAAGAAACGTAACTGATAGCTATGCTAAATAATGCTGCAATAAACGTAGTTGTTTTGGTAGCTTTTGTATGGTCTTGTTTGATGCCCCTAAGTAGATGAATGGATTAAGAAAATAGAATTCTATGGAATGGAATTTTATTCCTCCCTCAGAAAGAATGTCATTGCCCCATTTGTTAGGAAATGGAAAGACTTGGAAAAAATTATATTGAAGTAAGCCAGGCCCAAAGAAACATAGATCCCATGGTTTCCCTTATTTGTAACTAGTATATGTCTGAGACAAGCAGAAGTGGTCAGATAAGTTGATGTTAGGTGAAATGAACCCCAAGATAAGGATTCAAATGTTTTTTTTTCTTTCTTTTGATTGTTTCTAACATATTTATAAGATGATTTCTTTGTTGCTTTGTATGTCCCTCCCCCACCGTATAACCCCTGCTTTCATTGTATTTGATGTTGGTATGATTTGTGGAGGGGAAGGGAAAAAACAAATTGTTTAAATAGGGATACAGGTTGACCCATTGCAACAATGAGATGTACAAGACGTCATGTAGAAAAACGAACTTTACGACTTTGGCCGGGGAGGAGGAGTAATGAGGGGGGAGGGGAGTGGGGGGAGATGAGAAGGTATGGGAAGGGGAAATAAAGGAGGAGGCAACAATGCTTGATAAGAAATGTATTCATTACCTTGCCCATGTAATTTTAACCCCTCTGTATGGTGTTTTCACAATAAAATAATAAAACTCAACAAAAAAAAAAGAAAAAGAAAAAAAAAGAGAAAAGAAAAGAAACTTAACCAAACCATTACAACTGAATAGAACAATTTGTACAGCCTTCCACAACTTCAAAGAGGTAGTGATACATACTTATCCTTTTGGTAATATCAAAGGCAGTTTCTTCCAAGTTGTTCTTCAGACCTGCTCAACAGAAGGAGATCCAGTGTATCTTTGCTATCTATGTTCCCAGCAGCAAGATGCAAGGGAGTCAAGAGGCGTTTAGTTTGGGCATTGGTATCTGCATCATGATGAAGTAAGAAAGACGCCACGCTGGTATTATTTCATGAGTAACCACTGTGCAGGGGTGTCCAGCCATTAACAATTATTGCATGAATATCTGCTGCTTGAGCCACAAACTCATGGGCAATATCTAAGTGTCCACTGTAGGCTTCCCGATGAAGAGGGGTATATTCAATGTCATCCCTAGTATTCACATGAGTGGCCTTTATGGAAAGTAGTCACCACACTCTAGTAAGCCGATTATTTTCAGCAGCCCAAAGAAGAAATTTGCTTGGATCCTACTCCAATTTTTTTCTTGCAATTGATACGATTCCTCACTTTTTCATTTTGTTCCTCATCTTCATCAGAATTGCCTAACTAGAGACTTTCAGTGCCAGTGAGAATAAGGTGTCCCTGTATTTCCCCAATAGTTTATAATGGTTGAACTTGTGAGAAAAATACAGTGAATTTTCTGCATCTGTTTATTTTCATGATGATTTATTTTCTCTTTTTCCATTTTTATTATTCCAAGTCATTCTAACTGGAAAGTAGGTAATTGATGGAGAGCAGAGGATAGATGTTCCTCCGTACTCAAAGGTACAGACTGAAAATGAAGATCAGTGTTGTTTTTATGTGCAGCTTCTTCTAGGAATGAGAAAATAGAAAGTGGCTCAGTGGTGGAGTGCTTGCCTTGCATGTATGAACAATGGCAGGTCATGTCCACCTTGCAGCCTTGTCATTCAGACCCACTTGCAAAGAAAAAGACATAATACCACAGCCCTCTGAAGCTCGCCACTTTTTGTGGTATCCTACTTTTTTTTCTTCCTGCAAACCCTCAGGGCCTAGGATCCCAGGATCGGCTATGGGTCCAGAGACTGCACCACAGCCTAGGGTGATGGAAGCTGAGTCAGAGTTGCCATGAACTGAGTTCAAGATGTGTAGTTGGTAAAAGAAAGAATAAATAAAAAAATAATTAATTATTTAACTAAATTAAAAAGAAATAAAGCTCTCTGGTTTGGAATTTCTGCCAGTTTCCTTCCTTAGCCTGGGATTTGAACTCAGGATCTTGGTAAAGTTGTAGCAATGTGAGGGAAGGTGCAGAGTTGCCACTACTTGAGTTCAAACCCTGTGTCAAGCCAAAAATAAAAAAAAAGTCACTGAGCTCGGCAGGGGGAGTAGTTGTGGAGATGGGAGGGAAGGGATGGTAGGGACAAAACAAAAGAGGAGGCAACAATGCTCAATAGGAAATGAACTCATTACCTTGCTCATGTAACTGTGATCCCTCTGTACAACATTTTTGCAATAAAATTGTACAAAAAAGAAACAATGTAGTGCTCAGAGAAGCACTTTGGGGATAAGGTAAAGATGTCAAAGGCTGTACAAAATTCTACACTGCTTTTTTTAAATGTTCTGTATAGAACTGAATGAACATATCTGCTTTCATTTAAAAAATTAAGCCACTGTCTTGGAACTGGGGCCAGTATTTCTGTAATTGCTGTGATTTGATCTCACCTTCCAGGTAACTCTTTTGCACCATGGGTGAAGGTGAATCTTACTGTCTTTGAGGAAAACAAATTCAGGCTAGAGTTCTGAGGGCCCAAATGAACGCCCTGAAATGGAAAAAAATATTTCTATACATGTGTAATATATGATATATACTTACATATGCATGTTTATTACATATTATTATTTTTATTATTGATTTTGTATTTTATTTTTTATTTTATTCCTTTATTTATTGTTTATTGTATTTAGTATTATTATACACATAATATTTAGTACATGTTTTACATCTATTATAAAATGATTCACAATAATTTAGGACATTGACTCATTTTCATTTATACTTTATTAAGTGTTGAAACATGATACATAATTAAATGGAAGCATTTGTCACAGTCTTCACATGTTTAGAGTCTCTCCCACAGATGAGCTTTGTCTTCTTTATCTTTGGACACCTTCCTATAGGGATTTCTTTAGATGATTTATGATCAGAGGCCTTTTCTTGAGGATAGGCAAGTTGAGGGATAAAATTGTAAGGGTGGGGCAAGAAATGTGACTTAGTGGTAAGGAGCTCGCTCAGCATGCATGAATGCCATGGTTTGAATCCTCGGTGCCACATACTCAGGAAAACCCAGAAGCTGTGGAGTGGCTCAAGTGGTAGAGCTCTAGTCTTGAGAAAAAGAAGCTCAGAGAGAGTGCCTAGGCCCTAAGATCAAGCCCTAGGACTTTCAAAAATAATAGGTCAGATGCTGGTGGCTCACACCTGGAAAACTAGCTTCTCAGGAGACTGAGCGCTGAAGACCACAATTCAAAGAAAGGCTAAGCAAGGAAAGCCTGTTAGACTCATCTTCAATGAATCACCAAAAGACACTGTGGCTCAAGTGGTACTGTTTGCTTTGAACTGAAGGGCTCAGGGACAGTGCCCAGGCTTGAGTTCAAGACACACAACTGGAAAAAAGTGAGGGTTAATTAAAGTACTTTTCCTATTTGCTAATTAAGAGAACTTTCTCTGGAAAATGAACGCTGATGTATACCAGAATTGGAGTCAGAGCTCAAAGTTCAAGTTTAGTAGATCCATATGCCCAGCCTCTGAGACTCTAGCATTATAACCTTGTGTCCTACAGGGTTCTGAAAGGTCCAATGTTGAAAGGGTTAATATGCTTCCCAAGCCCTTTGTGACTTGTAGTTACAATGTCATTACAGTTCTGAACCTAGCAGAGACTTAGTAGCTAACGCCCATCACCCTAGCTTAGGTCTCAAGATCACAGGGTGAAGCCAGCCAGAGTAGGAAAGTCTATGACACTCTGACTTCCACTTCTGAAAGGTCAGATATTCAAGAGCTTCCTGGGTTTCCCTTGGTGATGAGAAGTTACTTGCACTCTAATTGTTCTTAGAGTTCTCAAGCTATAGAAGCAGGAAAGAAACATTATTGACCCATCCTGGGTTCAGATGAAGTTCTCAGGATCCAAGCCCTAGCCCTGTTAGCAGGAAGAACTCCATTGTAACACTGTATTTGAAGGACAGAAAATAGTTGCAAAAGCCAGGCTAGGTGAAGAGACCAAGGTCTGCAGGATTAGGAAGCAGAATGTACACACTCAGCAGGGAAGTGAGCTGCAAAACCATTCATTCCAGACACAACCAGCAACGGGGGTGGGTGGGGCGGGGAGAACTTCAAACATTTGTTAGAGTTACACCAGGGTCAGGCTTTTCTCAGCCTCTTCACACAATGACTGATTAACCTTCCTCCCTCAGGTGAAGGGAGCCTCAAGCTATCTTTAGGTTACCAATAGAGAGCCAGTTTAGTGTGTGAGTGTGTGTGGGGGGAGGGGAGGAACAGAGTTGAAAACCCTGATCTCTGGTTTTAAGGAGTGGGTTTTTCACTCTTCATCTGTCAGATTTGAAGGCCCTTTTTCTACCTCGGTGAGTCCATTCTCCTTCCTTCATTCTGCACATCATTAATGCTAATCCCCAGTCCAAGGAGAGGCAGGGCCATTTCTCTTCTCTCTCCAAGCACTTTAGTTAGAACCTGGGTCTTCCCTCTTGGCTCTGGGGCCCTCAGCTGCCTGAGAAGTGGGAGAGAGACAGTCTTCCTGCTCTGTGGTTATGTGAATGTGATGCTGGTATCCTGGCACACTGCAGAAGGCCTCATGACTGCTAATTGTTCCCTTCTTCCCTCCTGACATGCACGACCAGATTCATCTATCATCTTTGTATCTATCTATCTATCTATCTATCTATCTATCTATCTATCTATCTATCTATCTATCTATCTATCTATCTATCTATCTATCTATCTATCTATCAATCTATCAATCTATCTATCTATCTATCTACCCACCCACCTACCTACCTACCTATCTATCTCTTTGCCAGTTCTTGGCTGAACTCAAGGCTTGGGCACTGTCTGTAGCACTCTACTACTTGAGCCACGGCACCAATTCTGGCTTTTTCTGTGTATGTGCTACTGAGGAATTGAACCCAGGGCTTCTTGCATGCTAGGCAATCACTCTCTCTCTAATCCACATTCCCAGCCCCCTCATATTTTCTTTTTTTTTTTAAATTTAATTTAATTTTATTTGTGAACATACTGTACAGAGGAGTTACAGTTACATGGGCAGGATAATGCATACATTTCTTACAAAGCATTGCAGCCTCCTCCTTTGTTTACCCTTCACATCCCTTCCCAGCCTCCCCCCTCCCCCCCTAATCCCAAACCTTCTCCTTCCCCCCCTTCCCCCCTTACCACCCCCTCCCCGCACCAACATTGTAAAGCTCATTTTGGACATGACAACTTGTACTTCTCATTGTTGCAACAGGTCCACCTGTATCCTTAAACAACTGGTTTTTCCCCATCTCCTCCACAAGTTATACTGACATCAAATATAGTGAAAGCAGGGGTTATACTGTGGGGGAGGGACATACAAAGCAACAAAGAGATAATCTTATAAATGTGTTAGAAACACATGCATGAAAGAAAAAAACATTAAAATACACATCTAAGGGTTCATTTTCCTAACATCACATTATCTGACCTTTTCCGCTTGACTCATACATATACTAGATATTACAAATAAGGGAAACCATGGGACCTACGTTTCTTTGGGCCTGGCTTACTTCACTTAATATAATTTTTTCCAAGTTTTTCCATTTCCTAACAAATGGGGCAATGTCATTCTTTCTGATGGAGGCATAGAATTCCATTGTGTATATATACCACATTTTCTTGATCCATTCATCTACTGAGGGGCATCTGGGTTGGTTCCATATCTTAGCTATGGTAAATAATGCTGCAATAAACATAGTTGTGCTGGTAGCTTTAGTGTGGTCTTGTTTGTAAACATTAGGGTAAATGCCCAAAAGTGGGATTGCTGGGTCATACGGGAGCTCTATGTGAAGTCTTTTGAGGAACCTCCATAATGCTTTCCAAAGTGGTTGAACAAGTTTACATTCCCACCAACAATGAAGTAAGGTTCCTTTCTGTCCACATCCCCTCCAGCATCTGTTGTTGTTAGAGTTCTTGATTTTTGCCGTTCTAACTGGAGTGAGGTGATATCTCAATGTTGTTTTGATTTGCATTTCTTTTATGGCTAGGGATGTTGAACATTTCTTCATGTGTCTATTGGGATCCTTCTTTCTTCTTCAGAGAAGTTTCTCTTTAAGTCTTTCGCCCACTTATTTATTGGGCAGTTGTTTCTTTGAGGATTTGTTGTTGGGGGGTTTAATTTTTTGAGTACCAAGTATATTTTAGATATGAGACCCTTGTCCGTTGTATGGCTAGTAAAGATCGTCTCCTAATCCGTGGGATTTCTATTGATCTTGCTAGCTATGTCATTTGCCCTGCAGAAGTTCTGCAACTTTATGCAATCCCATTTGTCCAACCTTTCTTTGATTTGTTGTGTTTCCGGGTCTCTATTCAGAAAATTTCGGCCTGAGCCAAGGAGACCTAGGGTTTCTCCTATTCCATCCTGTAATGTTTTCAGAGTGTCTGCTTTGAGTTCAAGGTCTTTGATCCATTTGGAGTTGATTCTGGTGCAGGGTGATATATAAGGATCTAGCTTTAGTTTTCTACATGTAGTTAACCAATTTTGCCAGCACCATTTACTGAAGAGGTTGTCGTTCTTCCATTCTATTGTTTTAGCTCCATTATCGAAGATTAGATGGCTATAGGTCTGTAGGTTCATTTCTGGGTTTTCAATTCTATTCCATTGGTCCTGAGGTCTGTTCTTATGCCAATACCAAGCTGTTTTGATTACGATGGCTTTATAGTAGAGTTTGAAATTTGGTATTGATATTCCTCCAGCAGTGTTCTTTCCATTCAGGAGCGTTTTTGCTATTCGGGGTCTTTTATTGTTCCATATGAATTTTTGGATTGCCTCTTCTATTTCCTTGAAGAATGAGGTTGGAATTTGGATAGGTATTGCATTGAATTTGTAGATAGCCTTGGGAAGTATTGCCATTTTCACGATGTTAATCTTTCCAATCCAGGAGCATGGGATGTTTTGCCATTGTTTAAGTTCTGTGTTGATTTCCTTTTTCAAGATTTTAAAGTTTTCATCATAGAGGTCCTTCACTTCTTTAGCTAAGTTAATTCCTAGGTATTTTATTTTTTGTGGGGCTTTTACAAATGGAGTTGCTTTCCTAATTTCAGCCACACTTTTCTCATTGTTGGCATACAGAAAAGCCATTGATTTTGGGGGGTTAATTTTATACCCTGCTACTTTGCCAAAGTTTTGAATCAGCTTGAGTAATTTGGGAGTGGAGTCTATGGGATTCTTTAAATACAAGATCATGTCATCTGCAAAGAGGGAGTTTTATTTCTTCTTTCCCTATTTGGATCCCCTTTATGTCTGCATCTTGTCTTATTGCTGTACCTAGGCATTCTAATACTAGATTGAAGAGAAGTGGAGAGAGTGGGCATCCTTGTCTTGTTCCTGAGTTAAGAGGAAATGGCTTTAGTTTTTCACCATTGAGTATAATGCTGGCTGTAGGTTTGTCATATACAGCCTTTATTGTATTGAGGAATGTTCCATGGATTCCTAATTTTTCCAAAACCTTCATCATAAAGGGGTGTTGGATCTTGTCGAATGCTTTTTCTGCATCTATTGAGATAACCATGTGGTTCTTATTCTTGCTCCTGTTGATATGATGAATAATATTAATTGATTTGCGTATATTGAACCAGCTTTGCATCCCTGAAATGAATCCTGTTTGATCGTGGTGGATGATTTTTTGGATGAATTGTTGAAGTCGATTGGCCAAAATTTTGTTGAGAAGTTTTGCATCAATGTTCATGAAAGAAATGTGTCTATAGTTCTCTTTCTTTGATGAGTCCCTGCCTGGTTTTGGGATGAGGGTTATGATGGCTTCATAGAATGTGTTCGGTAGTGAGCTTTCTCTTTCAATTTCATTGAAGAGGTGGAGGAGTATTGGTGTGAGCTCTGCTTTGAAGGCCTTGTAAAATTCTGCTGTAAAACCACCTGGTCCTGGACTTTTCTTAGCTGGGAGGTCTCTTATTGCTGTTTCTATTTCAATGCTTGATATGGGCCTGTTAAGCTGGTTTAACTCATCTTGGTTTACTTTTGGCATGTCAATATTTGCTAGGAAAAGGTCCATTTCTGTCAAGTTCTCAAACTTATTAGCATAAAGTTTTGAGAAGTATTCCCTTATAATGTTCTGAATTTTGGTTGTTTCCGTGGTGATGTTTCCATTCTCATCTCTGAGTTTATTAATTTGGGTGTGTTCTCTTCTTTTTCTGATAAGATTTGCTAAGGGTATGTCAATTTTGTTAAGTTTTTCGAAGAACCAACTCTTTGTTTTGTTGATTCTTTCTATAATTTTTTTGGATTCTAATTCATTTAATTCTGATTTAATTTTGATTATTTCTTTCCGTCTAATGGATTGGGGTTTATCTTGCTGCTCTTTTTCAAGGAGGTTTAGATGTGTCATTAAATTGTTAGTTTCAGATCTCTCCAATTTGTTGATGTAGGAGCTCAGAGCTATAAACTTGCCTCTGAGTACTGCCTTTGCTGTGTCCCAGAGGAGCTGGTAATTTGTGTGTTCATTTTTGTTGAATAGCATGAACATTTGAATTTCCTTTCTAATCTCTTCCATGACCCACTCTTGATTCAGCAGTGTGTTGTTCAGCCTCCATGTGATACCCGACTTTCTTTGGTGGATTTTGGTGTTGAGTTCTAATTTTATTCCCTTGTGGTCAGAGAGAATGCAAGGTATAACTTCAATGTTTCTGAATTTAGACAAGTTTGCTTTGTGGCCTAAAATGTGGTCTATTTTAGAAAACACTCCATGTGCTGCTGAGAAAAACGTGTATTCCGATGCTGCTGGGTGAAATGTTCGGTAGATGTCTGTTAAGTCTAGTTGATCTATGCAGCTGTTTAGATCTGCGGTTTCTCTGTTGAGTTTTTGCCGAGTTGATCTATCTAGTGGGGAGAGTGGTGTGTTAAAATCCCAACAGTTAATGTCTTTGGATCTATATGGGATTTGAGAGAAAGTAGTGTTTCTTTGATAAATTTGGGTGCTCCATTGTCTGGCGAATAGATATTTAGAATTGTAATATCCTCCTGAAGGAGAGATCCTTTAATTAGTATGTAGCGACCTTCTTTATCTCTTCTCACGAACTTTAATTTGAAGTCTATTTTATCTGATATTAAGATTGCAACTCCCGCCTGTTTATGGGGGCCGTTTGCTTGGTAGATTTTGTTCGAGCCTTTACCATTGAAAATGTGTTTGTTTTTACGGGCAAGATGTGACTCCTGCAGGCAGCAGACAGAAGGGTCTTGTTTTTTAATCCAACTAGACAGTCTATGTCGCTTAATTGGAGAGTTCAGTCCGTTAACGTTAAGAGATAGGACTGAGAGGTATTTGGGAGTTCTTGCCATGTTATCCACCTTCTTGGGGGCTGCGACAACTGGGTTCTTCCTATGGTTCTTGGATTCTCAGTTTGGGTGCAGTTTCTTGGCCTTTGTTGCGGTCTTGTTGGTTTTCTATGTGTAGGACATCTTTAAGAATCTTTTGTAGGGCTGGTTTGGTGGAGATGTATTGTTTCAATTTTTCTTTGCTATGGAAGGTTTTTATTTGGCCTTCAGTTATGAAGGAGAGTTTAGCTGGGTACAGTATTCTTGGTTGATAGTTGTTTGTTTTTAGGGCATGGCATACATCATTCCAGGCTCTTCTTGCTTTGATTGTCTCTGCTGAGAAATCTGAGGTGATTCTAATTGGTTTCCCTTTATAAGTGATTACCCTTTTCTCTCTGACAGTTTTAAGGATCTTTTCCTTGTTCTGAGTTGGTCCTGTGTGGATTATAATGTGGCGGTGGGATTTCCTATTCTGGTCTGGTCTATTTGGGGTTCTGAAAGCTTCTTGTATCTGAATAGGCCTATCTTTTTGTATGTTTGCGAAGTTCTCTGCTAGGATCCTGTTAAACAAACTTCCTAGACCATTAACTTCTGTTTCTAGGTGCTCCTCTACACCCATTATCCTTAGATTAGGCCTTCTGATGGTGTCTTCCAGGTGTTGGATAGATCTATCATACTTCTTGGACTTGTCTTGGATGGTTGTATGTTCTTTCTCTATAATATCTAGGCTGTCTTCAATCCCTGAGATTCGATCTTCTGCATGGTCTAACCTGCTGTCAAGACTCTCTACTTTGTTTTTTATCTCTTTTCCTTCTAATTGGTCAGCTTTGATGGCTTCAAGTTCTTTGTTGAAGCTCTGTTTTAGGTCTCGTATGAATTTCTTTACTTCCTTAATTTGGTGTTCAGTGTTTGTTCTCAAATCACTTAGTTGATTGGTCATGGTTTCTTTGGACTCCCATTCCTTCTGTTGGGTTCCATTCAGCATTCCCTTTGCGGTCTCCCTGACTTCCTTCAGCTCTTTCTTAATGGATTCCATGAATGCCTTTAGTGATCTTTGTGTGTTCTCTACCTGGTCTCTCAATTCCTGAATTACTCTTTGATTAGCTTCCTCCCGTTTGTGGGATTCTTGCAGTTCTCTTTCCTCCCGTTCATGGGATTCCTGCAGTTCTCTTTGAGTGTTGTCAGCCTGCTCACGCCATTCCTCCCTTTCTCTTTGAGTATTCTCAAGTTGTTCACGCAAATCCTGTATCAGTTTTTGAGTAGCTTCCTCACGCTTATGATATTCCTGTATAAACCTTTGGGATGCCTCCTCTCTCTCCCTATCACGCTCATACAGAGTCCTTTGTAAGTTGTCAAACTTCTCATTTATCATGTTTGCCACCAGTGTTTGTAGAGCTATTTGGGAACTCTCCTCTGGATTGTTCATTATCTGATCTGACCCCTGATTATCAAGATTGGGAATTGAGATACCCGGATTTGCCATTTTTCTTTTGTTTTTCCGGCTTACTCTGCCCATTTGAGATGAAAATAGCACCAGTTTTGTGCTAGAACACTATCTTAAGGCAACCATCAACCTACGTTTGCATTTATACAGTCAATAGTCTACAGATACAATCTAGTTCAACAGATACATCTATTCAATATCAAACAACTATATGTTAATGGGCTTCGAACCACAGAGAAGAATTTGGAAAACCAGAAATTTTTAGGGTTAGGGAGAGATGTGGGTAAAAATTAGGAATAGATTGGTGTGGGGAGGCACAGGGAGAGTTAACTATGTCCTAATCTCAATGCAGGAAATAGGTTGGGTAGGATGCAAGTAGAGAGGGAGAGAAAAAGAAGAAAGGGAAAGGGGAATGAAAAGAGACCAGAAAAAAAAATTAGAAACGTAAAAATTAATATAGTTATGGAGATTGAAAGACCATCTATTTAGAGAGGAATGTGAATATAATGAGAAAACAGGAGGGAGATAGAGGAGATGTGAAAAACTTAAAAAATGCTTAAAATATTATGTAGGTATAAAGAGGTAGTACTGCTATTAAGGAATTTAAGTCTCAGAGGTTTTGGATTGAGTAATAAATTTGTGGATTAAGTGTGTACACAATGGGGAATACGGTCTACTAGTTAACTATGGGTTTATCTGAGGATGTGCAGGACAAGAGTTAAGTCACATACAGAAAAACAAAAGAAAGGAAAAGGTGAAAAGGATAAGAAAGGGAGAAAAAAAAGATCAGAAGTTCAGTAGAGCTAGACAAAAAACAAAAAGATAATTAAGAAAGAAAGAAAAGGAGAGAGAAGACAAGAAAAGAAAGGAAAACGTACATTCACGTATTCCTAAAATAAAAATTGTAAGAGGGAAAAAAAAGTTACTGGAAAACAATTATTTTTTCAAAAAAGGCAAAAATTAAAGAATAATAAAAGTTTTAGAAAAGGAAAAAAATTTTTTATATATACAAGGTACCAAGAAAAAAAAAAAAGAAAAAAGAAAAGAAGAAAAAAAAGTTCTTTGATTTTTTTTTTTTTTTTTGGGAGGGGTGGGAAGAATCCTGTATCTCCCTTTTGTCTGAAACCAGCCTCTTGTTGGAGTCTCTGGTCAGCTTGAGGTCCTGTGGCTTGATTGGTTTTTTAAGTCAGTTTGTTCGAATAGGCAGAAAAATGCTCTGCTTTACCCAAGATTTTGAGATCCCCCTCCCAGGTTAGTTTAATGGGAGGGTGATCTGCTTTGAGAATCACAAAAGAGGGGTGATGAGGCTAGGTTCTGGTAGAGTTGAGGCCTTTCAACAAACAGTAGCTTTTCCCTGGGGCTATTTTGTGAAAAATTCACAGAGCCCACCCTGGAGCCATTCTCAGGGTTTCTGTTTTTCAATTGATTGTTGAGGCTGCTAGATGGAGAGGCAGCCTCTGGCTCTGGTTACCCAGTGAGGAAAGCCACTCCAATGGCTGGCACCTGAGCTGGGTGACTTTTCCCTGGATGGAGCTGAGTCTGGCAGGTCACTTCGCCGTTAAGTTCTTGTGACCTGCTAAATGACTCGTTTTATTCCAAGGCCTGAGTTGGAGCTAGCAGCTCCTCCGAGCTTTGTCGGTATCCAAGATGGAGATCACCAGTGCTGGGGGGTGTGGGGTGGCCTTCCCTCCTCTGCTCCCTGAGAAGGAGCGAGGACGTCGGGCTTCTACTCACGCCGAGTCTTGGCTCCTGGGTCGTCTCTGGTCTGCAAACTGCAGGATGAAGATGTCCGCTCCTTGTTGGTTCTTGCTGGTGTTGAGTAGAATCCGCTTGCCCGCTGCGTCTGGCTCCTTTGTCCCGGACTCTCTGTGTGAGCGCTCAGGTATGGCCGCGGCTGCGGTCGCCGCTGCGACCCTGCCGCCCCCGCGGCGGCTGCTGGCATGCGCTCAGATGTGTCTCCTTGTCTTGGCTTCCCCTCTCTTGTCTAACTCTCTGTCCTGTGATGGCACACTTGGTGTGATTCTCTGGCTTAGGACTGTTCACTGGAACTCTAAAACTGCTTTCTATGCGAGAGCTTGTTCAGATTCTAGCTTCTCCTCCGCCATCTTCCCGGAACTCTCCTTCTCATATTTTCTTAATGGTAGTTTTTACATAAGTAGGCTGCCATTTTTCGTCCCCAAGTTAATTTTTCTGAATACTGGTTACTTCTAAGAAACCTGATCTTGTCTTCCCCTGCTCGATTTGTGATTGTTCCTGTGTTGGCCTCATAATAAAATGTAAATAAACCCTGCTGAGAGCCTAAGTGTGTATCATATAAGGACACAGGCCTGGAACCCTGGAAGAGAAAAGTGATGGGCCTGAAATGAAGATTATGATGCAGTATGTGAAACAGGCATCTCTGAAAAATAAATCAGTAAATAAAAGCAGAAGCATTGCATATGGTCTGTTTGTAATCAGGGAGGTAATACACACGTAAGTAGGTAAGGCACTGATACATAACTTGGCCTTTTCTCTTTGAATTTTTTTTGTGGTCATCCCATGGCTTAAACTCAGGACCCTATGCAATTCTGAGTTGTATTACTCAAGGCTGAGGCTCTACCACCACCACAGCTCCACTTCCAGCCATCTGGTGGATAAAAATTGGACATAATCGCCTCCCAGGCCTTACTGCCTGCTCTGGCCAGTATCTCCTGCTTGGCTTTCTCTCTCAAAGCTGGAGCTCTACCCTCTGGGCCACTGCTTCACTTCTGGTTTTCTGGTGGTTTAGTGGAGAAAAGAGGCTCATAGACCTCCTGCTTATGCTGACTTTGGATGGCTATCTCCTGAGGAGGATTCAAGCAACTTTCCTCAGGGATTCACCGAGGAACCACTCCACACAAACCTTTAGTCTAAATCTCGAGAGGTACTAGAGAAAAACAGAAACTAGAATATGCTTCTAGTGTGTTCCAGATACTTAAGGTTGGAAACACTTATAATTATTAGTTCATTTTACAGGCAAAAGGAGCACTGCAGACTGCATGAGGATCATTCCAGCTTTCAATCCACTCATCCTGAGACAGTAAATTTACTGCAGCTCAATGCTAAGTGACCGAACTGGCATGTCCTGTGGACATTTGCTCCCGAATCCTGGAACACTCATTTCTCACTTTTGGCTGCAAACCTGTGACAAGAAGAGAAGATGAGGAGAGAAAATCGTTCTCAGAGAAAGCAGCTATAAAGAACATTGGGTAGTTTACTTATAAATTCAAACCAATGGAATGACCCTGTTAAGAAGTCAGCTTGTCCAGAGTAAAACATGAAGAAGGAAAGAAAGGGAAGTGACAGTGGCTGCTGACTGTAATCTCAGCTCTAAGGAGGCTGAGATGTAGAGAACCTAAGTTTGAATCCAGCCAGTATTGGAAAGTCCATGACACTGTTATTTCTAAGTCGTTTAAGGATACAGGTGGACCCGTTGCAACAATGAGAAGTACAAGTTGTCATGTCGAAAATGAACTTTACAAGTTTGGTGCATGGGGGGGGGAGAATTGGGAGGAGGTAGGCTGGGAAGGGATGTGAAGGGTAAACAAAGGAGGAGGCTGCAATGCTTGATAAGAAATGTACTCATTATCTTGCCCATGTAATTGTAACCCCTCTGTACAGTATGGTCACAAAAAATAAAAATTAAAATAAAAAAAAAAACAGATCACAGAAAAGCCCAGATGTGGGGCTGGACTGAAGTCTCTCTCATTGTCTGGACAAGCAGACAAAAGGCCTCAGTCCTGTACAGCTTTGTAGCAACAACTCCACATCTGGGCCAATTAGTGAGGATGAGTCTGTGTGTGCTCTGAAGGCCAGGAGAAAAAGGCCTCTTTGTACACCAAGCTATCTCTCTTCCGAGTGCTCTGTTTTGACAAGAAGCCTTCATTTGTGCCACCTCCCGTGGCAGGCCAAGTTCCCTGCACTTATCCTGCCTTTGTGAGACTATATTCCAGTGCTCAGATACAGTGCTCAATATAATTCAGAAGTTCTTCTTGCAGACAACTAGGGCACTGAACTTAATGAAATGTTTCATTGCCAGCGATAATGGGCCTATGATACCTCTCCTTGGTTTTCTGGAAGCTTGAGAAATCCAAGCACATGTTGGATATCACAAAGCTTCCTGTCATCTAGGGCTGATGAAGATCATCAGGTTCTGAAACCTTTGACCTCTCTTAATTGGGCCTTGGATGGCTAGGTTTGGGGGTTGAACACAGGGCCTTGGTGCTGACCATAAGTTCAGTGGAGAAGTCCAGTGCTTTACCATTTTGTGACACAGCTTCACTTCTGGTCTATGTGTGTGTGTGTGTGTGTGTGTGTGTGCGTCTGTGTGTGTATGTCCATGTGTGTGCACGCATACAGTCGTGGAGCTTGAACTCAGCACTGTGCCTAATTTCTCTTGTACAAGGATAGCCTTCTCTCACTTGAGCCACAGAACCATTTCATGCTTTTTCTAGTGATGTTGTCCTGAGTAATCAAGCCCAGGGTCTCATATATGCAAAGCACTCTACCCCTAAGGCACATTTCCAGCTCTGTACTTCAGGTTTGTTAGATTGTTTCTGGTTTTGGGTTTTTCTTTTTTTTTTTTTGATGTTGTTAGTTGTAGGAGTTGAAGTCTGGGACTGGGTGCTGTCCCTGAGCTTTTCAGCTCAAGTCTTGTGCTCTATCACTTGAGCCACAGCATCACTTCAGGTTTTCTGGTGGTCCACTGGAGCTAAGTGTCTCAAAGACATTCCTGCCCAGGCTAGCTTTGAACCATGATCCTTAGTTCTCATCCTCCTGAGAACCTAGGATGATAGTCATGAGCCACAAGCACCAAGCTTCCACTTAATGTTTCTTAGTGGTGAATTGGAGATAATAGTCTCATGGGACTTTTTGTGTCTGGGATAATTTAGAAATCAGATCCTCAGATCTCAGCTTGCTGAGAAGGCAGGATGGCAAAACTCATCTATCGACCCCTAGGCCATGGTAGTCTGCTGCAAGGGGATCCTTGGCTCCACGTGGTGGAGTGCTAGCCTTGAGCCCAAGAGGTATGGGTCAAAATCTAGGTCCTGAGATCAAGGTTCATGACTGAGAAAACAAATAAACAAAACAATGGTCTGCAGGAGACAACTCACTAGTCTTCAGTTATACTTAATTTTGTTCCTTCCATGGAGATATATCTGAGCCTCAATATTCTTATCTGTGCAAGCATCTCAGTTGTGGAGCTCTTACAAGGACCAGATGAAAGAGTGCACCCTGTGAAGGACATAGCACATGACACTGTTTGAAGGACTCAATACACAGCATCATGTGAAAGACACTGCACCCAGAACCCAATTCAGGACTCAGCACACTTCAACCTGTGAAGGACTCAGCACATAGCACCCTGTGCAGTACTCAGCACAGAGCACCTTATGAAGGACTCAGCACATAGCTGTATTCCACAAGCTGTCATTAGAATCAACATGTTTTCTTCAGTATCACCATTCTTTGAGGAACATTTCACAAACCACACAAGTTCACATCTAATGGTTTAGTGGAGTGTTTTTTTTCGGGGGAGGTTACCCATGGGGCTTGAACTGAAATGTAGGGATACTGTTCTAATAACATTTGCTCAAGGCTACAGCTCTACCACTTGGAAGAGTCTCACAGACTTCCTGCTAGGGCTGGGTTTTAAAGACCGTGAGCAGCTAAAATGACTGAGGTAAGCCAGCAGCGTCTGGTTCGGTGGAGCTGGGTTGCAGTGATTTACATCTGGATAAGTCAGGTTAGGTGGCAGCTGTCAGCACCAGACTCCTAGCTTGCTCTGTGATGAAGTATTTGAAGTCTTGACCTTGTATAGTTGCAGTTAGAACAGTCTACCTTTTTTTGCGGCAGTCCTGGGCCTTTAGTAAGGGCTTAGCCACTCTCCCCAAGCGTTTGTGCTCCAGGCTAGTACACAATTGATTGAAAGAAAGCAGAACTTCTGGTTTTTCTTTTTATATGGTACTGAGGAATGGAAGCCAGGGCTTCCTGTTTACTAGGCGAGCACTCAACCACCGAGTCCCAGGAGTGCATGAGGTATAAATAGAGAATGCTGTATATAAATATTATATGTACAAAAAGAAAGATGTGGGCTGGGAAGGTGGATCAGTGATAGAGCACTTCCCTTGCAAGCATGAGGACCTGAGTTCAATTTCTCAGCACCACATAAGCAGAAAAAAAAAGCCGGAAGTGGTGCTGTGGCTCAAGTGGTAGAGTGCTAGCCTTGAGCTGAAGAGCTGAGGGACAGAGCCCAGGCCCAGACTTCAGGCCCACGACTGGACCCAAAAAAAATAGAGAGAGAGAGATTTATGCATATTATTAAATTATAGCTAATAGTACTACCAATGTTAGGTATTAAATGATGTCTCCATTTAATTATATATCCCAGTTGAACAATTGATAAAACATTATTACTCAATTTACTGTTATTGTTTATCATATATGTACATACATCCATACATATAATTACATATTTTATAGAATGAGACCTCTATTTATAATTAATTTATGCATCATGTGTTACTACCAATTATTAGGTATTTAACTATGTCTCCATTTACTTTTCATTCTGTTAATGCTTAATAATATATTAATTAAACTTAATCCACATCCTATAATTATTTTGTCTAATATTATCCCAGAATGATTCGCTACTAATTCAATTTGTTTTTCATTTATTGTAGTGACCATTTTTCCACCTATGACATTTTTACCTTTATGACATCCTATTACATAGTATATAGATTTGCATACGAATTACTCATCCTACCTGACACGGAGCAATTTCATAGAAAAGGAAAATATGTGTCACTCTTGACTTCTTACTCCAAGGTTGCATTTTTGGCAGGGCTGGGATCTAAACTCAGGGCCTAGAAGGCTCAGCTCATGAATGAGTGACTGTCAGCACAGCAGCCTCTAGCCAATTCAGCTGCTAGGCAATTCCCAGCCGATGAGACTGAGCTCCGTATGTTGACCCCATATTGTGCCTAGTGAAGTTATGCATTTTATTTGTTGTTTTATTCATTTATTTACCATTTATTTTATTGACTGGTATTACACATGGAATATTTATTACATTTATTACATGGGATATAGATTTGCCTATATATGAAACTTCATACCTGATACCCAGATGCTCACAGAAAAGGAAAACGTGTCACCAGTGCTTCTTACTCCACGATTCAATTTTTGTGAGTGCTGGCATCTGAACTCAAAGCCTACAAAGACCAATTCATGAATGGGCGAGTGTCAGCACGGCCAACCTGGGCCATATGGAGCTGACAAGCAGTTACCAGCACCTGAGATCCAGCCCCAGGGGTTGACAAAATAAGACAGATTGACATGCGGATGGTAGTACACAAATAAATATAGATCTTTATAGAGTACCAGAGATATTTATATATTGTTCAGTTATATAGACTACATTTTTAACAATTCTTGGGTATTTATTATACCCCCATGTAATTAGTATTATTGTGTTCATTCTTAATGAATTATTAATTTAATCAACCACTGTCACAAAACTATTGCATCCATGTAATTAATAGTATTCTTTTAATGTGTCAAAATATTCATTAAAATCCATCAGCCTCCTAAAATCACTACTTTTATAGTAGTATCATTCAGGAACAACTAATTTAATCTTGACATTCATAATTTTCCATCAGTATTCCTATGAATAGGAATGAGACTCTTAGGATCTCCCACCATTGGAAGGGGTCAGGACCGGGCCTCGACCACAGGGCCTATGTTGCCGTGTTGACCTATGGCTTGCCTGGTAGCCCACCAGCCTTCAGCAATGTCAGGTTACAAAACTTTTCATCAATGTCATTCAGACCTAAGATGGTCACCTTGCAAAAAAAACAAATGTAAAACAGATAGTCATTTGCAAGTTGCCAGATTTTTATCTGTGTCATTTTATTTATCTTTTTCCTGTAAATCTTTGGGGCCCAGGAACCCAGGTTCAGCTGTGGGTCCAGTGGTTGCACCCCAGCCTAGAGCGATCAAAGCTGAGGCAGAGTTGCCCCAACCTGAGTTCAAGCTCTGTGCTTGACAAAATAAAAATAAATAAATAAATAAATTCATTAAAAATATTTATAAACTTATGAGGCTCCTTGGCTTGGAATTCATGCCATTTTTTTGCCAGGCCTGGGATTTGAATTCAGACTCTCGGAAAATCTGCAGCATTGTCGGGGAAGGGGAATCTCACCATGCTGGAAGACAAGAAAGTCAGGCCTGTTCCCAGGGCCTGAATTCAAGTCTTAGCACTCAAAAAAATAATATTCATATACATTTTAAATACATGATTTATATTTGCATACACATGTTTACTTATATTGCAGTTAGTGTAGTTATTCTTTTTATTTTATTTTTATGTATTTCTTATGTATTTTAGTGAGTATGATTACACATATAACATTTTTTACATCCTATTACATAGGACATAAATTTGCCTATGTATTAAGCATCATTCCTGAGACGCAGGAATTTTGACACCCATAAGGAAAACAAGTGGGACAATTGGCTTCTTCCACTAGGATTAAGTTTTTGACAGTTCTGTGATTTGAACTCAGAACCTAGCAGGCCAACTTCATGAATGGGTCAATGTTAGCACACCAGTCTGATGCAAATGAAGTTTTCAGGCAAATTTCAGGACCTGAGATGAAGCCCTAGGAGTGGCCAATATATAAAAAGATAGGTATGTAGATTGCAGTGTGTGTGTATTTACATATGAATATGCATCTATAAATAAATGTATACAGAGAGAGACAGACATTTATGTAGAATCTAGTGTATAACTCTATATAAAGTGATGTCTACATATTATTTTTATATATTCTACTACTACCAATTATATATTCTATTACTACCAATTATTTGGTCTAAAATTATGCCTCCATTAATTAATCATGGTAGAAGTTATTAATTGAATTAATCTATGATATATATTTATGCATACAATATTATACTAGAAAGACTAGATAAATAGTAATTCAATTTGTACATGTCAAATATTCTATTAATGTTCCTATAGATAGGAACGAGTTTCCTAGGATCTTCAGCTGTGTGTAGGTGGCAGTCCGAGGATAGAACTCATGGCATAGGTATCTGGGTGGGGCTTAGGCTTTACCAACAATCTGTGAGCCTTTGGCCATGCAAGGTCACATACTGTCGAGAGCCCTGCAGGGAGTCTCTCTGCATGATAAGCTTGACTATCTCGCTGGAACATCTCTCGAGGCTATTTACAGAATCTGGTCTTTGCATCCTGCCCCAAACAAAGACCAGGTAGCTGCTATTGACCACCTTTTCACATTGCCCTAAGCAAGCATCCTGCAGCTGCTATGCCCAATGAAAAAGCTTCCTTATTCTAAGCATATAAATACCCCTGTGTGAAAAATAAAATTTGGCAGCTTGATCAGAATCCTTGTCTTGCTGTCTTTCTTTGTGTCTCTTGTCCCTTCATTCCTTCTCGCTTAGGTTCATTGCCCTGGTTGAAGTCCTGCGGGTCGGGACAACATACAATTTTCAAGGTGAGTTATTGAGACCCATGGTGGTCACAGTGCAAAGGAAACAAAGGTAAAACGGTTGTGTAATACTTGCTGGTTTTTTCCTCATCCATATTTGTTGGTTTGATGTATTTTTGCCAGTGCTGGGAGTTTAACTGGGGTCCTAGGATGACCGGATCATCTGTGGGTGTAAATGCTGCAAATCAGCCTAGGGTAATCATGGGTTAAGACACAATACAGTGCTTCCTTGAGAAAAAGGAACTCAGGGACAGTGCCTGGGGTTACAGTTCAAGCCTCAGGGCCTGCCACAAAAATAGAGCCAGTAACTCTATGTGTCTGTGTATGTATGCATGTATTTCTATCAGTGACCATCTAGAGTTGCTGTGAAGAAAGGTTTGAATGGAATGATTTCACAGCACAGAGAGTGCTTTCAAGACAGTGCATGTTCTGGGGCTCCCCTCACTTTTCCCGAGATTTAAACTTGGGTCCTGGGATCTCAAGATGGGCTGTGGGTCCAGAGGTTGCACCCCAGCTTAGGATGATCAAAACTGAGGCAGAGTTGCTACTAGCTGAGTTCAAGACCCGGGCCTGGCCAAAAATACAAGGCATTGGTTTGGAATTTGCACCATTTTTTTGCAGGCTTGGGATTTGAACTCAGGGTCTGGATATCTCTGTGGCACTCTGGGGGACAGGAAGCTCACCGTCATTGAAAACAAGAAATTCAGACCAATTTCCAGGACCAAATTCAAGCCACAGCACTGGAAAAAATAATATTCATGTATGAAATCTTTTTACATACATGGGTTTACCCCATATGACATTTATTATCCTTATCTATTTATTCTTTATTTTATTATTACATATATAATATTTATTTCATTTATTACATCTTATCACATGGATATATTTGCACATGGATTTTACATCATACTGAGACCCAGGACTTTTACAGAAAAGGAAAAAAAATATGTCAAAATTCGCTTATTACTCCACCTATAAACTTTTGGCCATGCTGGGATATGAACTAACAACCCACAATGCCCAATTCATGAAAGTGTCAGTTGTAGACAAAGCCTTTGGCAAATTGAGCTGCCAGCCAGTTCTGAGCACGTGTGATCAAGCCATAGTAGTGGCCTAGATTTAGATATAGATATAGATAGATAGATAGATAGATGTGTAATTTGCTCTCTCTCTCTCTCTCTCTATATATATATGAGAGAGAGACAATATGAGGATATTGAATAATATATATTGTGAATTATTAGTTATTAATTTAAGTCTCCATTTAATGAAGTATCATGGTTTAATACTTATCAAAGCATTAATGTAAAAGTAGTCAGTATTCTTTAATTAGGAGAATCATACCATGGTGCTAGAATGAAAGACATAATCCAATACTTTTTGTGTGGCATTCTTTAGGAGAATCATGAACAACTGTGAATTTAATTGTTACTTTTATGACAGTCCATTAAGCATTCCCATGAATAGGAATGATTTTCTCAAGATCTCCCTCCATTTGTAAGTATCAGTCCTGGCATTTGAACTCCAGGCCTGGGTAGTTTACTTCGAAATGCAAACCATTAGTATGACACTGTGAAGATTTCAGATTGTCATGATAAAACAAAGAACAACAAGAATAAAAGAAAGCCAGGTCTCAGAGGCTCATGCTTGTAATCCTAGCTCTTCAGGAGGCTGAGAGGTAGAGAATGGCAGCTTGAATTCAGTCGGGACAGGAAAGTTCAGGACACTCTTATTTCTAAGGGATCACAGGAATATAAACACCCATGAGGCGGACTGAAACTCAAGGGCAGAGCACCACCCTTGAACAAAAGAAGCTCTGGGAGAGTGACTAGGCTCACAGTACAAGCCCCAGACCTGCCAAAAAAGAAAAAGTAGTAAATCCATGTCTCCCCATGTATGTATGCATGTATTTCTATTGGTAAAGATCCAGAGTAGCTATGTTGAAAGGCACTCAGCTAGGAAATTTGCTTTGAATAGAATGATTTCATAGCACAGAGAGTGCTTTCAAAACAGTGCATGTTCCAGGGCTCCCCTCACTGTTCCCAGTGTAGCCTGAGGGTTTCTGTGCACTCCAGGCTGCTGGAGGAAGTCTGCCTCATGGTCTGGACAGACAGACAAAAAGGCCCCCCTCCTGTACAGCTGTGTAACAAACAACTCCATCTGAGCCAATTAGTGAGGATGAGTGTAGGCAAAATTTGAAGGACAGGAGAAAAAGGCTTCTTTGTACTCTAAGCTATCTCTCTCCCCAAGAAGCTTTCATTTGTGCCAGCTCCTGTGGCAGGCCAAGTTCCCTGCACTTATCCTGTCTTTGTTAGATTATGTTCCAGTATTGAAATAACCTGCTCCATTTAATTCATGGGTCCTTCTGGCAGACAATAAGGGAGCTGAACCTAATGAAAAGATTCCTAATTGGCAATGGTGCCTCCCTAGGATTCCAGAAGCTTGCTAAATCTAAGCACTTGTGCAAAATCCCAAAGTTTCCTATCATCTAGGGCTGGTGAAGTGCATCAGATTTTGAAACCTTTGACCTATCCTAGTCGAGCCCTGGATGGCTAGCTTTTAGGGTTGAACACAGGACCTCGGTGCTGACCATGAGCTCAGAACAGAAGCTCAGTGCTTTACCACCATTTGGTGTCACAGCTTCACTTCTGGTATCTGTGTGTGTGTGTGTGTGTGTGTGTGTGTGTGTGTGTGTGCATACACTTGTCCTGGAACTTGACCTCAGGACCTGAGCATGGTTCCTGAGTTTCTCCTGTACAAGGGTAGCACTCTACCACTTGAGCCACAGGGCCACTTCAGGCTTTTTTCTAGTGATGTGGTACTGAGGATTCAATTCCAGGGATTCATACATGCAAAGCATTCTAACCACTCCTCTTTTGGTTTGTTTGTTTCTTTTCTTTTCTTGTAAGTTGGAAGAGTTGAAGTCTAGGCCTGGGTGCTGTCTATGCTAGAGCTTTTCAGCTAAAATCAAGCGCTTTACCACTTGAGCTACAGCACCCCTTCAGGTTTTTGGTGGGTCACTAGAGAGAATTGTCCATCTCAAGGAATTTCCTGCCCAGGCTGGCTTTGGACCATGATCCTCAGCTCTCAGGCTCCTGAGTAGTTAGGATGACAGGCGTTAGTCACTGGTGCCCAGCTTCCATTTCAAGTTTCTAAGTGGTGAATAGGAGATAATAGTCTCATGGGAACTTTTGTGTCTGGGATAGTTTAGAACCCAGATCCTCACATCTCAGTTTCTTGAGTAGGCAGGGTGACAGACCTCAGCTACAGACACCTAGATCATAACTCTCTGTTGCAAAGAGCCATGGGGAATGCACTGAAAATTTGGGGGTACTGTTCTAAGGTCTTTTGCTCAAGGCTAGAGCTCTACTACTGTGAACCACAGCTCAGAGTTTCACAAATCAGCCCCCGAGTATCTTGGATGACAGTGGTGAGTGAACCAGCAACTTCTGGTTCCGTGGAGCTGGGTTGCAGTGGTTTACCTCTGGCTAAGTCAGGTAAGATGGCAGCTGCAAGCACCAGACTCCATGCTTGTTCTGTGATGAGGTATATTTGCAGTACTATCCTTATATTGTTGCAGTCAGAACATTCTATTTTATTTTTTTTTGGTGCCAGTCCTGGGTCTTGAGAAAGGGTCTAGACACAGTCCCGAAGCTTTTATGCTCAAAGCCAGTGCTCCACTGCTTAAGCGACAGCACGACTTCTAGATTTTTCTGTGCACAAGGGAGTGAGGAATCGAACTCAGGGCTTTGTACGTAGTAAGCGAGCAATCTACAAATAAGCCCGATGACTGACAAGTGTATGAACACATAAATATGTAGATTGATAGATAGATAAATAGATGCATATATACATATATATAGCAAGAGAGAGATATATGTATACTAGGAAATTGCATATAAAATATTATTACAAATTATTGGCATTTAAATTATTCCTTCCTTTTTTAAGTAACATGATTGAATAAATAATAAAGTATTAATTGAAAATTAGTCAATGTAGTTTTATATAATCATACACTAACTATTAATTTAATTAGTACTTTTTTTCTTTTATTTTACATTGTGAAAATACTATACAGAGAGGTTACAATTACATGGGCAAGATAATGAGTAAATTTCTTATCAAGCATCGTAGCCTCTTCCTTTTTGTTTCCCCTTCCTATCTTTTCCCATTCTCTCCCCGCCCCTCACCCCCACACACAATCATCGTTCCAAGCACTCCCCCCACAGTTGTAAAGATCATATTTTGACATAACGACTTGTACATTTCATTGTTGCAATAGGTCCACCTGTATCCCTATTTAAACGATTTGTTTTTTCCCTTCCCCTCCACAAATTATACCGACATCAAGTACAGTGAAAGCAGGGGTTATAAAGTGGGGAGGGACATAGAAAGCAACAAAGAAATAATCTTATAAATGTGTTAGAAACAATCACATGAAAGATAAAACACATTTGAATACATATCTTAGGATTCATTTCCCGGAAATCAATTTATTTGACCTTTTCTGCTTGACTCAGACATATACTAGATATTGCAAATGAGGGAAACCATGGGACCTATGTTTCTTTGGGCATGGATTACTTCACTTAATATAATTTTTCCAAGTCTTTCCATTTCCTAACAAATGGGGCAATGTCATTCTTTCTGATGGAGGCATAGAATTCCATTGTGTATATATACCACATTTTCTTGATCCATTCATCTACTGAGGGGCATCTGAGCTGGTACCATATCTTAGCTATGGTAAATAATGCTGCAATAAACATAGTCGCGCGGGTAGCTTTAATGTGGTCTTGTTTGTGAACATTTGGGTAAATGCCCAAAAGTGAAATTGCTGGGTCATAGGGGAGCTCTATGTGGAATCTTTCGAGGAACCTGCATACTACTTTCCAAAGTGGTTGAAGAAGTATACACTCCCACCAACAATGCAGTAAGGTTCCCTTCTGTCCACATCTGCTCCAGCACCTGTTGTTATTATAGTTCTTGATTATAGCCTTTCTAACTGGGGTGAGGTGGTATCTCATGTTGTTTTGATTTGCATTTCTTTAATGGCTAGGAGGTTGAACATTTCTTCAGGTGTCTATTGGCCATCCTTCTTTCCTCTTCAGAGAAGTTTCTCTTAAAGACTTTAGCCCACTTATTTATTGGGCAGTTGTTTCTTTGAAGATTTGTTTTTGGAGGATTTAATTTTTTGAGTTCTAGGTATACTTTAGATATGAGACGCTTGTCCATTTTATGACTAGTGAAGATTTTCTCCCAATCCGTGGGCTTTGATTGATCTTACTAGCTATGTCCTTTGCCATGCAGAAGCTCTGCAATTTCATGCCATCCCATTTGTCCAACCTTTCTTTGATTTGTTGCTTTTCCGGCTCTTTATTAAGAAAATTTCGGCCTGTGCCAAGGAGACCTAGGGTTTCTCCTATTACACCCTATACTGTTTTCAGAGTGTCTGCTTTGACTCTGAGGTTTTTGATCTTTTTGGAGTTGATTCTGGTGCACGGTGATATATAAGGATCTAGCTTATTTTTCTAAAAGTAGTTAACCAATTTTGCCACCACCATTTACTGCAGAGGCTCTTCTTTCTAAGAGATCACCAGAAAAATAAGCATGAATGGGGCTGTGACTCAATGGCAGAGCGCTACCCTTGAGCAAAAGGAGCTCAAGAGCAGGGCCTAGGATCATAGTACAATAGAGTACCCGCCCTCCCCCAAAAAGGAGGCAATAACTACATGGATCTCTGTATGGATGATGGGCATTCAGCAGGTTGCCCATCCCCAGCCACCCCAACCTGGTCAAACTGGGACAAGCCCTCATAGAGTACTAAGTGTGAGCCAGCAGCTTGACCAAAGCACCTTCTGCCATTTAATAACTGAAGACCTGAAGGCTTTGCCTGGGCTAGTGTGTGCAACGGGTGCATAATGTTCTGTCTGAGGCATCCCATTGGGACACTTTGCAGCCAGCCACTGCTTCCAGAGAGTCCACAGTCCCTAGGTTGGAGGAGTTGTCCAAGGTTCTCTCTGCATAGTCTCTATCCCTGTGTAGGATGTGAGCCTAGACCTCTGGGGCCTGGTGGCTATCACTCATCTATCATTCCTCATTGCCAAGTCAAAAGCTAGTCCCAAATCTTGGCATAGACATGAAATAATCAGCTATTTCTACGCCAAAAGGGGTAATTCAATAAATCCCACTCTCATAATTCCCATTAGAAGTGGGCTGCGAATGTGGCTTAGTGGTAGAGTGCTTACATAGCACAAATGAAGCCCTGAGTTTCATTCTTCAGTACTACAGAAACAGAAAAAGCCAAAAGTGGCACTGTGGTTTAAGTGAGAGAGTGCTAGCCTTGAGCAAAAGAAGCTCAGGAACATACCCAGACCCTGAGTTCAAGCCCCAAGACCTGCAAAAAGAAAAAAGAAAGTGAGTCTGGTGAGACATATTCTTCTGGGACACAGAGGAGGGCCAAGGTTATAGGTAAGAGGTAGAGTAGAAGGCAGGTGCTGCTGGCTCACCCCTGTAATCTTAGTTACTCAGGAGGCTGAGATCTGAGGATCCCAATTACTAACAAAAAGTCTATATGAGACATTTTTCTTCAATTAAACACCCAAAAAGCAAGAAGTAGAGCAGTGGTTCTAGTAGTAGAGTGCTAGCCTTGAGCACAAAAGCTCAGGGTTAGGATAACATCCAGACCATAAATTTAAACATCAGGACTGGCACACACACACACACACACACACACACACACACACACACACACACACGCATGCTCGCGCGTGTACACACACGCACATGCACACACAACACACCAAGATAGAGCATTTGCCAGTCACTCTGCACAAAGTTCCATCTATAGCAACTCAATAATAAAAAAAAGGGAGAAGGGAAGGAAAGATTTGCTCCAGGAGGTGATATAACCAGTGCCAAAATTCCACAGGAGTTCTAAGGCATGGAACCGGACAGAGAGCCTCAGGCAGAAGGTCCATCATGGGCAAAGGTCCTTATGTGTCGTATGGAGCAAGTGGTGTAGGTGGAATGAAGGTTCTGTGGCTTCAGACATTCTGGCAGAACATTCAAGGCTGGGTCAAGGTTTGTTGAGACACAGGTAGGGCAAATGGTGGGTTCCCAGAATGGGCCCAGGGGGAAGATTAGCTTGTCTTTTCACCATGGACTCCAGCCATTTCCTGTGGCTGGAAGCCTATTTTTCACACCTCCTGACCCTCAGGCCTCCTTTGCATGGAGGATTCAAGGCAAACACAGGGAAGAATGCTTGCTTAAGAAAAGCTTCTAGCACAATGCCAGAAGTGGCTCAACCCCTGTAAATCCTAGCTACTCAGAAGACTGAGATCAGAGATCATGAGTCAAGCCAGCTCAGGTGAGAAAAGTTAATGAGACTGTTCTTGCAGATTAACTACAAAAGCCAGAAACGGAGCTGTGGCTCAAGTGGTAGAGTGCCAGCCTTGAGGGAAAAAGTTAAGAGACCAGAGGCCAGACCCTGAGTCCAAGCCCCAGCATTGGCACCTAAAAAAATAAAGAAAAGCTTTCAGGAGCTACTGAAAGGTCAGATCAGCCAGGTGCCAGTGACTCAGACCTCTCCTCCTAGCTCCTCAGGAAGCTGAGATATGAGGATTACGGTTCAAAACCAACCCCAGGCAGGAATTCCGGGAGACTCTGATCTAAAAGGAACCTCCTGAATACTGGAATTGGCCCTGTGACTCAAGTGGCAAGCTGAAGAGCTGGGGGACAGCATCCAGGCCCAGAGTTCAAGCCCCATGACCAACACCTGGCCTTCTTGGACCTCACTCTGTGACTCTAGGCAGAGTACTTTCCAGTGGGCCCCTGAGGATCTCCCAACGTCTTGGTGTTCTACAAGTCTTGAGTGCAGCCTCTTTTGAGGCCTTTTCCTATAGAGCAGGCCACAGTATCAGAGAAGAATCCAGCCCTGGGGTACGGAGGTCATTGGTCGGCTCATCAGAATGGCATCTGTCATGGGTGCAGTGTGCATCTGACCAGGCAATCGACGTCTCAGATCATAGTTCTGGGCCAGGAGGGGCAAGGGCTGCAAAATGGCACAGCAGGTAACACCCACTCATACAAATATCACAACAGTGTTAATCATCAGGCACACCTTGAGCAGGTGTTGAGTTGGGCTCATGATAGACTTGTAGGCTCAGGAATCTAAAGCCGGCTGGCTGCTGCTTGTAGCAGTCGCTATCTCTAGAGTCCCAGAGCTCAGAGCCCTGCTTTCCTCACCAGTGCGTGGGGGTATATGAAGGTCTGCAATCGTGGGCCGACTACAAAGGAGCATCCATAGTGTCCTTCCCTGGGTCCTGTGGCCCCATGCACGGATGAAGGGGCAGGTTCCATGGTACTAACTGCCATGGCCCAGAACCCTCAGTCCAAGAAGGACTTAGGGAGAAAGTACTTGATCCGCTTTGAGAGTTTACTATGTCTATGCCCCCAGTTCTAGCTCAGCTCATCATTACTACCTTCCTCTGTGTGTGTGTGTGTGTGTGTGTGTGTGTGTGTGTATGTGTGTGTGTGTAAAGAACACTGCTGGTGGAATATCAATACCAAATTTCAAACTCTACTATAAAGCCATAGTAATCAAAACAGCTTGGTACTGGCATAAGAACAGACCTCAGGACCAATGGAATAGAATTGAAAACCCAGAAATGAACCTACAGACCTATAGCCAACTAATCTTCGATAAGGGAGCTAAAATAATACAATGGAAGAAAGACAGCCTCTTCAGTAAATGGTGCTGGCAAAATTGGTTAACTACTTGTAGAAAACTAAAACTAGATCCTTATATATCACCCTGCACCAGAATCAACTCCAAATGCATCAAAGACCTCGGAGTCAAAGCACACACTCTGAAAACATTACAGGATGGAATAGGAGAAAACCCTAGGCCTCCTTGGCTCAGGCCGAAATTTTCTTAATAGAGACCCAGAAACACAACAAATCAAAGAAAGGTTGTAGAAATGGGATTGCATGAAGTTGCAGAGCTTCTGCATGGCAAAGGACATAGCTAGCAAGATCAATAGAAAGCCCACAGATTGGGAGAAAATCTTCACTAGCCATACAACGGACAAGGGTCTCATATCTAAAATATAGTTGGCATCCACATTCTTTGGCAAGACCAGCCCCAGGGTCAGCCCCATAGCTCGCCTGCCAGTGGGGTGCTTGGGGTGGTTTCTGCCATGGGGCTCTCTAGCAGGAGCGCCTTGGGCGGCACCTGAACTAGGGCCCCATCCCATCGGTTTGCCCATCAGTACCTGCACCTTGAGCAGGACTCGCCCTTTAGGTCTCCCTCCATCCCCTGGATTCAAGGCAGAACAGATGCAAGGGCCTGACTGGGCCCACCCACTTCCTTCTGCTCCCACCTGCATCACAGGGACAGACTCGCGACAAAGCCCTGCCCTTTCAGGCTTGCTGGCATCTGTTTCCTGAGCCTGGTCCCGCCCCATTTTTCCTGCTGCTTCTCGGATCCCAGGCAAGACCCACAAACCAGTGCTTTGTTCCCAGTAGGCCTTTTACAGCCCTGGTACCCCAGGCAAGACCCTCAGGCTGAGGCCCCAGCAACTCTTCCTCCACCCCGCATCAGCCCATGGCAGCAGGACAGCTCCAGAAGTCATTTCCTGGAAAGCAGAGAATGGCCCTGGCCTGGAAGGGATGAGGTTGGAGCAAGCTCCAAGACTGGGAACTGACTCTTAATGGCCCATGGAGACTTTGCCATTCTGGGAGGGCCAGGCTGCCCAGGAGGGGTGGGATAAGTGGAAGGGGCATGAAACTTAGGACAGGGGCAGGCCAGGAATGGAGGAGGTAGGGCTGATGGGGGAAATGGAGGAGCAAGGATGGAGCAGATGGGGATGGGGTCTCGGTGTTGTGGCTGCTGGGCCCCTAGGCCCCTATGGTTAGGAGAAGCAGGAGAGGGACTGGCGGGGCAGGAGAGGCAGGAGCAGTCAGTGGGAAAGGGCTGGCCAAGCAGGGAAGAGGAAGGCAGGATTTCTAGGCTTCCTCAATGAGAACCAACCCGGGCTGCCAGGGAGGGGCAGCAAATGGGGAGCAGGCCAACCCAGCAGTGTCGGTGGACTTAGTAGGCGGAGCCCTCAGAGACCAGTAGGGGAGAAGGGGTGGGCCTCCATTTGGGAAATCTTGAAGTTGGCCTTCAGGGAAGGGAGAAAGTAGGAAGGGAGAATTCGGGGCTGCTGCCATCTGCCTGCGGGGGGGGGGGGGCTAGGCCTCCCTTGGGCTTTGCTACAACACATTCGACCATACCAGTGGGGCCACAGGGCACCAGCACCTCCTCCCAGACTAATATCCTGGGATGAGGGAATGTAGGAGATAGGAAAGGCTGCCCTCAACCTGTGGGTCCCCTCTGGCTACTGAGGCCTCTCTAATTCAGACCCACTGTGGCTGACATGGCCCAGGAGCCAACAGAGAGCCTTGGATCTGTGTGTGGCTGTGGCATTGAGAGGTCATTTCCCAGGGAAATGGGTGAGCATGGGGGAGGGAACTCAAGACACATCTGGGAGCAGTGGAGGAGAGAGCCTCCCACAGGAATGCAGGCCAGCTTCTGGATTTCCCACACAGATCAGACTTGGTTGCATAGGGCTGGACAGCCAAGAGGGATCCAAGAAGGAGCTAGAGATGGGAGTGGGGTGAGGGGGTTGGGAATCAGCTGGTGACCTCTCCAGGTGGGGTGAGAAAAGGCATCTCCAGAGGAAAGGAGTTGGAGGAGGCTGTGTGCACCTGCAGAGCCCACAGCAGAAACAGTCCAGGAAGGAAGAGGGGGAAAAATGAGCCAGGTGCTTGGGCCTACCCCTGCCCCACCAGGGAGCCCATCTCTCCCAATGAGTTGTCTCCCTGGAGTGGGGGGAGGGGTGGTATTGCGCCTTTGGCTCCCTAGGTGGGGCAGGGGGCAGGGGCATGTCCCACAAGCCTTATCCAGACATGGAGAGGTCCTTCCTGCACGGGGAAGGTGGAGAGGGAAAGCACAGTGCAGAATCAAGTCCAGGAAGGAGCAATGGAGGATGCACGGTGTACAGGGAGCACCCTCTGGCTCAGCAGTGGGTGGAGCAGTGAAGGGCTGGCATGGGGGAGGGGGAGAGTGGGTGATCGGTTCAGATGCGGCATCTGGTACTCTGTGTATGTGGGGGGGGGGTTCTCCTAAAATCTATTCCCAACAGATGGAGAGACCCGCACACGCAGGAAGTGAAGAAAGCCTGGAGAGATCTTGGTGGTCATGAGTGGCCAGGGATAGAACAAGGTAGGAGGGACGAGGAGGGAAGATGGCCCCCTGTGGGGTGGTGCAGGACCTACTCAGCAACTTGGGCTTCTGGGGGCATTCGGGTGCAGATCTTATCTGTTTGTGTGTGTGGGGAACTTTGGCACGTGTGGTGGGCAGGGCTTCTAAAAGCTATTTCTGCTGGGAGGGTGGGTAGGAGGGGTTTCTAAGAGCAGGAAGATTTAAGAAGCAAAAATAAAGACATTAGGCCACGAAAAATATGTAAAATTGGAAAGGGTGTGGAAGATTTGACAGGAGAGTGCTGGGTGAAGAGGGGCTGTATGTGGTCGAAATTAAGGAGATGTGGCTCCACCTGCTCAGCTAATCGGCAGCTCTGGCCCCATACAGCCCAGGGATGGGGGTCTCATCCAGAGGGACACTTCCAGTACACAGATCGTGGGAGAAAGAGGGGGGAAGGAGGTTGAGTCAGATACCTTCTAAGAAGTCACCCAGACTTCCATTTTCCATTGGTCTCTGTAGGCTCCAAGGTAGAAGGTGGCTTCGAGGCTTTGCGTAGAATCAGGGTCAGTATGTGAAGATCCACGTTCAGACCCCCTTGCAGAGACCAGGGACTCGGGAGGGAGCTGGACTCGGAGCCACAGGTCTCGAGCAGAAGAGTGCCTGCCAAGTGGGAGAAAGACACTCCGGATTATACAGGCCTGTGGAACCAGAGTCTGGGCTCTGGTGTACACACACACACACACACACACACACACACACATACGGGCCTTGCCTAGAATACCTATCTATCGGTAATGGTGAGAGAAAGATATCCTACATAGGGAATATACACATAAGGTGTCTTCAACCTAAGCCAACACTGCTTAAGGCCAGTGCAGACAGCATAGCCAATTAGATGTAGGTGGGAGTTCATCAGTAGCATTTTTTTAGGTTGCAAAAAATTTGGACAGGGAACAAATATACATATTTTTCAACCATCATATTCCACATCCTTCTTCTTCCTTCCTAGGAAACACACCCAATCAACAAAAAGGCTTAGATATGGCTCTTGACCTTGAAAGTGGAAGCAGAATATTTTGGATGTCTGAGCTGTTAATAGTGTTTTCAATAATAATGTCACATGCAACAGCCCTATGAGTCCTGCAGGTCAACACTGTACTTCCTTAGTGATGTGATAGGAATGTAAACCTTACTGGACTTAGTATTGTTTTCCACTTCCTTTTCTACCACCTGGCCCAAATTATAATACAAAGTAATGGAAAGAAAAAGTAATGCCATCTTAAGAAAGTCATTTAGGGTTCTGAGAATTTGGCTTCATGGTACAGTGATTGCTTAGCATGCATGAAACCCTAGGCTCAATTCCTCAGTACCACATGAACAGAAAAAGAAACACTGTAAGTGGTGCTGTGCCTCAAGTGGTAGAGTGCTAGCCTTGAGCAAAAAAAAAAAAAAAAAAAAAAAAAAACCCAAAAGCTCAGGTACATTTCCTTGGCCCTTAGTTCAAGCCCCAGAACTGGCAAAAATGTCACTTAGCTAGTAAATGCCAAATAGAGAATCCATACTTGGAATATATAATTGCTCCTTCCAACTATTACCTAACAGTAGTCCTTAATTCATGTTTTTTTTTAACCTATATTAGGATACTGTGTTTTAAAAAAACCCTTTTGTTAACAGGTCACAGCAATTAGTGCCAGGAATGTGCTTAGATATCAGGTGAAGATTAATCCTGGAAATTCAAAGATTCCATGCTTTTGAGTGGTCACTTCTAATCACAATGAGAAGGGTAGTCTAAGTGAGATTTGGAAATCTTTTTTGGTCAGTCATGGCACCAAAAAAGCAGAGGCTAATTAATAGTTTTAACAGAAGTGAAGGAATAACCCCAGCTCGAAGAAATAAATGATAATAATAACTAAATTATACCAGAAACTGTTCTAGGGAACTATTTTGGGTTATTGAAGAACTGGTTATCAACTAGGTTCATTCCACATTACCTTTAGCATTCTAAATCACTTAGGCTAGTTCTTAATCTCTGTGTGATAAGTTGTATCTCCTTTTATGTTGTTCTTTCATTCCTAATATCCTTTGCTTTCTAAAAATCTCAGTCTTTCTCTATTTCTCTATGAATATTTCCTAATATTAAATAACACCTACACAGATGGCAGAGGATGCTAATGTAAGAGTCCCATAGTTCATGAGTCATTAGTTTAACAACATGGAAAAATGAGGACTTAGTTATTCCTACCTCAATTTTTCTGAAAAGCTGCAATGTCATCATTTGATTCAAATTTCAATTCTTTGTATACATAGTGTCATTAAATGCAGTAAATTCAAACATGAGCCAGGTGCTGGTGGCTCACGCCAGTAATCCTAGCTACTCTGGAGGTTGAGACCAGAGGATTGTGGTTCAAAGCCAGACTGGTCAGGAAAGTCCATGAGACTTTTATCTTCCATTAACCACCAGAAACCCGGAAGTGGTTCTGTAGCTACAGTGGTAGAGTGCTCAACTTGAGATGAAGAGCTGAGGGACAGTGCCCAGGAGCAGAGTTCAAGCCCCATGACAAACAAAACAAGTGCAAATATGACTTTCAGTTTCCCCAAAAGGAACTACGAAGTCAATATTAATCTTCCTATGCATAAAAAATAATTCTGAAATGATTCAGTGCACCTACTTTAGTTGAGTTATTTAAGTTATGGCTTCTTTGATGGATATATTCTCTTATTTTAAAAATTACCAAATATTAGCTTTATAAATAAACTTCTTCTAATATTTCTTGTTTCAAAAGAGAAGTCCATACAGTTGGTGTCACTTGGTTTTCTCAGTTCAAAGCCAACCCAGGCAGGGGAGTCTGTCACATTGTTATCTCTAATTAAACACCAAAAAAGCCAGACATGGGGTTTTAGCTCAAGCAGTAGTGTACTAGATTTGAGGGCAGGTAGACAAGAAAGACAACTGTTCAGGGACAGGGTCCAGCCTCTGAGTTCCAGCCCCACATCCAGAAAAAACTAAGCAAATGAAGAAGCAAACAAAAAACCCACATATTTCTTTGGGACCATCCTTACAGCACTGGTTTGAGAAGAGGCTCCTTTTGCTTATCGTATTCACTGGAACCTGCTTTTTGGAATCCTCATTGCTATGGTGAACTCAGGACCAGATTAAAGGAATGGATAACTGACTTTTGCAACAAGAGAATCATCTCAGGAGTTAAATATCCATGCATAAGACATTTTAAAACCTCATGTCTTTGTTTCTTTGAAGTAGAATACTTTAAAACAAAGTTATTTTCTTTTTCTATGCTGGCCTTCAAATGGCAGATTGTTTCCTTTTGTAATACTCTCAATTAGAAGTTTACAGAAAAGTTTTATATGAGTAAAAAACACACTGGAACAAGTCAGGGACAGAGTTTCCTTCAAGCCTTGGATTATTTTCTTGTACAGTAAAAAGGACAGCACAAATTAACTTGAACTTAGTCATTTCCCTATGTTCAATTCCTCTCTTGGAATCAGTATCCACTTCCCATAACAGTTCCTTCCACTTACTTCCAGGAACAATCTATGGTGCTACTCCCGGTAAAATGAATGTTTTCTGGCTTCATTGAAATAGCACAAGTACATCTTTGGACATGAGGTAACACGTGTTTCAGAGACAACTTAGTAACGAGAAAATATGGAATTGTCATGGTTTATAAAACATTATCCATGTACATATGGCCATATAAGATGATGTTAAGTAAAATGAACCTCAAGATAGGAACACAACTTGTTTTTTTTTTTTGTTATTGTTTTTAATGTACTAAATGTACTATGTGATTTTTTGTTTCTCTTCTATTTTCTTCCTCCATGGTGTAACCCCTGTTTTCACTGTATTTGATGTCGTTAACCTGCACCTTACATATACATTTTTCTAATGTGGGGAGGGGAAGGGAAATAAAAAGCTGAAACAAGGAAACAGTATGACCCATTGTAACAACGAGATGAACAAGACACTATGTTGAAAACGAAATTTAAAACTTGGGGATGGGAGGGGGGAGTTTGGATGGTGGAGAGAAAAAAGATGACGGGGAAAAACAAAGAGGATGTAACAATGCTCATTAGATAATGCACTTATTAACTTACTTATGTAACTCTAACCCCTCTGTACATCATTTTCAAAATAAAAAAAATGAAAGAAATTATCCTGGAGTACATTCAGTTGAAATTTCCTATGCTCTATAAATTAAGACCAATTTTAAGTGGGAAGAAGATTCTCAGAAACATTTTTTAGTAAGTGTGTGTGTTGTTCATTAGTTCCCTAGTGTACGTAAGTTAACAGTAGGAGATACAATGAGAATAATAGGAGAAAGAGAAGTTCTGTGTTTAAATATAATGGTCCAATACACTATAGAAGACTCTGCAAAACACAACTTTGAAACAATAAAGCCAAAGCCAGTATTTAGATCTACGGGAGTGATATAGAGAAAGCATTACTCTTAATGAAACATGAAGGATAAGGCCACTCTCTTTCATCTACTAACTCTAAATCATGGTAGCTAATCATGCAATTTTGTAAAAAATAGAATGGAAGAATAATTCTGGTTCCAAGTAAGTCAGATATAAGAGCATGGACTTAATTGGAAAAAAAGGACATGTTGAGAAAGCAGGAATTATACTAGCAATGAACTGGTGGCTAAGATCACATTTCTTTTTCCATTTTTTCTTTCTTTTTCTTTCTTTCTTTATTTTTGGATGGTTGTGGGGCTTGAAGTCTGGGCCTCCACTCTTCAGTCCAAAGCTAGCGCTCTACCTCTTGAGGCACAGTGCTACTTCCAGTTTTCTGCTGGTTAATTGGAGAGAAGGGCCTCAGAAACTTTCCTACGCATGCTGGATTTGAACTGCAATCCTCAGATCTCAGCCTCGTGAGTAGCTAGCATTATACGCATGAGCCACCAGCATCCCTCTTAACATCACATTTCTAACAGTGTACACTCAGTATATGTAACGTGTATGTTTCTCTATCTTTATATGAACTCGAGTTAAAAATCTGGGATACAGCTTTTGCACTCACAAAAATGTTTCTAGTTTAAAAGTTGATACTCCTGGAAAAATAGAACCTAAGAATGTAAAGGAGTCTGGGAAGTTCAGCTTGCATCCAGCCTGGGAGAACAGTCTTTGAGACACTATTTATAATTACCAGCCAAAAGCTGCACTGGAAGAATGGCTCATGTGATGGAATACTAGTTATAAGCAAGATTGCTGAATAAGAGCTTGAGGTTATCATATATATATATATATATATATATATATATATATATATATATATATATATATACCTACATACCTACAAACATGCACATACACACAGAGGCACTTATATGTGCAAACACACATATGAAACAACTCTCAGAATGTGTAGAAATGTTAGAAAATAATAAAAAAATGTCCTAAGACTAGAATCAAGTGATAATTTTTTAATTTTAGAAAGTCCTCAAGTGAAATTTCCCCCCAAAATGCTTGAGAATATTACATAGTTAGGGACCAGAGAGAGTAAGAAAGTCAAGTAATCGTTATTTTTTTTAAATTTAATTTTATTTTATTTGTGAACATACTGTACAGAGGGGTTACAATTACACGGGCAGGATAATGCGTACATTTCTTGCCAAGCATTGCAGCCTCCTCCTTTGGTTTACCCTTCACATCCCTTCCCAGCCTCCCCCCTCCCCTTCAATCCCAATCCTTCTCCTTCCCCCTCTTCCCCCCCGCCCCCCGCACCGACTTTGTAAAGCTCCTTTTGGACATGACAACTTGTACTTCTCATTGTTGCAACAGGTCCACCTGTATCCTTAAACAACTGGTTTTTCCCCATCTCCTCCACAAGTTATACTGACATCAAATATAGTGAAAGCAGGGGTTATACTGTGGGGGAGGGACATACAAAGCAACAAAGAGATAATCTTATAAATGCGTTAGAAACACATGCATGAAAGAAAAAAACATTAAAATACATATCTAAGGGTTCATTTTCCTAACATCACATTATCTGACCTTTTCCGCTTGACTCATACCTATACTAGATATTGCAAATAAGGGAAACCATGGGACCTATGCTTCTTTGGGCCTGGCTTACTTCATTTAATATAATTTTTTCCAAGTTTTTCCATTTCCTAACAAATGGGGCAATGTCATTCTTTCTGATGGAGGCATAGAATTCCATTGTGTATATATACCACATTTTCTTGATCCATTCATCTACTGAGGGGCATCTGGGTTGGTTCCATATCTTAGCTATGGTAAATAATGCTGCAATAAACATAGTTGTGCTAGGAGCTTTAGTGTGGTCTTGTTTGTAAACATTTGGGTAAATGCCCAAAAGTGGGATTGCTGGGTCATAGGGGAGTTCTATGTGAAGTCTTTTGAGAAACCTCCATACTGCTTTCCAAAGTGGTTGAACAAGTTTACATTTCCACCAACAATGAAGTAAAGTTCCTTTCTGTCCACATCCCCTCCAGCATCTGTTGTTGTTAGAGTTCTTGATTTTTGCCGTTCTAAATGGGGTGAGGTGATATCTCAATGTTGTTTTGATTTGCATTTCTTTTATGGCTAGGGATGTTGAACATTTCTTCATGTGTCTATTGGCCATCCTTCTTTCTTCTTCAGAGATGTTTTTCTTTAAGTCTTTCGCCCACTTATTTATTGGGCAGTTGTTTCTTTGAGGATTTGTTGTTGGGGGGTTTAATTTTTTGAGTTCCAAGTATATTTTAGATATGAGACCCTTGTCCGTTGTATGGCTAGTAAAGATCTTCTCCCAATCCGTGGGCTTTCTATTGATCTTGCTAGCTATGTCATTTGCCCTGCAGAAGCTCTGCAACTTTATGCAATCCCATTTGTCCAACCTTTCTTTGATTTGTTGTGTTTCCGGGTCCCTATTCAGAAAATTTCAGCCTGAGCCAAGGAGACCTAGGGTTTCTCCTATTCCATCCTGTAATGTTTTCAGAGTGTCTGCTTTGAGTTCAAGGTCTTTGATCCATTTGGAGTTGATTCTGGTGCAGGGTGATATATAAGGATCTAGCTTTAGTTTTCTACATGTAGTTAACCAATTTTGCCAGCACCATTTACTGAAGAGGCTGTCTTTGTTCCATTCTATTGTTTTAGCTCCCTTATCGAAGATTAGATGGCTATAGGTCTGTAGGTTCATTTCTGGGTTTTCAATTCTATTCCATTGGTCCTGAGGTCTGTTCTTATGCCAATACCAAGCTGTTTTGATTACTATGGCTTTATAGTAGAGTTTGAAATTTGGTATTGATATTCCTCCAGCAGTGTTCTGTCCGTTGAGGAGCGTTTTTGCTATTCGGGGTCTTTTATTGTTCCATATACATTTTTGGATTGCCTCTTCTATTTCCTTGAAGAATGAGGTTGGAATTTGGATAGGTATTGCGTTGAATTTGTAGATAGCCTTGGGAAGTATTGCCATTTTCACGATGTTAATCTTTCCAATCCAGGAGCATGGGAGACTTTGTCATTTTTTAAGTTCTGTGTTGATTTCCTTTTTCAAGATTTTAAAGTTTTCATCATAGAGGTCCTTCACTTCTTTAGTTAAGTTAATTCCTAGGTATTTTATTTTTTGTGGGGCTATTACAAATGGAGTTGCTTTCCTAATTTCAGCCATACTTTTCTCATTGTTGGCATACAGAAAAGCCATTGATTTTGGGGGGTTAATTTTATACCCTGCTACTTTGCCAAAGTTTTGAATCAGCTTGAGTAATTTGGGAGTGGAGTCTTTGGGATTCTTTAAATACAAGATCATGTCATCTGCAAAGAGGGAGAGTTTTATTTCTTCTTTCCCTATTTGGATCCCCTTTATGTCTACATCTTGTCTTATTGCTGTAGCTAGGCATTCTAATACTAGATTGAAGAGAAGTGGAGAGAGTGGGCATCCTTGTCTTGTTCCTGAGTTAAGAGGAAATGGCTTTAGTTTTTCACCATTTCATATAATGCTGGCTGTAGGTTTGTCATATACAGCCTTTATTGTATTGAGGAATGTTCCATGGATTCCTAATTTTTCCAAAACCTTCATCATGAAGGGGTGTTGGATCTTGTCGAATGCTTTTTCTGCATCTATTGAGATAACCATGTATTTCTTATTCTTGCTCCTGTTGATGTGATGAATAATATTAATTTATTTGCGTATATTGAACCAGCTTTGCATCCCTGAAATGAATCCTGTTTGATGGTGGTGTATGATTTTTTGGGTGAATTGTTGAAGTCGATTGGCCAAAATTTTGTTGAGAAGTTTTGCATCAATATTCATCAAAGAAATGGGTCTATAGTTCTCTTTGTTTGATGAGTCCCTGCCTGGTTTTGGGATGAGGGTTATGATGGCTTCATAGAATGTGTTCGGTAGTGAGCTTTCTCTTCCAATTTCATTGAAGAGTTGGAGGAGTATTGGTGTGAGCTCTGCTTTGAAGGCCTTGTAAAATTCCGCTGTAAAACCTTCTGGTCCTGGACTTTTCTTAGCTGGGAGGTCTCTTATTGCTGTTTCTATTTCAGTGCTTGATATGGGCCTGTTAAGATAGTTTAACTCATCTTGGCTTAGTTTTGGCATGTCAATATTTGCTAGGAAAAGGTCCATTTCTGTCAAGTTCTCAAACTTATTAGCATAAAGTTTTGAGAAACATTCCCTTATAATGTTCTGAATCTTAGTTGTTTCCATGGAGATGTTTCCATTCTCATCTCTGATTTTATTAATTTGGGTGTGTTCTCTTCTTTTTCTGATAAGATTTGCTAAGGGTCTGTCAATTTTGTTAAGTTTTTCGAAGAACCAACTCTTTGTTTTGTTGATTCTTTCTATAGTTTTTTTGGATTCTAATTCATTTAATTCTGATTTAATTTTGATTATTTCTTTCCGTCTACTGGATTGGGGTTTATCTTGCTGCTCTTTTTCAAGGAGGTTTAGATGCGTCATTAAATTGCTAGTTTCAGATCTCTCCAATTTGTTGATGTAGGAGCTCAGAGCTATAAACTTGCCTCTGAGTACTGCCTTTGCTGTGTCCCAGAGGAGCTGGTAATTTGTGTGTTCATTTTTGTTGAATAGCATGAACATTTGAATTTCCTTTCTAATCTCTTCCATGACCCACTCATGATTCAGCAGTGTGTTGTTCAGCCTCCATGTGATACCCGACTTTCTTTGGTGGCTTTTGGTGTTGAGTTCTAATTTTATTCCCTTGTGGTCAGAGAGGATGCAAGGTATAACTTCAATTTTTCTGAATTTAGACAAGTTTGCTTTGTGGCCTAAAATGTGGTCTATTTTAGAAAACGTTCCATGTGCTGCTGAGAAAAACGCGTATTCTGATGCTGCTGGGTGAAATGTTCGGTAGATGTCTGTTAAGTCTAGTTGATCTATGCAGCTGTTTAGATCTGCGGTTTCTCTGTTGAGTTTTTGCCGAGTTGATCTATCTAGTGGGGAGAGTGGTGTGTTAAAATCCCCAACAGTTAATGTCTTTGGATCTATATGGGATTTGAGGGAAAGTAGTGTTTCTTTGATAAATTTGGGTGCTCCATTGTTTGGCGAATAGATATTTAGAATTGTAATATCCTCCTGAAGGAGAGATCCTTTAATTAGTATGTAGTGACCTTCTTTATCTCTTCTCAGGAATTTTAATTTGAAGTCTATTTTATCTGATATTAGGATTGCAACTCCGGCCTGTTTATGGGGTCCGTTTGCTTGGTAGATTTTGTTCGAGCCTTTAACATTGAAAATGTGTTTGTTTTTACGGGCAAGATGTGACTCCGGCAGGCAGCAGATAGAAGGGTCTTGTTTTTTAATCCAACTAGACAGTCTATGTCGCTTAATTGGAGAGTTCAGTCCGTTAACGTTAAGAGATAGGACTGAGAGGTATTTGGGAGTTCCTGCCATGTTATCCACCTTCTTGGGGGTGCAAAAACTGGGTTCTTCCTATGGTTCTTGGATTCTCAGTTTGGGTGCAGTTTCTTGGCCTTTATTGCGGTCTTGTTGGTTTTCTATGTGTAGGACATTTTTAAGAATCTTTTGTAGGGTTGGTTTGGTGGAGATGCATTGAGATATCCGGATTTGCCATTTTTCTTGTGTTTTTCCAGCTTACTCTGCCCTATTGAGATGAAAATAGCACCAGTTTTGTGCTAGAACATTATCTCAAGGCAACCATCAATCAAAGTTTCATTTGTACAGTCAATAGTCTACAGATATAATCTAGTTCAACAGATACATCTATTCAACATCAAACAACTATATGTTAATGGTCTTCGAACCGCAGAGAATAATTTGGAAAACCAGAAATTATTAGGGTTAGTGAGAGATGTGGGTAAAAAATAGGAATAGATTGGTGTGGGGAGGCACAGGGAGAGTTAACTATGTCCTAATCCCAATGCAGGAATTAGGTTGGGTAGGATGCAAGTAGAGAGAGAGAGAGAGAAAAAGAAGAAAGGGAAAGGGAAATGAAAAGAGACCAGAAAAAAATAGAAACGTAAAAATTAATATTATTATGGAGATTAAAAGACCATCCATTTAGAGAGGAATGTGAGTATATTAAGAGTAAGGAAGGGACATAGAGAAGAAGTGAAAAACTTAAAAAAAATGCTTAAAATATTATATAGGTATAAGGAGGTAGTACTGCTATTAAGGAATTTAAGTCTCAGAGGTTTTGAATTGAGTAATAAATTTGTGGATTAAGTGTGTACACAATGGGGGATAGGGTCTACTAGTTAACTACCGGTTTATCTGAGGATGTGCAGGACAAGAGTTAAGTCACATAAAGAAGATCAAAAGAGAGGGAAAGGTGAAAAGGATAAGAAAGGGAGAAAAAAAGATCAGAAGTTCAGTAGAGCTAGACAAAAAACAAAAAGATAGTGAAGAAAGAAAGAAAAAGAGAAAGAAGAAAAGAAAAGAAAGGAAAACGCACACTTACGTATTCCTAAAATAAAAATTATAAGAGGAAAAAAAAAGTTACTGGAAAACAATTATTTTTTCAAAAAAAGGCAAAAATTAAAGATTAATAAAATTTTTAGAAAAGGAAAAAAAAAATTATATATATAAGGTCCCCCCCAAAAAAACAGAAAACAAAAGAAGAAGAAGAAGAAAAAATTTCTTTGATTTTTTTTTTTTTTGGGAGGGGTGGGAAGAATCCTGTATCTCCCTTTTGTCTGTAACCAGCCTCTTGTTGGAGTCTCTGGTCAGCTTGAGGTCCTGTGGCTTGATTGTTTCCTTAAGTCAGTTTGTTCGAACAGGCAGAAAAATGCTCTGCTTTACCCAAGATTTTGAGATCCCCCTCCCAGGTTAGTTTAATGGGAGGGTGATCTGCTTTGAGAATCACAAAAGAGGGGGATGCAGTGGTGAGGCTAGGTTCTGGGTTGAGTTGGGTCTTTCAACAATCAGTAGCTTTTCCCTGGGGCTATTTTGTGAAAAAACTCACAGAGCCAAGCCTGGAGCCATTCTCAGGGTTTCTGTTTTTCAATTGATTGTTGAGGCTGCTAGAGGGAGAGGCAGCCTCTGGCTCTGGTTACCCAGTGAGGAAAGCCACTCCAATGGCTGGCACCTGAGCTGGGTGACTTTTCCCTGGATGGAGCTGAGTCTGGCAGGTCGCTTCGCCGTTAAGTTCTTGTGACCTGCTAAATGACTCGTTTTATTCCAAGGCCTGAGTTGGAGCTGGCAGCTCCTCCAAGCTTTGTCGGTATCCAAGATGGAGATCACCAGTGCTGGGGGGGGGGTGGGGTGGCCTTCCCTCCTCTGCTCCCTGAGAAGGAGTGAGGAGGTCAGGCTTCTACTCACGCCGAGTCTTGGCTCCTGGGTCGTCTCTGGTCTGCAAACTGCAGGATGAAGATGTCCGCTTCTTGTCAGTTCTTGCTGGTGTTGAATAGAACCCGCTTGCCCGCTGTGTCTGGCTCCTTCGTCCCGGACTCTCTGTGTGAGCGCTCATGTATGGCCCCGGCTGTGGTCTCCACCGCGACCCTGCCGCCGCCGCCGCGGTGGCTGCTGGCAAGCGCTCAGATATGTCTTCTTGCCTTGGCTTTCCCTCTCTTGTCTAACTCTCTATCCTGTGATGGCACACTTGGTGTGATTCTCTGCCTTAGGACTGTTCACTGGAACTCTAAAACTGCTTTCTATGTGAGAGCTTGTTCAGATTCCAGCTTCTCCTCTGCCATTGTGGCAGATGTGTGTTGCTTACTTGCTTCTCCCAGAGCGAAGAGAGCTGTACTCAAGTAATCGTTATTGAAGGGGTTGAATCCATGGAGGAATGAAACAGAGACCCCTGCAGGTGCATCTGAAAACGTTCATATCCTGTGTCAAATGTTAGAAGATCTTCGAAAATAGTACATAAACATTCTGAGCCATCAGTCTTTTGAAAAATATTATCGGAGAAGTTCAGAAATGCTAGTCTATATCAAGATTAAATAAACCAACAAAGTATGGTAGGACAATGAGATACAAGCCTGGAATTCTAGCACTCAGACTAAGACAGGAGATTAGAGAGTGGAATTACATAGTGGTACCTTCCCTGGACTAGGTAATATAATTTTGTCTCAATAAAACAAAACCAGAAAGGAATAAAAAAACAAGAAAGGAATACACAGTTGCAAGTTTTGGCTAATTTTGTCATTATGTTTTAAGAAGTCAAGTTTCCTATTGAAATGCAACTCATATGTAATCCTCAGTTGTGTTTTAAATGCTGTCATCATTACAGAACATTCCCAGATGCTAAAGAGCTCAAGATTCCCAACCAAAAAAATTGAAAATGTAAGCATCATTCTGTTGGATTCCAAGGAAATGATGAAGGATTACAAAAGCTTAAGCCTGGGGAAATAGCGAAGTTCATCTAATGTAGGACTTTGTAGACCTGTCTAAATTAGAATTTAGATTTAAAATAAATATTTTTGTTTGTAATTTTTTTGTAATTTCATATTCTATTTCATATTGTATTTCATATTCTATAGGATAGAAGATTTAATTCACAAATTCACAAATGATTCTGGCATTCTATTTGCCTAAAATATTCTTTCAAGTGAGGTATAATTAGAACTTAGTTAATAGATAATTGCAACAGTTCTTGTGTAACATGATAATGTGAATAATCTAGACAAAGTTGCCAACAAATTTATGACATTAATTTATAAATTTAGAAAAAGAGGAATTTTTTGAGACTTTGGTGCACAATGGTATGAATAGAGTAATTGTGTGACATCCTTTTTCTTCTACCTATATATAACACAGGAAGAAATTTCCTTAATTACATACCTCTGTATACGATGAGAAAAATGCTAGGTTTGGGATTTGTTTTTATTTTGGTTTTGTTGTTTGCTTTATCCTCGGGCTTAAATTCTTGGCTTGGGTACTGTCCCTGAGCCTGTTTTTGCTCAAGGCTACTGCTCTTCCACTTGAACAACAGTGCCACTTGTGTCTGGCTTTTCATGAGCAGTTTATTGGAGATAAGAATCTAAGGAACCTTCCTGCCTGTGTGGGCTTTGAACCATAAGCTTCAGATCTTCATATTCAGGTATTCAGATCTCCTGAATATCTGTGATAGATAAAAATATAGCTATAAATAATATTTGCAAGTGTTTTGATCTCAAGAATACCACTGGGGGGAAAATGATGCAGCAAAGTTTAGTGTAGTGTTCTTTCCCCAATAGGAAGAGCATCACATTAGCAGAAGTGTAGTATTTTTTCACAATAATGATAAGCTAGTCCTGATGTGAATTTAGGGAATTTTAAGGTCGACCTTACAAGTTGGAAACTGTTGGGCTAGAATGAATTTACAGCATAAAAACTTAGGATTGATGGTCATAGAAATAATAGCTTACTCTGATGAACATATGTTTACACTTGAGGAATTTATTATAGATACTTCATAGTTTTATCTTCTACCAGAATGTGGCTATTTTTTCTGTTGACTTTTAAATATGTACCCCCCACACTGGAAACTGCATCAATTGCAGAATAAAATGCAAACAGGTACTGTTTTGAATGTCTCTGGTTCGGCATGTTCAGAATTTGAAAATGAGTAGTTAGTAGTTACAGGAATGTTGAAAAATACATATATTCTGTCCTCTTAACAATTAGTCAGTTTTAAAAGTTAGGAGTTTCCAAAGAATTGAACTGTTTTCTGTTTTAGTATGACAATACTAAAATAATTTGTTTTTTCCAAAATAATGGCAAGTATATTCTGAAAAATTTGTATAGTTTGATAACGTTCAAGTTGATGACCATCTGATAAAGAAAGGGGTAATTAATACAAATTAGAAGACAAATAGTGTTCATTTTTTAAAAAGGTAATCCACATAGAGTAATATTTACTATATCAATATAGTGAAATTATATTTTATGTAGCTTATTTTTTAATTTAATTTTATTGTCAAGGTGATATATAGAAGTGGTGGCAGTAATTGTAAGGTAGTAAATATATAGCATGTCGAACTTTTTACCTCCTCCCTCATTTTTCTCATACTTTTCCTTCACCCCAATACCCCTTACAAGTTGTAATGTAAATTTCCAACAAGTCTTGTGAGTATTGCTATTGCACTGGTTTGTCTTTTGCCCTTTGTCTCGCCATTTTGTTGTTCCTCTTCTCTTGCCAAATTAAGATATATGTATATACAATACACAGGATCCCAAAATCAAATATAGTAGGGGATAAACCATAGGGGTAAACACAAAGAAAAAGAAATCACATTGTACATCAAAAACAACAACCACAAAGAAAAACCTCTGTTTCCATATCTAGGAGTTTATTTTGCTCAGCATTATCTTATATGGTCATATATACATAACTATTGAGACATTCGGCTCATCTGCTAGGACTATCCTAGACATTTCCTACTTATTACAAATGAGAGAAACCATGGAGTCTCTTTGTGTCTTGCTTATTTTACTTAGTAGGATATTTCCAAGTCTATCCATTTCCTTATGACTTAGAAGCATAGAATTCCACCGTGTGTGTGTGTGTGTGTGTGTGTGTGTGTGTACCACATTTTGTCAATTCGTTCATCAACTGAGTGGCATATTGGTTTAAAACATGATTGCATGTAAGTATCACTTAGGGTCATTCAAAAATGACAGATGCCACTTCCCCAGACATTCTAACATCATGATTTCTAAGTCAGGATTTTATGGTGGCAGGTGTTGAGATATCTGAATGAGTCTATCTATATCTTGCACTGAATTAGGCAGGAAGATATCCAATATCACATAGAATAAAAATGGTAGTGATAAAATATTCCCTTGAGAAAGACATAGGAGGTTGCCAGACGTATGAAGTAGTTGAGATAATTTTGAAGAATTTAGAAATGAAAGCTCAGGTATGTCTCTTTAAATAATAATTATGTAAGTGGAAGGGCAAAAGAAGGGGAAGAGAAGAAAATAACTGACAGCAGATCATTGTCCCAAATTAGAGTATAAAAGACATAATCTATTTCTTCCAAGTTAAAAAGAGATCAATATAATACGTCGCACTTAATTTAGGTACATGCAAAATGTTTACTTGGCTTTTTCCTACTTTAATGCTCCTAAATAAATGAAGACATAAGAAAAGGTATGTGATTGCCATTATTTCAACCTGAACACTAACTGTGATGAGCCCTCTTTTTCTCACTTTGCACTTGGAAAATAGTGCCTAAGTTGATGATGTTGTGGCTGATTAGAGGTAGACTAAGGGGCTTCTAATTGTACAATTATCCCAGAATAGTTTAAAGTAGTTTTTTCTCCCAAGATATCCAACTACATTTTCTGAAGTTGTGCTTTGAACACACCCTCACACATGAGCAGATTATTTGAAATTATACTTCAACAATTCCTTGTCACATTCTACTTTGTGCCTTTGTCTTTTTTTGCACATTCCTTTTGAGTTCATGGTTGCTCTATTTCCATTTCATCTGTAAAAACTGCTAAGAACATTGTTCAACTACCACTTCTTGTTTGCACATGCCCAGTCTATGTATGAAGGTACTTTGTACATGTTAAGCAATAGGGTAGTACTCACTCTCTGAGGAGAATAGTTCCACATTATAACCCTATGCTCACATTAGAGGGCATAGAATTTAAAGCATTTTGAGACAAACAGTGATATTAGAATTGAAAGGCTCCTTAGGGACATTTTCTTGGAGCTCATTAGTTTACCCAGGAGAAATATAAATATCCACAAAACCTGGAGCTTATTAGTAAGTATCCGAATTAACACTGGATCTTAGATACTGTGTTAATACAAGTCACCATTTTATTATTGTTACATCAGAATCCTTCCCTATTGCAAATATGGATGAGAAAATGAAAGAAAGGCATTAAAGAAAAATGTCTTATCTTTTTAGGCATTTAATCCTAGTGGTAAGGGTAATGTCTGAACTCTCCCATTCAATAAACATTTAAAGTTTATAAGAGTACTTCCTACATATAAGAATTTGTGGCATGTTGATTGACAGGGTTATTTCAGCATGGAGATATCCCTAACAAGAACTAGATTTAAATAGAATATATGTCAGTTATGATGTGTCAATCAGGCATTTTCTATTCTAACGAAGAATCAATTCCAGGACTGTTCAGTAACATCAGTAACATCAGTGTTACTTGTCTTACATTTATAATGAATAGGCTGATAAAATATCCAAACATATCTAAAGATATTTCAATAAAATCCCAAACTGAATGGATACATGGGTCACTCATTGAAACTGTAGACAAATTAGTCTTATCTGTGCTGTAGATCAATCTATAATCACCTGGCTAAACAAACTCTTCAAAAATATTCACAGAATTCCTCTAAGTAAAGATCATGACAGTTATATCTGTATAATTCTTCTAAGGTCAGGATAAAAGAATTTGTTCTCAATATTTTAAATCAACAGGATCTGTTGAGTTCATGGATCCAGAATTTTATGGCTTCACATTCATATCTCAAAATTTTATTAATATGACTTTCACCAAAACACTGTTCTTATTGAACTTGTCTATGTCCTTTTAGTTTTCAAATCCAAATAGCGTATTTCCTTCAGTATCTTCCTGACAATTTGTTCCCTCGTTTACCTCTCTAAATCTGTTTTTGGTCATGGATATTTTAATGATGTCTAAAAAGACTTATCTATGCATCTGTTTAACATAAATTTTAGAACTATCAGAGAGTTTTTTCCTCTAAATCCATCATTTCCACCTGTAGTCCTTATCACCAAGAATATTACTAACATGGTTGCCAGCCAGAGACGTGGAAGCACTTTAGATTTCTTCTTACTCTTCTACTTCCGTCTGTTAGATAAGATGAATGATCAAGATTTTCTGTTTCTGTCACTAATATAATTTCTATGTACTCCTTTTTATGCAACTGAAACTGGCCTGTTTCAAATACTCATCATTGGTCACTTTGTCCTAAAACAACTGCTTACATAGTATGCTTTTTCCCCATAGACTTTCATATTGTTCCTCTCCATCACCAAATTACTGCTCCATGTAAGCACACAGAGTGAATATCTCAGACACAAATTCTAGTATCATTAATTACTCACTACATTGTCTGTTGGCATTACATTTCTCATCTGTAAATGGATATAATCTACCAGAAATATTGAAGAATGAATTTGTTGAATTCTAGAGCAAGAAAAAAGAAAAGTGAAGAGTCCTTACATTTTCCATCTTACCTTACAAATAAGAAAAGAGTCAAATTCAGTTTGTTGGTTTAAAATCACAATTTTTTTCATGCAGAAATAAAAATAAGTCATCATCAGGCTACACTGTGGTCATCATCCTCACCAAAGTTATTAGCATCATAAGTGCTAATTATTGAAAGTCTGGTATGTGTCTATGACGTTGCTATTATTTGTCTTTTGATTAATAATTTTAATGTTACCACTGTGCATACATCCATATTAAAATTTTGAACAAATAGAGAAACTAAAAAAAACTAAACCATATCAGGTAGCTTGACTATGTGCTTTTAACAAATTATGGAATAGAGTTTTGAAGCATTACAAATTCCTAACCAGTATGAATTAACTTCCTCTCTCTCCGTCACTACACACAAATATTTAAGAGTTTGAACAGAACTTTTTTCAAGTGATATACTCTAAATGTTACTACAATATCATGTGTATATCTAAAATTTCCTTTAAAGTAATAAACTCTACTTTCAAATCAAGTATTAGTTATTTAATTCTCAGGAACTTTTAGATAAAGACTGTATATCTTTGAAATGAAAAAGGTCAAAATAGTAGCATAAAAATTTTAGAGGGAGTCTGTCTTCAGAAATACATATACATATATATCTATATATACATTATGTGCAGAAAGATATAGATTTTTAGAGATTATTTGTCATCAGAAATATGTACATATATTTAAATTTCTGTGTAGAATGATGTACATTATAGTGAAAAATACATCTTAAAACATAATTAAAATTTAAAAAATACATCAAACCAAGTGCCAGTGACACGCTTATAATTTGAGCTATTCTGGGTTCTGAGATCGTAGAATTGTGTTCGAAACTAGCCCAGACAGAAAAGTACTTGTTAGAGTCTTATCTCCAATTAATCACTAAAAACAGGAATTAGCTCTGTGCTTCCAGTTTTGGAGTGCTGTCCTTGAGCATAAAAACTTTGGGGACAATGCCAAAGTCTTGCAAACAACAACAACAACAAAATGTATCACATTAATTTCACAAAAGCAAATTTTAACTGCTGTGAACATTTCTTAGAAACATGAATACATGCCCCTGGAAAATGTTAAGTAAAAGTATAGAATATTTACATCTATGTTAAAGACAAGACTATTTAGATTGTTTAAGATATTTAGGTGATGATTAGGAATTAAGAATAATGAGATTTGGGTAATAGATTGGGATTGGACTTTAATTCTAGTTTACAGTAGTAATAAAATGATATTTGTAATGATTATATAAAATTATTCTTGCTTGGTATATGAATTATAATAAGTGATAAACATTTTAAAATGATTTCCAATGCAAAGGATTATCAATTCTTTTGTACTTTCAAAACAATTAAGAAATCTATTCCAAGGCTAGTTTGCTCTAAGACTATATTTGTTTTCTAAAATTAATTTAGGAATGAGTTAAGATTTAGATAACGTTGCACAGCAGAAGAGAGTGAGAGGGGATAGAATGATGGACCACATAGGAGCTGTATGTCATTGGTACTGTGTTTCAAAAAACAGAAAGACTTCAGAGAAGAGAAAGAGGAATATAAGGTGTCCTGAATCAAGTTTCGTTTTAATCCACCTAATAGTTTTGACTGAGAATCAGAGAACATGGGAAAAATAGATAATAAAATAGAAAATAAAGCATTGTATAAACCTGTTACAATGTAAAGAAATTGTAATAGGAAGATGATAATTAATTTCCAAAGAAATAAAAGAAAGGATAGGTAAACTCTAAAGGGAAAAAGAATGAAGAGAGAAAAGAAGCAAAATAAACCTTTATCAATAACAAACACAAGAGTTTGGAAGTGGAAAGGCAGTAGAAATATTGTAAATAACAATAAAATAACAATAAAAATTGCTAACGTGGATAGAAGATGGATCATATTTTATCATATATGATTTTGAAGTAATAGGAAATGAAAATTAAAAAGTCATAATTTAAAATACTATAGCCCAATGGTAAAACATTGGCATAGCATGTGTGAAGCAATGGTGTGATCGCCCAAACATTACAACGTACACCCAAAGCACACACACAAAAAACCCACATTAACACACACACACACACACACAACATACACACATTTGGAATATTGATATTACCATATTAAACAGAGGTAATTATTACAAATAGTAAAAATATGTTAATATGAAATCATATTATTGCTCATACTATTTAAAAGTTTACTAGAAATGAAATACTCACAATATACTTGGATTCTTATAGATCAACTAAATTGAAAATTAAGAAATAGAAGACACGAGAACCTTTGCAAACAAGTTTTAAATAATAAACATTTTGAAACATGTATACTTTTATTTTGACAAAAGATTGATGTTACTGGTATTTTAACTCAAGATTTAGAATATGATAACCAGATGCTCTATATCTCGCTAGAGATGGCTATATTTCTAATCATTTCACTCTGGATACTTTTATAATAAAGGTCTCATCATTTCAAAGCCTCTCCCAAATCACAAACCCTGCTTATATTTCCCACCATAGCTAGAAAATGGAAGCCACAAATCACCATTCCCTGCTCAAACATTTTTTTAATTCAAGTACAAATATTTCCAAAAAGTGACCAGGTAATGAAGCCTTCTTAATAAAGTATGTGCTTCTTGGAAACACAGTAAGGACAAATATGTTTAGAACTATAAGAAATTAAAATTATTTAAATTCACCAACCATATAAAAATTAAGAAAATACTTTTTAAATATTCATGTTAAATATTTTAAAAGCAAAATATATGTGTCTAAATAATTTACATTGTAAAACTCATGCAAAATTAAATTAACTAATCCTTCGACTCTGAAAAAAGAATTACTCTAAAGAAACAAAAGAAAATAATTAAGTTCAAAATTTGAAATTTAGAAAATGAAATGAATTGCATTCTTTAGTTGACTGAAGAAACTGTAAACCCTCTGTATATCAATTTTATAATAAAAAAAGCATGAACAAAGAAAGCAAAAGTACCCATTGATCAATAGCACCAGCTAAAGTATCAGTATTTCTTTTTTTGAGTGTACAAGAAAATCGATGGAGGGGATAACAATGTTCCTTCCATTAAAAAATGTACTCATTACCTTACTTATGTTACTGTAACCACTTTGTACATTACCTTTACAATAAAATTAAATTGAAATTAAAAATAAACTAAATAATATACCAATTAAGAATTCTTAGAAGCCATTGGTTAAAAACTTTGTAAAAAACTGTCCTAGGAACCCAAGGAATATACTTTGATGATACTATTTAAATACTTAAACTTCAGCAGAGAAGCAAAAAGTTTATAAATGTTACAAGTAAAGTAATAAATCAGAATATATTACTATTAATAAAAATCATAAGGTGAATTTATAGTGGTAGTCAAATATGTAACAAATGAGATGAATTGCCATTCGTTTGCACTTAATAAGTGAGAAAGAATTTTCTAGGTCTTTTAAAATATATCTTAAGATAATGAAGAAACTATTCTGTCACATATGATAATCAGATAAAGATGATATTAAAACAAAGAACAGATTGTACTAAGTTGTGGGATGTTAATGTATTTACCTATTTTGGTTGTGGGTAACTGTGGGATTTCAACTTGGAGTATTGTTCTTGCTAGGCTGGCGTCATATCAGTGGTTAATTATAGGATAGGGGTTCCCTTTCCACAAGAACATGCACCTGATCTGTCCTTTTAGCCTTCCCATCATCAATAGCATCAGAGTTGCACACCAACTTGTCTAGCTGCCTACCTTTGCTGGCCTGGATTCTGCAGTCCTTCCAATCTTTGCCTCTAGATAGTGCAGGATCGTGGAAATGATCCAGTGCACGCAGCTATAGAGTGAGAAGGAAGTCCACTAAACTTTTGGCTTGGGTTCTGTTCTCAAGCCCCCTAAGTAGTTAAGAGTAAAGATGGGAGCCCCTGGTGCCAAGCAGTAGCAGTATTTTTAAAAAACTCGACATATATATGAGTTAGGCTTGTGATTACCTCAGGAAAAGAATAAAAGAGCAGTGAAGCATAAAGGACAGTCAGAACTTTAACTAGCTACTCAGAGGCTGAATCAGCTTAGCTAGCTACTCAGGAGGCTGAGATCTGAAGACCATTGTTCAAAGCCAGTCCAATCATGAAAATACATGTGATTATTTCCAAAAAATCAGAAGTGGAGCAGTGGCTCGAGTGGTAGACCACTATCCTTGGGCACAGAAGCTTAGGGATAGTGCCCAGGCAATATCAAGCTTCAGGAATGATGAATACATGCATGAGCTCCTGCAAATGTGCGTGTGCATACACACGTGCGCGTGAACACACAAACACACCAATGAGTATTTCAATGCTACCTTCTTTAATATTTTTTACCTTGTTGTACCCTATTGCCATGTATTGGTTCACAAATTAACAAAATCAGCTAAGCAGCTATTTACATACAACTGATCATGTTTCTCTAAAGTCTATTCTCTATTTGCAAGCCTGATTTTATATGACCCAAAAGTAAATTATTCAGGAGGGCAATTCATCTCCCTCAACTCTGTAGTATTAGATGATTGTTTACGTTCTTCCTAGCTATATGATTTTGTGAAATTCTGCATCAAACAGCGTATTTCTTTCACGAGAAGGGAAGCCTTTGTCTAACAATTAATAATAGGATTTTCTCCTCCTGGCAAGCATGTGTAGTTTTATTATCTTCATATATTTCATGATCTGTCTGTGTATGCCAAAGACTGCTGTGAAAATAAAAAGACCATTCTCAGCACTTAGCATTCGTATAACATTCATATGTATGAAGGTATTTAAATATTACTGAAATTGCTTTGGAATAAATAATGTTCACCTTGACTATTTTGAGAAAGAAGAATTAGTTTTTCAGCACTTAGGTAAGAACGTGAGTGAAAGAAACAAAAGGAAAGTTTGGAACAACTCAACATATACATTCAAATGAAACAAAACAACCCAAGAAAACACAAATTAATTCAGTACTTAAAAACCTGTAGGAAATGCAATGATTTTTTTTAAAAATCAGCTATGATAAGCTTTTGAGAATCCTGACTACATGGGAGTTTACTGTTGTGAGGACAGTGGTTAAAGCCCAGACTGGACAGAAAGATCTGTACACAAAGCCATGCCATGCACCTGTTATTCTAAATTCCAGGAAGAATAACATAAAGTGGAATGAGCCCAAGATCATACACAAGGAGGAAGCCAGATTCTATCTGAAAAATAATCAGGGTAATTTAGGGCTGGGGCATGACAAAGTGTTAAGAACACCCATTTAGGAGACACAAGACACTCAATGCAAACTCTATTATGGGTAATGAAGAAAAAAGCTATAACTTTAAATAATTGGAATGATTGTAAGATTTGAGTATTTCAGTGGAGAAAAAAAAACATGAGAGAGATAGAGTGAACCCATGTTGTGATCCCTTCTACTTAAGCTATAATGTTGTGTGGTACTCCAGACATAACAGAGTTACCTTTCAAATGAGTATGGATATGCATTTGGGTGATGGAAATATTCTACTTACACAGGTGTAAATTAGATTTTTGGCTAGATTGTAGTTCTTGAACTAAGAGCCTGTGTGATGTCCCTGCGCTTTTTCTCTCAAGGCTACCACTCTATTACTTTGAGCCACAGTTCCAATTCTGATTTTCTGTTTGTTGTTTGGAGATAAGAGGCTCATGAACTTTCTTGCCAAAATGGCTTCAAACCATGATCGTCAGATCTCATCCTCCTGAGTAACCAGGACTCCAGGCATAAGCTGTCTATTTTTTAAATAGTTTAGTAAATCATGTAGTTACACAAGTTATAAATTATCATTACAACCTGTGTAATAGATGTGTGTATATATATATATCAATGCATACAGACAGAAATATTTTATTGCATCTTTGTATCTACAGTAGATTTATGAAATATCAACCTTCGTTGTAAAATAAAATGGAAACAAAAGTTATTAAGGAGCAAAACAAAGGGAATTGTCACAAGTTTCTTGTTGTTGAATGGAATATGAATTGTGAGAATCAGTTTGGGAAAACCATCTTAATTTAACATAATGGATAATGGGTATTAATTCCAATCTATCTATTTGCCCATATTGTGCATCCTCACACATGAGTGTCAAAATCAAACCACAATTTTTGCTTTTGTATTTAACGCACCTGTTATAATTTAGGGGATTGATGAAGTACTCAAATAAAGATTAAAATAATAGTAAGTGAGGCTATGAGTTAGAGCTGAAAATGTTTTTAAATATTATAATAGCTAATTAAATTGAAATTTTCTTACTTTTACTCTATTGTCATGTCCCTCATTCCCACATTAGAAAAGTACATAAAAGGCTCTCAGTAAATTATGTGTATAATCATGAAAAAAAATGTATTGAAAGAATATGGGCCCAGTGTGGTTTTAGCTTATTGAGACCTGTAGGGGGTAGTGTGTTTTTGAGGTCTTGCAAAACGTTGTGATGGAGATGAAAGGAGGGATGTGTTTATTCTGGAAAATTGTCTAGAGGATTGCTCCCAGAAAGATAGTGACGAATTCTTCCAAAAGATACAGCAAAATCACTTCCACAACCATGTTCACTGCTCACTATTTACCATAGCCAAGTTATGAAAACAGCCCAGATGTCTTATGGTGGAGGGATGGTTGGAGAAAGTGGGGCACATATACACAATTGGATTGCACCCATCCATTATGAAGACTGTTACATAATTTGCAAAAATTATGTTAAGTAAACTAAGTCAGAGCCAGACATACAAAAGACCCATGTTCTGTCGTGTATTTGGAACATAGGACTTTATGCAAGTTTACACAACAGTATTAACCAAAGCATGCTCTTTGCAGACAAGTATTTAAAAGTGTAATTTCTTATAAAATTGAACTTTTATTCCAACAAAATGAATACCAAGAAACTATCATTTCGAAGATATGAGCGGAAGTCAAAGGGAAGGAATAAAGAGAGTTATGGATGAAGAGAGGGAAGGTATAATATTCAATGCAGAAACTAGAAGAAATGAAAGTGGGGTGAGGTTTGGAAGGGTATTGCAAAGTTATGTAAAGATCCATTGTACTTATAAACTGATTTGTTGAACTGAAATTCCTTCATACAACTATTTAATAAAAATATAATTAAAAACAATGGAGACGGGGCTGGGAAGGTGGCTCAATGGTAGAGAACTTGCCTTGCAGGCCTGAGGCCCTGGGTTCGATTCCTCAGCACCACATAAGCAAAAATAAAAAGCCGGAAGTGGTGCTGTGTTTCAAGTGGTAGAGTGCTAGCCTTGAGCTGAACAGCTGAGGGACATCACCCAGGCCCAGTGTTCAGGCCCCATGACTGGATCCCCCCCCCCAAAAAAAACAGTGGAGACATCTGAACCTTAAACTGTGTTCTCTTAAATCATGAGTCAAAATAATAGTTTCCTTCTCAGAAATTTTCTTTGCAGATATTTTCCTCAAAATGACAGAAAAGTGACCAACAAAATGAATGTCAATACATCACATTGCATATCCTAAAGAGAAACAATATAAAAATCACAGTAAAAATGTTAGAATTCATCACATGATAAAATAACAGGTAGAAAGGATCAAATGCTGATTGTTTTTCCAAGTACATTACCTATGGTATCTAATTTAATCCTCACAATAATCCCATAAAGTAGAACTACTTCTATTTCTAATTCTCAGATGATGATATTGAAGTCTTCAGAGTTGGAATTACTAGTACAACATTTCACAAATGGTAAATCTTAGCCTGCGGCCCATTCCCACCGTATCAAATAACTTCATTCTATTTTGTGACTAAAATACCAGCACTTAGTCCACTAATTCTAGGAAAATTTCCCAGAATTATTGTCCACACTCTAATAATATTTCACTTTATCTTTGTTAGAAAATAGGAAACTAAGCGGGATGTCGGTGGCTATACCTGTAATCGTAGCTACTCAGGAGGCTGAGATCTGAGGAACGCGGTTCAAAGCCAGCCCAGTCAGGAAAGTCCGAGAGATTCTTATCTATAATAAACCGCTAATAAACCAGAAGTGGCACTGTAGCTCAAGCAGTACAGTGCTTGACTTGAGCGGAAGAGTGCAGGGACAGTACTCAAGCCCAGAGTTCAAGTGCCAAGACCAACCAAAAAAAAAAAAAAAAAAGGAAATAGGTAACTGCAATATGAAAACTCCAAGTTCATAATCAATTTATACCTCCCTGGTGAAAGGAACTGCTAAACTATAACATTCTTGATTTCTAGCTCAAAATTGTAGAAATTATATTCTATCCCATGACAACACTGCATCGCAGTCATACTGAAAGAACAATCTCCCCAATTCCTGATGGAAACAGATTGCAGGTCTTATAGACCAATCATTTCCACATTGTAGCTCACATAAGTTGTTTACCATTAGAGGTATTTTGATTGCTTTTTATACCCAACATTTTGAGAGAAATGTATTACTTTAAAATGTTATTAAAGCAAGACTGATATAAAAATCACCTTTGACCCCAGATAAATATTTACCTTTCATATACCCAAAAATGCAGTCTTACCTATCATTAATGTTAGGAATGAGAGGTTAAAAATCATGGACACCAAGACCTAAGCATGAATTAAAGGCTCTCCAACTTGTGAATACAATTGGTTTAAAAAGACATCAATACTACTGCATGTTTTTCAAAATTTCTTGTGATATTGAAGATTCAATGATAAAATATTAACACTTGAAAATAACTCATTTTCTTGGGAGTAGGACAGAAAACACAAGATTAATCCATCATTTTCAAATACCTTTATTTTTCTACAAATTCACTCTTATAATTATCAAGATTAAAAAACTAACTGAAGTACAGAGCCACAAAGGAAATAATTTAACTGCATCATCTACATTCAAAAAACTGTTACTGGGGCTGGGAAGGTGGCTCAGTGGTAGAGTGCTTGCCTTGCATGCATGAGGCCCTGGGTTCAATTCCTCAGCACCACATAAGCAAAAAGGAAAAAGCCGGAAGTGGCGCTGTGGCTCAAGCGGTAGAGCACTTAGCCTTGAGCTGAAGAGCTGAGGGACAGTGCCCAGGCCCAGAGTTCAAGGCCCCACGACCGGACCCAAAAAAAAGAAAAAAAAAACCTGTTACTAGAAAACAAAGTTATACTAATAATTAGCTTACCAAATTCACTTATATCCTTTTATTCTATTTCATAATATTTCATAATATTCTATTGCATAAAAATCCTATATACCCACTTACATCTTCAGATCTTAATATTTATTTCAGAAATGTCTATAGCTCTATAGTCAATGAACTGAAATAATACTAAAAATATTCAAAGGCTTTTCAGAAATTGCAAGACGCTCTCGGGGTTGTTATTTATATTGGAAAAGATATTCGAAAAGCCTTATTTGTTAAAGTTGTGATAGTTACTTCCACAAAAGAGCCATTAGTGAAGATCCCATTGCATGTACAAAACAACTTCAAATGCATCCACAATCTGGAGGTGACACATGCTTTTTGTTTGTTTGTTTTGAAAGGTATATCTAGCAAGCATATCCACAATACTGGTTTTCAGTCAATATGATGGGATATTCAAACCTAATAAATACAGGGTTGATTATCTTAGTGAGAATAGATATGATGTTACAAAGAAAGTTATTTTCAACAGAAATCTGGAAAGAGTTTATTCACCTTGTGTTTCACAGGAATAACCAGAGAGTAATACCTGTTTGGTCAAGTCAGTCAAACTCACTCCACGAGTATATCTTAAAAGTATAACCAATTTAAGAGGTCAAATACATATTTTGTACTGACAGTCATCTTACAGCAATAACTTACTACCTAATTATATCTGTATCTTCTTACCTAACATATAATAAGAGCTGAAAGTGGTCTCTTTTATCTAACTTAATGTTGTATATGTTTTGATTATGATGATGTTATTATTTGACAAATAAAATGTACAGAAGGGTGGCTCCACAGAAATGACATGACAGAACACTGATAAATAAAAACATTGCAACACAGTTAGCTCTTTTGAGCCTCACCTTGTCCACATTGGCAAGCAACATTGCAACAGCACACACACACATATATACATACACACATGTGTGCACATGTACACACATATACTTGCATGCTAAATTCAGGGTTTAGTACAAAAAAGTACAAATAAAATTTTAGTGATTAGGACAAACGTTAATTTGCCTTATTACAAAATAATACACAATCCAGTCACCATGGGTGTTACATTTTACTTGCCTTGCCACATGTGATCACTTAATTTATTTTAATTAATTAATTCATTTGTTTGGTGCTAATACTAGGCTTGAACTCATGGCCTGGCTCTGTCCCAGAATTTGTCGTTTTTCTGTTGTAGTTTTCTCAAGCCTAGAATTTTACTGCTTGTCCCACAGCTCCATTTCTAGCTTTTGCTGGTTACTTTCAAATCAGAATTTAATGGACTTTTTTTTGCTTGGTTTGGTTTCAAACCACAATCCTCAGATTTCATCTTTCTGATTAGCTAGGATAAACACATGAGCCACAAGTGTGGCTTTTAGTTTTTCCTCTATAGCTATCTAATACACATATTAGATAGTAATTTAAAACCTAGAGTATAGAAGCAAGTTGTACAGTGATGATATTGTCTTGTCAGAAATTTAAGCTAGTAAATTTCTTCTTAAAACCATAAACAAAAATACCATGGTATAATATAAGAGAACTCACTATTGAACATATGAGCTATTGAACATAGATCCATTATTTGTTACCCAACATTAGAAAAAACTATATAATGCAGTAGTAAAATAGAAGTCCTTTGTAGGAATACTTAATTAAATTACCTTGTTTTTAAAGATACTTGTTTTCATCTAAAAAAGTAGGCATGTCTATTGTCTTGATGTGATTTTGATGATTGAAGGTGCTTAATGAGAAGTCAAAGTGTATTACTAATCCTTTGCTATCAATTAAATCTCACCTTTTCTTCTTGGAACTTATAATTATTAAAGCAATAGTTCAGAATCAGCAAGCAATAGTTCAGATTCACACTTCCAGTGCAAGTGGATCATCAGTAATTAATCCTTGATACCATTTTCCAAAAAGTTTTGTCACAGATACAATCAGCCTGCCTTCTCTAGCTTCTTTCCTAGCCTGGACCTATTCCTTCACTCTTCAGGAAAAGTGTGATTCAACTGATTTCAGTCAGATCTGTTACTAGAATTATAAAGGATTTAGATTTTTGTCTGTAATTTGGTCAAAGCTATGTCTCTTTATGTAGGCTAATAAAAATGTATTTACTAATTTCAAGTAAATACATAAATTCCATTTCCATCTCTTTTAAAAAATAAAATTGTTTGCTCTATAAATTGATCAGAGGCATGGATTTTGTGGCTAGCTAGGTCATTGCACATCTGTCTCTCTCTTCCTCTCTCCCTTTCATGGTTCTCATAGATAATGTGACAGCTCCATAATTATCCTAATTAATTTTGCTTTTATATTTTTGGTTGCATCATTTCACTTTCTGCTCTGCCATTTCCCAAATCATTTACATAGAAGGCATTATTTCATATTTTCTCATTCCTATAATAAGCTGCACATGAAGACACCACTGGTCCCATTTTCAGTCTGTACCTTTGAATATGGAGGAAAACCTTTCCTCTGCTCTCTATCAATTCCCTACTCTCCAGTTAGAATAATTTCCAATAGTAAAATTGGAAAAAGATAAAGAAAATCATGGTGAAATAACAGATGTAGAAAATTCACTGGATTTTTCTGACCAGTTCAACCAACGTGAACTATTAGGGAATACATGTGCACCCCATTCCCACTGGTACTCACTGTCTCTGGTTAGGCAATTCTGATGAAGACAAGGAACAAGATGAAAAAGTGAGGAATGGTATCATTTGCAAAAAAAAATGGAGAAGTATTAAAGCAAATTTTTGTTTGGGCTGCTGAAAATAATCGGCTTACTACAGTGCAGACACTGCTTTCCTAAAAGGCCACTCATGTGAATACTAGGGATGATGATGAGTATACCTCTCTTCATCGGGAAGCCTCCAGTGGGCACTTAGACATTGTCCATGAGTTGGTGGCTCAAGGAAGATATTCATGCAATTACTGTGAATGGCTAGACACCCCTGCACAGTGCTTATATGTTGAATAATACCAGAGTGGCTGCTTTCTTAGTTCACATTGAGTCAGATACCAATGCCCAAACTAAAGTCCTCTTGACTCCCTTGCATCTTGCTGCTTGGAATAGAAATAGCAAAGATACCTGGATCGCCTTCTATTGAAGCATTATATCAAACCAGGTCTGAAGAACAACTTGGAAGAAACTGTATTTAATATTGCCAAAAGGATAAATATGTATCACTACCTCTTTTAAATTGTGGAAGGCTGTAAAAATTGTTCTCTTAACTCATAATGGTTTGGTTAAGATTCTTAAATTTCAAAAATGCCAATCCATCTTTGTGTCTGTACAAAATATTTTCACGATACAAAGCAACAGCAATATCTTACTTTAAAAATTCATGGATTCCATAGTATTCTTCAAGTGAATTGCCTGACTTTGATGTCAAAATGTATTCAAGAGTTGTTTGTATACATCTATAATGATTTCTGCAGGGTTTGTGATTTTTAAATCAGAAATCACTTTAACTTATCTGTTGAAATTAGTAGTACAGAAACTAAAAATATTTCTGGTGCTTGTATGAAAAAAGTATATTTTAAAATACTCTGTATTTTGTTTGTATAATGTCCATAATCTATTTAATTCTCTCCTAGATATAATACTTTGAATTATACATTGTTTTATAATATATAGGTTCGTTAATAAATGTGTTATTTCAGATAGCATTCCAAACAGAAAAAGTTTAAGATTCCTTTTTTTTCCTAGGCCCTTATAGTATTTTATTTCTTTGGGATAAAATGACAATGTTATCCAATTTCAAATGTTTTGTAAAGATTATGCTATGTAAAGGCCATTCTAAGGTGAGAATTTAACGCACTGATGTCAAACTAACTTTCAGTTCAATGAATTACATATATTGTTACATTTGCCTTTTTAAATTTTTTATTGTGAAAATACTGTACAGAGGGGTTACAATTACATGGGCAAGATAATGAGTACATTTCTTATCAAGCATTGTAGCCTCCTCCTGTATTTACCCTTCCCATCCATTCCCATCCTTCCCTTGCTCCCCCACTCAATCCTCCCTCTACCCCTCCACCCGCACAAAGTTGTAAAATTTATTTTTCGACATAACGACTTGTATTTTTGTAATCAATTTTTTAATAACTGTTTTTCATTTCTTGTATCTCAAGAATGAAAAATATGGAATATTTCACAAATTTTCATATCATCCTTGTGCAAGTGCCATGATAATCTCTATATTGTAGTAATTTGGGTAAACGTCCTGCTGAAGCATGTAGTATCCTGTAAATTTAAGTAGTTATTGATGCAATCTTTATACAGGCATATATCCTTGGTTGACTGTTTGTAACTAGGAAACCTTATTGTTCCTAAAAATGTTATTGATCTTACTTCTCTAAAATTCTGTGTATATTGGGAAAAGCTTATATTGTTTGGTCGATTGCTCACATTTGCAATTTTTTTGTCAATGACTATTTTAAGTCTTTTTCATTTTAAATTTGATCATACTTTGAAGCCTTTATAGCTAGGTCCAAAGGTGATTGTTTTTCAAGTACTTATTTATAAACTGAGTTAGCTTTGTGGAGCTAATGGATTCAAAGTAAGCCTTGCTTAAGAGCTACTTCTAAACTTCTGCAGCTTAAAAATTCCTAAATGATGTCTTACTGGTACAAATGTCTACCTGACCCTTTATTCTTCTTCCCTGTAGCAACAGACCAACCAGAATATCTTACCCTGACAGCATAGATTTTCTTATTGGAACAAAACTAGTATTAGTTAAAAGGGATCATAGAGAGATAAACAGTAAAGACAGAATCATTTAGGCTAGAAGGTATTTTATCAAAATATAATTGTTTTTTTATACCTAACATTTCAATAGTAGCTAAAGCCAAGAAGGTGAAAAAAATTTTCACATGCATGATTACCAAATGTCCTGGCCAGTCTACCATCCATCCAGGCAGGAATTTACACTACTGCCTCTCTTTCATCAAATATTTTCATAGTTAAAAGAGTAGTCTATATGTTTCTCCTCGATATTAGGCCTTAAATTGGTAATGTTTCAACCACAGTGTTTCCTCTTGTCTCTAGGCTGTAAATCTCCAAATGGTAAAGCTTTAGGTCCAACTCTACCAAACACTGAGGTAGAAATAATGTAATAATATTTTAAAACACAGTTGCCTTTGATACCCTAACCACAACAGAACATTGCAAAACATGTGCCTTTTTTCTTATATTTTATAGTTATATATTTTATATTTATACGTGCTAATATTTTATTTACTTACTAGAATTAATTGATAATTTGACAAATAAATAGATATTTATTACAATAAATAGATTGGAATATAAATAATAAGGTTTAGAATGTACATTAGAATATAAAAAGTATCAATGCAATGTCTTTGGTATAAACTTGTGATATGTTCTAAGTATTCTTGGTCTTCTGAATTCACATTGTAAAAAAAAACAATTGTTTTCCTCTAATCTATAAGGGATTTTACTCTGCTGCTCTGTTTATTGTTTTAACTCACTGGTTGCAAAATGTTTTTCTCTATATTTCTGAAGCATTTCTACTGATTGTACCCAAATTTTGCTGATATGATATCTGCAGGATCCACGGGTCCTAGGATCCCAGGTCTTAGTTATCCTCTTCATCTGATAACAAGGGGAAGATTTCTCACCTAGGCTCATGAAACATGCCAACAGAAAGTAATTGAAAATCCATCTCAATTCCTTATGACACCGGAATTAGTGGTAAGCAATTGTGTAATGCAATGCAACTTAAAATGAAAGATGAGATCACAAAATCTGAGAGAAAGTACAGTAATTCAAACTTTCAGTTTACAAATGACCAGCCCATATGAGTGACCAAGATCACAAATGTCACAAAATTATTTTTAATACCCCTCTTCTAATGATTACTCAAAGATTTCAGTCCAGCATAAGTAGGCAAAAAAAATAGTTCCTAGAACGATAGATCCATAATTGGTCTACCAGGGCTAGGAAAACTTGACTTACAGGTCAAATATAATTCACAAAAACATTAATTGAGAAGATCGTTAATGCTTCAAAATACTGGTACTTCAGTAAAACTTGTTTCTGTAGAATAAAAATGTTATCATTCTCAAACCAACGATAACCTACACTTAATCTCCTGAAAACAGATTCCTTTTCAAATAATCTTTTAAAAATCACATTCACCAAAATAACATTTGACAAGTAGACAATATTGACATTACAAATTTTTCAAGTTTAGGGTGCAAGTTACAATAGAGTTGTTTTATTTACCCAGCACTAATGCCAAACAGGTTCAACCATTCATTAAAGTGTAGAAATAGTACCATCCACCACTTGTGCTGTTCAGTAGGTGCCTTACAGAAATGTGTCAAATAGAAAAACCTCCCATAATTCAAACCCAAACACTAGCTAATAAAGTAAGTTTAATCACTCACTAAGGTACATTTTAAAAAGTCACAAATAGTTGCTTTATCATATGTTGTTTTATGTTTTACCTATCAGTCTAACATAGTAAGAAATATGACTTAAAATCATGAATATGGGTACTCATCAGAGATGTGACAAACATAAAATCTGTCTTCTATTTCTACCAAGTCTTCTTCTTATTCCAAAACTTATAGGTAGTAGAAAATATTATCCCATGTAAAATAAAATAATCACAAACCTTTTTCAAAGCCATTTATAAAATTTGGTAGTTAGGAATATATCCTAAGCCATTTTTAAACTTTCTTGTTGACTAAAGATTAATCTTACAAATGGATGAGAATAAAATCATGTCTAGGTGCTTCACATCTCCAGTCTTGCAAATTGTTATTGCAGATGAATGAATTATGGAAATATAAGCTGACATCAGTTCAAGTGTACGCAGGATTGAAACTCCATGGATAGTATATAAACCTTTCAAAATATTAACAGTTTAACAGAATGACTATCAGGAAGTTGAAACCAGAGAGGAATAATAGTAAAGACAGAATGAATGAAAAATGGAACAAGGGGCAAGTACAGCTAGAATACTCAATGTACACATGTGATAAAGGAAGTGATAATTCTGAAATACATCTTAGAGAAGGGGTTGGTTGAGAATGATAGAAGGAGTCACTCTGATCCAGGAGCATTGGACAATTAGATGGACATATTTATTGCAATACACTTGCACAACCTTTTGAAATTTAATTAAAAAACACAACAAAAAACAAAAACACACAAAAATCACAACCAAACAGCAATCTCTTGAGAGGATGTATATGACCTCTCAAAATTTTAAATAGTTCATGAAGGGTAGTCTTGGGAATAGCAAACAAAGCTGTTCAAAGAGGGCAGTTTGAGGTAGCAGAGAATTTTGAACAGATTTAAGTAGATTGTCTAAGGTTGTGAATCACCTACATCTGCTGCAAATATTTTCTTCTGTGAGTTCTCTTTGTCTGCAATGGATACTCCAGTCCTCAGCCACACTTGATAGCTTGTGAAGATAGAATGGAAGAAACAAGATCAAGAATCCATTACTCCACTGGAGACAGAAGAGTCCTCTTTGTTTTCTCTCATCTCTCTTCACTACTCTTTCTTCATACTTTTAAGTCAAGTGATTTTGAATTACATCTTTCATTCTTTCTTCTGGCAAAATAATTAGCCAAACTAATTTACTAAATATTATTTGCCATTTTTTTTCTACCATGCTGTTTACTTGTCCAAGGGAGTCCATTAAGCTTCACCGTTGCATTTGGTTGCCACGAAAATCCAACATCTATGTTAATGAGGACAAACTCTAATGTAAAACTTTGTCTCCAAAAAACCGATCCAAGAAGCTGTGATCACAAATATTTAGCTATACTTTTTTTCTTTTACCTTGAAAGTCTTCTTGTGTCTAAAGTTCCACAAAAATAAGTACTCCACTACTTTTTGGTTCAATCACTTCTAACCTCAAAGATATATTTTGCTAACAAGATGCTTAGAGGAAACCGAAGTATACTCCACTTTTATGTTCTCTCTTAAGACTCTCCTTAGATACCATATCAGGATCAGTGAAGTTATTCTTTGCAAAATTATTTCAATAGATTATTTTTTCTTGGTCTTGCATTTGCTCAGCAAGATGTATGGAACAGAATAGAGTTAAATCATCCATACCTTGGGTAACAGTGTCTATTACAAAGGACAATGCTTCTATGTCCTAATTCTATGTCCTCCTCTTAGCTCTTCCCTGATTTCCAATTAAGCACAGCTTCTTGACTTCAAGTCCAGTGAAGCTGAAAGACTATAAGATCTCCTCCCCACCCCACCCTGCTACATCTTCATGGTTTCTCTTTTAAAACTCTTTTAAGTTGCCTCATTTGGACGTAGAATTTATTTTCCTGTCCTCATTCAAACTGTTCTACATTATAGTGAGCCAAATAGGCTCTGTAAAATCACTTTAGGTAGCAAAAATATTAAGACAATCTATATCAAAATTTTTGGCCTCCCTCCACTGCTGAAGTCAGTATGCTTAGATAGGGCTTCTAAGAACATTGTTTTCTTACCCTTTCAATTTTCTCAATTCTTTTCTGATCCCAAACTTTTTGGCTTATGTAATAAGAGAAGTCTTCACTACCTCATGTTAATAAGGATATTATTTTTTGTGAGCTACTTAGAAATGTGTAATCATTGGTGTAACCAATCAGATTTTTTTCTGTGTTTCAGTGCTTCACGTGCAAAGACATTGTGGAAAGTGTTACAAACAGAAAAGTGTGAACCCAATACTTTCTTTCATTTTGAAGGGCCCTTTCTCCCTAAATATTTTGACCCAAATTATCTTTTTCAAAGAATAATTTTGGTAATTAAAGGTCAATTCACAAAATTTGATGTCTTAGTTTTCTTAAGAACTTTGAATTTCACACAGTGAGAGTATATTTCCTGGGTAAGGACAATTCTCAAGGGAACCTACAGGATTTACAGTAAGGTTTCTGAAGTTTGTTTAGTGTGAAAATGAGCTATCTTTACCCACATTGCTCCCTCTCAACTAGGTCTCCATAGCTTTCTTTGCATGTAAGCTTATTTTCCCAGGCAATTTTCTTAATAGGCTAATTTGTTAAAAATTTGAACAATTAAAATATACCTGTCATAATTTTTAAACTCTTTTGAAATTCCTTTATCAGAATCACGTTTTCCCCAATCCTAATTCAACCTTTTCCATCAAAAACAGTAACATGTTATTTATATGATATAGTGTCCATGCAGCTATTATTTTCCAGTGGCTTTATGTGTTTATATGAACATATAAGCTGATGCTGAGCAAAATGAACTCCAAGGTATGGAAACAGAGATTTTTTTTTTGCAGTTGTTTTTAATGTACTATGTGATTTCTATTTTCTTTGGGTTTTCCACCTATGGTTTGGCATCGGCTGTATTTGATTTTGTGCCTTGTGTATTGTGTATACATTTACCTTAATTAGGGAAGGGAAGAGGAACAACAAAATGGCAAGACAAAGGACAAAGGGCAAGCCAATGCAATAACAATACTCACAAGACAATATGTTGGAAATGTACATTAAAACTTGTGAGGAGTATTGAGGTAAAAGAAAAGTGTAAGAAAAATGAAAGAGGGGGTAAAAGTTTGAAAAGTTATGTATTCACTACCTTACAATTACTGTAACCCATTGTTCACCAATTTGACAATAAAATTAAATTAAAAAATAAGCTACATAAAAAATAATTTCACTGTATTGTTATAGTAAATATTATTTTATGTAGTAACTTTTTAAAAATCAATACTATTTGGCATCTAATTTGAATTGATTACTCCTTTATTTATCAGAGAGTCATCAACTTGAATGTTATCCAACTAGACAATATTTTCACAATAAACTTGACAATATTTTGAAAAAAGGAAAAATTTAGTACTTTCTCATACTAAAAGCGAATATAGTTTAATTCTATGGAAATCCATAACTTTTAAAAGTAAATGAGTTGTTAAGAGGACAGAATATATGTGTTCCTCAAAATTCCTATGACTAATAACTACTCATTTTCAAATTCTGAACATTCCATACCTGAGAGATTCAAAACAGTACCTGTTTGCATGTTATGTAATTTTGCAATAGATGCAGTTTCCAATGGAGTGTTACAGATTGAGAAGTCAACAGAAAAATAGCCACATTCTGGTAGAGGATAAAATTATGAAGCATCTGTAATTAATTCTTCAAGAGTAAGCAAATTTTATCAGAGTAAGCTATAATTTCTATGAACCATAAATCCAAAGATTTATGCCATAAAGTCATCCTAGTCCAATAATTTCCAACTTGTAAAGTGCACCTTAATATTCCCTTAATTCACATCATGAATAGCTTATCTCTATTGTGAAAAAAATACTACACCTCTGATAATGTGATTCTCTCCTTGTTCTGGAAAGAATACTACAATTAACTGGGTTGCATAATTTTTCCCCCAGTGAGATTCTTGAGATCAGAACACTTGCAAATGTTATTTATATTTATACTTTTTTAAACTATCACAGATATTTAGGATGCTAAGGTCAGAAGATTATGGTTCAAATATCCAATAAATTCAGAAAAAGTCAGACACAGGTGGCACTGAGATTGAAGTGGTAGCGCACGAGCCTTGAGCATAAACAGGCTCAGAGACAGTTTCCAGGCCCAGATTTCAAGACCTAGGACAAACCAATGAAACAAAAACAAACCCCAAATGTAGCATTTTTCTCATTGTATACAGAGGCACGTAATTAAGGAAATTGCTTCCTGTGTTACATATAGGTAGAAGAAAGAAGATGTCACACAATTATTCTCTTCATACAATGTTATACAAAACCCTCAAAAATTGCAATTTTTCTATATTTATAAATTAATATCGATTTGTTGGCAACTCTGTCTAGATTATTTACATTATCATTTTATACATGAATTGTTGGAATTTTCTATTAACTAAGATCTAATTATAACTCTCTTGAAAGCATATTCTAGGCAAATAGAACACCAGAATCATTTGTGAATTTGTCAATTAAACCCTCTACTCAAAAAAAATTTTGTAGTATCCTATAAAATATGAAATTACAAGCAAAACTAAAATATTTATGTTAACTCTAAATTCTAATTTAGCAAGATCTACAAAGTCCTGCTTTAGATGAACTTTGAAATTTCTCTAGGCTTAAGATTTTGTAATCCTTCCTCATTTCTTTGGAATCCAACAGAATGATGCTTACTTACTTTTTCAAATTTTGGGTGGGAATCATGAGCCATTTTGAATCTAGGAATGTTCTGTAATGAAGAGAGCATTTAAAACAAAACTGAAGATTATATACGAGTTGCATTTCAATAGGAAACTTGACTTCTCAAAACATAATAACAAAAGTAGCCCAAACTTCCAACTGTGTATTTCTTTCTTGTTGTTTTTTTTTTTTTTTTTTTTTAAATAATTTTATTTGTGAACATACTGTACAGAGGAGATACAGTTACATGGGCAGGATAATGCGTACATTTCTTACCAAGCATTGCAGCCTCCTCCTTTGTTTATCCTTCACATCCCTTCCCAGCCTCCCCCCTCCCCCCCTAATCCCAATCCTTCTCCTTCCCCCCCCCCCCCCCGCACCAACGTTGTAAAGCTCGTTTTGGACATGACAACTTGTACTTCTCATTGTTGCAACAGGTCCACCTGTATCCTTAAACAACTGGTTTTTCCCCATCTCCTCCACAAGTTATACTGACATCAAATATAGTGAAAGCAGGGGTTATACTGTGGAGGATGGACATACAAAGCAACAAAGAGATAATCTTATAAATGTGTTAGAAACACATGCATGAAAGAAAAAAAAACATTAAAATACACATCTAAGGGTTCATTTTCCTGACATCACATTATCTGACCTTTTCCGCTTGACTCATACATATACTAGTTATTACAAATAAGGGAAACCATGGGACCTACGTTTCTTTGGGCCTGGCTTACTTCATTTAATATAATTTTTTCCAAGTTTTTCCATTTCCTAACAAATGGGGCAATGTCATTCTTTCTGATGGAGGCATAGAATTCCATTGTGTATATATACCACATTTTCTTGATCCATTCATCTACTGAGGGGCATCTGGGTTGGTTCCATATCTTAGCTATGGTAAATAATGCTGCAATAAACATAGTTGTGCTGGTAGCTTTAGTGTGGTCTTGTTTGTAAACATTAGGGTAAATGCCCAAAAGTGGGATTGCTGGGTCATAGGGGAGCTCTATGTGAAGTCTTTTGAGGAACCTCCATACTGCTTTCCAAAGTGGTTGAACAAGTTTACATTCCCACCAACAATGAAGTAAGGTTCCTTTCTGTCCACATCCCCTCCAGCATCTGTTGTTGTTAGAGTTCTTGATTTTTGCCGTTCTAACTGGAGTGAGGTGATATCTCAATGTTGTTTTGACTTGCATTTCTTTTATGGCTAGGGATGTTGAACATTTCTTCATGTGTCTATTGGCCATCCTTCTTTCTTCTTCAGAGAAGCTTCTCTTTAATTCTTTCGCCCACTTACTTATTGGGCAGTTGTTTCTTTGAGGATTAGTTGTTGGGTGGTTTAATTTTTTGAGTTCCAAGTATATTTTAGATATGAGACCCTTGTCCGTTGTACGGCTAGTAAAGATCTTCTCCCAGTCCGTGGGCTTTCTATTGATCTTGCTAGCTATGTCATTTGCCCTGCAGAAGCTCTGCAACCTTATACAATCCCATTTGTCCAACCTTTCTTTGATTTGTTGTGTTTCCGGGTCTCTATTCAGAAAATTTCGGCTTGAGCCAAGGAGACCCAGGGTTTCTCATATTCCATCCTGTAATGTTTTCAGAGTGTCTGCTTTGAGTTCAAGGTCTTTGATCCATTTGGAGTTGATTCTGGTGCAGGGTGATATATAAGGATCTAGGTTTAGATTTCTACATGTAGTTAACCAGTTTTGCCAGCACCATTTACTGAAGAGGCTCTCTGTCTTCCATTCTATTGTTTTAGCTCCCTTATCGAAGATTACATGGCTATAGGTCTGTAGGTTCATTTCTGGGTTTTCAATTCTATTCCATTGGTCCTGAGGTCTGTTCTTATGCCAATACCAAGCTGTTTTGATTACTATGGCTTTATAGTAGAGTTTGAAATTTGGTATTGATATTCCTCCAGCAGTGTTCTTTCCATTCAGGAGCGTTTTTGCTATTCGGGGTCTTTTATTGTTCCATATGAATTTTTGGATTGCCTCTTCTATTTCCTTGAAGAATGAGGGTGGAATTTTGATAGGTATTGCGTTGAATTTGTACATAGCGTTGAATTTGTACATAGCCTTAGGAAGTATTACCATTTTCACGATGTTAATCTTTCCAATCCAGGAGCATGGGAGGTTTTGCCATTTTTTAAGTTCTGTGTTGATTTCCTTTTTCAAGGTTTTAAAGTTTTCATCATAGAGGTCCTTCACTTCTTTAGTTAAGCTAATTCCGAGGTATTTTATTTTTTGTGGGGCTATTACAAATGGAGTTGCTTTCCTAATTTCAGCCACACTTTTCTCATTGTTGGCATACAGAAAAGCCATTGATTTTTGGGGATTAATTTTATAACCTGCTACTTTGCCAAAGTTTTGAATCAGCTTGAGTAATTTGGGAGTGGAGTCTATGGGATTCTTTAAATACAAGATCATGTCATCTGCAAAGAGGGAGAGTTTTATTTCTTCTTTCCCTATTTGGATCCCCTTTATGTCTGCATCTTGTCTTATTGCTGTACCTAGGCATTCTAATACTAGATTGAAGAGAAGTGGAGAGAGTGGGCATCCTTGTCTTGTTCCTGAGTTAAGAGGAAATGGCTTTAGTTTTTCACCATTGAGTATAATGCTGGCTGTAGGTTTGTCATATACAGCCTTTATTGTATTGAGGAATGTTCCATGGATTCCTAATTTTTCCAAAACCTTCATCATAAAGGGGTGTTGGATCTTGTCGAATGCTTTTTCTGCGTCTATTGAGATAACCATGTGGTTCTTATTCTTGCTCCTGTTGATGTGATGAATAATATTAATTGATTTGCGTATATTGAACCAGCTTTGCATCCCTGAAATGAATCCTGTTTGATCGTGGTGTATGATTTTTTGGATGAATTGTTGAAGTCGATTGGCCAAAATTTTGTTGAGAAGTTTTGCATCAATGTTCATCAAAGAAATGGGTCTATAGTTCTCTTTCTTTGATGAGTCTCTGCCTGGTTTTGGGATGAGGGTTATGATGGCTTCATAGAATGTGTTCGGTAGTGAGCTTTCTCTTTCAATTTCATTGAAGAGTTGGAGGAGTATTGGTGTGAGCTCTGCTTTGAAGGCCTTGTAAAATTCCGCTGTAAACCATCTGGTCCTGGACTTTTTTTAGCTGGGAGGTCTCTTATTGCTGTTTCTATTTCAATGCTTGATATGGGCCTGTTAAGCTGGTTTAACTCATCTTGGTTTAGTTTTGGCATGTCAATATTTGCTAGGAAAAGGTCCATTTCTGTCAAGTTCTCAAACTTATTAGCATAAAGTTTTGAGAAGTATTCCCTTATAATGTTCTGAATCTTGGTTGTTTCCGTGGTGATGTTTCCATTCTCATCTCTGAGTTTATTAATGTGGGTGTGTTCTCTTCTTTTTCTGATAAGATTTGCTAAGGGTCTGTCAATTTTGTTAAGTTTTTCGAAGAACCAACTCTTTGTTTTGTTGATTCTTTCTATAGTTTTTTTGGATTCTAATTCATTTAATTCTGATTTAATTTTGATTATTTCTTTCCGTCTACTGGATTGGGGTTTATCTTGCTGCTCTTTTTCAAGGAGGTTTAGATGTGTCATTAAATTGCTAGTTTCAGATCTCTCCAATTTGTTGATGTAGGAGCTCAGAGCTATAAACTTGCCTCTGAGTACTGCCTTTGCTGTGTCCCAGAGGAGCTGGTAATTTGTGTGTTCATTTTTGTTGAATAGCATGAACATTTGAATTTCCTTTCTAATCTCTTCCATGACCCACTCTTGATTCAGCAGTGTGTTGTTCAGCCTCCATGTGATACTGGACTTTCTTTGGTGGCCTTTGGTGTTGAGTTCTAATTTTATTCCCTTGTGGTCAGAGAGAATGCAAGGTATAACTTCAATGTTTCTGAATTTAGACAAGTTTGCTTTGTGGCCTAAAATGTGGTCTATTTTAGAAAACGTTCCATGTGCTGCTGAGAAAAACGTGTATTCTGATGCTGCTGGGTGAAATGTTCGGTAGATGTCTGTTAAGTCTAGTTGATCTATGCAGCTGTTTAGATCTGCGGTTTCTCTGTTGAGTTTTTGCCTAGTTGATCTATCTAGTGGGGAGAGTGGTGTGTTAAAATCCCCAACAATTAATGTCTTTGGATCTATATGGGATTTGAGGGAAAGTAGTGTTTCTTTGATAAATTTGGGTGCTCCATTGTTTGGCGAATAGATATTTAGAATTGTAATATCCTCCTGAAGGAGAGATCCTTTAATTAGTATGTAGCGACCTTCTTTATCTCTTCTCACGAATTTTAATTTGAAGTCTATTTTATCTGATATTAAGATTGCAACTCCCGCCTGTTTATGGGGGCCGTTTGCTTGGTAGATTTGTTCGAGCCTTTAACATTGAAAATGTGTTTGTTTTTACGGGCAAGATGTGACTCCGGCAGGCAGCGGATAGAAGGGTCTTGTTTTTTAATCCAACTAGACAGTCTATGTCGCTTAATTGGAGAGTTCAGTCCGTTAACGTTAAGAGATAGGACTGAGAGGTATTTGGGAGTTCCTGCCATGTTATCCACCTTCTTGGGGGCTGCGAAAACTGGGTTCTTCCTATGGTTCTTGGATTCTCAGTTTGGGTGCAGTTTCTTGGCCTTTGTTGCGGTCTTGTTGGTTTTCTATGGGTAGGACATCTTTAAGAATCTTTTGCAGGGCTGGTTTGGTGGAGATGTATTGTTTCAATTTTTCTTTGCTATGGAAGGTTTTTATTTGGCCTTCAGTTATGAAGGAGAGTTTAGCTGGGTACAGTATTCTTGGTTGATCGTTGTTTGTTTTTAGGGCATGGCATACATCATTCCAGGCTCTTCTTGCTTTGATTGTCTCTGCTGAGAAATCTGAGGTGATTCTAATTGGTTTCCCTTTATAGGTGATTACCCTTTTCTCCTTAACAGCTTTAAGGATCTTTTCCTTGGTCTGAGTTGATCCTGTATGGATTATAATGTGACGGTGGGATGTCCTATTATGGTCTGGTCTATTTGGGGTTCTAAAAGCTTCTTGTATCTGAATAGGCCTATCTTTTTGTATGTTTGGGAAGTTCTCTGCTAGGATCCTGTTAAACAAATTTCCTAGACCATTAACTTCTGTTTCTAGGTGCTCCTCTACACCCATTATCCTTAGATTAGGCCTTCTGATGGTGTCTTCCAGGTGTTGGATAGATCTATCATACTTCTTGGACTTGTCTTGGATGGTTGTATGTTCTTTCTCTATAATATCTAGGCTGTCTTCAATCCCTGAGATTCGATCTTCTGCATGGTCTAACCTGTTGTCAAGACTCTCTACTTTGTTTTTTTATCTCTTTTCCTTCTAATTGGTCAGCTTTGATGGCTTCAAGTTCTTTGTTGAAGCTCTGTTTTAGGTCTTGTATGAATTTCTTTACTTCCTTAATTTGGTGTTCAGTGTTTGTTCTCAAATCACTTAGTTGATTGGTTATGGTTTCTTTGGACTCCCTTTCCTTCTGTTGGGTTCCATTCAGCCTTCCCTTTGTGGTCTCCCTGACTTCCTTCAGCTATTTGTTAATGGATTCCATGAATGCCTTTAGTGATCTTTGTGTGTTCTCTACCTGGTCTCTCAATTCCTGAATTACTCTTTGATTAGCTTCCTCCCGTTTGTGGGATTCCTGCAGTTCTCTTTCCTCCCGTTCGTGGGATTCCTGCAGTTCTCTTTGAGTGTTCTCAGCCTGCTCACGCCATTCCTCCCTTTCTCTTTGAGTATTCTCAAGTTGTTCACGCAAATCCTGTATCAGTTTTTGAGTAGCTTCCTCACGCTTATGATATTCCTGTATAAACTTTTGGGATGCCTCCTCTCTCTTCCTATCACGCTCATACAGAGTCCTTTGTAAGTTGTCAAACTTCTCATTTATCATGTTTGCCACCAGTGTTTGTAGAGCTATTTGGGAACTCTCCTCTGGATTGTTCATTATCTGATCTGACCCCTGATTATCAAGATTGGGAATTGAGATACCCGGATTTGCCATTTTTCTTTTGTTTTTCCGGCTTACTCTGCCCATTTGAGATGAAAATAGCACCAGTTTTGTGCTAGAACACTATCTTAAGGCAACCATCAACCAACGTTTGCATTTATACAGTCAATAGTCTACAGATACAATCTAGTTCAACAGATACATCTATTCAACATCAAACAACTATATGTTAATGGGCTTCGAACTGCAGAGAAGAATTTGGAAAACCAGAAATTTTTAGGGTTAGGGAGAGATGTGGGTAAAAATTAGGAATAGATTAGTGTGGGGAGGCCCAGGGAGAGTTAACTATGTCCTAATCTCAATGCAGGAAATAGGTTGGGTAGGATACAAGTAGAGAGGGAGAGAAAAAGAAGAAAGGGAAAGGGAAATGAAAAGAGACCAGAAAAAAAATTAGAAACGTAAAAATTAATATAGTTATGGAGATTGAAAGACCATCTATTTAGGGAGGAATGTGAATATAATGAGAAAACAGGAGGGAGATAGAGGAGATGTGAAAAACTTAAAAAATGCTTGAAATATTATATAGGTATAAAGAGGTAGTACTGCTATTAAGGAATTTAAGTTTCAGAGGTTTTGGATTGAGTAATAAATTTGTGGATTAAGTGTGTACACAATGGGGGATAGGGTCTACTAGTTAACTATGGGTTTATCTGAGGATGTGCAGGGCAAGAGTTAAGTCACATACAGAAGAACAAAAGAAAGGAAAAGGTGAAAAGGATAAGAAAGGGAGAAAAAAAAAGATCAGAAGTTCAGTAGAGCTAGACAAAAAACAAAAAGATAATTAAGAAAGAAAGAAAAAGAGAGAGAAGACAAGAAAAGAAAGGAAAACGTACATTCACGTATTCCTAAAATAAAAATTATAAGAGGAAAAAAAAAGTTACTGGAAAACAATTATTTTTTCAAAAAAGGCAAAAATTAAAGATTAATAAAAGTTTTAGAAAAGGAAAAAAAAAATTTATATATATAAGGTACCCCCCCCCAAAAAAAAAAAGAAAAAAAAAAAGAAGAAACAAAAGTTCTTTGATTTTTTTTTTTTTGGGAGGGGTGGGAAGAATCCTGTATCTCCCTTTTGTCTGTAACCAGCCTCTTGTTGGAGTCTCTGGTCAGCTTGAGGTCCTGTGGCTTGATTGGTTTCTTGAGTCAGTTTGTTCAAACAGGCAGAAAAATGCTCTGCTTTACCCAAGATTTTGAGATCCCCCTCCCAGGTTAGTTTAATGGGAGGGTGATCTGCTTTGAGAATCACAAAAGAGGGGTGATGAGGCTAGGTTCTGGTAGAGTTGAGGCCTTTCAACAAACTGTAGCTTTTCCCTGGGGCTATTTTGTGAAAAATTCACAGAGCCCACCCTGGATCCATTCTCAGGGTTTCTGTTTTTCAATTGATTGTGGTGGCTGCTAGAGGGAGGGGCAGCCTCTGGCTCTGGTTACCCAGTGAGGAAAGCCACTCCAATGGCTGGCACCTGAGCTGGGTGACTTTTCCCTGGATGGAGCTGAGTCTGGCAGGTCACTTTGCCGTTAAGTTCTTGTGACCTGTTATATGACTCGTTTTATTCCAAGGCCTGAGTTGGAGCTAGCAGCTCCTCCGAGCTTTGTCGGTATCCAAGATGGAGATCACCGGTGCTGGGGGGGGAGGGGTGGCCTTCCCTCCTCTGCTCCCGGAGAAGGAGTGAGGATGTCGGGCTTCTACTCATGCCGAGTCTTGGATCCTGGGTCGTCTCTGGTCTGCAAACTGCAGGATGAAGATGTCCACTCCTTGTTGGTTCTTGCTGTTGTTGAGTAGAATCCTCTCACCCGCTGCGTCTGGCTCCTTCGTCCCGGACTCTCTGTGTGAGCGCTCAGGTATGGCCGCGGCAGCAGTTGCCGCCGCGTCCCTGCCGCCGCCGCGGCAGCTGCTGGCAGGCGCTCAGATGTGTCTCCTTGTCTTGGCTTCCCCTCTCTTGTCTAACTCTCTGTCCTGTGATGGCACACTTGGTGTGATTCTCTGGCTTAGGACTGTTCACTGGAACTCTAAACCTGCTTTCTATGCGAGAGCTTGTTCAGATTCCATCTTATCCTCCGCCATCTTCCCGGAACCCTTTCTGGTTTGTTTTATTAGACAAAATTATACTACCTGGTCCAGGAAATGTATCACTATTTAATTCCACTCTCTAATCTCCTGTCTTAGTCTGAGTACTAGAATTCCAGGTTTGTATCACATTGCCCTGCCATGTTTGTTGGTTTATTTAATCTAGACATAGACTAGCAATTCTGAACTTCTCCAATGATATTATCCACTAGACAGAGTGCTCAGAGTGTTTATGTACTATTTTAGAAGATCTTCTAACATTTGACACAGGATATGATCATTATCAGATGTACCTGCTGGGATCTCTGATTCATTCGATCCCTTTAATAATAATTACTTGACTCTCTTACTATCTCTCGTCCCTACCTATGTAATAGTCTCAAACTTTTTTGAAGAAAGTTCATGAGGACTTTCTAATATTAAAATTCATCTCTTAATTCTTACTCAGGACGTATTTTCTATTGCTATTTTTAAACTTTTCTACATATTCTAAGAGTTGTTTCATTTGTGTATTTGTGTGTGCACATATAAGTGCCTCTGTGTGTATGTGTATGTTTGTATGTATGTATGCAAAAGCCTCAAGCTCTTATTCATCAATCTTGCTCATGCCTGGTATTCCATCACCTGAGACATTCTTCCAATTCAGGTTTTGGCTAGTAGTGTGGCAAAGACTGTTCTGCCCAGGCTGCATGCAAACTGAACTTCCCAGACTGCTACATTCTTAGGTTTTGTATCTCCAGAAGTATCAACTTTTAAACTACAAACATTTTTGTGAGTGAAAAGTCTAAGCTGTAGCCCACATTTTTAACTCAAAAATTCATATAAAGGTAAATGAACATACACATTGCATATGCTGAGTGTACACTGTTAGAAATGTGATCTTAAGCTGCGTGGTGGAGAGATCTGGGGATTGGGGTTCAAAGCCAGCCCAACTAGGAAAGTCCCAGAGACGTTTTTCTCCAATTAACTACAAGAAAACTGGAAGTGGCACTGTGGCTCAAGTGGTAGAGCAGTAGCCTTGAGCTGAATAGCAGAGGGACAGTGTCCAGGCCCAAAGTTCAAGTGCCAAGACCAACAACAACAACAAAATGCAAGTAAAGGAAAGAAAAAGAAATGTGATCTTAGCCACTAGTTCATTGCCAGTATAATCCCTGCTCTCTCAAGATGGACTTGTTTTTCCAGTTAAGTCCATGCCCTTATATCTGACTTTCATTGGAACCAGAATTATTCTTCCATTCTACTTTTAAAAATTTGTGCGATTAGCAAACATGATTGAGAAAGGGAAAAGCCTCATACTTCATATTCCACTTAGGAACACTCCCATAAATCTACATATTGGACTTGGCTTTATTGTTTCGATGTTGTCTTATTTGTAGTCTTCTATATTGTATTGAACCCTTATACTTAAACACAGAACTTCTCTTTCTCCTATTGTTGCAAATGTTTCTCTTACTGTTAATTCATGTGCACTAGGGAAATAACGCACAACAAATACACTCACAAAAAGAATGATCTGAGGATCTTCTTCCCATTTAAAATTTGGCTTAATTTGCAGAGCAATTATGAAGTTTGAACTAAATGTACTCATGGATAATGTATTTATAAGCAATATAAATTTTATATTTTCTCTTTTACTAAGTTGTCTCTGAAACACCTATTACCTCATGTCCAAAAGTGTCCTTGTGTTATTTCAATGAAGACAGAAAACATTCATTAGACCTCAAGAAGCACCAACGATTGTTACTGGACTTTGTGGAAACTGATCCCAGGAGAGGAATTGAACACAGAGAAATGATAAAGTTCAAATTAACTTGTGCTTTCCTTTTTACTGTACAAGAAAAGAATCCCAAGGCTTGAAGGAAACTCTGTCCCTTACTTTTTCCAGTGTGTTTTTTATTCATATAAACTTGTCTGTAAACTTCTAGTTGAGAGTATTACAAAAGATAATAATGTGCCATGTGAAGGCCAGCATAGAATAAAAGGAATTAACGTTGTTGTTTTTTTAGTTAGTTTGTATTTGTTTTTGCCAATTGTAGGGCCTAAAGTCTGGGCCTGGGTGCTCTCCCTCAGATCTTCATCTCAAGGATAGTGCTCTACCACTTGAACCACAGCGCCATTTCTGACTTTTTCTGTTTATGTGGTACTGGGAAATCAGGGCCTCATGCATACAAGGCAAGCACTGTACCACTGAACCACATTCCCAGCCCCTAATAACATTGTTTTAAAGTTGTTCTACTGCAAAGAAACAAAGACATGGAAGTTTAAAAGTGTCTTATGTATGGATATTTCACCCCTGAGAAGATTCTCTTTTGGCAGGAGTCAGTTATCAATTCCTTTAGTCTGGTCCTGAATTCTCCATAGCAATAAGGATTCCAAAAAAGCTGGATCTTGTGAATATGTTCAGCACAAGCAGCCTCTTCTCAGAGCAGTACTCCTTTAAGGACAGTCCCAAAGAAATATCTGGGGGTTGTTTTTGTTTGCTTGTTTAGTTTGTTCTGATTCTGGGACTTGAACCCAGGGGCTGGACCCTGTGCCTGAACAGTTATCTTTCTTGCCCACCTATCCTCAAAGCTAGTACTCTACTGCTTGAGCCAAAACTCTACTTCCGGCTTTTTTAGTGTTTATTTAGAGATAATAGTTTGACAGACTTTCCTGCCTGGATTAGCTTTGAAATAGGATAGTAAGAAAGCCAAGTGATATCGACAGTATGGACTTCTGTTTTGAAAAAAAAATATTAGATGAAGTTTATTATAAAGCTAATATTTGACAATTTTTAAAAGAAGAGAATATGCCCAGCAAAGAAGCCATAACTTAAATAACTCAGTGAAAGTAGGTGCACTGAATCATTTTGTAATTATTTTTATGCTTGGAAAGATTACTATTGACCTTGTCATTCCTTTTGGGGAAACTGAAAGTCATATTTGCACTTTTTTTTGTGGGCGCTGTCCCTCACCTCTTCATCTCAAGTTGAGCACTCTACCACTTTAGCTACAGCACCAATTCCGGGTTTCCTGTGATTAATTGAAGATAAGGGTCTCATGGACTTTCCTGACAAGGCTTGCTTTGAACCACAATCCTCTGGTCTCATCCTTCTGAGTAGATAGGATTACAGGCTTGAGCTACCAGCACCTGGCTCATATTTGCATTTATGTGTACTTAATGACACTATGTAGACAAAGAATGGAAATTTGAACCAAATGATGACATTGCAGCTTTTCAGAAAAATTGGGGTAGGAATAAATATGTCCTCATTTTTCCATGTTGTTATATTAATGACTCATGAGCTATGGGACTCTTACATTAGCATCCTCTGCCATCTGTGTAGGTGTTATTTAGTATTAGGCAATATTCATAGAGTAATATAGAAAGACTGAGATTTTTAGAAAGCAAAGGAGATCAGATATAAAAGAACAGCATAGAAGGAGATACATTTATCACACAGAGATTAAAAACTAGCCTAAGAGATTTACAATGTTAAAGGCAATGAGGTTTAAGCCTAGTTGATAACTAGTTCTTCAATAACCAAAAATATTTACCTAGAACAGTTTCTGGTATATGTTAGTTACTATCATTTATTCCTTCCATCTGGAGTTATTCTTTCTCTTCTATCACAACTGTTTATTAGTCTCTGCCTTTTTAGTGCCATGACTGACCAAAAAGATTTCCAAATCTCACTTAGACTAGCCTTCTCTGTGATTAGCAGTGACCACTCAAAAGCCTGGAATCTTTTAATTTCCAGAATTCATCTTCCCTTGACATCTAAGTACATTCCTGGCATTAACTGCAGTGATCTAATGAACAAAACATTTTTTTTTCAACACGGTATCCTAATATAGGCAAAATGCATGAATTAGGGACTATTGTCAGGTATCAGTATGGAAGGAGCAATTATATATTCCAAGTATGTGTTCTTTATTTTTCATTTACTAACTGTTTTGTTTTGTTTTGTTTTGTTTTTGACAGTCCAGGGGGCTTAAACTCAGGACTAGGGAATTATTCCTGAGCTTGCTTTTTTTTTCCTCAAGGCTACCACTCTACCACTTGGGGCACAGCACCTCTTTCAGTGTTTTTCTGTGAGGAATTGAACCCAGGCGTTCAGGCAGGCTAGGCAATCACCACACCATGAAGTCACATTCCCAGAGCCCTAAATGACTTTCTTAAGATGGCATTATATTTTCATTCCATAACTATGTATCATAATTTTGGCCAGGTGCTAGAAAATAACATACAAAAAATACTAAGTCCAGTAAGGCTGGATGGACAATGAATAACCGTTATAGTCTAGCCAGGGCACAGAGGGGCTTACCTCATGGAGCTGGTTCAACAGGCTGAGCAAGACAGCTCCTAACCCACAGTCTACCTCCAGAATGAGAGGGCCACCTTGGGTTCCAACCACATGGGGACGCTGGGCCACCTCCTCCAGCACACATTCAACCAGTTCCTGTGAGAGAGAGAAAAAAAGTCAGAATTAAACTTAAGCCGGGTGCCCATGGCTCAGACCTGTAATCCTAACTACACAGGGGGCTGAGATATGAGGATCATGGTTCACAGCCAGCCCGGGCAGGAACGTCTGTGAGACTCTTATCTCCAAAGAAGCACCAAAAAACTGTAAGCGGCGCTGTGGCTTAAGTAGTAGAGTGCTAGCCTTGATCTGAGGAGCTCGGGGACAGTGCCCAGGACCAGAGTTCAAGCCCCACGACTGACAAGAATTGGACTTCTCACCACAAGAAGTGGACTGAATAGCACCCATTGTCCTAGGGAGTATGGCAGAGAAGTCAGGCAGAGCTTCCTGTGAACTGGAAGTCATGAGTATGTCACCTGGCTTCTCCTTGCCTCAGTATCCCCAGCCGCAAAACTGAACACAGTGAAGGATCCCCTTCCTCATGGGGATAAGGTAAGGATGAAAGAGAGACATGTTTTGTTTCATAATCCCTCACCTGTTCCATGATTAATAACAAGCCCCACGTGAGCCTTTTCCAGGTATCTTCCTTTCATTTGCTCACAGAATTGCCAAGAACCATATCTAATGGCCACTCCCTCTGTGCCCTGTGCCAGAGATCCCTCTGTATAAATCCCTTGTTTCCTCACAACTGTCCCAAGAGGAGACTGAGGTCCAATAGTTGAAGCCTAACCCAGGGCTTACCCTGTGGTCAAGAATTGACTGCTGTGCACTAAGAGTTTGAGATAATCCATCTAAACCGATGACTGAACATGGTGCTACATGTCTACTATCCCAACTACAGAGAACCAGGCCTGGTGGAGCATGCCTGTCACAGATAGGAGGACCATGATCCAGCCCAGCCTGACCATATATTTAGTCTCTATTTTGGAAATGCCCAAGACAGAAAGGCTTGGCTCACATGGTGGAATACCTGACTGGCAAGCCTAAGGCCTTGAGTTCAAATCCTAATATACCAAAAAGAATCAGAGGCCTGGTGCCAGAGGATCATGCCTGTAATCCCAGCTACTCAGGAGTCTGAGATCTGAAGATCACAGGTCAAGATTTAAAATAAGGTTGGCCTCAACCATCAGACATCATGATGAGAAGACCCGGAGTCTGACTTATGCTGGTGCACTCCATACTCGCAGTGTGCACATCCTTACTAAGTGCTGGCCACACACTCTGTCCCCCTGGGAAATCACCCCCTGTGAGACTCACCCCCAGGTCCTACCAAGCTCCCACTGCCACCAACCATGCCCAAGGGAGTAGAGAGCTCCAGGGCACACAAATCCCTTGGTCTTGTAATTTAAAGGTGATCAGTCCCTTCAAGCACCTTACCATTCCAGGCCCCTGGACCTCAGCCGTGAAGATCATGCACCCCCCCTCCCCTCGCGAAGATAGCAGGAAAAGTTACCAAAAGGTTCGACCATCTTTGTTGAAACCCACTTCTACACACACACAAATCCAGACTGGTGACAGAAGACTTATCCATGCAGCACCTGAAATTTGCCAATTGATAACTCACCTGAGCATTGTCAGGATGTACAAGTAGAAAGATGATCTCTCTCTCTTTCCCTCTCTCTCTCTCTCCCTCCTTCTCTGTCTCTGTTTCTCTAATGCACACACACAAACACACACACACACACACACACACACACACACACACACACACGACTCAGAGCAGTGCCTCTGTTCATTCCTCATCTGGGACAATGTACAAGCTGGAGCATGGAGGTTCCCTTGAGACAACCAGGGGCTCCCACCCAAGGGGAGCACCACTCAAATGATGCAACACCACCCCACCTCTCTGTTTCTCCAGGGTCAGATCCTTCCCCTTGGGAACAACCAGCCTTGACTCTACATTCACCAAAACCCTAGGCCAGGATGCTGGGTGAAGGAGTCCTGAGACAGGTGTCTCCTCAGAGCCTGGGAAAGGAAACTAGTTCTATATATCATTTCACTGATATTAACCACTAAACTCACCCACACTAGCACTATGGATGCTCAAGAAGTAGAAACTATCTGAACAATTCTTCCAGCTGTTATCCTAGTCATGATTGCTCTACCCTCCCTTCGCATTCTTTATATAATAGACGAAATCAACGACCCAGCATTAACAGTAAAAACTATAGGACATCAATGATATTGAAGCTATGAATATACCGACTTCAATGACCTAATATTTGACTCCTACATAATCGCCACATCCGACCTTAAACCTGGAGAACTACGTCTCCTAGAAGTAGACAACCGAGTCGTCCTTCCAATAGACCTACCCATCCGCATGCTAGTTTCCTCAGAGGATGTTCTACACTCATGAGCAGTACCCTCACTAGGAATCAAAACAAATGCTATCCCAGGACGACTAAACCAAGCCACCCTATCATCCACACGACCAGGATTATTTTACGGCCAATGTTCTGAAATCTGCGGTTCCAACCACAGTTTCATACCAATTGTCGTCGAAATAGTCCCACTTAAACATTTCGAATCATGATCAACAACAATACTTTAGACCCCATTATGAAGCTATCAAAGCATTAACCTTTTAAGTTAAAGACAGGACACCAATTGTCCCATAATGGTATGCCACAATTAGATACATCTTCATGATTTGTTACCATTACAGGAACCACACTTACCCTATTCATTATCTTCCAATTAAAATTCAAAACTTTCACCTTCCACCCCCAACCACAAACCAAAAATCTTATGCACATCAAACCAACCAATCCTTGAGAACTAAAATGAACGAAAATCTATTCACCTCTTTCACTACCCCTACACTTTTAGGCCTACCCCTCGTTATTGCAGTCATTATATTCCCATCCATCCTATTTCCACAACCAAAACGACTAATCAATAATCGTCTCACTACTTTCCAATCATGACTCATAAACGCAATCATTAAACAAATAATAAGCATACACAGCCTAAAAGGACGCGCCTGAACACTCTTACTCACATCCCTAATTATCTTTATTGGCTCCACAAACCTCCTAGGCCTCCTACCCCACTCATTCACCCCTACCACCCAACTCTCCATAAATCTGGGAATAGCCATCCCATTATGAGCAGGAACTGTCTTACTAGGATTCCGACACAAAACTAAATCATCACTAGCCCACTTTCTACCCCAAGGAACTCCATTACCACTAATCCCGATACTCATTATCATCGAATCCATCAGCCTATTAATCCAACCTATAGCCCTCGCTGTACGACTAACAGCCAACATTACAGCTGGCCACCTCCTAATCCACCTAATCGGAGGAGCTGCCTTGGCAATCTATTCTATCAGCCCAATCGGATCACTGGCAGCATTCATCATCCTCACACTCCTTACAATCCTAGAATTTGCAGTAGCCCTTATTTAAGCCTACGTCTTCACCCTACTAGTAAGCCTATACCTACATGACAACACCTAATGACACACCAAACACATGCCTTCCATATAGTAAACCCCAGCCCTTGACCATTAACTGGAGCTATATCAGCTCTCCTCCTAACATCAGGAATAGTAATATGATTTCACTATCAATCTACCCCACTCCTCCTCATAGGCATCTTGTCCAGCATCCTTACTATATTCCAATGGTGACGAGACGTAATCCGCGAAGGAACATTCCAAGGCCATCACACCCCTGTAGTACAAAAAGGCCTCCGCTATGGCATAGTCCTATTTATTATTTCAGAAGTATTTTTCTTTGCAGGCTTCTTCTGAGCATTCTACCACTCCAGCCTAGCCCCCACTCCCGAACTAGGAGGATGCTGACCACCAACCGGAATCACTCCACTAAACCCTCTAGACGTCCCACTACTCAACACCTCCGTCCTCCTAGCCTCCGGGGTATCAATTACATGAGCCCATCACAGCCTCATAGAAGGTAACCGAATACCAATAATTCAAGCCCTTTTCATTACTATCATTTTAGGAATTTACTTTACTGTTTTACAAGGCTCCGAGTATATAGAAACCTCCTTTACTATTTCAGACAGCGTGTACGGCTCAACATTCTTCATAGCAACAGGCTTCCACGGCCTACACGTCATAATCGGAACGACATTTCTTATCGTATGCCTAATCCGCCAAATCCAATTTCACTTCACATCCACTCACCATTTCGGCTTTGAAGCAGCAGCATGATATTGACACTTCGTAGATGTTGTCTGACTATTCCTATACGTTTCCATCTATTGATGAGGATCATACTTTTCTAGTATAACTCAGTACTTGTGACTTCCAATCACCCAGTTTTGGTCTCACTCCAAACAAAAGTAATAAATATACTAATCGCACTAATAATTAATTTCAGCCTAGCCTCACTATTAATCCTAATCGCCTTTTGAATTCCACAAATAAACATCTACTCAGAAAAAGTAAGCCCATATGAATGTGGATTTGATCCAATAGGTTCCGCCCACCTACCCTTCTCAATAAAATTTTTCTTAGTAGCCATTACATTTCTCCTATTTGACCTAGAAATTGCCCTCCTCATCCCACTTCCATGAGCTCTTCAACTAACCTTTATTCATTCAACTACAACCCTCTCACTTCTCCTAATTATCTTAGCCCTAGGCCTAGCTTACGAATGATCAAACAAAGGCCTCGAATGAAACGAATTAGTAGTTAGTTTAATTCAAAATAATTGATTTCGGCTCATTAAATTATGATTCAATTCATAACTACTATTAATGTCCCTAACCATATTTAACCTCTATATCACTTTCTTAGCCTCTCTAATAGGCACAATGATCTTTCGCTCACACATAATATCATCCCTCCTATGCCTAGAAGGAATAATATTATCCCTCTTTATCATATTATCTATCTCCATTACTTTTACACACTCATCCTTCTCATATACCCTACCCATCATTCTACTTGTCCTAGCTGCATGCGAGGCAGCTGTAGGACTAGCCCTACTCGTAAAAGTCTCAAACACATATGGCTCAGATTACGTACAAAACCTCAACCTACTACAATGCTAAAAATCACCATACCCATAATTATAATAATCCCAATAGTCTGACTATCAAACAACAAGTTTATCTGAATCAATACATCCATATATAGCTTTTTAATCAGCCTTCTAACTATCACAACCCTAATTACCCCCTACAGCTCCATACATTTCTCAACACTATTTTTCACTGATCCCTTATCTACACCACTCCTAATCCTTACATCATGACTCACCCCACTGATAATCATTGCTAGCCAAAAACATATATCTAAAGAACCACTCATCTGAAAAAAAACTTACATCTCCCTAATCATCATCCTCCAAACTACGCTTATCCTAACATTTTCATCAACCGAACTAATCATGTTTTATATCCTATTTGAAGCCACACTAATTCCAACCCTAATTATCATTACACGATGAGGAAACCAAACTGAACGCCTAAATGCTGGCTCATATTTCCTATTCTACACACTTATAGGGTCCCTACCCCTCTTAATCGCATTAATCTATATGTACAAATCAATAGGAACTTTAAACATAACTTTCCTGATGTACAAATCAGACCCACTATACAATTCATGATCCAACCACCTAGTATGGCTAGCATGTATAATGGCATTCATAGTAAAAATACCATTATATGGCCTTCACCTATGATTACCAAAAGCCCACGTAGAAGCCCCAATTGCAGGTTCAATAGTTCTAGCAGCTGTATTATTAAAACTAGGCAGTTGCGGAATGATACGTATTTCAACCTTTATCGAACCCCTTAACAAATCTTTAATATACCCATTCATCCTTTTATCTCTATGAGGCAGAATCATAACCAGCTCAATCTGTCTACGACAAACAGACTTAAAATCACTAATTGCATATTCATCAGTAAGCCACATGGCCCTAGTAATTATCGCTATCCTCATCCAAACCCCATCAAGTTATATAGGAGCTACAGCCATAATAATCGCCCACGGATTAACCTCCTCAGCCCTGTTCTGCCTAGCCAATACCAACTATGAACGCATCCACAGCCGAACTATGCTCCTAGCACGAGGATTACAAACAATCCTACCACTAATAGCCCTCTGATGACTACTAATCTCACTCACAAACCTAGCCCTCCCTCCATCCATCAACCTAATCGGTGAACTAATAATCATCATTTCGTCATTCTCATGATCCCACCCAACCATTCTACTTATAGGAATCAATATATTAATTACCGCATCATACTCACTATATATACTAACCACCACACAACGAGGTAAAACTACCCCCCACACTATAAACATTAAACCGTCCTTTACACGCGAACATACACTTATCTCCCTTCACCTTCTTCCTATCCTCCTTCTAACTGCTAAACCGAGCCTAATCCTAGGCCCCACTTTCTGTAATTATAGTTTATTAAAAACCTTAGACTGTGAATCTAAAAATAAAGAGTTACATCTTTTAATTACCAAAAAAGTACAAACAGAGAACTGCTAATTCTTCTGACCCATATATAACAATATGGCTTTTTTACATACTTTATTAGGATAACAGTAATCCATTGGTCTTAGGAACCAAAAACTTGGTGCAACTCCAAACTAAAGTAATCAACATATATTCATTATCCACCCTAGCTATATTCACAATCTTACTTTACCCTCTCCTTTTTTCCACCTTATCACCACCCAACTCCAACTTTCCAAAAAAAGTTACATCATCAATCAAATACGCATTCCTAATCAGCATAATCCCCCTCACAATTTACCTAAACTCTAATAAAGAAGCCTACATCTCCAACTGACACTGAACAACTATCCAATCAATAGAACTCTATGCTAGTTTCAAGCTAGACTTTCTATCAATTATCTTCATACCAATCGCACTTTACGTTACATGATCAATCATAGAATTCTCCACATGATACATACACAACGACCCCAACATTAACCAATTTATACAATATCTTCTTATATTTTTAATCACTATACTCATCCTAGTCTCAGCCAACAACATATTTCAACTTTTTATTGGCTGAGAAGGTGTAGGAATTATATCTTTTCTTCTAATCGGATGATGATACGGACGATCAGATGCTAACACAGCTGCCCTCCAAGCAATTATCTACAACCGAATTGGAGACATCGGATTTGTCCTAACAATAGCCTGACTATTCTCTAACTACAACTCATGAGACTTTCAACAAATCTTCTCAATAGATACAAACTCAAATATTCCAATCCTAAGACTTATCTTAGCAGCCACTGGAAAATCTGCCCAATTCAGCCTACATCCATGACTTCCCTCAGCAATAGAAGGTCCAACACCCGTATCAGCTCTACTCCATTCCAGCACAATAGTTGTTGCAGGAATCTTCCTTCTAATCCGTTTCCACCCTATTATTCAAAACAACCAAAAAATACTCACCCTCATTCTATGTATTGGCGCCCTAACAACCCTATTCACAGCTATCTGCGCCCTTACACAAAATGATATTAAAAAAATTATCGCATTCTCAACTTCCAGCAAACTAGGATTAATAATAGTCACCCTAGGAATCAATCAACCATACCTATCCTTCCTACACATCTGCACACACGCTTTCTTCAAAGCCATACTATTTATATGTTCAGGATCAATTATCCACAGCCTAAACGACGAACAAGACATCCGAAAAATAGGAGGCTTAGCCAAAATCCTTCCATTCACCACTTCAGCCCTAATCACTGGCAGCCTAGCACTCACAGGCATACCTTTCCTCACAGGATTTTACTCCAAAGACCTCATCATCGAAGCAATGAATACGTCGTATACAAACGCCTGAGCCCTAATCATTACTCTCATCGCAACCTCACTTACTGCAGCCTACAGTACACGAATCATCTTTTTTGTTCTAACCAATAATCCACGATTTCAACCCATCACTAACATCAATGAAAACCACCCAAACCTAACAAACCCTATCACACGCCTTTGTGTATCTTTGTGTATCTTTGCAGTATCTTTGCAGGATATATCATTTCAAATTTCATCAACCCAATCACTACCCAAACTATAACCATACCAACCATTATCAAACTCACAGCACTTATCATTACACTAACAGGATTTGTTATTGCAATAGAACTCAACTCTATAACACTTCACTTAAAACTTTACCCAAACACATACCACTACAACTTTTCAAACCTATTAGGCTATTTCCCACTAATAATCCACCGCCTAATTCCATATTACAACCTATCTTTCAACCAAAAAATAGCCACATCAACATTAGATTATATCTGAACTGAAAAATCCATACCCAAACTTATCAGCTCACTTCAACAAACAGCTTCAACTTCAACATCAAACCACAAAGGACTAATCACAATTTACTTCCTATCGTTCCTCCTATCAATAATAATCCTTACAATTACAGTAATCTAAACACCTCGTGTTACTTCCACAATAATAAATACACCAACAAACAAAGACCACCCTGCTACAACTATTAATCAACTACCATAACTATATATAGCCCCTACACCTACCGAATCTTCCCGAACCAATACCATCTCATCATTATCAATTACAACCCACTCATCCACATCATAAACATTCTCCAACATATCTACCCCCTCATCCCCGAGAACATAAACCACCAACATAGCTTCCATAATCACACCTAATAAAAGCAACATTCACAGCCAAATATTTGAACTCCAAGCCTCAGGATACTCCTCAGTAGCCATAGCAGTAGTATAACCAAACACCACCAACATACCTCCCAAATAAATTAAAAACACCATTAATCCTATATATGAACTACCATAAATCATCATTAACCCACACCCCACTCCACCACTTACAATTAACCCTAAACCAGCATAAATAGGAGAAGGTTTCGCAGCAACACCAACAAATCCCACTACCATGATTGTTAATAAAATATACATTAAATATGTCATAATTACTACATGGATTTAAAACCAAGACTAATGACATGAAAAACCATCGTTGTCCATTCAACTATAGTAACCTATAATGACAATTATACGAAAAACCCATCCACTAATAAAACTAGTTAATCACGCATTTATTGACCTCCCAGCGCCATCAAACATCTCTGGTTGATGAAACTTTGGATCACTCCTAGGAATGTGCCTAATTATTCAAATCACCTCAGGCCTCTTCCTAGCCATACACTACACACCCAATACTCTCACAGCATTCTCATCCGTCACCCATATTTGCCGAGATGTGAACTACGGGTGACTAATCCGCTACATCCATGCCAACGGAGCAGCCCTCTTCTTTATTTGCCTATACCTACACATCGGCCGAGGAATCTATTACGGCTCCTACTCCTACATAGAAACCTGAAACATCGGCATCATCCTATTATTTCTAACAATAGCCACAGCTTTCATAGGCTACGTACTCCCTTGAGGCCAAATATCTTTCTGGGGAGCAACCGTCATTACTAACCTCCTATCAGCCATCCCATACATTGGAACAGACCTTGTAGAATGAATCTGAGGGGGTTTCTCAGTAGATAAAGCTACCCTCAACCGATTCTTCGCATTCCACTTCATCCTACCATTCATCATCGCCGCCATAGCCATAGTACACCTTCTCTTCCTTCATGAAACCGGATCCAACAACCCCCTGGGAATCCCATCAGACTGTGATAAAATCCCATTCCACCCATACTACACAACCAAAGACTTCCTAGGAATCGTACTTCTCCTAGCCTTCTTCCTCACTCTAGTTTTATTTTTTCCAGATCTATTAGGAGACCCAGACAATTATTCACCCGCAAATCCCTTAAATACTCCACCACATATTAAACCAGAATGATATTTCCTTTTTGCATACGCCATTCTACGCTCAATCCCTAATAAACTAGGAGGAGTCATCGCATTAGTTCTCTCAATCCTCATTCTAGCCCTACTACCACATATTCAAACAGCCAGCCAACGAAGCCTGATATTCCGACCCATCAGCCAATTCCTATTCTGATTATTAGTGTCCGATGTCCTAATCCTAACATGAATTGGAGGCCAACCAGTTGAACGACCATTTATCATCATCGGACAAATCGCATCCCTTTCATACTTCACAATTATCCTAGCCCTCATGCCAATCGCAGGAATCATCGAAAACAAAATATTAAAATGAAGAAGCTTTGATAGTATAATAATTACTCAGGTCTTGTAAACCTGAAATGAGGAGCCCCTCCTCTCAAAGCATCAAGGAGAAGATTTTACATCCTACCTCCAACTCCCAAAGCTGGAATTCTACTTCAACTACTCCTTGTATGTAATTCGTGCATTATTTTATTACCACATTAATATCGTACAGTACATTAAACTAACTATCGTACATAATACATTAAATCTTAATCTCACAATTCAACCACAACAACATGAATATCGTCACAGTAACTTAAATTAATGTTCGAAAGACTAGATTTTCCATGATACGTGCATAAACCATCCTATTATGTCTATCCTCGTCCAAATGACTATCCCCTTCCATTGGTGGTCTCTTAATCTACCATCCTCCGTGAAACCATCAACCCGCCCACTAGGACCTCTCTTCTCACTCCGGGCCCATGACACTTGGGGGTAGCTAATATGAAACTATACCTGACATCTGGTTCTTACCTCAGGGCCATAAGCTGTAAAACCGCCCACACGTTCCTCTTAAATAAGACATCTCGATGGATTAATGTCTAATCAGCCCATGATCAACATAACTGTTCTGTCATGCCTTTGGTATTTTTTTATTTTCGGGATGCGAGGCTCAGCTGAGCCGTCAAAGGCTTGATATAGTCAATTACAGTCAAGCTGGACTTCCTGTCTAATATTCAAGACCCCCAAAAGATTAAGCTCTCGAGTATTTTATGAATGCTTATAAGACATAAAAAAGAATTAATACTAACTTCCCACTCAACCCATCACTTTACCTAGAAGTGAGCCAAAAACAGGATTTTAGTAGACCTATTAGGAGCAATTATTCTAAATTAACACTTTAGTCCCTATCACCTTATCACACCTTTACACAACCAGCTCTTCAAAATTAACTAACCAAAAACTTTGTCACAACATACATTCCCTAAATCTACTAGTTTACGTAGCTTAAATTATAAAGCAAGGCACTGAAAATGCCTAGATGAATCATAAAGATTCCATAAGCATAAAGGTTTGGTCCTAGCCTTAATATTAACTGTCAGCAAAATTACACATGCAAATATCCGTAAACCAGTGAGTTCAGCCCTATGTTTTCTACAGACCACAAGGAGCAAGTATAAAGCACGCGTACCCAAACACGCAGCTAAAAACACTAAGTCTAACCACACCCCCACGGGATACAGCAGTGATAAAATTTAAGCAATGAACGAAAGTTTGACTAAGTTATGCTGACTCCATTAGGGTCGGTAAATTTCGTGCCAGCCACCGCGGTCATACGAAAGACCCAAGTTAATATTCCAACGGCGTAAAGAGTGCTAAAATCCTAAACAAATAAACAAATAGAGTTAAGACTTGACTCCGCTGTAAAAAGCCAAAGTCAAAGCAAAAATAAACAACGAAGGTGACTCTAATTTTTGCAGCACTAAAGCTATAGCCTAAACTGGGATTAGATACCCCACTATATCTAGCCATAAACATAAATAGTTCATAACACTACTATTCGCCAGAGAACTACAAGCCACCGCTTAAAACTCAAAGGACTTGGCGGTGCTTTATATCCATCTAGAGGAGCCTGTTCCATAATCGATGATCCCCGATCTACCTTACCACTCCTTGCTAATTCAGCCTATATACCGCCATCTTCAGCTGACCCTAAAAAGGAAACAAAGTAAGCTAAAAAAGTAAATACTAAAGAAGTTAGGTCAAGGTGTAGCCCATGGAGTGGAGCGAAATGGGCTACATTTTCTAATCCTAGAACATTACGAAACTCTATGTGAAACCCATAGAATAAAGGAGGATTTAGTAGTAAATTAAAACTAGAGTGTTTAATTGAATCGAGCAATGAAGCACGCACACACCGCCCGTCACCCTCCTCAAAACCTTAACAATTAAAAGTCCATAACGCCTAATTATAAAAGACTGAGAGGAGACAAGTCGTAACAAGGTAAGTGTACTGGAAAGTGCACTTGGAAGAATCAAAATATAGCTTAAACAAAGCATCTGACTTACACTCAGAAGATTTCAATCCTAATGAATATTTTGAACTATATCTAGCCTAACAAACTACCAAATTAACTATAACATACACATAAATCAAACCATTTACCAAAAATTAGTATAGGTGATAGAAAATTTAACTTTAGCGCTATAGATAAAGTACCGTAAGGGAATGATGAAAGAAAAACCTAAGTAAACAAAAGCAAAGATTAAACCTTCTACCTTTTGCATAATGAACTAACTAGAAAAACTCTGACAAAGAGAACTTTAGCCAGAAACCCCGAAATCAAGCGAGCTACCCTAGAACAGCCTTTTACAGGGCCAACTCATCTATGTAGCAAAATAGTGAGAAGATTTTAAGGTAGAGGTGAAAAGCCTACCGAGCCTGATGATAGCTGGTTGTCCAGGAAAGAATTGACCTCAGAGGGGTGTCTGACCAGGGGTGGGGCATTGTTGGTGAAATGGATGGAGTCCTGAGGCTACATACATCGACATACTCCTTCCTTCTGACCTACATGCTTCTGGGCTAATTGGTGGATTCTTGGGAAGGACGAGGAGACCAAATGGACCAAGCATCAGAACATACTGGCAGAGCTGGGAAAGGTGATGACCCTGTGAGAACTGTTGACAGCTGAAGGGTAGGGAAACAGGCCGGGTGTATGTGTGTGTGGGGGGTGTTGGGGTTATTCCTCCCAGATATTCACCTTCTGCTTTGACCCCCAGCGCCCTTCACCTCCCTCCTGGGATTTTCTGGGACCCTCTTCAGGTGAAAGGATGACCAAGCACAGAAGACAAGAGCTCACACAGCAAGGGGGGGGTCTATCTTCTGCATCCAACAACCCCCATGCCCAGAAAAAAGGAAAAGACCCGAGAAGGCAGGTGTGGAGGTGCTGTTCCCCACCTTTGACTAAAGCCACCAAGTTCCCACTAGGGAGAGAAAGGGTGCAGATGCATGGCTCTGTAGCTCCCACTGCTTCAGGCCAGGGACCATGTGGTGCTCCCTTTTCACCCATCACTGCATCTGCCCTTTTCCTGGGACATTGGTCACTAGGGATGGGAGTGGGATCCCCGGGTTGTCACCCAGCCCCTACCCTTGGGGCACATTAGTGGCAGAACCCTGGCTGGACTGTGGGGTGTGAGGGAGGTGCAAGTCTGTGACCTGGGGGGGTGTCACCAGGTACGGGTGTCGCAGGGTGCAGTCCCACTGGGCGGCCACTCACCTGTGCTGCTGGGAGAAGTTGTTGGTGGATGCTCCTGGTGGGGTGAGCAGCAATGGAGGGGGCATTGCAGACACTCAGGTCCAGAGCAGAGGACTAGGGGCCGGGACCAGGCCAGGGCTGCAAGCCTGCTAGCAGCTTGCCACCATCTGAGGTTTGAAATGCAGTGCCTTGGAGGAAGCAGGGGAGGGGGCTGGGAAGCAGGAGGGCACATCAATTTCCTACTCCAAAGTAGCTTCAAGACTCTTGCTCACTACTCAGCCATCTCTACCTTCTTCAACTGCTGGTAGTGGTGACAACCAACCTAGGGAATCCCAGGGGGTACAAGGCAGCATGGAATGTGGGCGTGGCCACCATTCTTGTATTCCATTGGTCAGAAAGAAACCTGAAAGAATGGTGGTGTGGCCAGAATCATGTGATGCACGCAGCATGGGCAGAGTCAAGATGACAGCAACTCCCCCAGCCACTTTCCCAGGGAACTATGTCCAATTCAGTTGGGGACAAGAGGGTAACCTGCTTTAGCCAGATGGCTGCACAGATTCTTGTGTGTGTCTATTTGTTGCCAGTCCCAAACCTTGAACTCAGGATCTGGGCACAGTCCATGAGCTGCTTTTGCTCAAGGCTAGCCCTCTACCACAAGAGCTACACGGCTCTTCTTCTGGCTTTGTTGGCACTGAAGTTGGACAGGGGTCTCAAGGACTTTCCTACTTAGGATAACTTTGATCCTCCCATCACAGCCTTGTAAGTAACAAGGAGGATTGCTGAGAGCCACTGGGCCTGCCTAATCACTGGTCTTGTTTATGTTCTTGGACAGACTGGTGAGTTCCCTATCCTCAGGTTGAAGTGGTGGGAGCTGGAGCCCACTATTCGAATCCTGGTCCTGCCACCTCTAAATGGTAGGAGATCCTAAGAAACTTGTTCCTATCCATATGATTACCAATGGAATGTGATGTAAGTCATGATTGAACAGTTCTTGAATAATTCTAGGATAAAATGATACACAATTATATTATAAGACACTGATTGATTTTAATTAATACTTTATTAAGCATTTAAACAATCACATTCATAAAATGGAGGCATAATGAAATACCTAAGAAATGGACCTTATATACTATAAAGGTGCCATTTTTTTCTGCCAAGACTGGGATTGGAACTCATGGTCTGGGTAACTCTCTTGCACTGTGTGGGAAGGGGAAGATTTCCTCCTTGAAGTCAAGAAAATCAAGTCTGTTCCTTAGGCCTGAAATTGATCCCCACCACTAGAAAACATCCTACTCATGTATAATTTCCATATATAATTTATATTTATATACATATGTTGACTCCATATTGCATTCAGTGGAGTTATTCATTTTATTTTTTGTTTTAATCATGTATTGACCATTTATTTTATTGACTATTATGACACATAGAACATTGATTACATTGATTACATAGGACATAGGTCTGCATATGTATTCCACTTCATACCTGACACTCAGAAGATTCACAGTAAAGGAAAACATGTCACCATCAGATTCTTACTCCACGATTCATTATTTGGGAGTGCTGGCATCTGAACTCATGGCCTACAAGGCCAAATTAATGAATGGGTGAGTGTCCACATGCCATCCTGGGGCAAATTGAGCTGACAGGCAGTTCCTACGACCTAAGATCGAGTCCCAGGGGTTGACAAAATAAGAACAGATTGACACGCAGGTGGCTGTATACTAATAAATATATATCTTTATACCATTCCAGAGATGTCTGTCCATTATTCACTTATATAGACTACATTTGTACCAATTCTTGGATATTTATTATACCTCCATGTAATTATTGTTATTGTTTTCATCTTTAAATTATTAATGAAATCTGTGTCTTGAAATTATTGTGTTCCTGTAATAGTATTCTTTTAATGCTTCATAATATTAAATAAAATCAATCAGCCTCCTGAAATTATGCTGTCTAATTTTATAGAAGCATCATTCACAATCAACTCATTCAACCGTGACATTGATAACATTCCATTGTTATTCCTATGGATGAGAATAAGTCTCTTAGTATCTCCTGCCATTGGTTGTGTCAGGACAGGGATTCGAAATCAGGGCTTACATTGCCACGTGGGCCTATGGTTTTCCCGGTATTCTGTCAGCCTTCAGCAATGCAAGGTGAAGTACCCTTTGCAAAAGTGTCATTTAGACCCAGGAGGTCACTGTGCAAAGGAAGAAAACATAAAAAGCTGTCTCACAGCATTTTTCTGTGCATTTTTTCCCTGAAAGGCCTGGGGGTTTAGGATCCCAGGAGCAGCTATGGGTCCAGTGGCTCCATCCCAGCCTTGAGTGATCAAAGATGAGGCAGAGTTGCCACGACCTGAGTTCAAGTGCCGTGCTGAGCATAAAATAAAATAAAATAAAAAATAAATTAGCTCTCTGGCTTGCAATTTGCACTGTTTATTCTGCATGGTTTTCGATTTGAACTCAGGGTCTGGGTACACCTGCAGCACTGTGGATGAAGCGGAATCTTACCATACTTGAAGATAAGAAAGTCAGGCCTGTTCATTAGGCACGAATTCAAGCCCCAGCCCTGGAAAACATACTATTTATATACATTGTAAAGATAGGATTTATACTTACCTATAGATGTTCAGTCCATACATGTTTGGTGTGGTTGTTCCTTGTATTTTTTTATTCATTTATTTACCATTGATTTTATTTACTACGATGACACCCACTCCATTGATTACATTGATGATATACTATCACATAGCATCTAGATTTGTAGACATGTTCTCCATCATGCCTAACACCCGGGACTCTCAGAGAAAAGAAAAATAATTTTCACACTCAGTTTCTTACTTCATGATCCACTTGGTAATGCTGGGATCTGTCTCAGGGCCTAGCAGGACCAATTGGTGAATAGGTCAAGGTGAACAAACCAGCCTGTGAGCAACTAAGGAGCTAGGCCATTCCCAGGATCTGACATTGATCCTCAGGGTGCCCCACGATAGTCATAAATTCATTATTTAAACATAGGATCTATGTTTACATACATGTGTGGACAGCATTTTGCATTCAGTGTACTTCTTATTTTGTGACTAATTCATGGAGGTATTGTGTATTTTATTGAGTATGGTGACAGGTATAACTGTGCTGACATGGATAACAACCTGTTCCTATGGTTATAGGGTTGCCTATGCATTCTCCATCCTTGTTGAGACCCAGGACTTTCACAGGAGAGGAAAACATGTGCAACGATTGCCTTCTGACATAAGGAGGAATCTTTTGTTAGTGCTGAGATTTTAACTCAAGTCTGGGTAGCTCTGTTGCACAGTGGGGGAAGGGGAAGCTCTCCATCCTTAAAGACTAGAATGTCAGTTCCAGTCCAGAGCCTAATTTGAAGCCCCAGCACTGGACAAAATAATAAACCCATCTTTTTTAAACATAGGATCTCTCTTTACCTACAGGTGTCGTATGCATCTTGCATTCAGTGTAGATTTTTTTAAATTTTATTTATTCATGGATATATTGTGTATATTATTGAGTATGGTGACAGATATAACTGTGCTGACCTGGACAACCTATTTCTATGGCTATAGAGTTGCCTATATAGCATTCTCCATCCTCTCTGAGACCCAGGACTTTCACAGGAAAGGAAAACAGGTAGATTGATTGGATTCTCACATAAGGATGAAACTTTTGGCTGTGCTAAGATTTGAAGTCAAGGCCTAGCAGACCCAATTGGTGAAAGGGTCATCGTGAGCACACCAGCCTGTGAGCCACTAAGGCACTAGGTCATTCCCTACACCTGAGATCGAGCCCTGGTGGGGGACAATATAGTCATAAATTCATAATTAAACCAAGGATCTATATTTCCATACATGGGTGGGCAGCATCTTTATTTTGTCTCTTATTCATTGATATATTGTGTATTTTCTTGAGTATAAGATGACAGATATAACTGTGGTGACCTGGATGACAACCTAGTCCCATGAGTATAGAGTTGCTTATACATTCTCCATTCTACTTGAGACCCAGAACTTGCAAAGCACAGGAAAACAGGTGCAATGACTGGCTTCTCACATCAGGGTGAATTTTTGGCAGTGCTGGGATTCACACTCGGGGCCTAGGAGGCCCAACTGCCCAATGAGTCCACGTGAGCACACCAGCCTGTGAACCACTAAGGAGCTGGGCTGTTCCCAGGAGCTGAGATCAAGCCCTAGGGAGGCCACAAGAGTCCTCAATTCATCATTAAAACATGGGATGTATATTCACATCTGTGTTTGGACTGCATCGTGCCTTAATGTAGTTATTCTCTATTTTGCATGCTATTCATGGATATATTGTGTATTTTCTTGAGTATATGATGACAGGTAAAACTCGGCTGACGTGGATGACACCCTATTCCCATGGCCACAGGGTGGCCCATGCATTCTCCATCCTAGCTGAGACCCAGGACTTAAACAGGAAAAGAAAACAGGTGCAACGATTGGCTTCTGACATCAGTATGAATATTTTGACAGGCTGGGATCTGAACTCGGGGCCTAGCAAGCCCAATTGGCGAATGGGTCCATATGAGCACAGCAGCCTGTGAACCACCAAGGAGCTAGGCCATTCCCAGGACCTGAGTTTTAGTCCCCGGGGAGGGAGAAGGAGAGCACAATAGTTATCCATTCATAAGCTGAATTTAGTATGCAAATAAGTACGTATTTGTATAGAGTAGGAGAGAAGGCGACCTGTGATGGAATCCAATCTACCGTGTGACTTCCGATTTTTGGATCTTTCCTGATTCCTCCATTTCATGACTGTGATGATTATTGTCATGCTTCATCAATTCTTCATTACAAATAATTGATACCCCATGAGTCTTGCCTATCATTTTCTACTCCCATCATGCACAAACTACTCATTCAAGGATGATAACAATTGCATTCCATGGCTCTTTCTAGGTCCAGAAAAGAGAATCTCAGGCTCTCCTGCCATTCCCTCCTCCTAGGGGGGCTGAATTCAAGCCTCAGTCCTGGAAAACATACTCCTTATATACCTTTTAAAGAAAGGATTTCTACTTCCATACAGATGTTCAGTCCATATCATGTTTGGTGTGGTTATTTATTTTATTTCTTGTTTTATTCATTTATTTACCATTTATTTTATTGACTCTGATGACACCTATACCATTTATTATATTGTTTACATCCTATCACATAGCATCTAGATTTGTAGATGTGTTCTCCATCATGCCTGGTATTGCTAGGATCTGAATGCAGGGCCTAGCAGGCCGAATTCATGAATGGGTGAGTGTGAGCATGGCATCCTCTAGCCAATGAAGCTGTCAGGTGGTTACTAGGCGCTAGTTTGTGCCCCAGGTTTGGCCAAAACAGCGATAAATAGATAGGCAGGTGGTGGTATACAAATAAATAAACATTGGTAAACAGTGCCAGAGCCTTCTATGACTGAATGACACCTACTATGTTCCTACCAACACTTAGGTATTTATTATTCCACCATTACAGGAATATTATTCTTTTCATGCTTAATAAACTATTAAGATCAATCAGCAACCTAGGATTATTGCATCCAATTTTAGACTCAACTTGTGCATGAACTACTCTTTCAGTTGGCATTCATATGCATAGGAACAAGTCCCTTGCATTCTTCTACCATTGTTAGGTGTCAGGACCGGGTTTGAACCAAGAGCCTATGTTGACAGGTTGGCCTATGGTTTCCCTGATAGCCCGCCAGCTTTCAGCAATGGCAGGTCAGCTCCACTTTGCAACCAGGTAATTAAGACCCAGGATAGTCACCTTGCAAAGAAAAAAATCCTAAAACCCTTCAGCCCTCTGCAGCTCACCACTTTTTGTGCTTTCCAGCTTTTTTTTTTCTTCCTGCAATCCCTCTGGGCCTAAGATCCCCCAATCGAATATGGGTCCAGATGCTGCACCCCAGCCTAGGGTGATCGAAGCTAAGGCAGACTTCCATGACATGAGTTCAAGCCCCATTGTTGACCAAAAAAAAAAAACCAAATAAAAATTAATTAATTAATTAATTAAATTAAAAAAATAAAGCTCATTTGTTTGGAATTTCTGCCAGTTTTCTTTCCTAGCCTAGGATTTGAACTCAGGGTCTTGGTAAATCTGTAGCAATGTGTGGGAAGGTGCAGTGTTGTCACTACTTGAATTCAAACCCTGTGCCAAGCCAAAAAAAAAATAAGTCACTGACCTGGGCAGTGGGAGTAGTTGTGGACATGGTAGAGAAGGTATGGTAGGGGGAAAACAAAGGAGGAAGCAACAATGCTCAATAGGAAATGTGCTCATTACCTTGCTCATGTAACTGTAACCCCTCTGTACAACATTTTTACAATAAAAATGTACAAAATGAAACAATATAGTTCTCAGAGAAGCACTTTAGGGGTAAAGGAAGGATGTCTGAATAGCTGTACAAAATTCACCACTGCATTTTTGTTTAATGCTCAGTATGAAACTGAATAAACATAACAGCTTCCATTAAAAAAAATTAAGTCTCAGTCTTGGAACTGGTGCCAGTATTTCTGCTATTGCTGGGATTTGATCTCACTGTCCAGGTAACTCTTTTGCACCATAGGTGAAGGCAAATCTCACTGTCCTTGAGGAAAAGAAATTCAGGCTAGAGTTCCCAGGGACTGAATGAAGGCCCTGCAATGGAAAAACTATTTCTATACATGTGTAATATATGATATATACTTACATATGTATGTTTTTTACATATTATGATTACTATTGATTTTGTATTTTATTTTTATTTGATTCATTAATTTATTGTTTTATTATTATACACATAATATTTATTACATTTTGAACATACATTATAAAATTATACACAATAATTTAGGACATTAACTCATTTTTCATTAATCTTTTATTAAGTGTTGAAACATGATACATAATTAAATGGAGGCATTTGTCACAGTCTTCACATGTTTAGAGTCTCACTCAAGTATGAGCTGTGTTTTACCTTTGGATACCTTACTATAGTGATCTCTTTAGATGATTTATAGTCAGAAGCCTTTTCTTGAGGATAGGCAAGTTGAGGGATAAAATTGTAAGGGTGGGGCAAGAAATGTGGCTTAGTGGTAAAGAGCTCACTCAGCTTGCATGAATGTCAGGGTTTGAATCCTCAGTGCCACATACTCAGAAAAAGCCAGAAGCTGTGGAGGGGCTCAAGTGGTAGAGCACTAGCCTTGAGGAAAAGAAGCCCCAACACTGTCAAAAACAATAGGCCATATGCCAGTGGCTCACACTTGGAACTCTAGCTTCTCTGGAGGCTGAGATCTGAAGACCACCGTTCAAAGTCACCCTAGACAAGGAAAGCCTGTTAGACTGTTATCTCCAATGAACCACCAAAAAACCCACGTGGTGCTGTGGATCAAGTGATACAGTGTTTGCCTTGCTCAGGAAAAGTCCCTAGATTTGATTCAATTCACACAATTGGAAAAAACTAAGGGTTAATCAAAGTACTTTTTCTATTTGCTAATTAGGAGAACATTCTCTGGAAAATGAACGCTGATATATAGCAGAATTGAAATCAGAGCTCAAGGTTCAAGTGTAGCAGATCCATATGCCCAGCCTCTCCGACTCTAGCATTATAACCTTGTGTCCTACGGGGTTCTGAAAGGTCAAATGTTGAAAGACATAATATGCTCACCAAGCCCTTTGTGATGAGCAGTTGACTTGTATTGTTGATGTCATTACACTTCTGAACCCAGCAGAACAGCAGTGGCTCACACCCGTCACCTAGCTCAGGAGGCTGAGATCTGAGGATCACAGGGTGAAGCCAGCTAGGGCAGGAAAGTCTAGGACAATCTAACTTCCACTTTGGAAAGGTCAGATGTTCAAGAGCTTCCTGTGTTTCTCTTGGTGATGAGAAGTTACTTGCACTCTAAATGTTCTTAGAATTCTTGAGCTATAGAAGCAGAAAAGAAACATTTTTAACCCATCCTGGGTTCAAATGAAGTATTCAGGATCCAAGCCCTAGCCCTGTTAGCAGGAAGAACTCCTGTGTAACATTGTATTTGAAGGACCAAAAACAGTTTCAAAAGACATGCTAGGTGAAGAGACCTAGGCTTGCAGGATTAGGAGGCAGAATGTACATAATCAACAGGGAAGTGAGCTGCAAAAGCACTTCATGCATTCCAGGCACAGCCAGCAAAGGGGGGAACCCTGAAACATTTGTTAGAGTTACACCAGGGTCAGGCCTTTCTCAGCCTCTTCAAACAATGACTAATTAACCTTCCTCTCTCAGGTGAAGGGAGCCTCAGGCTATCTTTAGGTTAACAATAGAGAGCCAGTTTAGAGAGGGAGAGGGGAGGAACAGAGAAGAAAAACCCTGCTCTCTGCCTTAAGGAATGGGATTTTGACTCTCCATCTGTCAGATTTAAAGACCATTCTTCTACCTCTGCCAATTCATTCTCTTTCCTTCATTCTGCACATCATTAATGCAAATTCCCAGTCCCAGGAGAGGCAGGGCCCTTTCTCTTCTGTCTCTAAGCACCTGAGTTAGAACCTGGCTCTGCCCTCTTGGCTCTTGGGCCTTCTGCTGCCTGAGAAGTGGGACAGAGACAGTCTTCCTGCTCTGTGGTTGTGTGAAGGCAATGTGGTGGCCTGGCTCCCTGCAGAAGGCCTCACACTGGGAAGTATTCCCTTCTTTCCTCCTGACGTCCAAGATCTATCTATCCACCTATCTACCTACCTTCCTTCCTACTTACCTACATAGCTAGCGATCTCTTATCAGTTTTTGGGATGAACTCAAGGCCTGGGCACTGTTTCTAGCTCTCTGCTACTTGAGCCACAGCACCAATTCTGGCTTTTTTCTGTGTGCTACTGAGGAATCGAACCCAGGGCTCTTGCATGCTAGGCAAGCACTCTCTCACTAATCCAAATACCCAGCCCCCTCATCTTTTTCTTCATTGTAGTTTTTACATAAGTATGCTACCATTTTACGTCCCCAAGTTTAATTCTGAATACTGGCTATTTCTATGAACACTTTTCTTCCCCTGCCTGATTTGTCACTGTCCCTGCCTTGGCCTCATAATAAAATGTAAATAAAGGCTGTTGAGAGCTTAAGTGTGCATCATATAAAGACACAGGCCTGCTACCCTGGAAGAGAAAAGCCATGGGCTTGAAATGAAAAGAATGGTGCAGTATGTGCAACGAGTATATCTGAAAAATAAATCAGTAAATAAAGCAGAAGCATTGAATATGGTCTGTTTGCACTCAGGGTGGTAATATACACACATAAGTAGGTAGGGCACTGATACATAACTTGGTATTCTCTTCTTTAATTTATTTTGTGGCCATCCCAGGGCTTAATCTCAAAGCCCGCTGCGTTCCTCAGTTGTTTTGCTCAAGGGTGAGGCTCTACCACCCTCACAGCTCCACTTCAAGCCATCTGGTCATTAATTGGACATAAGTACCTTCCAAACTTTCTTGCCTGGTCTGGCCTGTTTTTCCTGCTCGGCTTTCTCTCTCAAAGCTGGAGCTCTACCCTCTGGGCCACTGCTTCACTTTTGGTTTTCTTTTGGTTTTTGGAGATAAGAGTCTCAAAGACATTCCTGCTTGGGCTGGCTTTGAACGGCAATCTCCTGAGGAGGCTTCAAGCGGCTTTCCTCAAGGATTCGCCAAGGAGGTGCTCCACAGAAATCCTTAGTCTAAATCTTGAGACCATGAGCTCAGAGCAGAAACCCAGAGCTTTACCATTTTGTGCCACAGCTTCACTTCTAGTCTGTGTGTGTGTGTGTGTGTGTGCGCGCGCGCGCACGGGCTTCTGCTCTGAGCCTATGGTCAGCACCTAGTCCCTGTGTTCAACCCCAAAACCTAGCCACCCAGGGCCCAACTAAGAGAAGTGAAACATTTCAAAACTTGATGAGCTTCACCAGACTCATATGACAGGAAGCATTGTGATACCAGACATGTGCTTGGATTTCCCAAGCTTCCAGAACCCTGGGAGAGGCATCATAGGTCCATCATTGCTGCAGGTCCTGGGGTTGAACTGTGAGCCTAGGCATACTCTCTGAGCTCCTTTTACTCAAGGGTATTGCATTAACCTTGAATCCAAGCCTTACTTCTGGGTTTTTCTTTGATCTCTCAGAAATAACAATGTCAGGGACTTTCCTATGCTGGCTGGATTCAAACTAAGGTTCTCTACATCTCAGCCTCCTCAGGAGCTAAGATTACAGTCAGCAGCCCTTGGCACCTGCCTTTCTTTTCTTCTTCATTTTTTAATCTGGACAATCTGACTTCTTAACAGGGTCATTCCAATGGTTTGAATTTATAAGTAAACTACCCCAATGTTCTTACAGCTGCTTTCTCTGAGAAGGATTTTCTCTCCTCATCTTCTCCTCTGGTCACAGGTTTGAAGCCAAAAGTGAGAAATGAGTGTCCCAGGATTTGGGAGCAAATGTCCACAGGACATGCCAGCTTTGTCACTTAGCATTGAGCTGCAGTGAATTTACTGTTTCAGGATGAGAGGACCGAAAGCTGGAGCGATCCTCATACTCTCTGCATTGCTCCCTTTGCCTATAAAATGACCTAATAATTATGAATGTTTTTTTTGTCTACACCCTTAAGTATCTAGAACACACCAGAAGCATATTCATGTTTCTGTTTTTCTCTAGCACACACACATGCACGTACAGCTTCACTTCTGGTCTCTGTGTGTGTGTGTATGTGTGTGTGTGTGTGTGTGTGTGTGTGTGTGTGTGTGTGTGCATGCGCACACGCTCATGCACACACATACACATGTGTGCATACACCAGTCCTGGAGCTTGAACTCAGGACCTGAGCACTGTACCTAGTTTCTCTTATACAAGGATAGCCCTCTCCCACTTGAGCCACAGAGCCACTTCAGGCTTTTTTCTAGTGATGTGGTCCTGAGAAATCAAGCCCAGGGTTTCATATATGCAAAGTACTCTACCTCTAAGGCACATTCCCAGACCACTAAGTCAGGTTTGTTTGTTTGTTTCTGTTTTTTTTTATTGTTGTTGTTGTAGGTTGTAGGAGTTAAAGTCTGGGTCTGGTGCTGTCCCTGAGCTCTTCAGCTCAAGTTTGTGCTCTACCACTTGAGCCACAGAGCTACTTCAGGTTTTCTGGTGGTTCATTGGAGCTATATGTCTCAAGGACTTTCCTGCCCAGGTTAGTTTTGAACCATAATCCTCAGATCTCATCCTCCCGAGTAGCTAGGATAACAGGCATGAGTCACAAGCACCCAGCTTCCACTTCAGTTGTCTTAGTGGTGAATTGAAGATAATAGTCTCAGGACCTTTTGTGTCTGGGATAGTTGGGAACCCATATCCACAGATCTCAACTTCTTATAAGGCAAGGCAACAGACTTCAGCTATCAACTCCTAGGCCGTGGCATTCTGCTGCAAGGTGGTTAGTGGTTCCATGTGGTGGAGTGTTAGCCATGAGCCCAAGAGATAAGGGTCAGCACCTAGGCCCCGAGTTCAAGGTTCATGACTGAGAAAAATCAAAACAAAACAATTGTCCACAGGAGACAACTCACTAGTCTTCAGTAATACATAATTTTGTCTCTGCCATGGGGACATATCTGAGCCTCAATATTCTTGTCTGCATAATCATCTGAGTTGTGGAGGTCTTCGAGTACCAGGTGAAAGAGTGCACCCAATGAAGGACACAGCACATGTTACTCTTTGCAGGACTCAGCTGAGAGCATCTTATGAAGGACTCAGCACATAACTCTATTCGATAAGCTGTCATTAGGATTGGGGTGCTTTCATCAGTATCACCATTCTTTGAGGAATATTTCACAAACCAAACAAGTTCACATCTAATGGTTTAATGGTATTTTTGAGGGGGGAGTTACCCAGGGTGCTGGAACTCAAAGCATGGGGATACCGTTCTAATAACATTTGCTCAAGGCTAAAGCTGTACCACTTCAAGCCACATTTTAAAGTGTCCCGTAGACTTCCTGCTAGGACTGGGTTTTAAAGCCCCCAAGCAGCCAGGATGATAGGGGTAAGCCAGCAGCGTCTGGTTCCTTGCAGCTGGGTTGCAGGCGTTTACATCTGGCTAAGTCAGGTTAGGTGGAAGCTTTCAGCACCAGACTCCTAGCTTGCTTTGTGATGAGGTATTTGAAGTCCTGTCCTTCTACAGTTGCAGTTAGAACATTCTGCCTTTTTGGCAGCAGTCCTGGGGCTTGAGTAAGGGCTTCGACAGTGTCCCTAAGCATTTGTGCTCAAGGCTGGCACTCAATTGAGGAAAGGCAGCAGAACTTCCAGGTTTTCTGTTTATGTGGCACTAAGGAATCAAAACCAGGGATTCGTGCTTACTAGGTGAGAACTCAACCACTGAGCCCCAGGAGTGAACAAGATATAAATAGATAGAGATTGCTCTATATAAATATTATATACACAAAAAGAGATGCCTGTATATTATTAAATTATAGATAATATTACTACCAATTATTAGGTATTAAATTATGTCTCTGTTTAATGATGTGTCCCAGTTGAACCATTAATAAAGCATTAATTAATAATTACTCAATATCCTGTTATTATTTATCACATATGTATATACATCCATACATATAATTACATATTTTATAGAACAAGACAGATGTCTACATATAATTAAATTATGTATGCATCATGTGTTACTACCAATTATTATGTATTTAATTATGTCTCCATGCAATTTTTATTCTGTTAGTGCTTAATAAAATATTCATCTTAATGCAGTCCTATAGTTCTTATATCTAATATTATCCTACAATGATTCACTACTAATTCAATTTGTTTATCATTTACTGTAGTGATAATTTTTCCACCTATGACATTTATTACATTTATGACATCCTCTTACATAACATATAGATTTGCATACGAATTATACATCCTACCTGACACCGAGCACTTTCAAAGAAAAAGAAAACATGTGTCATGCTCAGCTTCTCACTCCATGATTACATTTTTGGCAGTGCTGGGATCTAAATTCAGGGCCTACAAGGTTTAATTCATGAATGGGTGACTGTCAGCACAGCAGCCGCTAGCCAATTCATCTGCCAGGCAGTTCCCAACCCTGAGATCAAGCCCCATATGTTGACTCCATATTGTGATTAATGTATTCATTCTTTTTGTATTATTCATTTATCTACCATTTATTTTATTGACTGTTAATACACAAGGAATATTTATTACATAGGGCATAGATTTGCTTGTGTATGAAACTTCACACCTGACACCCAGACCTTTCACAGAAAAGGAAACATGTGTCACTTTGGGCTTCTTAATCCACGATTCAATTTTTGTGAGTGCTGGCATCTGAACTTACAGCCTACAAGGTCCAACTCATAAGTGGGTGAGTGTCAGCATGTCAGCCTGGGGCATATGGAGCTGACAAGCAGATCCCAGCATCTGAGATCGAACCCCAGGGGTTGACAAAATAAGAGCAGATTGACATGCAGATGGTAGTACACAAATAAATATAGATCTTTATAGTGCCAGAGATGTTTATACATGATTCAGTTATATATGCTACATTCCTACCAATTCGTGGATATTCATTATGACTCCATGTAATTAATATTATTGTTTTCATCCTTAATGAATTATTAATTAAATCAACCACTGTCCTGAAATTATTGTGTCCATGTAATTAATTGTATTCTTTTAATGTGTCAAAAATATTAATTAAAATCCATCGGCCTCCTAAAATCACTCTAATTTTATAGTAGTATCATTCAGGAAGAACTAATTTAACCTGGACATTCAAAACCTTCCATTGGAATTCCTATGAATATGAACGAGACTCTTAGAATGTCCTGCCATTGGTAGGGGTCAGAACTGGGCTTTGAACTCAGGGCCTATGTTGCCATGTTGGCCTATGGCTTCCCTGGTAGCCCACCAGCTTTCAGTAAGCCACGTTAAGAGCATTTTTCAGCTGTGTCATTCAGATCCAGGATGGTCACCTTGCAAAGAAAACAAATGTAAAACTGTCAGCCATCTGCAAGTTGAACGGTTTTATTCTGTGTTGATTTATTTACTTTTTTCCTGTCAGCCTTTGGGGCCTAGGAACCCAGGATTGGCTGTGGATCCAGTGGCTGCACCCCAGGGTAGAGTGATCAAAGTTGAGGCAGAGTTGCCACGACATGGGTTCAAGCCCTGTGGCAAAATAAAAATACATACATACATACACATATACACACATACATATGTACACTATAAATATTTTAAAAATTATGAGGCTCCTTGGCTTGGAATTCATGCCATTTTTTTCTGGCAGGCCTGGGATTTGAACTCAGGATCTGGGTAAATCTACAGCACTATGGGGGAAGGGCAAGCTCACGGTGTTGGAAGACAAGAAAGTCAGGCCTGTTCCCAGGGCCTGAATTCAACCCTAGCATTCAAAAAAAATATTCGTATACATTTTAAATACATGACTTACATTTACTCTCAATTGTTTACTGCAGGGGCTGGGAAGGTGGCTCAGTGGTAGAGCGCTTTCCTTGAATGCCTGAGGCCCTGGGTTCGATTCCTCAGCACCACATAAGCAAAAAGAAAAAAGCCGGAAGTGGCACTGTGGCTCAAGTGGTAGAGTGCTAGCCTTGAGCTGAAGAGCTGAGAGACAGCACCCAAGCCCAGAGTTCAGGCCCCGCAACCAGACCCAAAAACAAATGTTTACTGCATATTACAGTTAGTGTATTAATTGTTTTATTTTGTTTTTAATTATTTGTTTTGTATTTTAGTGAGTATGATTGCATGTATAACATTTTTTACATCCTATCACATAGGACATAGATTTGCATATATATTGTACATCATACTTGAGACCCAGGACTTTGACCGGTAAGGAAAACATGTGGGACAATTGGCTTCTTCCACCAGGATTAAGTATTTGGCAATTCTGTGATTTGAACTCAGGGCCTAGAAGGCCCACTTCATGAATGGGTCAATGTTAGCATACCAGTCTGATGCAAGTGAAGTTGTTGGGCAAATTTGAGGACCCAAGTTCATGTCCTAGGAGTGGCCAATATATAAACAGACAGATGTGTAGACTGAAGTGTGTGTGTGTATTTATATATGTATATGCATCTATCAATAAATGTATACAGAGACAGACATTTATGTAGATTCTAGTGTATAACTATATATAAAGTGTGATATCTATATTGTATTTATATATATATTCTATTACTACCAATTATTTGGTATAAAATTATGCCTCCATTAATTAATCACAGTAGAAGACTTAATAAAGTATTAATTAAATTAATCAATAATCTATATTTATTGTGTACAATCTTATACTAGAATGACTTGCTAATTAGTGATTCAATTAGTACATGTCAACATTCTATTAGTGTTCCTATAGATAGGAACTAGTTTCCTAGGATCTTCAGCCATGTGTAGGTGGCAGTCCCAGGATCGAACTAAGGGCCTCTGTGCATGGATTGGGCTCAGGCTTCATTAACAGCCTCGGCTATGCAAGGTCACATAAAATTTTCAAGCCTAGTCACTGTCACCCAGGATGGTTACAGTGCAAAGGAAACAAAGGTAATACTGTTGTGTAAAACTTCCTGGTTTATTCATCCTCCATTTTTGTTGGTTTGATGATTTTTTTCCAGTGAAGGGAGTTGAACTTGGTTCCTAGGATCCCTGGGTCATCTGTGGGTGTAAAAGCTGCACCCCAGCTTAGGGTAATCAAGGCTGAGGCAGAGTTAGGGCAACCTAATTTCAAGACCCATGCCTGCCCCCCCCCCCCACAAAAAATGTTAAGGCATTGACTTGGAATTTAGGCCATTTTTTCTGCCATACCTGGGATTTGAACTCAGGGGCTGGGTAACACTATTGTGATCTGGGTGACATAGGAGTTCACCGCCTTGAAGAAAAGAAATTCAGGAACATTTCCCAAGGCATGAATTCCAGGCCCAGGACTGGCAAAAATAATCGTTATATACATTTATAATGTATATCATATATATGCATGTATTTGCATAGATATTATATATTGTACCTAGGACACAAGATTTTCACAGAAAGGAAAACAGTTCAAAATTGGCTTCTTACTCCACCTATTAACTTTGGCACTGCTAGGATTTGAACTCAGGGCCTGGAATGCCCAATTCATCAAGTGGCCATTAAGCACAGCAACCTCAAAAAAATTTACTGCCAGGCAGTTCTCAGGACCTGACTTCTAGCCCAAGGAGTCGCCAATATATAAATAGATAGAAGTGTAAATTGCTGCAAATATATATATATATATATATATATATATATATATATACATACATAGAGAGAGAGAGAGAGAGAGAGAGAGAGAGAGAGAGAGGGCTGGGAGAGAGAGAGATTTATAGGTTTATTTGATTGTATATTTAAATATATAAAAATTTATAGAATGCAAGATGTTTACATATTAAATTACATGTAATATATTACTAATAATTAATAGATATTGAATTATGCGTCCATTTAATGATGTATCATATTTTAAGGCACAATAAAATGCTTCCTTGAGCAAAAGGAGCTCAGGGACAATGTCAAGAATCACAATTCAAGACTCAGGACCTGCCGCAAAAAAAAGAGCCAGTAACTCCACGTATCTGTGTATATATGCAAGTATTTCTATCGGTGAACATCCAGAGTCCCTATGAAGAAAGGAACTCAGCTAGGAAATTTGCTTTGAATAGAATGATTTCTTAGCACAGCTTTCAAGACAGTGCATGTTCCAGAGCTCTCCTCACTGTTCCCAGTGTAACTTGAGGGTTTCTCCACACCCCAGGCTGCTGGAGGAAGTCTGCTTCATTGTTGGAACAGGCAAACAAAAAGCCTTACTCCTGTACAGCTGTGTAACAAACATTTCATCTGGGGCAATTAGTGAGGATGAGTGTGGGTGGGCTCTAAAGGCCAGGTGAAAAAGCCCTCCTTTTCCCCAAGCTATCTCTCTCCCCAGTGCTCTGTTTGGACAGGAAGTCTTCATTTGTGCCACCTCCTGTGGCAGGCCAAGTTCCCTGCACTCATCCTGTCTTTGTTACACTATGTTCCAATGTTGAGACAAACTGCTACAATTAATTGAAGAGTCCTTCTGGCAGACAACTAGGGCCCTGAATCTAATGAAATGATTCATTATTGGCAGTGTTGCCTCCCTAGGTTTCCGGAAGCTTCCTAAATCTAAGCACTTGTGCAAAATCACAATGCTTCCTGTCATCTAGGGCTGGTGAAGCACATCAAGATTTGAAACCTTTGACCTCTCCTAGTTTGGCCCTCGGTGGCTAGATTTTGGGGTTGAACACAGGGCGAAGGTGCTGACCATGACTTCAGAGCAGAAGCTCAGTGTTTTCCCATTTGGTGTCACAGCTTCACTTCTGTTCTGTGTGTGTGTGTGAGAGAGAGAGAGAGAGAGAGAGTGTGTGTGTGTGTGTGTGTGTGCATACACCAGTCCTGAAGGACTCAGGAACTGACCACTGACCTGAGTTTCTCTTGTACAAGGACAGCACTCTACCACTTGAGCCACAGAGCACTTTAGATTTTTTTTTCTAGTGAGGTGGCACTGAGGATTCAAGCCCAGGTTTCATGCATGCAAAGCACTCTACCCCTAAGACACATTCCTAGCACTCCACTTCAGGTTTCTTTTTTCTTATAAGTTGGAGGAGTTGAAGTCTGGGCCTGGGTGCTGTCTCTTCAGCTCAAGTCTAGAGCTCTACCACTTGTGCTAAAGAGCCCCTTCAGATTTCTGGTGGTTCATTGGAGATAACCATCTCAAGGAATTTCCTGCTCAGGCTGGCTTTGGACTGTGATCCTCAGCTCTCAGCCTCCTGAGTAGCTAGGATGACAGGCACGAGTCACCGGTACGCAGCTTCCACTTCAAGTTTCTAAGTGGTGAATAGGAGATAATAGTCTCATGGGACCTTTTGTGTCTGGGATAGTTTGGAACGCAGATCATCAGATTTCAGCTTGCTAAGTAGGCAGGATGACAGACCTCAGCTAAAGACACCTAAGCTCTGACACTATACTAAAAAGAGTCGTTGGCTCCACGTGGTAGAGTGCTAGCCATGAGCCCAAGATGAAAGTCAGTGCCTCGGCTCTGAGTTCAAGGTACATGATGGAGAAAAGTAAACCAAAATAATTGTCTGCAGGAAACAACTCACTACATTTCAGTACATACATCATTTTGGCCCTGACATGGGGACATATCTGAGCCTCAACTTTCCCATCTGCACAATCATCTTACTTGTGGAGCTTTTACAAGGACCAGATGAAAGAATGAACCCCGTGAAGGACTAGGCATACAACAACTCATGAAGAACTCATCACATAGCTGTATCCCACATGCTGTCATTAGAATTAGGGTGCTTTAATCAGTATCACCATTCTTTTAGAAACACATCACAAACCTCACAAAGTTCACATCTGATGATTTAGAGGGGTGGTTTTTTTGGGGGGGAGTCAGCCACATGGATTGCACTCAAAGGTTGGGGGTACTATCCTAAGATATTTAGCTCAAGCCTAGAGCTCTGCCACTTTGAGCCACAGGTCAGAGTTTCGCAGACTTAATGCCAGGACTGAGTTCTAAACCCACCACTGTCAGATCTCAGCCCCCTAGTATCTTGCATGACAGGGGTGAGTGAGCCAGCAGCATCTGTTTCCGTGGAGCTGGGTTGCAGTGGTTTACCTCTGGCTAAGTCGGGTTAGATGTCACCTGTCAACACCAGACTCCCAGCTTGCTCTGTGATGAGGTATTTGCTGCCTATCCTTATATCATTACAGTGAGAACATTCTATCTTTTTTTTTTTTGGTGCCACTACTAGGGTCTTGAATAAGGATCTAGACACAGCCCCTATGCTTTCATCCTCAAAGCTAGTACTCGACTACTTAAGCAAGACAGCACAACTTTCGGATTTTTCTGTGCATGTGGTAGTGAGGAATCGAACCGAGGGCTTTGTATGTCCTAGGAGAGCACACTACCACTGATCCCCAGGAGTGACAAGTATACAAACAGATAAATGTGTAGATTGGTGTATAGATAGGTAAGTAGGTAGATAGATAGACAGATAGATAGATAGATAGATAGAGAGGTATATGCTTAAAACAAGAAAGAGATGTCTGTACATTATGAAATAGCATATACAATATTGCTACCGATTATTGGCAATTAAATTATTCCTTCCTTTTTTAAGTATCATGATTGAATACATAATAAAGTATTAATTGAAAATTAATGTAGTATAATTTTTGTATATAGTTTTATAATATAATCATACACTAGTAATTTATTTGTTACTTTTATAACATTTCATTTGTATGGATGTATATCAGAATGTGCCTTAGAATCTCCCACCATTCATTAGTGGCAGTACCAGGATTCAACCTCCAGGCCTAAGTTGCCTCTTTTGGCTATGGCTTCCCTAATAGCCCACCAAATATCAGTAATGCAAGGTCATGTACACTTTCTGGGCCTTGTCATTTAGACCCTGGATGGCCACAACACAAAGGTGGAAGAAAAAGTTAAACCACCTTCTTGAACTTCTCAGTTTTTTTTTTTATTGTGAGAATACCATACAGAGGAGTTACAATTACATGGGCAAGATAACCAGTACCCTTCTTATCAAGCATTGTTGCCTCCTCTTTGTTTCCCCTTCCCATCTCAATTTTATCCTTCTCTCTCTCTTTTTTTTTTTTTTTTACTAGCCTCAAGATTTGAACTCTGGTCCTAGGATCCCAAGGTTGGTTGTGGCAGAGATGCCAAGACCTGAGTTCAAGCCCCATGCTTTGGCCAAAAAAAATAATAATAAAGCCCTGGCTTGGAATTTGCACCTTTTTTCTGGCAGGCTTTTGATTTGAACTCAGGGTCTGGGTAAATCTGTGACACTGTAGGTGAAGGGGAAGATCACCGTCCTTGAAAACAAGAAATTCAGACCAATTCCTAGAGCCTGAATTGAAGCCCCAGCACTGGAAAAACTAATATTTATATATGAGATCTATTTATATTGCATGGGTTTACAGCTTATGACATTTCTTACACTTATTAATTTAGTATTATTACACATATAATGTTTCATTTCCTCATATCACCTAGGCTATATTTGAATATGGATTATACATCATACTGAGACCAAGGACTGTCACAGAGAAGAAAAAAATGTGTCAAAATTAGCTTCTTACTCCATGAATAAATTTTTGGCCATGCTGGGATTTCAACTCACAATGCCCAATCCATAAATGGGGTCACAGTCTTAGCAGACCAGGGTGTGGCAATCTGAGCTGCCAAGAAGTCCTGAGGACCTGTGATCAAGCCACAGTAGTGCCCAATATATAGATAGATAGAAAGATAGATAGATAGATAGATAGATAGATAGATAGATAGATAGATAGATAGATAGATAGATAGATAGATAGATAGATGTATATATATGTGAGTATGTGTGTATATATATGCATATATATTCAGGGAGGGAATGTTAAGATATTATATATATAACCAATTATTAGTGATTACATTATGCCTCCATTTAATGAAGTATTATGGTTGAATACTTACAAAATCTGTAATTAAAAATTAGTCAAAACCCTTCCATTAGGTGCTAGAATGGAAGATATAAATCCAGTAATTTGTGTGTGGCACTCTAAAATAGAATCAAGAATTAACTGCAAATTATTACTTTTATGCATTCCATTAGCATTCACATGAATAGGAATGAGTTTGTCAGATTCTCCCTCCATTTGTGGGAGGCAGTCCTAGCATTCGAACTCCAGGCCTGGGTAGTTTCCTTCGAATGCAAACCATTGGAATGGCACTGTGAAGACTTCAGATTGTCACGATTAAAAAAAGAAGAAGAAGAAAAGAAAGCCAGGTGTCAGTGGCTTCTGCCTATAATCCCAGCTCCTCAGGAGGATGAGATGTAGAGAATGCCAGTTTGAATTCAGCTGGGGCAGGAAATTTCCTGACACTCTTATTTCTAAAAGACCACAGGGAAAAAAATGCACACATGTGTGGGGCTGTGGCTCAAGGGCAGAGCACTACCCTTGAGCAAAAGGAGCTCAGGGACAGCGCCTAGGCTCATAGTTCAATCCTGGACCTGCCAAAAAAAAAAGGAGGCAGTAATTCTAAGTCTCTGTGTATGGATGGATGGTGTATGGATGATGGGCATTCAGCAGGTTGCCCATGCCCAGCCCCCAAACCTGGGCAAGGTGGGACAAGCACTGAGACAATACTAAGTCTGAGCCGGCAGCTTGAACAAAGCATCCTTCTCTGCCATTTAAGTACTGAAACCCCAAAGGCTTTGCCTGGGCTGGTGTGTGCAACAGGTGCATTATGTTGTGGGTTAGGTGTCCCATCAGGACACCTAGAAGCCAGCCACTGCCTCCAGGGAGACCACACTTCCTAGGCTGTAGGAGTTGTCCAAGGTTCTGGCTCCATATTCTAAATCCCTCTGTAGGATGTGGGGTCTGGTGCCTATCACTCATTCATCATTCCTGACTGCCAAGTCTCAGGCTGGTCCCAAATCCTGGGAAAGATAGGACATAGCCAGTGATTTCTGTGCCGAAAGGGGTTAGCCAATAAATTCCACCCTCATAGCTCCTGTTAGAAGTGAGTCTTGGGCTGTGAATGTGGCTTAGTTGTAGAGTGCTTACCTAGATTGCATGAAGTCATGGGTTCGATTCCTCTGTACCACAGAAAAAGAAAAAGCCAAAAGTGGCACTGTGACTTAAGTGATAGAGTGCTAGCCTTCAGAAAAGAAGCTCAGGAACATGCTCAGACCTTGAGTTCAAGCCCCAAGACTGTCAAAAAAAATAAGGGACCCGGTTGAGACATATTCTTCTGGGACTCAGAGGAGGGCTGAGGTTAGAAGTAAGAGGTAGAGGTCAGGTACTGGTGGCTCACCCCTGTAATCTTAGCTACTCAAGAGGCTGAGATCTGAGGATCAAAATTACAAGCAGGAAAGACTATAATGAGACACTTTTCTCCAATTAAACACCCAAAAAGCCAGAAGTAGAGCTGTGGTTCAAGTACTGGTGTGTTAGCCTTGAGCACAAAAACTCAGGGATACTGTCAAGGTGATGAATTCAAACCCCCCAGTCTGGCAAAACACACACACCAGTCAGCCTTCACAAGTTCCATCTCTAGCAATTCCATATTTTTTTTTAAAAAAGAGGGAAAAGTGAAGGAAAGAGTTGCTCCAGGAGGTGATACAACCTGTGCCAAAATTCCACAGGAGTTCTAAGATGTGGAACAGGACAGAGAGCCTCAGGCAGAAGGTACAGCATGGGCAAAGGTCCTGAGGTATGGTGTAGAGCCGGTGGTGTGGGTGGAATGAAGGTTCTGTGGCAGGACATTCAAGGCTGGGTCAAGGTTTGTACTTGAATCACAGGTAGGGCAGAGGGTGGGGACCCAGAATGGGGCCCAGGGGGAAGATTAGCTTGGCTTTTCACCACGGACCCCAGCCATTTTCAGTGGCTGGAAGCCTATTTTTCACAGCTCCTGACCCTCAGAGGCCTCCTTTGCATGGAGGAGTCAGGGCAAATGCAGGGAAGAACTCTTTCTTAAGTTTCTAGCCATCAGTGGCTCAACCCCTGTAAATCCTAGCTATCCAGGAGACTGAGATCAGATATAGTGGGTCAAATACAGCTCAGGAGAAAAAAGTTGGTGAGACTCTTTTTTTGCCAATGAACTACCAAAAGACAGAAATGGAAATGTGGCTCAAGTGGTAAAGTGCCAGCTTGAGAAAAAGTTAAGGGACCAGGGCTCAAACTGAGTTCAAACCCCAGTACTGGCACAGAAAAAAAATAAAGAAAAGCTTTAAGAAGCTCCTAACCCACTGTGGTGAAAGGCCAGATCACCTAAGTGCGTGTGGCTCTTACATGTCCTCCTAGATCCTCAGGAAGCTGAAGTCAGAGGATCGTGGTTCAAATCCAGCCCTGGAAGAAAGTCCAGGAGACTCTGATCTCCAAGGAACCATCAGAAAACTGGAGGACATGCTGTGGCTCAAGTGGTAAGCTGAAGAGCTGAGCTACAGTGCCCAGGCCCAGAGTTTGAGCCCCATGACCAACACCTGCTTGTAGCTCACTCTGTGACTCTAGGCAGAGTACTTTCCAATGGGCCCCTGAGAGTCGGGTCTCCCAATGTCTAGGTGTCTTCAGAGCAGTCTCTTTGGCAGCCTTTGTGTATGGAACGGGCCACAGTATCAGAGAAAGGTCCCGTCTTGGGGCATGGAGGTCATCAGCCGGGTCATCAGAATGGCATCACTCATGGGTATAGTGTACATCTGAGCAGTAAACCGATGTCTCAGACCACAGTTCTGGGCCAGGAGGGCCAGGAGCTGCAAGATGGCACAGCAGGTAATGCCTACTCATGTGGGTATCACAAGTTTTCGACTCTGTCAGGCACACCTTGGGCAGGTGTTGAGTTGGGCTCATGAAAGACTTGTAGGCTCAGGAATCCATAGCTGGCTGGCTGATGCTTGTAGCAGTCACTATCCCAGGAGTCCCAGGGCTCGGAGCCCTGCTTTCCTCTCCACTGCTTGGGGACAGATGAAGGTCTTCAATCTTGGACTGACTACAAAGGAGCATCCATAGTGTCCTTCCCTTGATCCTGTGGCCCCGTGCACGGATGGAGGGGCAGATTCCATGGAACTTCCTGCCATGGCCCAGACCCACTTGGCTCAAAAAGGACTTATGGAGAAACCACTTGATCTACTTTGAGAGTTTACTATGACTATGCCTCAGGAGTGCCCCCAGTTCTAGCTCAGCTCATCATTAACACCTTCCTCTGTGTGTGTGTGTATGTGTGTGTGTCTGTGTCTGTGTGTCTGTGTGTATGTGTGTATGTGTGTGAGCATGTGCGTGTGTGCATGCATACCCATGCATCTTTGTGCTAGGGCTTGAACTCAGGGCCTGGGATCTGTCCCTCAGTTTTTTCCTTCAAGGCTACCACTCTACCAGTTGAGCCACAGCTTTTCTTCCAGCTTTTGGGTGGTTATTTGCAGAAGAGAGTCTCACACACTTTTCTAGCTGGACTGGCTCTGAATGGTAATCCTCACATCTCAGCCTCCTGAGGAGCTAGGAATAGGACAGCATCAGCTATTATCATCTGGCCACACTTTCCTTCTTGGCTAAAACAGAGTACCTCTCTCCCAGCCGAGTACCCAGCTGCAGCTACCCCTCCTAACCCAGGCTTCAGAGGAAACATTCCCTCCCCTGAGGACAAAGAAATAGGATCAAGTTTGAGCTTTATGTTCTCCACACAGTCAGGGGCTGCTGGGAGCTGATGTGGAGGTCAGAGGATCTAGGCCAGGGCAAGTAGACAATGTGTTATAACAGAAGAGAGTATGAGAAGACATCCTTGTAGCTAGATGCCAGTGGCTCATGTCTGTAATCCTAGCTACTCAAGAGTGACACCTGAGGATCAATCAAGATTCAAAGCTAGCCTGGGCAGACTCTTCTCTCCAATGAATCACCAAAAACACTGGAAAGCAGAGCTACCCTAGTTCAAGTGGTACAGCACCAACCTTGTGCAAACAAGCTAATGGATACCACCGAGGCTCTGAGTTAAAGCCCTGGTAAACACACACACACACACACACACACACACACACACACACACACACACACACACACACACACTTACATGTGCACGTACACACACATACACACGGTAACATCTTTAGCAGTTGCCAATGGCTCATACCATTAACCAGCTACTCAGAAGCTGAGCTCTTAAGATGGCAGCTTGAAGCCAGCCCAGGCAGGAAAGTCCACTAGACTCTTCTCTCCACTAAACTAGTAAAAAGGTTGAAAGGTGAGCTGTGGCTCAAGTGGTAGAGTGTTAGCTCAGGGACAGTGCCTAGGCCCTGAGTTCCAGCTCTGAGATATTTTTTCTTAATAGACACCCTTTGCCATCCCCATCCCCACAGGCCATACATCCAGATTTTGGTTATCCTAGATCTCACTTCCACTCCTGCCACTTCCACAACACTGCCACAAGAGGCTGGTGTATGGCCAGCACTGGATTAACAAGTAAACATACACAAGGGGGGCATAGCCAGATCAAGGCTAATGCCCCAAAACATTGAGGTATTGGCCATACCAGTCTCTCATCCCCCAGTTCCCTGGCCATGGAATCTAAAGTCTGTGCCTCTGTATTCTGGGCATCTGGAATTGTCTAGAAGGACCTAGAGAGGCCCAACTGGGGCTGGAAGATACTTTCCTGTGGTAAGGTACATTGACATTTCCTAGACACTGACAGATACTTCCAAGCCACCATGGCCTCACCTCCCATGTAGCCCCAGAAGATCCTTGGTTGGGTGGCCTTCAGTCAGCTATCATGCTTGAGTTGGCCAGAGCCACTGGCAACCACCCTTCCCCCACTCCACTACCAGCCTACAGGAAGGGACATGTAGCCAGAGGCCCAACTGAGAAAAAGGGCAGGACATCACATGACTGAACCCTCGCCCCCCTCACCCTGTTGTCAGGGGAGAACCTATGCCAGCCTGCCCTGCTAACCCAGAATCCCCTGGAGGTGGCCAGAGACATGGATGACCAGACTTGGGCCCCAAAGAAAAGCTGGAATATGCAGGTCTCTGGCAATTTAAGACTCATTGTAGACCCTGGTAGGGGGCTAAAGGCAAGGTTGCTGTGCAGGAAGGGCACCAACTGAAGTCAGAAAGAGGCAAACAGGCACCAATGAAGGGGACAGAGAAAGATGAGGGAAAAATACACACACACACACACACACACACACACACACACACACACACACCATGGGTAGCCCAAGGCCTCAGCAGTCCCTGAGCACCTTAACATCCCAACCCTTGAGAAGATGGCACTACCATCCTCAGACCAACTGTAGACAAAACTCAGAAACTCTCACATGTCTGGAATGGATTATGACACAGCATGCCATTTCCTACTGTACACACCGCTATGTAGAATACTCAGCTACCTTATTTTTATTTGTTGGTCATGGGGTTTGAACTTTGGGCTTGTGCGCAGTCCCTCAGCTCTTAAGTTGAAGGTGCATGCTCTACCACTAGAGCCACAGTGCCACTTCCGGTTTTCTGGTGGTTCACTGGAGATAAAGTCTCACAGATTTTCCTGCCCAAGCTAGCTTTGAAACTCGATCCTCAGATCTCAGCCTCCTGAGTAACTAGGATGACAGTTGTGAGCCACTGGCAACGCCTGGCTTCAGTCACCTTCTCACACCCAGGGGAAACCCACCTTGTCAGGCCACAAACCACATGCAGCCCTTCCCTTCAGACTTTGACACCAGCATACAAAACCATTCTGCCATGGATGGGGAGAATATAATTGACACTACCCTCCCACCCCTATTCCCATTTGCCACTCCCTGCCTAAGAAAAGCCACGACCTCTGGAGTTCTTGGTAAGGCAAAGCCCACCATGCTGTAACTTCACCCTTGGGCAAAACTGGGCAGTTCTTAGAAATGTCTATACCCTGAGGCCAGCACCTGGTCTCCCAACCACAGCAAACCCACTCCTTCACCATCTCTTGCAGGCAAGGGCAAGGGGTGTCTTTCTTTCTTGTTTTTTTTTTTTTTTTTTTTTTTGGTTGAGGGTCTTAAACTCAGGGCTTGGGTACTGTCCCTGATGATGATTTTTGCTCAAGGCCAGTGCTCTACCATTTGAGCCATGGTGCCACTTCTGGTTGGAGATTGGAGATGAGACTCTCCTGGGACATTCCTGCCTGTGCTGGGGAAACAAGATACTCCCGAGTAGCCAGGATGACAGGCATGAGCCATCGGCGCATAGTTTATGGTGTCTCAGTCTTTAGAATTTCCAACTAGTCCTCCTCTAGACACTCCCACCTAGTCACTCCTCTAGATCCCTTAGGGACAGCAAAGGGAGGCTCAGAATCTGGGTAGGGCCATAGGCATTAAAGTGCCCCTTCCATATCACTACTCCTCTCTAACCTCCCATCTGCTTCCTCTGGAAGGCATGGTCATCTGGGGCAGATCAGACCCACTAGGACTTCTGGGGCCTGCCCTGTATCCCCCTGCCCCACCCAACCAGTATCTGAGGATTTCTGGGGCCAGCTGTTCCATGTCCTGGTGGAAGATATTGGGAGGGTTGCTGATAACTGGGTCCAGGGGATGCCTGGGCAGAAAGAGTGTCCAGCTCCCCTCTGTCAAACAAGGAGACACATAAAAATGGATGGATCTACTAAGAGCTACAGGGCATAGCCATCCACCTGTCACCAAGGACCCTTGGAGTGCTGTTTTATGTTGACAGTCTAGGGGCTTGACCTCGGGGTTTAGGTGCTATACACAAGCTTCTTTTGGTCGAGGCCAGTGCTCTTCCACCTAAGCCACGGTGCCACTTCCAGCTTTTTCTGTGTATGTGGGACCTAGGAATAGAACCCAGGGTTTCCTGTGTGCTAGGCGAGCCCACTACTGCTAAGACACAATCCCAACCCTGGATAGCTGTTCTTCTGTAACCCCTCGGGCGTGTCTCAGGACAGTCTTGCACATCTGTACTGAGTTTCTCAGCAGCAGCTCTGGCTGAAAGTGAACATGCTCCTCTATGTTGTCCTTTATGTACAGCATCTTTGTTCTGTGTGCTTCCTGTCAGAAACTCCTTGTTAAGCAAGACCCCTTTTCAAGTGCTGCTTCTAAGAAGCCTGCTCCAATCACCATGGCAGAGTGGGGTCTTCTCTCCTCTGCAGGATGTTGGACTTGTCATGCCTTCCCTTCCTGCTGGTGTGGGTTGAAAGCAGATGAAGAGGAAGGTCTGGCTTTTACCACCCAATTTCTGAAGGCTCTGATACACTACCCAGGGACTGGTGCTGTATCACACTCTGTGAGAGGGCACTCAAGGCCCAGGCAGTCTGGGGGCAACAACATGGGTCCATTTCTTTGGTGGGCTTGAACTGAGGATCTGGGAGCTGCATCTCTGAGTTTTTGTGCTCTAGGTTGGTGCTTTACCACGTGAGCCACAGCTCCACTTCTGACTTTTTGGTGGTTCCATGGAGAGAAGAGTCTCACCAGCTTATGGCTGGCTGCAATCTTTGATCCTGAGATGTCTGCCTCCCAAGTAGCCAGGATGTCAGGTGTGAGCCTGAGCCAGTGCCATGGACCGGCTCTGTCGGGATGACGGAGGACACCTGGTGGAGGTAACTGGAACAGGTGGGGAGATGGCAAACAGACAACTCACACACAAGAGGAGTGAATGCTGAGTGCGATTTATTGCAGAGGATAACAAGCTTTTATAGCAAAAGTCTCCATGAGAAAGGGCAAAAAGTTACACAATCTTGTTGCAAGGCTTCGTTCTTGGGTGGTCACCAGCTGGTCCCCTGATCTTGTTTTTTGGATGACGAGTTATGACGATAGGCACTTGTTTTCGGCTTTACCTCTATTTTTAAGAAATACAATTGGTTTTGATGTTTATCACCTATTAACCATTAACCAGAGCATATGGGCAAAGTGCTGGACAGAAAGGCATGAACTCTAGTACTTTATTATTATTTTTGTTTAGTTTTGTACTTTATGTGTTTTAAATCTTTTCTAAGCAATTGTGCTTCTTTGCCATTCTTTAGAGTGTCCCCAATTTGTGGCCAAAAATCATGATATTCAGTATACTTAGTTAAATCTGGCCATATATCAAATTTAAGCTCATAGTGTCTTCTCTGTAACCCTTTCACAAAATTTTTTACTCTTTTTCATAAAGGCCTTAACTGTCTCATAAGATCTTTCTTGTTTCTTTTTTTTTTTGATAGTAAGCACCTAGATCTAGCAAGTCTCTCAGTAAACGGAGAGTTATAGGAAGTTCTTTCTCCTAAGTAGTTTACCCAACGGTTGCCATCCTTATCATACACACCTGTAAAAGGCTATGGATCTGGAGGAAGTCTTTGGGGTCCTCTAGATAATGGAGGATTCCACCATTTTCTTCTGATAAGTCATTGCCATCTTCCATCTACCAACCTTTTAGGAATCTTATTTAGCTTTTGGTCTAAATATCCCTCTACATCTTTCTTATCTACAGGATATCTATATTGGTCTATTGTATATGTTTCAGGATTAAAGGGAAGTCTCCAATAGCCATGCACTCTTTTTGTTTTAGCCGTGCCGACAGCTTCTTGTAAATCTCTTACAAACAATTCCTTCTGCTGAAGTGACGTCATGAAACCCCCAATACTTTTATATTTACTTATGACTTGTCTAATAACCTCCATAAGAGGGGCTTTTAGGGTAGCACTTAACTCTGGTGAGTTAGTCATATTCTTAGGACACTCATCGGATGTTGGAGTCGTCAACACTTCCAAGAAAGAGCCCTGAATAAGGGAACGTTGAGCATGAGTAAGTAGAACAAACAGCAGGAACAGTAAAAGATTAATAGGCACTCCTATACAGTGAAGAAAAGAAAAACAGGAACAGAAACATACCTTTCCCAGGGGCTTGCCAGCCTTTCCAGGAGGTAGGCCTCTTTGATGCCCCATTTTCTGAGGTAGACTTCGGTGAAGCCCATTCTCAGAGGCAGGCTTCTGTGAAGCCCCATTCTCAGGTCTGAAAGTAGGTGTTCCATGCTAAGCAGACTCCGCCAGAGTAGGCGTGGCAGTGATGGGCACCAGAGCCTTTCTTTTGAGCTTCTTTTTATCTCATGTCAACTAGCGAGCCCTAGTTAAAATAGTCATTTACAGGGGATCAAGTTCTTCTCCTAGGTCAGTTAATCCAAGGAGATGAAGTGTCTTTGGATAAAGCTAGTCTGAGTTGGCCTGGGTAAGTATGTGTGTGTGTGTGTGTGTGTGTATGTGTGTGTGTGTGTGTGTGTGTGTAAGTTTTGGGGATACCTACTCTATCTCTCTGGTGACTTATCCTCCCTGTGGTGAGTACAACCAGGATCCCCACCCCAAGGAAGGCAGGCAGGGGAGGGTACATAAGGTCACATTGAGTGGAATGATCTGAATTCTATCCTTCAACTAAAGCCTGGAAAGATAATGGAGAGAAGAAGAAGTTTAGAGGAACATCAAGAGAAGCCCATTATCTTTGGATACAAGTACCAGAGAGAAGACTGAATCCATCCTTTTTGGTAGTAAGGTAACAGATGCCCATTCTTCATTTATTTCATTATTTTTTGTGAGTCCTAGGGCTTGGATTCAGGGCCTGAGTGTCATCCCTGAGCTTCTTTTACTCAAGGATGAGGCTCTACCACTTGAGCCACATCACCACATCTGGATTTGTGTGTGTGGTGGGGTGGTTGTTGGTTTATGGGAGATAAGAATCTCACAGATGCTCCTGTCCTGGCTGGCTTTGAGTCACGTCCATCAGACCTCAGCCTCCCCAATAGCCAGGATGATGTGAGGGAACCACCGACACCTGACCACCACCATCCATTTATAATCCCCTAGGGCAAGTGCTGGACCACCTGCACTGCACTCCCTTGTTGTGAGTGGGAAGCAGACATGGGTGGGTTTGATACTTCAACAGCCTACATACCTTTCAGCATTGTTCCAGGTCAGTCTGATGGCGGTTTCCTCATCATACACAGCAATGACTTGGCTCTGTCACAAGAACAAATGTCCCCCAGGAGGTGGCAGTTCTGGGGTCTTTCCTCTTCACACTGCCCCCACTCCTCGAAATGACACCCCAGCAAAGCGATATAGACATAGAGTGAATTCATTTTCTTATAACCAGGGTCTGGCCAGAAAGGTAACAGTGAGGAATCCCGATGCAGACCAGCTTGAGCATATATTGAGACTCTATCTCAGAAATGCCCAAGACAGAAAGTCTTGGCTCGCATGTTAGAAGACCTGACTGGCAAGTCTAAAGCCTTGAATTCAAACCCTAATATACCAAAAAGAATCAGAGGCCCTGGTGCCAGAGGCTCATGTCAATAATCCTAGCTACTCAGGAGGCTAAGATCTGAAGATCACAGCTCAACATTTAAAATAGGGTTGGCCTCACCCATCAGACATCATGATAAGACCCAATGTCTGAACCATGAAAGTGTACTCCATATTAACAGGGCTCTCATCCTTACTAAGTGCTGGCCATGCTCTTTGTCCCCCTGGGGAGCCACCCCCTGTGGGCTCCCCCCCAGGGCCTCCTAAGCTCCTTCTGCCACCAACCAGGCACAAGGAAGTAGACAGCTCCAGGACATACAGATCCCTTAGTCTTATAATTTAACAGTGCTGAGTCCCCATCAAGCATCTCACCCTTTCAGGTCCCCAGACCTCAGCCACAAAGTCCATGTACCCCCCAAAGAAAGCATGCAGAAGTTACCAAAGGGTCCATTGCTCCTTGTTACAGCCCACTTCCACACTCACATACACACACACACACACACACACACACACACACACACACACACACACACAACCTGCAGGGGTGGTTCATGTTTGTCTTCCTTGTTACTCAGGAGGCTGAGGTTTGAAGATCACAGTTCAAAGCCAGCCCATTCTGGAAAGACTGTGAGGCTCTTATCTACAGTGAACCACCAAAAATCCAGAGGTGGAGCTGTGGCTCAAGTGTTAGAGCAATAGCTTTGATCACAGAAGCTCAGGAACAGCACCTAGACCCTGAGTTCAAGGCCCAGGTCTTCTAACTCCAAACACACACACACAGACATAGACACAGACACGGAAACACACACACACACACACGCACACACATACACACACACACACACACACACACACACACACACACACACACACACACACACACACACGGACAGCCCAAGGCTTCAGCAGTCCCTGAGTACAGACACATGAAATGTCTCAATTAGGATCACATCCTACCCTCAAGAAGGTGGCACTACCGACATCAGACCCACTATAGAAAAACCAGTAAGCCTCTCACATATCTGGAATGTATCATAGTCCAACATGGCAGTTCTTAATGTACATACTGCTATGTGGAAAACTTAGCCCCTTCTTTTTTTGTAGTTGGTCATGGGGTTTGAACTCTGGACCAGGGTGCTGTCCCTCAGCCATTCAGGTGAAGGTGAGCAATATCCTACTTGAGCCACAACACCAAGTCCTGTTCTCTGGTGGTCCATTGGACATCAAGTCTCACAGACTTTTCTGCCCAAGCTGGCTTGGAACCATGGTCTTCACATTTCAGCCTTCTGAGTAGCTAGGATGACAGTTGTGAGCCACCAGCGGCTTCCAACTTCACCTCATCAGGCCACAAACTTCTTGCAACCCTTCACTTCAGACTTTGTCACCCAGCATCCAAATCCGTCCTTCAATGGAGAGAATAAAGACACAATAATCCCACCCCTGCACCCATTTGCCCACTCCCTGCCTGCCACAGTCCAAGTCCTCTTGAAGCTCTGGCTTCAAACTGGGGCAAACGGGGAGTTCTTAAAAATGTCTGTACATTGAAGCCAGCAGATGGTCTCCCAAACAAAGCCTCTCCCACACACACACCTCCACCATCCTTTGCAGGCAAAGATGTTTTGCTTTCTTTCTTTTTTCAGTTGTGGGGCTTGAATTCTGGGCCTGGGTGCTGTCCTTGAGTTCTTCAGCTCAAGGCAAGCACTCTACGACTTGAGCCACAGCACCACTTCCAGTTTTCCAGTGGTCCGTTGGAGATAAGAGTCTCAGGGTCTTTCCTGCCCATGATAGCTTTGAACCGTGATCCTCAGATCTCAGCTTCTGAGTACCTAGGATGACAGCCATGAGCTACTGGCACTTGGCCAAAGATAATTTTCCATCCTTTTCATCCTATCCCCTCAGGAGACTGTTATCTGAGGACTACAGTTGGATTCCACCCATGGCACAAAGTCCATTAGAACTTTTTTTCTATAATTAAACACCCAAAAAAGTTGGAAGTGAAGCTTTGGCTCAAATGGTAGAGTGCTAGCTTTGATCATCAAAGACAAGGGATAAAACCCAGTCCTTAGTTTCAAGCTTTTTCTAGCAAAGACCCACCCAAGAAAGGGAAGCAGGTTGGTACACGGGAGCTCAAAGTTCACACATAATACTCAGGACTCCCAGAACAGACCCCATCCGGCTCTGATTCTCTAGATTCTATGTCCTACATCATGGCAGTCTTAGATGGGACTGACCATGAACCAAGTTAGGATCTTGAAGTACAATCTCATACTGAGGATCCCCTGACCTTATCAAAGACTCAGGATCTCTCACTGTCCTGCCTTGACACTGGGCAGCAAGGTGAGTTGCAGTTATCCAACCACAGGATGTGAATATGAAAGGATTTCTCCGCCAGGGACTCCAACTGGAGGGGCTCTAGGTCTCTCTCTCTCTGGAAGAAAGGTGCTGGTCCATCCCAGGAATGTTCCTAGGTTGTGAGTATCCTCAAAGAAACAACCCTGCTCAGAACCCAGTGCCTCTTGTTTTCCCACCAGCCTCTATCCAAGCCTGCCCCACCTTCAGTCAGCCCTCTCTGAATCCCAGATCTGCCACGTAGACTAAAGGTTGAGCCAGCAAAGAGACCCACCTCTGCCTCTGAGAATGGCAGTCACGTGGTCCTAGTGCCCTCTACAGGAAGTCTCTAAGTAACTCTGGTCCCGACTCAGTCCTCATTCCCTGGCTGTCCTGTGCCAGTGGCCCACTTACCTCTGTCTATGGTGGCGGAATAAACACCGGGGGTGTCATCTTCTGATTGAGCCAACGAAAGTCCCAGTCCCCAAGGATGTACTGCACAGGCATCCTGCAGTGGACAACAGCCAGGCAGTCAATGGTGAACCCAAGGTTCCAGGACTCTTAATAGAAGTGTGGCTGGGTCAAAGACTCTATAACTGGTGGTCTATATTGTCAGGAGAGGTCATGGCTCCAATGTCCTGAAACACCTGACCTGGGATCGTCTTACCTCTTCCCTCATCCCAACACCTCCCTAGCCCTTAGACAATTTCTTATTATCTGTCCAGGAAATAAACTTGCTGGGGCAGGGATAATTGAAACCTGGTGACCCCCCCCTGAGCCCTAGGTCCTTCCTGAGGCTGCTTCCCCCTGCAGTTGGTGACCACACAGCTCCTGGATGTCATGAAGTTGCTGAAGGGTCAGTGGCTTAATCCTACATACTGGCTTTAGGCTCTGAAATGTTACCCACGGAGATTGTGAGTGGTTGGCTCTCTTGATCCAGGGACTCCAAACCAAGGCTCGCATGCTCCCTTCTTCCTTCCTTTCCTCTTTTTTCCCCTTCATCCTTCCTTCCTCTCTCTCTGTTTCCTTCCTTTGTCTCACTCCTGGCCTTGAATTCAGAGCCCGGGTGCTGTCCCTGAGCCTTTTTACTCAAGGCGACCAATCTATAGCTTGAGGTACACATCCATTTCTGGCATTTTCTTTTTGGTTGTTAGTTGGAGATAAGAGTCTTATAGTCTTTCCTGTCTGGGCCTTAAGCCTTGATCCTCCCATCTCAGCCTCCTAAGTAGCTAGGATGACAGGCATGAAGCCCCAGCATCCAGTTCAAACCAAGGTTTCTTCATGTGCTGTGGAACCAGCACCGGAACCTTTCATCATCTATGACTCCCACTCCCTTACTCCCTTAAGCATGGCGCATACTGTAACTCTTTGTTGGATTACTAAATGAGCATCTGTCTATGACAATATTATAGAAAAGTCCCATTCAATTCATGTAAGCATCCTGGGGCAGGGCGGGGGGAGGCAAAGCCTGATGTAGCTCTCCCACAGTTCTCACTCGTCCCTCTTCCCACCCTCCTGATGCCACCGCACTTAACTGTTTTGGCTCCCAGGATGTGAGCCACGATGTGCTCGCTGGATTCTGGGGCCACTGGGATGCCTATCTTCTCAAAGATCTCTGTCCAGTGGCTGACCAACTCTGTGGCACTCCATGCCCCCTCAGGTGTGAACGAGGTTGCCGTGAGCTGAACCCATGGCTCACGTGGCCTCCTTTCCTCTCTGTGGGGCCAGACAGGATGGTCCACTATATCTGGCCCCCAAGTTTCATGTTACAGAGAAAGGATTCTCGAGGCATCCTGGATCTCTAAATCTCCCAGAGTCCACTGCAGGTGCTGAAAATCATCTCTGCTCACAGCTGGCAGGCTGGGGATGGTGAGGTCACTCTCTGCTCCCCATGACATCCTTGACTGTGGTGGTCACCCTAGAGAGAGCTGTAGAAGAATCAGCAGCTGCCAGAGAAAGGCAGTCAAGGCACGACATTCATAGCAGGAGACCATCTGGCTTGGGAACTCTGTGTGTGCCACTTTGAACTTCACTGTCTGACCGCTGAATTGGTTCATGTAATTTGACCCATGAACCCAGGCATTAGTGGAAATTGCCAGCTTCAAGAAAAAAACACCTGGAAAAGGTGGCATATCACTTGTCCCAATCAAACTTAAAGGGTTCCAAAGTCAGTGGTCCCCTTTTCCTTCCAGACAGCCTACAGCAGGTTACAGAAACTGGCATTCAGAGAGCTCTAGCTAACTGCCACGGTATGATACCGAGCAGGCTCCAGGAGGGGAAACTTGCCTACCACTGTCCAGCTGGAAACAGCCCAGGTGGGACACAGATTGGAGACTGCAGGACTCCAGGGAGGAGTACACATGGATGCACTGCCCCAGGAGGGAATCCACGCCACCAGTGAGGGCCCAGAGCCCCCTGCCCAGATGCCCACAGACACCGTCAATGTCCTGGGTAAGGTTCTCCTCTCATCCTTGGTTGTGGTGAACCATCTGCCATGTTACACCGTTCAACACTCCCCAGACACTCCTAGCTTCACAGCCCTTGCCCTACTCCCACCCATCTCATTCCTTAATTATATTTGGCAGACACATTCCCAACCCTTGAATTAACTCCAACTATACACATGAGAGCAGAGTGTCTGGCTGGAAGAGTGTGGCTGTGGTCACACTGGCCTCACGAGCCTTCTGGCTGAAGACAGAAGGACAGGTGTCCACTCTGTTCTGTGGTTCACACAGGCCTCCTAGGGAGTCCATGCAGGTCCAGCAGCTACTGTGGCTGCAAGAAAGTGGAAGAGGGAGGTGGAAAGAGGTGGAAAGGAACATATACTGAAACCTTCCCCAAAGGAGCCATGAAATGGTGAAGGAGAAAACAAAAATTGTGGCTGAGCTCATACTGGGCATTATGAAAAAAGAACAACAAATACACACATGCACACAAATAAACAGCTTTTGCTCTTTTTAGACATGATGACTTAAATATACTTCCATTTTTCTCATCTCCTAATCTCCCGACACACACACACACACACACACACACACACACACACACACACACACACACACATCTAAACCGGTCACAAAAGACTCACCATGCAGCACCTGCAATTTGCCAACTGATCACTGATCTGAGCACAGTCAGGCTGTACGAGGAGAAAGATGATCGATATCTCCCTCCCTCCCTCCCTCTCTCTCTCTCTCTCTCTCTCTCTCTCTCTCTCTGTCTCTGTCTCTGTCTCTCTCTCATACACACACACACACAAACACACACACACAGAGAGAGAGAGAGAGAGAGAGAGAGAGAGAGAGAGAGATTCAGAGCAGTGCCTCGCCTGAGTTTGTTAGTTCTTCATCTGGGCAATGTACAAGCTCCAGCATGGCAGTTCCCTTGTCAGAACCAGGGGCTCCCACCCAAGGGGATCACTGCTCTAATAATGCAGAACCACCCTGCCTCTGGCTTTACCAAGGGCCAGACCCTTCCATTGGGAACAACCAGCCTTGACTCCCTATTCACCAAAACCCTAGGCCTGGACACTAGGTGAAGGAATCCCGAGACAGGTGACTCCTCAGAGCCCTGACAAAAACAAATCAGGCAGTCCTGGTGCCTCCAGAGAGGTGTCTGACTTGGGGTGGGAGCGTTGTTGGGGAATTTGATGGAGTCTTAAAGGCTACATACATGGATGGATTGCCTACTTCCAGCCTAGATGCTTCTGGGCTAATTGGTGGATTCTTGGGGAGGACTAGGAGACCAAAAGGACCAGGAACACCAGCAGAAGCTGGCAGAGCTGGGAAATGTGATCACCCTGTGAGTACTGTTGACAGCTGGGGTGGGGGGGGGACAGGATAGGTGTGTGTGTATCAGAGGGGGTGTGTTCCTCCCAGATAGTCACCTTCTGAACCCCTGTGCCCTCACCTCCCTAGTGGGTTCTTCTGGGACCCTCCTCAGGTGAAAGGGTGACCTAGCACAGAAGACAAGGGCTCACACAGCAAGGGGGGCCTATCCCCTGCATCCAACACCCCCCACCCCCAGCAAAAAGGAAAAGACCTGAGAAGGAAGGTGTGGAGGTGCTCCTCCCCACATCTAACTAAAGCCACTAGGTTCCCACCAGGGAGAGGAAAGGTGCAGAGGTGGCTTCCACTGCTCTAGGCCAGGGTTTCTGTGGTGCTCTCTCCTCACCAATCCCTGTATCTGCCCTTTTCCTGGGACACTGGCTGCTAGGAATTGGGGTGGGATCCTTGGGTGACACCCACCCCCCTCTCCTGGGGCACATTTGTGGCAGAGCCAGGGTGGACTGTGGGGTGCAGAGGAGGTGCAGGCAAGATGGGAGAGAGTAGGCTGGAGGCGGGGGTCTGGGTCTGCGGGGGAGGGGGGGTGAGGGGGTGAGGAGGTTCGCTGGGTGTGGGAGTCACCAGGTGAGGTCCCATGGGGTGGCCACTCACGCGTGCTGCTGTGAGAAGCTGTAGGCAATGGTTCTGGGTGCACCCAGGCCCGGAGTGCAAGGACCAAGGGCAGGGACCAGGTCGGGCCTCATGCCAGGCAGGGACCCACCATCTCTGCTGGGAGATTGCTTAAGGGGCCGCCGATCAGAGCAGGCAGAGCCATATTTGAAATTCGGTGCTGCTGGGAGGGGACAGGTGCACCTGCATGGGGCCGTGCTTTCTGCAACCCCTGCCTCAGCTGCCATCACCACCACCACCACCTCTGCCTCAGCTGCCTGCTTCCGCTGCCTCCACCACAGAAGCCACCACCTTGCTTCCTGTGCCAGGACCTCAGATTCAGGGCAGCCATGGCCGCCATGCCCTGTGGGGCCGCCCGCAGTGATGTGCCTGCCTCGCTGGCTCCAGGTGCTCTGTGCTCCTGTCCAGGACTGCACTTTGATTGCAGCAGCCACCAGCCGCTGGAACGGCTTCCCCTTGTGCTTGTGCTTGCTCTTATCTCTGCTCTTTCTCTCTCTGCCCCCACTCCACTCCTGGGCCACCACACAGGCGTGCCTGCTCCCCCCCCCATCGCTGCCAACACAGTGCACCCCAGGGCCCCACCCTCTCCTCCACTTGGCCATGCCCACTCCTCCCTTAGGCCATGCCCCCTACCCTTAGCTGCAATCACAGCCCTGACTGGGCTCTAAGGCTACCAGGCCATGGCAATTGCATCATCACCTTAGCTCAGCACGCTCCCCCAACCCCAGTACCTTCCCCAGGGATCGAATCTCCCCTCAGCTCCACCCCTGGAGAAGACTCTCCTCCATCGTCCTTCACTCCACACACTAAGAACGTGCATGGTGACCCTTGTGTGTGTATGTGTGTGTGTTTGTGTGTGTGTGTGTGTGTGATTGTTGGGGATAACTACCTTTCAAGGACTCAGAACATAGCACTCTTTGGGATGACACACAGCACACTTCCAAAAACAGCACAAAGCACCCTGTGTAAAGGACTCAGCACACAGCTCCCTTTGAAGGACTCAGCATATAGTACCCTGTGTAGAGTACTCAGCACACAGCACCCTTTGAAAGAGGGATTCCATAGCTTGCAGTGTAAAGGACTCAGCACATTGCATGCTTTGAAAAACTCAGCACATAGCAGTTTCCCAGGGGCTCATTACACAGCACCCTCTGTGTTAAGACTCCACACATAGCCCTTTGAAAGGCTAAGTACAAAGCACCCTTTGTAAATCACTCATTGCATAGCACCCTTCGAAGAACTCAGCACATAGAAGAATTTTGAAGGTTTCAGCACATACCGCACTATGGCAGGACTCAGCACATACCACACTGTGGAAGCACTCAGCACACAGCACCATTTGAAGGACAATACTGAGTACCCTGTGTAAAGGACTCAGCACACAGCACTCAAAAAACTCACCTCATCCCTCTCTTCTCAAGAGCTCAGCACATAGCAGGACTCTTTCAGATGAATTAGCACACCACACCTTTTGAGGGACTCAGCATACAGTACGTTGTGTAATGGACTCAGCACACAGCACCCTTTGAAAAACTTAGCACTGCCCACTCTTCTCAGGGACTCAGCACATAGCACCCTATGCGATGTCTCAGCAAACAGCACCTTTTGGAGGACTCAGAACAAAACCCCCATGTGGGAAAGACCCAGCAAATAGCACCCTTTGAAGGACTCAGTACATAGCTGTATGTCACAGGTTCAGCTTTCATTAGAATTAGGGTGCTTTCTTCAGTATCCCCATTCTTCAGAAACACTTCACAAATCCTACCAGTTCACATTTAGCCAACCTGTGTTTTATGGGGGAGGGTCAGCTGGGGGTCTTGAACTCAAAGTTTGGCGGCCCTGTCCCTGAGCTCTTTGGTTCAATGCTAGAACTCTACCACTTGGAGGCACAGTTCCAATTTTGGTTTTTTGGGTTGTTCTTTGACAGGTCTTATGGTGATAAGGAAGGCCAAGTTGGGGTGTCTGTGGGCAAAGGCTCTTAGCTCAGCCTGGAGCTGACCTCTATCTTTCTTGTGCCCCTGGGAAGCTAGGCCTCCTGGAGCTCTCTTGGCCTAGGGTGGAACAGACTTGCTCTGGCATCAGCACTCAGGGTGAACAAAAGTCAGCTTGGCCCTGGTCACTTCTTAAAATTGAACTTTAGAGGACAATGGCACGGGGCCGCATGTCCTGCATCTGGCCACCAGGGGGCAGGAGTGTCCCGCCATAGGGATTCTACCTGTGAGTTGTGTTACTCTTGCTTCCCTGGGGTCTCCATCATGCTTCCAAGTCACCCTGGACAGGAAAATCCTTGAGACACTTAACTACAATTAACAATCGAAAAGCAAGTGGGGCTGTGGCTCAAGTGGTAGAGCAGTAGCCTTGAGCAAGAAAACTCAGAGATAGAGCCTAGGCCCTGAGTTTACACACACACAGACACACACACACACACACACACACACACACACACACACACCACATGCATGGAAAATCAGAGATTTCTACACCGCAATCTTTGGGTATTCTCTACTTTTCCCCCACTAAGCCTGGTGGCTGCTGGCCTAGGTGTCTGATGCATACACCGCTACCTGGCATCTTTAATTTTGGGGAACAGAATGGGTAGAAGGTCATCCTTCTCTGATCCCAGCTCCTTCAATGGGTCATGTTCTATCCAGGCCCTTTGGGGCTCCTTTACAAAATTGCCAAGATGCCTTCAAAAGTCATCACATACTGGGCACTGGTGGCTCATGCCTGGCATCCTAGCTACTCAGGAAGCTGAGATTTGGAGGATCACAGTGCCAAGACAGCCTGGGCAGAAAATGTGTGACATTCTTATCCTCGATGAACTGTCAGAAAACAAAAGGGGTCCTGTGGCTCAAATGGTAGAGTGCCAGCCTCGAGAATAAGAGCTCAGGGACAGTGTTCATGGCCAATGACAACAAGGAGAGGCTTTGCATGTTGGCTTTGGGATTGGCATTGGCCAAATATAATTGGAATTTTCAAGTGCTCCATGACAAAGCAGTGCCTCCTTTAGTCCTGTGCTGGTCCATCTTGTCTCACCCCCTGGTCTTGTCCATGTTTTGGGTCAGCATGGCTCTGGATGGAAGGGAGGGCTCCAAGGAGGAAGATCCCAGAGCAATCACTGCATCTCCTTCTGCCATCCTCACCCTGCTGCTTCTGCTCTTTGCCACAGACCTTCTTCCTGGAATCCATCCAAGAGGTCATCACTGCCAACATAGTGGTGAGTGGTGGGTTTGGCCTAACTCAGGGCAGTCAGAGGTGGAAGTAGGTCTGGGATTAGGAGCTTCCACCCTGGGTGAGGGCTGAGCCCAGGGTTGACCTTTATTTCATCCTGAGCCTTGCAGTGGTGGGAAGACAGTGTAGACTCCACATTGAGTCAGGTAAATTGGAATCTGGAGGATCCCTTGTGTGGGGAAGGATGTGGGGCTCAGGGGGCCACTGTTGATAGTCCTCTCTTGGGACTCCCCTCTCCCTCCCTCATCCCTCAATGGTAGAAGAGAAACTTCAAGTAAGGGTGTGGGAATAGGGGGCGGAGAGGTATTTTGGTGTGAACCAGAAGTGCTTCATATTTTTCCTAGCCCCTACTTCTTATTTATCTGAGGAATGGCCATATGGGCTTGGGAGGGATGAATCATCCTAGCTGAGAATGTGGCTCAGTGATAGAGTGGTCACCTAGCATGACTGAAGCCCTGGGCTTGATTCCACACAGAAAAAGCTAGAAGGGGAAGTGGGGCTCAACTGGTTGATCACCAGCCTTGATCAAAAAGAGCTCAGGGACAGTGGCCAGGCCCTTAGTTCAAGCCCCAGGACTGGAAGAAAAAAATCTTTGTTGGAGGCTTTTTTCCCCTTTGAAAACAATTTATTCTTTGTGATAAGCATAACATGGGTCTCTTCCCTCGCCACCAATGGGCCATTAGATGTCCCTTGAACTTGGGCCACCTCCAGGCAGCCTCTACCCTACCCGACCCCCAGTTTAACCTTCCCATCACCCAGCAGATGGAGGCCTGAGAGAAGGCCACCTGACCACCTAATTCCGGTGGCTGCCAAGGCTTTTGAGAGTCAGTATGTCATATGGAGAGTCATTATCTACATCAGTCTACAGAAGAAAGGGAGAGAGCGCTCCTCACCTGAGCTGTGGGCAGATCTGTATCTGGGGCATCTGCAGTAAGATATGTCCTTGGGGGAGTCCTCTATGGTGACGAGAACCCTGATCTATCCTCTGGCAGTTTCCACACTGTCTTCAAGTTGCAATTCTTCAAAACCTTTCTGCTCCTCCCTTATTTCACCCACCACAGGCCCTGATGCATCTGAAGCAGCTTTGGTGGTGGGGTTCAGCCTGTGTTGGCATCTGGAGCCTGCTGTCCATGCCTTCCTGTGTGAGGATCAACAGCAGCTCCTGCAGCACTCTCCTCTTTTCCATCTTCTCCTGGAACAGCCAGCACACACACTCGGCTTTCTCCCAAAATAGCTCATTCAGGACCAACATCTGCTCTTTACACACCACGAGGGACTCCTCAATTGTTTGGATGTGTGCTGACAGCTGGCTGCATCGATGGTGGAGCTCACCTGCTGGATTCTGGAAGTCCACCTCATTAGGCAGGTTGTGGATGAAGCAGATTTTCTTCTTGGACACCCACGTGTCCCGCTTCTCATCCCCATGATTGCTGTGGTGGCAGCTCATGGGGCAGGGGGCTGTAGCTCCAGCTCAGTCTGGCACTGAGCTGCCAGTAGGGACAGGTGCCTGCAGCTGGCCCACCGCTCCTGTGGTATGATTTCCCCTCTGTTGATCTCAGCCTCAGTGTGTTAACCGAGCCTCATCCATCTACCAGGCAACATGGAATGTGGGCATAGCCACAATTCTTGTATCCCATTGGTCAGAAAGAATCATAAAATAATGGGGGTGTGGCCAGAATCCTGTGATGCAGGCAGAATGGGCAGAGTTAAGATGACAGTGGCTCCCCCAGTCCCTTTCCCAGGGAACTCTGTCCAATTCAGTTGGGGACAAGAGGGTGACCTGCTCGAGCCGGATGGCTGCACAGATTGTTGTGTATGTCCATTTGTTGCTAGTTTTGGACCTTGAACTCAGGATCTGGCACAGTCCCTGAGCTGCTTTTGCTCAAGGCTATCCCTCTACCACTGGAGCCACACGGCTCTACTTCTGGCTTTGCTGGCATTGAAGTTGGACAGGGGTCTCAAGGACTTTCTGGCTTAGAGTGACCATGATCCTCCTATCACAGCCTTGTAAGTATCAAGGAGGAGCAACTGGTGCCTGCTTCATCATTGGTTTTGCTGATGTTCTTGGACACACCCTTGAGTTCCCTATCCTCAGGTTTAAGTGGTGGGAGCAGGAGCCCACAGTTGGAATCCTGTTCCTGCCACTTCCAAATGCAGGAGATCCTAAGAAACTCATTCCTATCCATATGAATACCAATGGAATGTGATGTATGTTGTGATTGAATGGGCAGTTCTTGCATGATTCTAGGATAAAATTATACACGATTGTATTCTAGCATACTGATCAATTTTAATTAATACTTTATGAAGCATTTAAACAATCACATTCATTAAATGGAGGCAGAATGAAATACCAAAGAATTGGGCATCACATAGTATAGAGATGCCATTTTTTCTGCCAGGACTTTCTTTACTTAATTGCTATATAACATTTTCTGAATGTACTTTGGTATATGCAAGTAGGATATATTATACTTGATCTGGAAATCAATTATTCAAACTGTTTTTTTTTAATCAAAAATGCTTATAGCACAATAAAGAGGTAAATCCAAATTATGTCTATTTGAAGACAATGCTTGGTTAGTCCTCTTCTCACATTACCCATTCCCTTCTTGAGAATAATACACATTGTAAGGAAATGCTTAGAATGTTTTGGAGAAATAGGTTGACTTTAAACCAGAGTTACTCTATGTTGCATTTTGTTTACTTTATATCTAGAAAAGCTAAATTCTTACCTTATCATTTTCCTTAGGCTTTATATTCAGGTTTAATCTCTGATGGGTGACAGATAAAGATATAAACATTTTTTAACAGTTGTTAAATTTAGACTGAGGAATCTAGGTACAATTATGCTCATGCAGATAGGCCTCATCAGTCATGAGACGATACAAAATGTTAACCAATGATTATTGATGTCATGCTTATGACATTTTGTGTATTATAAACAGTGGTTATTACTATTTATTTTGTAATCAACATCATTTCATGGGTTAGGAATTGATGTGAGACATTATACTCAGAACTATATTGAAGGAGGAATCCAAAATTAGTTACCAAGATATACACTTAACGCAATGTTTTTAAAATGCAAGCGAAAGAAATAATTTATGAAAAAGTCAACATTTACAATAAATACAGAATCAGTATGATTGATATTTTCCTTTATCCCAGTTGCAATACGGCTTGCATGATGACTTTTCTGGTTATATGTTTAGTTAGGTCTTGATATTTAGTTGAAGTTCTGTTTTTTCATATATTCATTTGTCAGATCAAAGAGGAAATTAATTCCATGCCAGAGTCAACATCCATAATAATGTTACAGTTGTATCCTGCTACTTTGCCAAAGTTTCAAATGAGCATGAGTATCTTGGGTCTTTTTTGGATCTAACTAAATATGTATGCAATTTTGTCAGTAGTAGAAAGATTTTTTGACCACCATTTATTAAACTATTATTTTCCAGAAACAACTACTCTCTTTTCATGAGAGTAGTTGTTTTCAGGTCGTGGGGCCTGAGCACTGAGCACTGTCTCTCAGCTCTTCAGCTCAAGGCTAGTGCTCTACCACTTGGGCCACAGCACCACTTCCGGCTTCTTTATTTTTGCTTATGTGGTGCTGAGGAATCGAAACCAGGGGCTCATGCATGCAAGGCAAGCACTCTACCACTGAGCCACCATACCAGCCCTTTTCATGAGATTTTTAATGTCATTTATTTCATGGGTTGATATTTTCCTTTAAATAACCCACATTCTGTCTGCTACAAAGTGTAATTTGGAGTAGTTTTAAATTATGTACACTCAGGTACACTGCTCAGATTCTATTTGCGTATTTTGTTCTTGTTAAATCAGTAGGATTTAGGTCTCAATATGGATACTATTAGACTTATTCATTGCATTTCTGAATTTTTTAAGATGTCATGATTTTTGTTATTTTATTCAGATCTCACTCCACTTACAGTCACATTTCTTTTAAACAGTTTGATCCATTCAAGGGATTTGCTATATTAGGTTCATCTAGATGAATTTAATTACAAATGAACACAACTGTATTTCTGAGACACAGTTATCTTTATGGTTCTAGTCAAGGGTAAAATGTATTTGAGGTTTTTGTGCTTAAAAATAACTGGGCACAACATGTTTTTGTGCCTGAGGGCGTTCTACTTTGTTGGTTGTTTTTCCAGCTGTGGTGACTTCAACATATGTGTGCATTTTATTTCAATTGTTTTGTGTCTATATTTTGTTTCATATAACAGAAAGTACAAAAAGAATAAGTGATTTAGAACTTTTCAAAATAGAGTTCTAAGGGAGATACTTGAAGTTTTGTGACATCTGGGACCGGATAGGTCTTGTTAGTGGAGGGGGTAGTAGAATAACAGACACATTGACATGATTTGAATTCTTCCTCTTATTGACTCACTATTTCATAGACTAATACTTCAAAGCCTTTAGTGGAAAGAAAATAATTTTGTTTGTATGAACTCAGAATTTTTGCTTTAATTGGGACACACTACACATTTATAAATGATTTTAACTCTAAAACCTTCTTTCTTTCTTTTAAAATTCCAGATGTGAATTTATAATGCTAAAATAGCATCTACTAATTTATATGAAATAATCCAAACTATTTTCGCTTCACACTATATGTAATATAGACTGTAATAATCGTGAGTAATATAGTATGTAATAACTGACTTTGGGGAAATTCAATTACAGTGGATTTTGTGAGATACTGAGTAATAGTAAAAATTATATTTGATTCTATTAAAAAGTTCACAGTTACATCTAAAAATAGCTCATAGTTATAAACTAATGCTAAAAAGTAAGATTGCTTATTGGAAAAACCAGAAGTTTCAATAAGCTTGCTTTTTAAACATTGACTTGGATCTGGGCTTTGGTGGCTCATGCCTATAATCCTAATTACTCAGGAGTCTGAGATTGAGGATAGTGGTTCAAAGCCAGCCTCAGCAGAAAAGTCTGTGAGACTCTTATCTCTAATAACCCACTTGAAAACTAGAAATTGCACTGTGGGTCAAATGGTACAGTGGTATCGATGAGCTGAAGAACTCATTGAAATCTGCGACCAGGCCCATAGTTCAAGCCCCACGACCACCAAAAAAAATTGACATGGATTTTTACTTTATTATTTCACGATTTTTTATTGTGAAAATACATATAGAGGGGTGAAAACTACATGAGCAAAGTAATGATTACATTTCTTATCAAACATTGTTTCCCCCTCCTTTGTTTCCCCTTACCATTCCTTCCCATCTTCCCTGCAAAGCAACCCAGGCACCAAAGTTCTAAAGTTCATTTTCAGACATAACTTGTTGTATATCTGATTGTTGCATGGGACCACCTGTATCCCTATTTAAACAACTTGTTTTTCCCTTCCCCTCCACAAATTATAACAACATCAAATACAGTGAAAACAAGGGTTATGTCATGGGGGAGGGACATACAAAGCAACAAAGAAATCATCTTATAAATATCCTAAAAAAAACAATAGCAAGAGAAAAAAACATTTGAGTCCTTATCTTTGGGTTCATTTCGCCCAACATAAACTTATCTGATCATTTCTGCTTGTCCAAGATAATGAGTACATTTCTTTTCAAGAATTGTAGCCTCCTCCTTTGTTTCCCCTTCCCATCCCACCCTCCCCTCGCCCCCCCAACCAGCCTTCCCACCCCACCAAAGTTGTAAAGTTCGTTTTCGACATAACGATTTATTCATCTCATTGTTGCAATAGGTCCACCTGAATACCTATTTAAACGATTTGTTTTTCCCTTCCCCTCCACAAATTATAACAACATCAAATACAGTGAAAGCAGAGGTTATACCATGGGGAGGGACATACAAAGCAACAAAGAAATAATCTTATGTGTTAGAAACAATCACATGAAAGAAAAAAAAACATTTGAATACATATCTTAGGGTTCATTTCCCTAACATCAACTTATCTGACCTTTTCTGCTTGACTCAGACATATACTAGTTATTGCAAACAAGGGAAATCATGGGACCTAAGTTTCATTGAGCCTGGCTTACTTCACTTAATATAATTTTTTCCAAGACTTTCCATTCCCTAACAAATGGGGAAATGTCATTCTTTCTGATGGAGACATAGAATTCCATTGTGTATATATACCACATTTTCTTGATCCATTCATCTACTGAGGGGCATCTGGGTTGGTTCCATATCTTAGCTAGGGTAAATAAGGCTGCAATAAACATAGTCGTGCTGGTAGCTTTAGTGTGGTCTTGTTTGTGAACATTTGGGAAAATGCCCAAAAGTGGGATTCCTGCGTCATAAGGGAGCTCTATGTGGAGTCTTTTGAGGAACCTCTTTACTACTTTCCAAAGTGGTTGAACAAGTTTACACTCCCACCAACAATGCAGTAAGGTTCCCTTCTGTCCACATCCACTCCAGCATCTGTTGTTATTAAAGTTCTTGATTACAGCCATTCTAACTGGGGTGAGGTGGTATCTCAATGTGGTTTTGATTTGCATTACTTTTATGGCTAGAGAAGTTGAGCATATTTTCATGTGTCTAATGGCAATCCTTCTTTCCTCTTCAGAGAAATTTCTCTGTAAGTCTTTAGCCCACTTATTTATTGGGCAGTTGTTTCTTTGAAAATTTGTTGTTGGGGAATTTAATTTTTTGATTTCCAGTTATATTTTGGATATGAGACCCTTGTCTGTTGTATGGCTATTGAAGATCTTCTCCCAATCCGTGGGCTTTCTATTGATCTTGCTAGCTATGTCCTTTGCCATGCAGAAGCTCTGCAATTTCATGCAATCCCATTTGTCCAACCTTTCTTTTATGTGTTGTGTTTCTGGGTCTCTATTAAGAAAATTTCGGGGCTGGGAAGTTGGCTCAGTGGTAGAGCGCTTGCCTTGCATGCTCGAGGCCCTGGGTTCGATTCCTCAGCACCACATAAGCAAAAAGAAAAAAGCCGGAAGTGGCGCTGTGGCTCAAGTGGTAGAGTGCTAGCCTTGAGCTGAAGAGCTGAGGGACAGTGCCCAGGCCCAGAGTTCAGGCCCCAAGACCAGACCCATAAAAAAAAAGAAAAGAAAAGAAAATTTCGGCCTGTGCCAAGAGACCTAGGGTTTCTCCTATTCCATCCTGTAAACTTTCCAGAATGTCTGTTTGACTCCGAGGACTTTGATCCATTTGGAGTTAATTCTGCTGCAGGGTGATATATAAGGATCTAGCTTTAGTTTTCTACAAGTAGTTAACCAATTTAGCCAGCACCATTTACTGAAGAGCCTGTCATCAAGTTTGTAATATAACAACAACATATACAATTTCAATTTCTTCTAATTCACTATGAGGATACTGTAATAACCAGTAAAGCCAGAATTATCTGTGGGAGCCATTAATCTTTGTAAATTCTTGGCTTGGCCCACCGGAGAGTGTGGGGAATGCCACCAAAGGTGAAGGTGTCAAGCCTCACTTGGTGAGCTGTCAAGAAGTGATTGAACATTGGGCAGTTTGGGAAGTGACGGTTGAAAACAGGCAGAAGACCCGTTGGAGTGAGGAGAGGTACAACCTATATATAAGTTGCATTTTCAGAGCATTGGAAGGGGATATAAAAATGAGAGCTACCTGGATGGAAGAAAGTGGTAAGACAGCAGGAAGGGAAAAACCTGAGAAGAGAGGAAACAGAAAAGTGGTCATTAGGGCAGAGTAGTGTAGGCCTGTGGAGACTGGAGAGGCCTGAAGAGAAGAAGGAAATGGTGGAAGGAAAAAAGAGAAAGACCAGAAAGGAATGACAGGTCTGTAGTGAAGGAGGGAGTAATGGAAAAGTTAAAAGCCTTGCCCATTGAGGTTTGGAGCTTTGGAGATCATAATTTTTTGGCTGGTGGTTTGCAGACCAATTAAGATAGGGCAGGGCTGCCCATTGGAGGTCTGAGGTTTGGTGGTCAAGGCTGATCTTGGACCTGGTTATCCAGTCCAGGATAAGGTAATCACAGTCTCCTTTCTAGTGTAAATTGGATTATTATATTAAATGTGACTCAGTGGTTTGTCTCCTTGCCTTAGAGGTAATAAGTACGCGAGTTCACAGAAAGAGCTTGAAGTCTCAAAGGCCGTGAATTTTTAAGATGTGATGTGGCCATAATAGGTTTGTAAAAACACAATGGGACAGTGAAATAACAATGGCAATACCACAATATCATCTCAAAATAATGCTTTGATACCACAATTAGTTGTTGATACCATTCTCGTGATGAGGTCACAATAGGTTTGTGATGTCACAATAGGTTCATGATGTCAGAGTGGCATGGGATATCTCAATTGTGACATCACAATTGTTATATGGTTAAAATGGGTTTCTGAAACAGAGTGAATTCACAGAATAGGCCTTCACACTGTTAAGTCATAACAATGTCACTGTGATTTATAATGCTATGATGCCATTGTTGTTTAGTGATGTCACAATGAGCTGATGGTGTCATAATGACAATTTGATGTCACTGCTGATTTATGATGTTACAATGGTTATGAGGTCACATTATGCTTCTGATATCAACACACATGTCAAATTTGAAATAGATATTACCCTTAGATGTGTATTTTAATGTTTTTTTCTTTCATGCATGTGTTTCTAACACATTTATAAGATTATCTCTTTGTTGCTTTGTATGTCCCTCCCCCACAGTATAACCCCTGCTTTCACTATATCACTATATTTGATGTCAGTATAACTTGTGGAGATGGGGAAAAACCAGTTGTTTAAGGATACAGGTGGACCTGTTGCAACAATGAGAAGTACAAGTTGTCATGTCCAAAACGAGCTTTACAACGTCGGCACGGGGGGGGTGGGGGTGGGGGGGGAGGAGAAGGATTGGGATTGGGGGGGAGGGGGGAGGCTGGGAAGGGATGTGAAGGGTAAACAAAGGAGGAGGCTGCAATGCTTGGTAAGAAATGTATGCATTATCCTGCCCATGTAACTGTAACTCCTCTGTACAGTATGTTCACAAATAAAATTAAATTAAATTAAAAAAAAAATTTGAAATAGAATGAAAGAGCCGGGCGCCGGTGCCTATAAACCTAACTACTCAGGAGGCTGAGATCTGAGGCTCGCAGTTCAAAGCCAGCTCAGGCAGGAAAGTCTATGAGACTCTTATCTCCAATGAAAACCACTAGAAAACCAGAAGTGGCTCTGTGGCTCAAGCGATAGCGTGCTCACCTTGAGCTGAAGAACAGGGACAGCACCCAAGCCCAGAGTTCAAGCCCCAGGACTGAAAAAAAAAAAGATTAAAAACAGGCATTCATAATCTTATTATAACATCACAATGGTAGTATGATCTCATAATGCTATCTTGTCATTGTAGATTTGTGATGTCAAAAGTAGTTGATGCTGCCATAATGACAATATTATGTCACACTTGTGATGTCTCAAAGGGTTTGTGATGTTACAATGGCATGTTTGATATCAATTGTCAAATCACAATGAGGTTATAGTTACACAAAGGGACTGTGATGTCACAAAGGCCATGTGTTTTGTCAAAGATGTTAAGAGGTCCTAATAGGTTTGGGATGTCACAATGTGATAGTGATTGTCAAATGGCAATGAAAGCTCACAATGGGTTTGTGATGTCACATTGGTGATGAAATCAAATAATTTTGTGAAGTCACATCTCATAATCACATGTCCAATTTCAGTTGCTACTATTTCACAATGAGGATATGAGTTCACAGAAGAAGACTGAAGTATTAAAGGCTATGAATTTTCTAAAATGCTGTGAAGACACAGTAGGTTTTTGAAAACACAGTGGAACAGTGACATCACAATGGCAATGTGATGTTGCAATATGATGACTTCGTAATGTTTTGATATCACAATTGGTGATGCAACACTGGTGATGAGTTTACAAGAGGTGTGTCACAATGTCACAATGGGTTAGTGATATCAAAATGACACATGTGATCTCAATTGTCATTAACCCACAATGAGTATATGAGCTCACAAAGGGACTGTGATATCTCCAAAGGCCTGCGTTGTCACAAAAGTGATGAAGTCCTAACAGGTGTGTGTTGTCAGAATGTGACAAAATGCTCATAACATCTATCAGTGTGATGTCACCATAATCAAGATGTCACACTGGATTCGGGTATCATATTTCATACCTGGATTGGGTATGAGAGGATTGGAATTTCACATTGGGTGAGTGATATCACTATTGAAATATGGGGTCATGCAGGGATTGTGCTACCACAATGGCTATTAGATCACAATGTGTTTCTACTATAATAGGTTTGTGCTGTCATAATTGGTTGGAAACGTCACAATGGCATGCCGGGTCTCAAATGTCATTAATTCGCAATGAAAATATGAGTTCACAAAGGGACTGTGTTGTCTCCAAAGTCATGTCGTTGGCACAAATGTGATGAAGCCCTAACAAATTTGTGAGTTCACAATGTGACACCATGTTCTTGATGTCTATCAATGTGATGTCACAATGTTCATGTCAGAGTCAATTTCTGATATCATATGTCATACCTGAAATATTATGAGTTTGAAAACAGATTATAAGCTTACTAAAGGCCTAAAATATCCTAATGGCAGCATATCGCAAAAGTTATGACTAAAAACTCATGGTCTTTGGAGGTTTTCTTTCTTTGAAATTGTTTCCTCATTGTGAACTAGTAGAAATTGAAATTGGACATGTCAGTGTGATATTACAAACTCATAATGACATCACAAACTCATTGTGACCTTATCACCACTGGGACATCACAAAACCATTGTGACATCACATTGCTGTTGTGCCTTCACAATCACATTGTGACATCACAAAGCTATTGTGAACTCTTGAGATGTACAAGTCGTTATGTCGAAAACGAACTTTACAACTTTCATTGGGAGGGGGGAGGGGGAGCGGGGAGGATTGGGTGGGGGGCAGGGGGAGGATGTTAAGGGATGGGAAGGGGAAACAAAGGAGGAGGCTACAATGTTTGATAAGAAATGTACTCATTATCTTGCCCATGTAATTGTAACCCCTCTGTATGGTATTTTCACACACACAAAAAAACATAAAAAAAAAAAACAAAAAACACATGACCTCTGTGGCATCACAGACCCTTTGTGTACTCATATTTTCACAGTGAACTAATGAAAATTGTTATCACACATAGCATTTTATCATCACAAATACTTTGTGCAATAATTATGACTGTGAAATCACATTGTCATCATGACACCACCATTTATTGTGACATCACCAAACCCCAATGACACCATGCCATATTTTTCTTTTTTTTCTTCTGTGAGTTTTTTTTTTATTGTAAATACAGTGTACAGAGGATTACAGTTACATGAGCAAGGTAATGAGTACATATACTATCATCATTGCTGCCTTGACATCACATTGTCATTTTCATGTCATAGACCCATTTTGAATGCCTATTCTTTGATTTCATTCTATCTGAAATGTGCCATCTTCATTGATATCAGGAAACCATTGTGAACTCATAACCTTTGTGACATCTAAATCTCTTTGTCAGAGCACATTGCCTTTGTTATATCACTAACCCAATGTGACATCAAATACCTCTCCTGTTCTCATAATTTTGTGACATGCCATTGTGATATCTTAGGTCCTTTGTGAGTTGAAAATCTGTGTTCGACCTCGTATTTCAGATATGACATGAGATATCTAAAATCCTGTGTAACATCATGATATCACACCGCTGGACATCATAACCATTACGTCACTTTGTGACATCTCAGACCTGTTAGTTCTTCAACTTTTTGACTACATATGCTTTGCTGACATCAGAATCCCTTCCCAATCTCATATACTCATGGTGTATTAATGACAATTGAGATCCCACATGCCATTGTGCCATCACCAACCCCTTGGGACATCTCAAATCTATTGCAACCTCCTCATCAGTATTGCATCACCAATTGTGACATCAAAACATTCTTATAACAGGATGGTGAGATATCACATTGTCATTGTGAAATCACTGTCCCATTGGGTTTTCACATAGTATGACCTCATACTATGGAGCTTCTTCTATCACCTGGTATCCTCATATTGAATTATGAGTCATTGAAATTTGATATATCGTTCTGATATTACAAACAAACTGTGACATCACAAAATCATTGTGACCTCATCACCACTGTGACATGAAAAACCCAATAGGATATCTCATTTCCATTGTGACATTATGGTTCACATTGGGTCATCCCAAGCTTATTATGACCTCTTATCACCTTTGAAAACACACATGGCCTCTGTGACATCACAGAACCTTTTTGTATCCATATCCTCATGAGGAACTAATGAAAACTGACATCAGATATACCATTGAAACATAACAACTCCTTTCTGACATAATCATAATTGTGACATCATGTTGCTATTATGACACCATCAGCTCATTTTGACATGTAAAACTACAATGACATCATAGCATTGTAACATCACATTGTCATTCTGATGTCACAGACATGTTGTGTTTGCCTATTATGTTATTTGATTCTATTTCTAATGTGGCATGTTGGTTGATACCAGAAATCCATTGTGAGTTCATGACCATTGTGATATCACGGTGCCTTACTAGCATCACATTGCCAGTGTGATGTCACATTGCCAAATGGATGTCAAAAAGGGATTTTGATGTGACAATGGTTATGACATCACAATGAGTTTCTGATATCAACCCACATGCCATATTTCAAATACAATGAAATCACAGATTTGGCATTCATAATGTGACAATGATGTCACAATGACAATGGTAAATGCTATACTGTCATTATCATTTTGTGATGTCACTATAAGCTAAAGATGTCATAACAACAATATAATGTCACACTGGTTATGATGTCACACAGGGTTTATTATCTTACAATGGTTATGAGGTCACAATGTGTTTCCGATATCAACTGATATGCCACATTTGAAATAGAATGAAATCACAAGATATACATTCACAATGTGTCTATGACAGCAAAATGTCAATGCGATGTCATAATGCTATGATGTCACTGTAGCTTGGTGATGTCACAATGAGCTGATGGTGCCGTAATGACAGTCTGATGTCACACTGGTGATGGTGTCACAAAGGGTTTATGATGTCACAATGGCATGTCAGATGTTAATTGCCATTAGTTTTTAGTGAGGATATGAGAATGAAGTCACAATGACATATACAAATGAACTGTGATGAAACAAAGGCCATGTTTTTTGTCAAAAGTGCTAGGGTTCTTAAAAGGTCCTGGTTGTCAAAGTGTTAATGATATAAAAATGGGTTAGTGATGTCAAAACTAGTTTGTAATATCACATCTTATTTCTATTTTCAATTGCTACAAGTTCACAATGATACAAGTTCACGGAAAGAGCTTGATGTCTCAAAGGCCATAATTTTCTAAGATGTGATGAGATCATAATAGGTTTGTGAAAGCATGAGGGTTCAGTAATATCACAATTGCAATATGATGTCAAATTATAATGTCCTAAGAGTGTTGTTATGTCACAATTAGTTGGTGATGCCATAATAGTGATGAGTTCAAAATAGTTTTGTGATGTCGCAGTAGTTTGGTGATGTGACAATGGCATTCCAGACCTCAATTGTCATTAACTTGTAATGAGTATATGAGTTTAGAATGGGATTGTGAGGATTCCAAAGTCATTTGTTGGCACAAATGTGATGAAGTCAGAACAGATGTGACAATGTGACACAATGGTCATTACATCTAGCAGTGTGATGTCACAATATTCATAATATCACAGTATATTTCTAATATTTAATGTCATATCTGAAATAATATGAGATCAAAAATAGATAGAGCTCTCAATGGGCCTAACACAGTGGCAACATGTCACAAAACTTACGAGGACAGAACATGTTTGAGTTGTCACAGTTGTTTAGAGATATCACAATGGCAATGTTATATCACAAAGGTATTGTCATGTCACAATGGTTATGAAGTCAAAATGTGTTTTTGATATGAACCCACATTTGAAATACAACGAAATCACGTAATAGGCCTTCATAATGTATATATGTTGTCACAATGACAATGTGGTGTCATAGTGGTATGATGTCATTACAGATTTGTGATGTCACAATGACCTGATATTGTCAAAATGACAATGTGATGTCATACCAATGATTATATTGTAAATGCTTTGTGATATTACAATGGCATATCTGATCTCAATTGATATTTCACAATGAGGATACGGATACACAAAGGGACTGTGATGTCACAAAGGCCATGTGTTTTTTCAAAGGTGCGAAAGATGTCATAATGGGTTTGGGAGGTATCAAGGTGATTGTAATGTCACAATAGCAATGTGACATCACAATGGCATTGTGATGTCACATGGGTGATGAGGTCACAATGGACAGGACAGGTTTGTGATATCAGAACAGGTTAATGATATCACAATGGCACTGTGATGTCACAAAGGGATTTTTATGTCACAATGGCTTTGAGGTCACAATAGATTTCTGATATCCACCAATATTGTTAGCTTGTAATAGAATGAAATCACAGAATAGGAATTCACATCTCTAATGTCACTATGACATATAATGCCATAATATTATGATATTTAAGTTTAGTGATGTCAAAATGGCATGTCTAATCTTATTGGTAATTAAATTACCATGAGGATCCCAAAAGTTGCTATGTGCTGAGTCCTTCAAAAGGCACATTGTGCTAAATCCATTACACAGAGTTCTTAGTGCTTTTTTTTTAAATGTGCTGTGTGCTGTCATCCCAAAAGATTCAATGTTCTGAGTCCTTGAGAGGACAATCACACAACACACACACACACACACACACACAAACACACACACACACACATACACACACAAACTCGGAGCATTATCTTGCACCTGCTTGGTGTGTGGGGTGGATGGAGAAGAGTATCCCCCAGTGATTGGGGTGAGGGGATCTTCAATTTCCCCAGGCAGCTGCTGGGGTTGGGGGGAAGCCCTGAGCTGAGGTGAGGCTGCTTCTGCCATGGCCTGGTAGTCTTAGGGCAGAGTCAGGGCAGCACAAAGCCAGGGGTGGGGACATGGCCAAGGTGGGGAGGGAGTGAGACTGAGGGGAGGACAGGGTGTGGCTGAAGGGGCACATAGTTGCTGCAGCCAGGGCCACATGGGAGCTGGCATACTTGTGCAGCAGGGGCTGGGCAGCCTGCATGAAAAGTGGGGGCAGAGAGCGAGCAGAGAAGAGCAGGCACATGCACCAGGGGTGTCAGCATCCATGACTGGCGTCCTCTGCTGTAGGAGCACAGGTCTAGGCCAGGAGCACAGAGGACACAAAGCCAGCACAGCAGGCACATCCCTCTCAGCCCCAGGGAGGCTCAGAGGCCAGGTAGGCCCTGAGTCCAAGGCCCCTGCACCAGGAGCTCAGCTGTGGAGGGGGCGAGCTCAGCCCTGCCACCTGCCCACCCTTGCCCCGGCCCCTTCTCCTGTCCTCCCCGTGGCACCTCGTTTGAAATGGGTTGCTGCCAGCTTGCACCCGTGGCGCCTCTTGGAATCATCCAGAGATGGTGCATCCCTGGCCTTCTTGCGGCCCTGACCCGGTCCTGGTCCCCAGTGGAAGCCCCTCGGGTCTGCACCTCATGACCTCCCCCTACCCCACACCCCCCACGGACCCGGACCCAGACCCGTGACTCCTGCCTCCCCTCTTGTGTCCCAAACATGCCTCCCCAGCACCAGGCAGGCCAGCCCTGACTGCCACAAATGCGCACCAGGAGTGGGGGGTGGAGGAGTGGATGTTGATCCGGGGATCCCACCCCCATCCCTAGTGGCCAGTGTCCCAGGAAAAAGGCAGATGTAGGGATGGGTGAGCCCCTGGCCTAGAGCAGTGGGAGCCACAGAGCCATGCATCTTCACCCTTTCTCTCCCTGGGGGAACTCGGTGGCTTTAGTCAGAGGTGGGGAACAGCACCTCCACACCTGCCTTCTTGGGAGTTTTCCTTTTTTCTGGTGGTGGGATGGTGTTGGATGCAGAAGATAGCCCCCCGTTCTGTGTGAGCCCTTGTCTTTTGTGCTCGGTCACCCTTTCCCCTGAGGAGGGTCCCAGAAGAGCCCACTAGGGAGATGAGGGCACTAGGGATCAGATAGAAGGTGAATGTCTGGGAAGAACATGCCCCTCCAACACAGATACACCCTGCTGGTCCCCCCACTCCAGCTGTCAACAACACTCACAGGGTAATCACATTTCCCAGCTCTGCCACCATCTCCTGGTGCTCCAGGCCCATCTGGTTTCCTCATCCTCCCCAAGAATCCACCAAGTCACCCAGAAGCATCTAGGCTGGAGTAGGAAGTTCATCCATGTCTGTAGCCTTTAGGATCTCATCCATTTCCCCAACACTGCCCCCACCCCGGGTCAGACACTTCTCTGGGGGCACCATGACTTCCTGCTTGTTTTCAATCCAGGCTCTGAAGAGCCACCTGTCTCTGGATTCCTTCACCCAGAGTCCTGGCCTAGGGTTTTGGTGAATGGGGAGTCAAGGCTGGTTATTCCCAAGGGAAAGTGTCTGGTCCTGGAGAAAGGGAGAGGCAGGGTGGTTCAGCATTATTAGAGCAGTGCTTCCTTTGGTCGAGCCCCTGGTTCTGACAAGGGAACTCCCGTGCTCCAGCTTGTAGATTGTCCCAGATGAGGAACCAACAAACTCAGGAGGGGCACTACTCTGAGTCTGTGTGTGTGTGCGCGCGTTCATGAAAGAGAGAGAAACAGAGAGAGAGAGAGAGAGAGACAGACAGACAGAGAGAGCGCCTGACTGTGCTCAGGTGAGTGATCAGTTGGCAAATTGCAGGTGCTGCATGGATGAGTCTACAGTCACTGTTCTTGATTTGTGTGTGTGTGTGTGTGTGTGTGTGTGTGTGTGTGTGTATTTGTTGTTCTTTTTTCAGCAATGCCAAGTATGAGACCAGCCATAATTTTTGTTTTCACCTTCACTCTTTCATGGCTCCTTTGGGGAAGATTTCAGTAAACGTTCCTTTCCACCTCTCTCTTCCCCCTTTCCTATAGCCCACAGTAGCTGCTTGGCCTGTGTGGGTCTCCCCTAGGAGGCCTATGTGAACCACAGACCAAAGTGGACACCTTCTGTCTTAAGCCTGAAGGCTTGTGAGACGAGTGTGACCACAGCCGCACTCTTCCAGCCAGACAGTCTGTTCTCGTTTCTATAGTTGGAGCTAATTCAAGGGTTGGGAATGTGTCTGCCAAATGTAATTAGGGAACAAGATGGAGGGGGGAGTAGGGCAGGGGCTGTGAAGCTAGGAGGGTCTGGGAAGTGGTGAACGGTGTGACATTGCAGATGGTTCACCACTACCAAGGATGAGAGGGCAACCTTATCCAGGGCATTGATGGTGTCCATGGGCATCTGGCAGGGGGCTCTGGGCTCCCACTGGTGGTGTGGATTCCCTCCCGAGGGAGTGCACTGGTGGGAAGTCCTCCCTGGAATCCTGCAGACTCTAATCTATGTCCTGCCTGTGCTGTTTCCTGCTGGGCAGTGGTGGGCAAGTGCATTCCCCCTGTTGGAGCCTGCTCGGTATCAGGCCATGGCAGTTAGCTAGGGCTTGCTGAATGCCAGTTTCTGTAACCTGCTGTAGGCAGTCTGGAAAGAAAAGGGGACCGCTAACTTTGGAACCCTTTAAGTTTGATTGGGACAACTGAAATGACACCTTTTCCAGGGTTTTTTCTTGAAGCTGGCAATTTCCACTAACGCCTGGGATTATGGCTCAAATTAGATGAACCATTTCAGCCAACAATCAATGACATTCAAAGTATCACAAGCAGAATTCCCAATACAGATGGTCTCCTGCTACGAATGTCGTGCCTTGATTGCTTTTATGCAGCAGCTGTTGATTCTCCTCTGACTCTCTCTAGTGTGACCACCACAGTTCAGTGAAGGGTTAAAGTACTTGAGGCAGTGCCCATTTGTTGCTTGTTTCAGAGCAGAGCAACACATGGTGCTAAACCACCTGGTTGTGTCCCTTCATAAGACCTGTAAATCCTTAGCTCGGGGCTCTCCTCCTGGGCTCTGCTGTGTCAGAGTGTAGGACGAGGCCCGAGCTGCAGCTCGTTTAAATAAAACAGCTGTAGAGTCTGATTCTTGGTGGTCTTCTTGGTGGGGTCCTGAGACCTAGACATAACATTGAGGATGTCATGGGGAGCAGAGATTGTGACCTCACCATCCCTAGCCTGCCAGCTATGAGTAGGATTCTCAGCACCTGCACTGGACTCTGGGAGATTCATATACCCAAGATGCCTCGAGGATCCTTTCTCTGCAACATGAAACTTGGGGGCCAGATGTGGTGGTCCATCCTGGCTGGCCCCAGGGGTAGGAGAGTAGGCCCCTTGAGCCTGGCCTTCAGCTCATGGCAACCTCATTCACTCCTGAGTGGGGAATTGAGTGCCACAGAGCGGTCAGCCGCTGGCCAGAGATCTTTGAGAAGATAGGCATCCCAGAGGCCCCAGAATCCAGTGAGCACACCGTGGATCATGTCTTCAGAGCCAAAACAATTAAGTTCAGTGGCACAAGGAGGGTGGGAAGAGGGAGAAGGGAGAACTGTGAGGGAGCTACATCAGGCTTTGCCCCACCCACCAAGATGCTTACCTGAATGGGATGGGACTTTTCTGTAGTATTTTTGTAGACAGACGCTCATTTATTTATCCACAAAGAGTTACAGTGTGTGCCAGGCTCTGGAGGGGTCATAGACAATGAGAGTTTCCAGTGCTGGTTCCACAGCACATGAAGAAACCTTGGTTTGAGCAGGATGCTGGTGCTTCATGCCTGTTGTCCTGGCTACATAGGAGGCTGTGATGGGAGGATGGATGCTTGAGGCCCAAGCAGGAAAGCCTGTAAAACTCTTATCTCCAACTAACTACCAAAAAGAAAACACCAGAAATGGATGTGTGGCTCAAGCCAAAGTCTGTTGGCCTTGAGTAAAACGGTTCAAGGACAGCACCTAGGCTCTGAGTTCAAGGTCCAGGAGTGAGAGAAAGGAAGGAAAGAGAAAAAGAGGAGGGAAGTCCAGATGGAGAAAAAGAGGAAAGGAAGGAAGAAGGGAGAACATGTGAGACTTGGTTGGGAGTCCCTGGAACAAGGGACTCCAACCATTCACAATCTATGTGGGGACAATTTCAGAGCCTAAAGCCAGTATGTAGGACCAAGCTACTGACACCTCAGCAACTTTCTGATATCCAGGAGCTGTGTGGTAGCCGACTGCAGAGGGAAGCAGCCTCAGGTAGACACTAGGACTCAGGGTGGGTCACCAGGTTTCAATCATCCCTGGTGTCAATGAGTTTATTTTCTGGTCAGATAAGAACAAGCTGTCCAAGGGCTAGGGAGGTATTGTTGTGAGGGAGTGTCGGGGGGGGGGGGGGGAGGCAAGGAATAAGCAGGAAGATGAAGAGGGAAGAGAGTGTCAGGACATTGTAGCCATGACTTCGCCTGACAACCTAGACCAAAAGTGATAGAGCCTTTGACCCAGCCACACTGCTATTAAGAGTCCTGGCACATTGGGTCACCATTGACCACCTGGCTATGGTCCACTGCAGGATGCCTGTGCAGTACCTCCTTGGGGAGTGGGACTTTCCAGGGCGCAATCTGAAGTTTACACCTCCCCCCCCCCCGTTCTTTCCTCCACCAGAGACAGAAGTAAGCTGGCCACTAGCACAGGACATCCAGGGAATGAGGGTGGGAGTAAGGACCCTTGTTGCCCCAGACTTCCTGTAGGGGGCGCGAGGACCCCGTGATTGCCATTCTCAGAGGTAGAGATGGTTCTCTTTGCAGGCTCAGCCTTTAGTCTAGATGCAGATCTGGGATTCAGAGAGGGCAGACTGAAGGTGGGGCAGGTTTGGATAGAGGCTGGTGGGAAAACCAGAGGCACTGGTCTCTGAGCAGGGTTTTTCTTTGAGGATACTCACAACCCAGGAACATTCCTGGGCTAGATCAGCCCTTTTCTCCTTCCTGAGAGAGAGGGACCTGGAGCCATTGAGTCTGTGTCCCTTGACTGAGAAATCCTTTCATTCCCACATCCTGTGGTTGGATAACTAGACCTCACCTCCCTACCCAGTGTAGAGGCAGGACAGTGAGAGATCTTGAGTCTTTGATAAGGTCAGGGGATCCTGAATATGAACATCCTGATGGTGCATGGTAAGTTCCATCTAAGATTACCATGATGTAGGACATAGAATCTAGAGAATCAGATCAGGATGGGGTCTGTTCTGGAAGTCTTGAGTATTATGTGTGAGCTTTCAGCTCCTGTATGCCCACCTGCTTCTCTTTCTTGGGTGGGTCTTTGCTAGAAAAAGCTTGAAACTAGGGACTGGGTCCTATCCCTTGTCATTTATACTCAAAGCTAGCACTCTACCATTTGAGCCACAACTCCACTTCCAACTTGTTTGGGGGTTTATAATTGGAGATAAAGAGTTCTCATGGACTTTGTTGCCAAGGGTGGCATCCAACTGTGCCTCTGTATTCTGGGTATCCGGAATTGTCTAGAAGGACCTGAGAGGCCAAGCTGGGGCTGGGAGATAGACTTGGCTGTGATAATGTTCGTTGACATTTCCTAGACAACAACAGATACTTCCAAGCCACCTGGGCCTCACCTCTATGCAGCCCAAGATCCTTCTTGCTTGGGCAGCCTTCAGTCAGCTATCAAGCTCAAGTGGGTCAGAGCCACTGACAACCACCCTTCCCCCACTCCACTGCTAGCCTGCTGGGAGGGACATGCAGCCAGAGGCCCAGCTGAGGAAAAGGACATGCATGGTTTTTTTTCCCCTGTGATCTCTTAGAAAGAAGAATGTCATGGACTTTCCCATCCTGGCTGAATTCAAATTGGCATTCTCTACATCTTGGCCTCCTGAGGAGCTAGGATTACAGGCAAGAGTCACTGGCACCTTGCTTACTTTTCTTCTTCTTTTTTCTTTTTTTTAATGGTAACAATCTGAAGTCTTCATGGTGTCATTCCAATGGTTTGTATTATAATTAAACGACCCAGGCCTGGAGTTTGAATGCTAGGACTGCCACCCACAAAAGGAAGGAGAGCCTGACAAACTTATTCCTGTTCATGTGAATGCTTATGGAGTGTTATTAATGTAACAATAAATGTGCAGTGGATTCATGACCCTATTTTAGAATGCCACACAAAAATTATTGGGTTTCTGTTTTCCATTCTAGCACCATGGTATAATTAAGGATACTGATTAATTTTTAATTAATACTTTTATAAGTATTCAACCTGGATACTTCATTAAATGGAGGCAAAATTTATTAACTAATAATTGGTAATAACATATATAATTTAATATCCTCACAGTCCCACTCTCTGTATATGTATATATTTGTATATGTTTATGTCTATCTCTCTATCTACTTCAATCTACATATTTATCAACGTATACATACATATATATGTATATATATATATATATATATACATATATATATATATATATATATATATATATGGGGGGCACAACTTTGGCTTGATAACAGGTTCTCAGAACTTCCTGGCCGCTCAGTTTTCAGGAGGCTGGTCTGCTAAGACTGTAACACTATTTATGGATTGGGCATTGTAGGCTGTGAGATGAAATCCCAGCATGGCCAAAAATTTATTCGTGGAGTAAGAAGCCAATTTTGACACATTATTTTCCTTCTCTGTGAAAGTCCTTGGTCTCAGTATGATGTATAATCCATATGCAACTATATCCTATGTGATATGATATAATAAAAGAAATGTTACATATGTATATACTAAATACTAAATAAATAAGGGTAATAAATGTCAGATGTAGTAAACCATGTATGTAAATAGATCTCATATATTAATATTACTTTTTCCAGTGCTGGTGCTTCAATTCAGGCCCTGGGAACTGATCTGAATTTCTTGTCTTCAAGGATGCTGAGCCTTTCCTCTGCACCCAGACCCTGAGTGCAAATCCCAGGCCTACTAGAAAAATGGTGCAAATTCCAAACCAGGGCCTTATTACTATTATTATTACTATTATTATTATGATGATGATGATTATTATTTTGTCTAAGCACGGGCTTGAACTCGGGTCTTGGCATCTCTGCCACAGTTGGTGGTGGCATCCTAGGACCCGAGTTCAAATCTCGGGGTGGAAAAAGAAATAAAAAACTGTAAAGGAGAAGCCTAAAACTGAGAAGTTCAAGGAGGTAGTTTTCCTTTTTATTCCCTTTGTATTGTGACCATCCTGGGTCTAAATGACAAGGCCCAGAAAGCATACATTATCTTGCATTGCTGATGTTTGGTGGGGTATTAGGGAAGCCATAGCCAAAACCAGCAACTTAGGCCTGGAGGTCGAATCCCAGGACTGCCACTAATGAATGGAGATTCTCAGAAACCTATTCCCATATATATCCATATGAATGGAATGTTATAAAATTAACAATTAAATTAGTAGTTAGTATATGATATTATAAAATTATACACAATTATACAATATTGACTAGTTTTCAATTAATACTTTATTATGTATTCAATCATGATACTTAAAAATGGAAGGAATAATTTAATTGCCAATAATCGGTATTAATATTGTATATGCAATTTCATAATATACAGACATCTCTCTCTTGTTTTATACACATACATCTATTTGTCTATCTACCAATCTATACATTTATCTGTTCATACAATTGTCACTCCTGGGGCTTAATGATAGAATGTTCGCCTAGTAAGTACAAAGCCCTGCATTCGATTCCTCACTACTGTGTACACAAAAAATCCAGAAGTCATGCTGTCACCCAAGCAGTCAAGCACTAGCTTTGAGCATAAAAACTTAGGGACTGTGTCTAGACCCTTACTCAAGAGCCAGGACTGGCACCAAAAAAAAAAAAAAGATAGAATGTTCTGACTGCAACAATGTAAGTATAGTATTACAAATACCTCATCACAAGTATGGGACTACAAATACCTCATCACAGAGCAAGTTGGGAGTCTGGTGCTGACAGCTGCCATCTATCTTGACAAAATGTCCCATGATACTATTATATATTCACCACTTAGAAACTTGAAGAGGAAGCTGGGCATCAGTGGCTCATGCCTGTCATCCTAGATAATCAGGAGGCTGAGACATGAGGATCATGGTGCAAATCCAGCCTGGGCAGGAGATTCCTTGAGATGCTTATCTCCAATGAACCACCAGAAAGCCTGAAGGGGCGCTGTAGCTCAAGTGGTAGAGCGCTAGACTTGAGCTGAAGAGCTCAGAGACAGCACCAAGGCCCAGACTCGAACTCCTCCAACTTACAAGAAAGAAGGAAACCTGAAGTGGAGTGCTGGGAATTTGTGTTAGGGGTAGAGTGCTTTGCATGTATGAAACCCTGGGTTTGAATCCTAAGTACCACATCCCTAGGAAAAAAGTCTGAAGTGGCTTTCTGGCTCAAGCTCAAGTGGTATACTTGAACAGGTGAAACAGGTACAATGTTCATGTCCTGAGTTCAAGCTCCAGGACTAGGGTATACACACACACACACACACACAAACACACACACACACACAAACACAGAGCAGAAGTAAAGTTGTGACACAAAATGGTAAAACACCTGGATTCTGCTCTGAGCTCACGGTCATTACCCTGGCCCTGTGTTCAACCCCAAAACCTAGCCACCCAAGGCCTGACTAGGAGAGGACAAAGGTTTCAAAACCTGATAAGCTTCACCAGACCTAGATGACAGGAAGCATTGTGATTTTGCACAACTGCTTAGATTTAGCAAACTTCCAGAATCTTAGGGAGGCACCACCATTGCCAATTAGGAATCTTTTCATTAGGTTCAGCTCCCTAGTTGTCTGCCAGAAGGACTCGAATTAATTGAAGCAGTTTCAACATTGGAACATAGTCTCACAAAGACAGGACAAGTGCAGGGAACTTGGCCTGCCACAGGAGGTGGCACAATTGAAGACTTCCTGTCAAAACAGAGCACTGGAGAGAGAGTTAGCTTGGGGTACAAAGAGGCCCTTTTCTCCTGGCCTTCAGAGCCCATCCACACTCATCCTCACTAATTGCCCCCGATAAATTGTTTGTTACACAGCTGTACAGGAGTGAAACTTTTTGTCTGCCTGTTCCAACAGTGAGGCAGACTTCCTCCAGCAGCCTGGGGTGCGCAGAAACCCTCAAGATACCCTGGGAACAGTGAGGGGAGCCCCGAAATATGCACTGTCTTGAAAACACCATTTGTGCTATGAAATCATTCTATTCAAAGCAAATTTCCTAGCTGTGTGCCTTTCTTCATAGCGACCTTGGATGTTCACTGATAGAAATACATGCATACACACACAGACACATGGAGTTAATGGCTCTTTTTTGTGGCTTTTTAATGGCTTTTTGTAATGGCTTTTTTTTGAGGCTTGAACTGTGAGCCTAGACATTGTCCCTGAGCTCCTTTTGCTGAAGGAAGCACTTTATTGTCTTAAACCATGATTACCCGAGGCTGGGGTACAGCATTTACACCCACAGATGATCCGGGGATCCTAGGACCCGAGTTCAACTCACAGCGCTGGCAAAAATACATCAAACCAAAAAAAAAAAAAAAAAAAGAAACGGAGGAAGAAAAATCCAAGAAGTTTTACACAACCATTTTACCTCTTTTTCCTTGGCACTGTGACCATCCTGGGTCTCAATGACTCGGCTGGAAAATTGTATGTCACCTTGCATGGCCTAAGGCTTCTGGGCTGTTAGTGAAGCCTGAGCCCAACAGAGACACCTAGGCCCTGAGTTCCATGATCCTAGGACTGCCACCTACACACAACTGAAGATCCTAGGACACTCGTTCCTATCTATAGGAACACTAATAGAATGTTTGACATATACTAATTTAATTACTAATTAGCTAGTCTATTATAAGATTGTATGCAATAAATATAAGTCATTGATTAATTGAATTAGTACCTTATTAAGTCTTCTACCATGAGTAATTAATGGAGGCATAGTTTTAGAACTAATAATTGGTAGTAATAGAATATATAAAAATAAGATATAGACAGACATCACTTTATATAGAGTTATACACTAGAATCTGCATAAATGTCTGTGTCTCTATATATACTTTTATTTATAGATGAATATACATATGTAAATACACACACAGCAATCTACACATCTATCTGTTTATGTATTGGCCATTCCTAGGCCTTGATCTCAGGTCCTGAAATTTGCTCACCAACTTCACTTGCATCAGACTGTTGTGCTAACATTAACCCATTCGTGAAGTGGGCCTTCTAGGCCTGGAGTTCAAATTACAGAACTGCCAAAAACTTAATCCTGGTGGCAGAAGCCAATTGTCTCACTTGTTTTCCTTATCGGCGAAAGTCCTGGGTTTCAGGAATGATATATAATACATTGACAAATCTATGTCCTATGTAATAGGATGTAAAAAATGTTATATGTGTAATCATACTCATTAAATAGATTAAAATAAATAAAACACAAAATAAAATGAATAACTACACTAACCACAATATGCAGTAAACGTGCATGTAAATATAAATCATGTATTTAAAATGTATATGAATATTATTTTTTTTCGAGTGCTAGGACTTGAATTCAGGCCCTGAGAACAGGCTTGACTTTCTTGTCCTCCAGCACAGTGAGCTTCCCGTTCCCCCACAATGCTGCAGATTTACCCAGATCCTGAGTTCAAATCCCAGGCCTGGCAGAAAAATTGGCGTGAATTCCAAGCCAAGGAGCCTCACAATTTTTTAAATATTTTAATATCTTTATTTATTTTTGTTTTGTCAAGCACAGGTCTTGAATTCAGGTAGTGGCAACTCTGCCTCCGCTTTTATCAGTCTAGGCTGGGGTGCAGCCACTGTACCCACAGCTGAACCTGAGTCCCTGGGCCCCAAAGACTGACAGGAAAAAAAAATGAAAAGACAGATAAAAATCCGGCAACTTGCAGATGGCTCCGGTTTTACATTTACTTTCTTTGCAAGGTAACCATTCTGGATTTGTATGATGGCTGAAAATTGTTTGTAACCTGGCATTTATAAAGGTTGGCAGGCTATCAGGGAAGCCATTAGCCAACTCAGCATCTCTCTGTGTATATAATATTTATATACAGCAATCTCTAAGTATACCTTGTTCACTCCTGGTTTCAGTTGTTGAGTGTTCACCTAGCAAGCACCAATCCCTTGGTTCGATTCCTCAGTGCCACATGAACAGAATACCTGGAAGTTCTGAGGTCTTTCAATCAATTGAGTGCTAGCCTGGAGTACAAATGCTTAGGTACAGTGTCTAAGCCCTTACTCAAGCCATAGGACTGCTTCCACAAAAATGTAGATTGTTCTAACTGCAACTATACAAAGACAGAACTTCAAATACCTCATCACAGAGCAAGCTAGGAGTCTGGTGCTGACAGCTGCCACCTAACCTGACTTAGCCAGATGTAAACACTGCAACCTAGCTCCATGGAACCAGACACAACTGGCTTACCCAGATCATCCTAGCTGCTCAGGGGCTTTAAAACCCAGTCCTGGCAGGAATTCTGTGAGACTCTTTAAAATGTGGCTCCAAGTGGTAGAGCTCTAGCCTTGAGCAAATGTTATTAGAGTATAATCTCCATGTTTTGAGTTCAAGCCATATGCCTAACACCCCCCCCCCAAAAAAACCCCACCACAATAAACCATTAGATGTGAACTTGTGTGGTTTGTGAAATGTTCCTCAAAGAATGGTGATAGTGATGAAAGCACCCTAATTCAAATAACAGCTTGTGGAATAGAGCTATGTGCTGAGTCCTTCATAAGGTGCTCTGTGCTAAGTCCTGCACATGATGCTATGTACTGAGTCCTTCACAGGGTGCAGTGTGCTGAGTCCTGCATTGGGTGCTGTGTGCTGGGTCTTTCACAGGATGCTGTGTGTTGAGTCATGCAAAGAGTGCCATGTGCTGTGTCCTTCACAGGTGCATTCTTTCATCAGGTCCTTGTAAGAGCTCCACAACTGAGATGATTATGCAGACAAGAATATTGAGGCTCAGATACGTCCCCATGTCAGGGACAAAATTATGTATTACTGAAGACTAGTGAGTTGTCTCCTGCAGACAATTGTTTTTTTTTTTCTTTCTTTTTTTTTCACAGTCATGAACCTTGAACTTGGGGCCTAGCCACTGACCCTTACCTCTTGGGTACATGGCTATCACTCCACCCCGTGGAGCCAAGGACCCCCTTGCAGGAGAGTGCCACCTAGGGGTCGATAGCTGAGGACTGTCACCCCGCCTTCTCAAGAAGCTGAGATCTGAGGATCTGGGTTTCAAACTATCCCAGAAACAAAAGGTCCCATGAGACTACTATCTCCAATTCACCACTAAGAAACCTGACATTGAAGCTGGGTGCTTGTCGCTCATACCTGTCATACTAGCTTCTCAGGAGGATGAGATCTGAGTATCATGGTTCAAAGCTAGCCTGGGGAGGAAAGTCTTTAAGACACTTAGCCCCAATGGACCACCAGAAAACATGAAGTGGTGCTTTGGCTCAAGTGGTAGGGCACAAGACTTGAGCTGAAGAGCTCAGGACAGCACCCAGGCCCAGACTTCAACTCCTACAAACAACAACAACAAAAAAGACAGAAACAAACTAACAAACCTGAAGTAAAGGGCTGGGAATGTGCCTTGGGGTGGAGTGCTTTGCAACTATGAAACCCTGAACTTTATTTCTCAAGACCACAACACTAGAAAAAGGCTTCAGTGGCTCTGTGGCTCAATCAGGAGAGGGCTATCCTTGTACAAGAGAAACTAGGTACAGTGCTGAGTTCCAGCTCCAGGACTGGTGTATGCACACTCACACAGACACACAGACACACACACACAGACACACAGACACACAGACACACAGACACACACACACACACACAAACACACACACAGACCAGAAGTGAAGTCGTGACACAAAATGGTAAAGCCTTGGGCTTTTTCGCTGAGCTCATGGTAGCACCCAGGCCCTGTGTTCAACCCCCAAACCTAGCCACCCAGGGCCTAACTAGGAGAGGTCAAAAGTTTCAATATCTGATGAGCTTCACCAGCCCTAGATGACAGGAAGCTTTGAGATATCTGACATGTGCTTGGATTTCCTAAGCTTCAAGAAACCTAGGAGAGGCATCATAGGCCCATCATCTCCAACAATGAAATATTTCATTAGGTTCAGTGCCCTAGTTGTCTGCCAGAAGGTCTCCTGAATTATATTGAGCACTGTATCTGAACACCGGAATATAGTCTCACAAAGGCAGGATGAGTGCACAGGACTTGGCCTGCCATGGGAAGTGGCACAAATGAAGGCTTCCTGTCAAAACAGGGCACTGGGGAGAGAGATCGCTTGGGATACAAAGAGGCCTTTTTCTCCTGGCCTTCAAAGCCTGCCCACACTCATCATCACTAACTGACGCAGATGGAATTGTTTGTTAAACAGCTGAACAGGACTGAGGCCATTTGTCTGCATATCCAGATAATGAGAGAGACTTCTTCCAGCAGGCCTGGGATGCAGAGAAACAATGAGAGAGACTTCTTCCAGCAGGCCTGGGATGTAGAGGAACCCTCAGGCTACACTGGGAACAGTGAGGTGAGCCCCAGAACATGCATTGTCATGAAAGCACTCTCTGTGTTATGAAATCATTGAATTGAAAACAAATTTTCTAGATTGGTGCAATTCATAATAGCTACACTGGAGATTCACCTATAGGAATACGTCCATATACACAGAGACATGGAGGTACAGGTTCTTTTCGAGGGGGCAGGACCTGGGGTTGAACTATGAACCTAGGCATTATCCCTGAGCTCCTTTTGCTCAAGGGTATTGCATTAACCTTGAATCACAGCCCCACTTCTGGGTTTTTCTGTGATGTCTTAGAAATAACAGTGTCATGGATTTTCTTATGCTGGCTGGATTTAAACTCAGATTCTATACATCTCAGCTTCCTGAGGAGCTGGGATTATAGTCAGCCTCCACTGGCTCTTGCCTTTCTTTTCTTCTTCATTTTTTAATCTGTACTATCTGACTTCTTAACAGGGTCTTCCAGTGGTTTGAATTTATAAGTAAGCAATTCCAATGTCCTTTATAGCTGCTTTCTCTGAGAAGGATTTTCTCTCCTCATCTTCTCTTCCGGTCACAGCTTTGAAGCCAAAAGTGAGAAATGAGTATCACAGGATTTGGCAGCTAATGTCCACATTACATGGCAGTTTTGGCACTTAGCATTGAGCTGCAGTGAATTTACTGTCTAAGGATGAGAGAACCAAAAGCTGGAGCAATCCTCATACTGTCTGCATTGCTCCTTTTTCCTATAAAATGATCTAATAATTATGAATGTTGTGTGTCTCCAGTATTAATTATCTAGAACACATTAGAAGCATCTGCATGTTTCTGTTTTTCTCTAGTACATCCCGAGATTTAGACTAAGGTTTTGTGTGGAGAGATTTCTCAGTGCATCCATGAGAAAGCTGCTTGCAGTCTCCTGGGGAGATCACAATTCAAAGTCAGCCTGAGCAAGAAAGTCTGTGAGATTTTTATCACCAATAAACCACCAGAAAACCAGAAGTAGAACAGTGTCCCAGAGGGTAAAGCTACAGCTTTGAGAGAGAAAGCCAAGCAGGAGACACAGGCCAGGCCAGGCAAGAAAGCCTGGGAGGCACTTATGTCCAATTAACAACCAGATGGCTGGAAGTGGAGCTGTGGTGGTGGTAAAGCCTCAGCCTTGTACGAAACAGCTGAGGAATGCATTGGGCCCTGTGTTTAAGCACTGGGATGGCTTCTCTTTTCAAAAAGAGAAGGCCAGGATTATGTATCAGTGCACTAACTACTTATGTGTGTATATTACCTCCCTGAGTGCAAACAGACCATATACAATGCTTCTCCTTTTATTTACTGGCTCATTCTTCAGATATGCTCATTGCACATACTGCACCATTCTCTTCATTTCAGGCCCATGACTTTTCTCTTCCAGGGTTCCAGGCCTGTGTCCTTATATGATGCACACTTAAGCTCTCAGCAGTTTTTATTTACATTTTATTATGAGGACCATGCAGGAACAGACACAAATCAGGCAGAGGAACAGAAGAAAAGGTTTTTTAGAAATAACTAGTATTCAGAAAATTAAATTTGGGGATGTAAAATGGTAGTATACTTATGTAAAATCTACCATGAAGAAAAAGATGGGGCTGCGGACTTGGATTACTGAAAGAGTGCTTGCCAAGCATGCAAGAACCACTGGGTATGATTACTCAGTATCACATACACAGAAAAAGCCAGAATTCGTGCTGTGGCTAGACCTGGCAAACAGAAACCTACGTAGATAGGTAGCTAGCTAACTAGGTAGGTAGGTAGGTAGGTCGATAGATAGATAGATAGATAGATAGATAGATAGATAGATAGATAGATAGATAGATAGAGAGAGAGAGAGAGAGAGAGAGATACATACATACATACATACATACATAATACATAGAAAATAGATAGACAGAAAAAAGATAGATAAATAGAAAGAAAAATAGATAAATAGATAGATAGAAAGAATCAGGATATATTAACCTCGTCTTGGATGTCAGGAGGAATGAAGGGAACAATTCCCAATCATGATGCCTTCTGCAGTATTCCGGTCACCAACTTCGCCTTCACACAACCACAGAGCAGGAAGACTGTCTCTTTTCCACTTCTCAGGCAGCCAAATGCCCCAGAGCCAAGAGGGCAGAGCCAGGTTTTAACTCAGGTGCTTGGATACAGAAGAGAAAGGACCCTGCTTCTCCTTGGACTGGGAATTTGCATTAATGATGTTCAGAATGAAGGAGGGAGAATGGACTGGCGGAGGTAGAAGAATGGTCTTTAAATCTGACAGATGGAGAGTCAAAACCCCACTCCTTAAGACCAGAGAGCAGGGTTTTTCTTCTCTGTTCCTCCACTCTCCCCGACTAAACTGGCTCTCTATTGTTACCCTAAAGATAGCCTGAGGCTCCCTTCACCTGAGAGAGGAAGGTTAATTAGTCATTGTTTGAAGAGGGTGAGAAAAGCCTGACCCTGTTGTAACTCTAACAAATGTTTCAGGGTTCCCCCCATTGCTGGCTTTTGCAGCTGACTTCCCTGTTGAGTGTGTACATTCTGCTTCCTAATCCTGCAGGCCTAGGTCTCTGCACCTAGCCTGGCTTTTGCAACCATTTTCTGTCCTTCAATTACAGTGTTATACTGGAGTTTTTCTGCAAACAGTGCTAGGGCTTGGATACTGAGAACTGCATTTGAACCCAGGATGGTTCAATAATGTTTCTTTCCTGCTTCTATAGCTCGAGAACTCTAAGAACATTAGAGTGCAAGTAACTTCTCATCACCAAGGGAAACACAGGAAGCTCTTGAACATCTGACCTTTCAGAAGTGGAAGTCAGAGTGTCATAGACCTTTCTGCCCTGGCTGGCTTCACCCTGTGATCCTGAGACCTCAGCCTCATGATCTAGGGTGTTGGGCATGAGCTACTGGTGCTCTGCTAGGTTCAGAAATGTAATGACATTGACAATACAAGTCAACTGCTTATCACATAAGGCTCGGGAAGCATATTAAGCCTTTCAACAATGGACCTTTAAGAACCATGTAGGACACAAGGTTCAATGCTAGAGTCTAAGAGGCTGGGAATATAAATCTGCTACATTTGAACCTAGAGCTCTGACTCCAATTCTGGTGTACATCAGTGTTCATTATCCAGAGAATGTTCTTCTAATTAGCAAATAGGAAAGTACTTTGATTAACCCTCATTTTTTTTTTCCAGTTGTGTGTCTTGTACTCAAACCTTGGCACTCTCCCTGAGCCCTTCAATTCAAGGTGAACACTCTACCACTAGAGCCACAGCGCCAGGTGGGGTCTTTTGGTGGTTCACTGGAGCTTTCCTTGCCTAGGCTGGCTTTGAACTATAGTCTTCAGCTCTCAGCCTCCTGAGAAGCTAGCGTTCCAGGTGTGAGCACTGGCATCTGGCCTATTGTTTTTGTCAGTCCTGGGGCTTGATCTTAGGGCCTTGGTACTATCTCTGTGCTTTTTTTTTTCTCAAGGTTAGCCACTTGAACCACTCTACAGCTTCTGGCTTTTCCTGAGTATGTGTCACTGAGGATTCAAATCCTGGCATTCATGCATGCTGAGGGAGCGAGCTCTTTACCACTAAGCCACATTTCTAGCTCCATCCTTAAATTTTTATCCCTCAATTTGCCTATCCTCAGGAAAAGGCTTCTGAGTATAAATCATCTAAAGGAATCTCTATAGGAAGATGTCCAAAGATAAGAAAAAACTCAGGGAGGATGGGAAGGGATGGGAAGGGGAAACGAAGAAGGAGGCTATAATGCTTGATAAGATATATACTCATTATCTTGCCCATGTAATTGTAACCCCTCTCTACAGTATTTTCACATTAAAAAGAAAAAGAAAAAAAAGAAAAAAGAAAAAAAAAGAAAAAGCTCATACTTGGGAGAGACTCTAAACATGTGAAAACTGTGACAAATGGCTCCATTTAATTATGTATTATGTTTCAACACTTAATAAAATATTAAGGAAAATTAGTCAATGTCCTAAGTTATTGTGTATAATTTTATAATAGATGTGCAAAATTCAATACCTATTATGTGTATAATAATATTAAATACAATAATCAATAAATAAATGAATCAAAAAAAATAAAATACAAAATCAATAATAATAATCATGATATGAAATTAACATACATATGTAAGTATATATCATACATTCAGTACACATGTATAGAAATATTTTTTTCCATTGCAGGGCCTTCATTCAGGCCCTGGGAACTCTAGCCTGAATTATTTTCCTCAAGGACAGTGGGCTTCGCCTTCACCCATGTTGCAAAAGAGTTACCTGGATGGTGAGCTCAAATCCTAGCAATTGCAGAAATACTGGCCCTAGTTCCATGAAAGTGACTTAATTTTTTTAATGGAAGCAGTTATGTTTATTCAGTTCCATACTGAACATAAAAATAGGCAGAGTAGGGCTGGGAAGTTGGCTCAGTGGTAGAGCGCTTGCCTTGCATGCCTGAGGCCCTGGGTTCGATTCCTCAGCACCACATAAGCAAAAAGAAAAAAACCAGAAGTGGCACTGTGGCTCAAGTGGTAGGGCACTAACCTTGAGCTGAAGAGCTGAGGGACAGTGCTTAGGCCCAGAGTTCAGGCCCCACAACCAGACCAAAAAAAAAAAAAAAAAAGGCAGCGTAGAATTTTGTACAGCTATTCAGATTTCCTTCCCTTATCCCCAAAGTGCTTTTCTGAAAACTAATATGTTTCTTTTTTTGTATGTTTTTTATTGCAAAAATGTTGTACAGAGGGGTCACAGTTACATGAGCAAGGTAATGAGTACATTTCCTATTGAGCATTGTTGCCTCCTCCTTTGTATTCCCCTTACCATCTCTTCCCTCCCATCTTGACAACTATCTCCTCCTGCCTAGGTCAGTGACTTAATTTTTCAATTTTGGTTGGCATGGGGTTTGAACTCAAGTAGTGGCAACTCTTCCTTCACATTGCTACAGATTTACCAAGAACCCGAGTTCAAATTCCAGGCGAGGAAAGAAAACTGGCAGAAATTCCAAACCAAGGAACTTTATTTTTTTTAATTTTGTTGAATTCTCTCTCTCTTTCTTTCTTTCTTTCTTTCTTTCTTTCTTTCTTTCTTTCTTTCTTTCTTTCTTTCTTTCTTTCTTTCTTTCTTTCTTTCTTTCTTTCTTTCTTTCTTTCTTTCTTTCTTTCTTTCTTTCTTTCTTTCTTTCTTTCTTTCTTTCTTTCTTTCTTTCTTTCTTTCTTTCTTTCTTTCTTTCTTTCTTTCTTTCTTTCTTTCTTTCTTTCTTTCTTTCTTTCTTCATTTATTTAGTTTTTGGCCAACCATGGGGCTTGAAATCAGGTCGTGGAAACTGCCTCCGCTTGGATCTCCCTAGGCTGGGATTCAGTCTCTGGACCCATAGCTGATCCTGAGATCCTAGGCCCAGGGGGCTGTCAGGAAGAAAAGAAAAAGCTAGAAAACACAAAAAGTGGCGAGCTGCAGAAGCCTGGGTTTTTATGATTTTTTTTCTTTACACAGTGACCATCCTGGGTCTGAATGACACGACTGTAAAGTGGACCTGACCTGCCATTGCAGTTGGCCGGTGGGCTCTCAGGGAAGCCATCGGCCAACCTGTCAACATAGACCCTAGCTTCAAATCTCAGTCCTGACACCAATGACAGAAAATCACAAGAGACTCATTCCTATGCATAGGAATACAGGTTGAAAGAGTAGCTCATGCCTTGGTCTAGTGTAAAATTGGATGCAATAATCCTAGAATGCTGATTGATCTTAATTAATAGTTTTTTAAGCATGAAACGAATAATATTCATTCACTGGCAGTATAATATACACCTAAGAGTTGGTAGGAACGTATTTGTTGTCATTCAATCATAGATAGATGGCTCTGTCACTCTTTACTAATATATATTTATTTGTATACCACCGTCTGCCTATCCATGTATCGCTGTTTTGGCCAAACATGGGGGTCAATCTCAGCATGTGGGAACCCCCTCACATCTTCATTGGCAAGAAGCTGCCATGCTCAAACTCACCCATTCATGAATTGGGTCTGCTAGGCCCTGATTTCTGACCCTAGCATTGCCAGGCATGATGGAGAACACATCTAAAATCTAGATGCTATATGATAGGATGTAAACAATTTAATAAATGGTATAGGTGTCATCAGAGTCAATAAAATAAATGGTAAATAAATGAATAAAACAAGAAATAAAATGAATAACCACACCAAACACAATTTGAACTGAACATCTATATGGAAGTATAAATCCTACTTTTAAAATGTATATAAGGTGTATCTTTTCCAGGCCTGAATCTTGAATTCAGCCCCCACTACGAGGAGGGAATGGCGGGAGATCATAAGCTACTCAGTTCTGGACCTAGGAAGAGTCATGGTATGCTATCGATCTCATCCTTGAATGAGTAGTTCGTACATGATGCGAGTAGGAAATGATAGGCAAGACTCATGGAGTATCGATTAATTGTAAAGAAGAGTTATAAAGCTGACAATAATCATCACATTCATGAAATCGAGGCATCAGGAAAGATCCAAGAATTGGTAGTTCCATGGTAGATTGGATTCCATCACAGGACACCATCTTTCCTACCCTATACAAATATGCACTTATTTGCATACTACTTCAGCTTATGAATGGATGACTATTGTGCTCCCCACTCTTCCCCCTCCCCGGGGGGGGGGGTTCAATCTCAGGTCCTGGGAATGGCCTAGCTCCTTCGTGGCTCACAGGCTGGTGTGCTCATGTGGACCAAATTTCCAACTGGGACTGCTAGGCCCCAAGTTCAGATCCCAGCCCTGCCAAAAGATTCATCTTGATGTCAGAAGCCAATCATTGCACTTGTTTTCCTTTCCTGTGCAAGTCGTGGGCCTCAGCTAGGATGGAGAATTCATGGGCCACCCTGTGGCCATGGGAATAAGTTATTACCCATGTCAACCCAGTTATACCTCTCATCATATACTCAAGAAAATACACAATACATCCATGAATAGCATACAAAAAAAAGAGAGTAACTACACTCAATGCACGATGCAGTCCACACACGGATTTGAATATATATCTCATGTTTCAGTGATGCATTTGTAGACTATTTTGGCCTCCTTGGGGCTCAAACTCAGTTCCTGGGAATGACCCAGGTCCTTAGTGGCTCACAGGCTGGTGTGCTCACCTGGACCCATTGTACAGTTGGGCTTCCTAGGCCCTGAGTTCAAATCCCAGCTCTACCAAAAATTCACCTTGATGTGAGAAGTCAGTCGTTGCACCTGTTTTCATGTGTTGTGCAAGTTCTAGGTCTCAGCTAGGATGGAGAATGCATAGGCAACTCTATACTCATTGGAATAGGTTGTAATCCAGTTCACCACAGTTATATCTGTCTTCCTATACTCAAGAAAATACAAAATACATCAATGCATGAGAAACAAAATAGAGAGTGATTACACTGAATGCAAGATGAGGCCACCAATGTTTGGAAATATAGATCCTCTGTTTAATTATGAATTTATGACTATATTGCTCCCCATCAGGGCTCGATCTCAGTTCCCTGGAATGACCTAGCTCCCTAGTGGCTCACAGGCTGGTGTGTTCATCATGACACATTCACCAATTGGGTCTGCTAGGGCTTGAGTTCAAATTCCAGCACTGCCAAAAGATTCATTCTGATGTAAGAAGCCAATGGTTGCACATGTTTTCCTGTCCTGTGAATGTCCTGGGTCTCATCGAGGATGGAGAATGCTATATAGACAACTCTATAGCCATGGCAATAGGTTGTCATCCACATCAGCACAGTTATATCTGTCACCATACTCAATAAAATATACAATACATCCTTGAATAAGACACAAAATGAAAAGAATAACTACACTGAATGCAAGATGCATAACACACCTGTAGGTAAAGAAAGATCTTATGTTTAAAAAAGGTGGGCTTGCTGTGCTGGGGCTTCCAATCAGGCCTTGGACCCGGCCTGAAATTCTATTCCTCAAGGATGGTGAGCTTCCCCTTCTCACCCAGTGCACCAGAGCTGCCCAGACCTGAGTTCCAATCCCAGCACTGACAAAACATTCATGCTGATATCAGAAGCCAGTTGTTGCACACGTTTTCCTCTGCTGTGAATGTCGTGGGTCTCAACTAGGATGTAGAATGTATAGGCAAACCTATAACCATGGGAACAGGTTGTCATCCATTTTAGAACAGTTATACCTGTCACCATACTTAGTAAAATATGCAATACCTCCAAGAATTAGAGACAAAATAAGAAGTGCACCGAACACAAGATAGTGTCCACACATGTATGTCAATATAGATTCTATGTTTAAGTAATGAATTTATGACTATAGTGGACCACCCTGGGGATCATTGTCAGAACCTGAGAATGTTCAAGCTCCTTAGTTGCTCACAGGTTGGTGTGTTCACCTTGACTTATTCTCCAATTGGTCCTGCTAGGCCTTGAGTTCAGACCCCAGCACTACCAACAAGTGGATCATGGAGTAAGAAGCCGAGTGTGAAATTTCTTTACCTTTTCTCTGAGAATCCTGGGTGTCAGGCATGATGGAGAACGTTTCTACAAATCTAGATTCTCTGTGATAGGATGTCATCAATGTAATAAACAGAATGGGTTTCATCATAGTACAATTGATGTTAAATAAATGAATAAAACAAAAAATACAAGGAACAACAACATCAAACATGTATGGACTGAACATCTATAGGTAAGTATAAATCCTATCTTTACAATGAATATAAATAGTATGTTTTCCAGGATTGGGGTTTGAATTCAGGCCTACTGAACCGGCCTGACTTTCTTAACTTCAAGTATGGTAATCTTCCCCTTCATCCACATTGCTGCAGATTTACCCAGATCCTATGTTCAAATCCAAAGCCTGGAAGAATGAATAGCAGGAATTGCAAACCAAGTAGCTAATTTTTTTTCTCAGCACAGGGCTTGAACTCAGGTCGTGGTAACTCTGCCTCAGCTCTGATAACCCTAGGCTGGGGTGCACCCCCTGGCCCCATAGCTGCTCCTGGCATCCTAAACCCCCAGGCCTTGCCTGGAAAAAATGCACAGAAAAAAATGTGGCATTTTTATGTTTTCTTACTTTGCATGGTGACCCTCCTGGGTCTGAATGACACTGTTGCAAAGGGTACTTCACTTTGCATTGCTGAAGGCTGCCAGACTATCGGGAAGCCATAGGGCTACGCAGCAACATAGGCCCTGATTTCGAATCCCCATTCTGACACCAACCAATGGCAGGAGATATTAAGAAACTGGTTCCCATCCATAGGAATAACAATGGAATGGTGTCAATGTCATGGTTGAATATGTTGATCGTGAATGATGCTCCTATAAAATTAGACAGCATCATTTCAGGAGGTTGATTAATTTTATTTAATATTTATGAAGCATTAAAAGAATATAATTACTTACAGGAATGCAATAAGTTCAGGACACTAATTGATTTCATTAACATTTTAAGGATGAAACAGTAACATTAATTATATGGATCCATAATAAATACCTAGGAATTGGTAGGAATGTAATCTGTATAACTGAAAAATGTATAGATGTATCTGGCACTCTATAAAAATATATATTTATTAGCAAAATGCCATCTGCATGTCAATCTGTTCTTATTTTGTTAACACCTTGGACTCGAACTCAGATCCTGGAAACAGCCTGTCAGCTCAATTTGCCCCAGGATGGTGTGATAACACTTATCTATTCATGAGTTTGGCCTTGTAGGTCATGAGTTCAGATGCCAGAACTCCCAAACAATGAATTGTGGAGTAAGAAGCTGATGGTGACACATGTTTTCCTTTTCTGTGAATGTCCTCGGTGTCAGGTATGAAGTAGAATACATATGTAGAACTATATCCTATTTAATCAATGTAATCAATGTTCTATGTGCCATAATAGCCAATGACATAAATGGTCAATACATGAATAAAACAAAAAATAAAATAGATGTATTTAACACAATATGGAATCAACATATGTATATAAATAAAAATCATATACGTAAGTTGTACATGGATAGGCTGTTTTCTATTGGTGGCGATCTATTTCAGGCCTAAGGATCAGACTTGAATTTCTTGACTTCAAGGAAGCCAGCTTCCCTTTCCCACACAGTGCAACAGAGTTACCCAGACCGTGAGTTCAAATCCCAGTCCTGGCAGAAAAATGGAACCATTATAGTATGTACGGCTCAATTCTTAAGAATTTCATTATGCCTCCATTATATGTATGTGATTGTTTAAATGCTTAATAAATTATTAACTAAAATTGATCAGTGTACTACAATATAATTGTGAATAATTTTATGCTAGAATCATTCAAGATCTGCTCATGCAATCATGACATATATCACATTCCATTGGTAATCATACGGATAGGAACAAATTTCTTAGGATCTCCTGCCATTTGGAGGTGGCAGGACCAGGATTCAAACTGTGGGCTCCAGCTCCCACGACTTCAACCCATGGATAGGGAGCTCACCAGTCTGTACAAGAACATCAGCAAGACCAATTATGAGGCAGGCACCAGTGGCTCTCAGCAGTCCTCCTAGATACTTACCAGGCTGTGATAGGAGAATCATGGTCACCCTAGGTAAGAAGGTCCTTGAGACCCCTGTCCAGCTTCATTGCCAACAAAGCCAGAAGCCTTGTGGCTCCAGTGTGGAGGGCCAGTCTTGAGCAAAAGGAGCTGACAGACTGTCCAGATCCTGAGTTCAAGGTCTGGGACTGGAAACAGACAGACATACACAACAATCTGTGCAGCTGGCTATCTGGCTAAAGCAGGTCACCCTCTTGTACCCAGCTGAATTGGACAGAGTTCTCTGGGAAAAGGGCTGGGGGAACCGCTGTCATCTTTACTCCACCCATGCTGCTTGCATTACAGAATTCCGGCCACACCTCCATTCTTTGATGTTTCTTTCTGAACAATGGGATACAAGAATGGTGGCCACACCCACATTCTATGCTTCCAGGTAGCACAGGGATTCATTCTGTTGGTTGGCACCACTACCAGCAGTTGAGGAAGGCAGAGGTGGCTGAGTGCACAAGAGAATTTGAGAATAGTAGGATATTGATACTCCAGCCCGTGCCCTGGCCCCCTCCCCTGCTTCCCCGCAGTGCTGGGTTTTATACCTCAGGCAATGGCTTGCTGCCAGCTAGCCTAAGGCCCCCACCTGGTCACTGCCCCAGGTCCTCTGCTCTGGGCCCATGTGTGTGCAATGCTGCTGCCATTGCTGCTCACCCCACCTGGAGCAGCCACCAACAGCTTCTCCCAGCAGCACAGGTGTATGGCCACCCCAACACCAACCCTACCCTGGTTCAGACACCCATCTAGGGGCACCATGATCCTCTGCTTGTTTCCTCTCCCCAGCTCTGAGGAGCCACCTTTCTGTCTTGGGAAATTCTGAGATAGAGACTCAATATATGCTCAGGCTGGGCTGAATCATGGTACTCCTATCTGTGACAGGTATGCTCCACCAGGCCTGGTCCTCTGTAGTTGGGATGGTAAGGCATGTAGCGCCATGCTCAGTCATCGGTTTAGATGGATTACCCCATACTCTTACTCCACAGCAGCCAAGTTTTGACCACATGTGAATCTCTGTGTAGGGCCTCAACAATAGGACCTCAGTCTCCTCACAGAATAGTTGTGACGAAACAAGGGATTTATACAGAAGGATCTCGAGCATGGCTAGGCACAGAGGGAGTGGCCTTCAGACAAGGTTCTTGACAATTCTGGGAGCATATGACAGGGAGATACCAGGAAAGGGCTCAGGTGGGGCCTGTTATTATTCATACCACAGGTCTGGAATTATGAAACAAAACATGGCTTTCTTTCATCATTACCCTATCCTCATGATGAAAGAGATCCTTCACTGTGTTGAGTTTTGCAGCTTGGGAAAGGAAGGCATAGAGAAGCCAGGTGACCTACTTATGACCTCAAGTTCACAGGAAGCTCAGCCTGACTTCTCTGCCATGCTGTCTAGGACAATGGGTGCTATTCAGCCCACTTCTTGTGGTCGAAAGTCCACTTCTTGTCCGTCGTGGTGCTTGAACTCTAGGCCTAAGAGCCGTTCTCAAGTTCCTCAGCTCAAGGCTAGCACTCTATCACTTGAACCCACAACATCACTTCCGGTTTTCTCGTGTTTCTTTGGAGATAAGAGCCTCACAGTCGTTCCTGCCAGGGATGGCTATGAACCATGATTCTCAACTCTCAGCCTCCTGTCTAGTTAGTATTAGAGTTCTGAGCCACCAGCACAGACTTAAGTGTAATTCTGACTTGCTTTCTCTCCCTCACACACAGGAACTGGTTGAATGGGTGCTGGAGGAGGTAGCCCAGCGTCCCCATGTGGCTGGAACCCAAGGTGGCCCTCTCATTCTGGGGGTGGGCTTTGGGTCAAGAGCTGTCTCACTCAGCCTGATGAAACAGTTCCATGAGGTAAGCCTCTCTGTGCCCTGGCTAGACCGTGATGGTTATTCATTTTTCATCCAGCCTTACTGGACTTAGTATTGTTTTCAACATCATTTTGTAGCACCTGGCCAAAATTATGATACATAGTTATGGAATGAAAATGTAATGCCATATTAAGAAAGTCATTTAGGGCACTGGGAATGTGGTTTCATGGTACGGTGATTACCTAGCATTCATGAAACCCTGGGTTCAATTTCTCAGTACTGCATAAAAAGAAAAAAAACTGGAAGTGGTGCTGTGCCTCAAGTGGTAGAGTACTTACCTTGAGAAAAAAAAAAAAGAAGCTGGGGAATAATTCCCTATCCTTGAGTTTAATCCCCTGGATTGGCAAAAACAAAACAAAACAAAACAAAAAACATTTAGTTAGTACATGCAAAATAAAGAACCCATACTTGGAATATATAATTGCTCCTTCCATACTGACACCTGAAAATAGGTCCTAATTCATGTACAATACTCATATTAGGATACTGTGTTGAAATAAAAAGTTTTGTTTATTAGGTCACAGCAATTAATGCCAGGAATGTGCTTAGATGTCAGGTGAAGATTAATTCTGGAAAGTCAATGATTCCAGGCTTTGTGTGGTCATTGCTAATCACAAAGAGAAGGGTAGTCAAAGTGTGATTTGGAAATCTTTTTGGTCAGTCATGGCACCAAAAAGGCAGAGGCTAATTAACAATTTTGGCAGAAGAGAAGGAATAACTCCAGATGGAAGGAATAAAATGATAGCTAAGGTATAACAGAAGCTGTTCTAGGGAACCATTTTTGATTATTGAAGAACTAGTTATCAATTAGGATTGTTCCTCATTGCCTATAGCATTCCAAATCTCTTGGCTAGTTCTTAAGCTCTGTGTCATAAATGTATATCCTTCTATGCTGTTCTTTCATACCTGATCTCCTTTGCTTTCTAAAACTCTCAGTCTTTCTGTATTTCTCTATGAACATTTCCTGATACTACACATATACAGATGGCATAAGATACTAATGTAAGGGTTCCATAGCTCATTAGTCATTAATGTAACAACATGGAAAAGGAGGACATATTTATTGCTAACTCAAATTTTCTGAAAAGCTGCAATGTCATCATTTGGTTCAAATTTCCATTCTTTGTCTGCATATTTGCACATAAATGCAAATGTGAGATGGGTGCTAGTGTTCACACCTGTAATCCTAGCTATTCAAGAGGTTGAGACCCGAGGATTGTGGTTCAAAGCCAGCCTGGTCAGGAAAATCCATAAGACTCTTCAATTAACCACCAGAAACCCAGAAGTCGTGCTGTAGCTAAAGTGGTAGAGTGCTCAACTTGAACTGAATTGCTGAGGGACAGTGCCCAGAATCAGAGTTTAAGCCCCAAGACCAACAAAAAGAGTGAAAAATGACTTTACGTTTCCTCAAAAGGAATGACAAGGTCATAATTTCCCAAGCAGAAGAAATAATTCCAAAATGATTCAGTGCACCTACTTTTGCTGAGTTAAAATTCAAGTTATGGCTTCTTTGATGGACATATACTCTTCTTTTAAAAATTGTCAAATATGGGTTGGGAAGGTGGCTCAGTGGTAGAGTGCTTGCCTTGCATGCTCGAGGCCCTGGGTTCAATTCCTCAGCACCACATAAGGAAAAAGAAAAAAAAAACGGAAGTGGCACTGTGGCTCAAGTGGTAGAGCGCTAGCCTTGAGCTGAAGAGCTGAGGGACAGTGCCCAGGCCCAGAGTTCAGGCCCCACGACTGGACCCCAAAAAAATTGTCAAATATTAGTTTGACAATAAATTACAACTAATAATTTTTTCTTTTTTTAGGGGGTGGGGTCCAGTTTTGGGGCCTGAACTCTGGGCCTGGGCACTGTCCCTCAGCTCTTCAGCTCAAGCTAGCACTCTACCACTTGAGCCACAGTGCCACTTCCGGATTTTTTTTCCTTTTTGCTTATGTGGTGCTGAGGAATCGAACCCAGGGCCTCATGCATGCAAGGCAAGCACTCTACCACTGAGCCACCTTCCCAGCCCTCAAGTAATATTTCTTTTTTCAAAAGATAAGTCGTTACAGTTGATGTCACTTAGCTTTCTTTCTATCTTAGTTCAAAGCCAACCAAGGCAGGGGAGTCTGTCAAACTTTTATCTGTAATTAAACACCAAAAATCCATAGGTGCAGTTTGGCTCAAGCAGTAGAGTACTAGCTGTGGAGGCAGGTGGGCAGGAAAGACAACTGTTCAGGGACAGAGTATAGCCTCTGGATTCAAGCCCCAGAACCAACACAAACTAAACAAACAAACAAGGAAACAAAAATAACCCCACATATTTCTTTAGGACCATCCTTAATGGAGTACTGGTCTGAGAAGAGGCTCCTTTTGCTGATCATACTCACTGGATCCTGCTTTTTCGGAATCCTTATTGCTCCAGAGAACTCAGGACCAGACTAAAGGATTTGATAACTGTCCCATCCTGCAACAAGAGAATCATCTCAGGGGTGAAATATCCATCCATAAGACACTTTAAAACCTCCATGTCTTTGTTTCTTCTCTGTAGAACACTTTTAAAACAATGTTATTTCCTTTTGTTCTATGCTGGCCTTCAAATGGTACATTATTTCTTTTTGTAATACTCTCAACTAGAAGTTTACAGAAAAATTTTATATGAGTATAGAACACACTCAAAAAAGTCAGGAACAGAGTTTCCTTCAAGCCTTGGGGTTCTTTCTTGTACAGTATAAAGGAAAGCACAAGTTAACATGAACTTTGTCATTCCTCTATGTTCATTTCTTCTCCTGGGAGTTTCCACATCCAGTAGCAGTTATTTCCAGTAACAATCGATGATGCTGCCTGAGGTATGATGAAAGGTTTCTGGGTTCACTGAAATAACACAAGGACATCTTTGGACCTGAGGTAACACGTGTTTCAAAGACAACTTAGTAAAGAGAAAATATGAAATTTATGTTGCTTATAAATACATTATCAATGAGTACCTTGAGTTCAAACTTTGTAAGTTCTCTGTAAATTAAGGCGAATTTTTAATGGGAAGAAGTTTCTCAGGTCATTCTTTTTTGTGAGTGTATGTGCTGCACATTATTTCTCAAGTGTACAGGAGTTAGTGAGAGAAACAATAGCAATAATAGGAGAAAGAGAAGTTCTGTTTTTAAGTATAAGGGTTCAATACAGTATAGAAGACTCTACAAATAAGACAACAATGAAACAATAAAGCCAAGTTCAGTATGTAGATTTATGGGAGTGATATACAGAAAACATTACTCCTACGTGGAACACGAAGTATGAGGCCACTCCCTTTCTAAATCACATTTGCTAATCATGCAAATTTATTAAAAGTAGAATGGAAGAATAATTCTTTTTCCAATGCAAGTCAGCTATAAGAGCATGGACTTAACTGGGGAAAAAGTCCATCTTGAGCGAGCAGGCATTATACTAGCAATGAACTGTTGGCTAAGATTACATTTCTTTTTCTTTACGTATATATATTTTTTGTTGTTGGTGGTGGTCTTGAACTCTGGGCCTGGGCACTTTCCCTCTGCTATTCAGCTCAATGCTAATGCTCTACCACTTGACCCACAGTGCCACTTCCAGTTTTCTTGTAGTTAACTGGAGAAAAGTGTCTCCGGGACTTTCCTACCTGGGCTGGCTTTGAAACCCAATCCTCAGATCTCATCACCTCCCAGTTTAAGATCACATTTCTAACAGTGTACACTCAGTATATGCAATGTGTATGTTCATCTATCTTTATATGAATTCTTGAGTAAAAAATCTGGTATACAGCTTAGACTTTACACTCACAAAAATGTTTGTAGTTTAAAAGTTGGTACTACTGGATAAATATAACCTAAGAATGTAAAGGAGTCTGGGAAGTTCAGTTTGCATCCAGCCTGGGCAGAACACTCTTTGTGACACTACCTATAATTAACCAGCCAAAAGCTGGATTGGAAGAATGGCTCAGGTGATGGAATACTAGTCATGAGCAAGACTGATGGATAAGAGCTTGGGTCTTTTGCATACATACATACAAAGATACACATACACACAGAGATACTTACATGTGCACACACGAAAACACAAATGAAACAACTCTCAGAATATGTAGAAAGTTAGAAAACAATAGAAAATATGTCCTGAGTAACACTAGATTAAAGTGATAATTTTTAAAATTAGAAAGTCCTCAAGTGAATTACCTTCAAAATTTTGAGACTATTACATAGGTAGGTACCAGAGATAGTAAGAGAATCAAGTAATCATTATTAAAGGGATCGGATCCATGGAGGAATGAATCAGAGACCCCTGCAGGTGAATCTGAAAATGTTCATATCTTGTGTGGAATGTTAGAACATCTTTGAAAATAGTAGATAAACAGTCTGAACAGTCATTCTAGTGGATAATATCACAGAATTGCTAGTCTGTATGTAGGTTAAATAAACCAAGAAACTATGGCAGGGCAATGTGATACAAGGCTAGAATTCTAGCACTCAGACTAAGACAGGAGATTAGAGAGTGCAATTACATAGTGATAGCTTCCCTGGACCAGGTAGTATAATTTTGTCTTAATAAAAGAAACCATTCAAGAAAGGAATACACAGTTGGAAGTTTGGGCTAATTTTGTTATTATGTTTTGAGAAGTCAAGTTTCCTATTGCAATGCAACTCATATATAATCCCCAGTTGAGTTTTAAATGCTCTCTTCATTACCGAACATTCCTAGATGCAAAATGCCTCATGATTCCCATCCAAAATTTGAAAAACTAAATAATCATCATTCTGTTGGATTCCAAAGAAATGATGAAGGATTACAAAAGGTTAAGCCTGGAGAAATAGCAAATTTCATCTGTAAGACTTTGAAGATCTTGGTAAATTAGAATTTAGATTTAAAATAAATATTTTGGTTGTGTTTGTAATTTCATATTCTATAGGATAGTACAAAATTCTTTTTATGTAGATGGTTTAATTGACAAATTCACAAATGAATTTGGCATTCTATTTGACCAGAATATTCTTTCAAGAGTTATAATTAGAAATTAGTTAATATATAATTCCAATAGTTCATGTATAAAATGATAATGTGAATACTCTAGACAGAGTTGCGAACAAATGGATGGTATTAATTCATAAATTTAGAAAAAGAGCAATTTTTTGAGGCTTTGGTATAACATGGTATGAAGAGAGATCTTCTTTCTGTGAGATCTTCTTTCTTCTAACTATATGTAACACAAGAAGCAATTTCCTTAATTACATGCCTCTGTATGCAATGAGAAAAATGTTAGGTTTGGGGTTTGTTTTTATTTTTGTTTTGTTTAATTCTTTTGTCCTAGGGCTTGAACTCTGAGCCTGGAAACTGTCTCTGAGCCTGTTTTTGCTAAAGGCTCATGGCCTACCACTTCAACCTCAGTGCCACTTGTGTCTGGCTTTTTCTGAGAAGTTTATTGGAGATAAGACTCTAAGGAACCTTGCTACCTGGGTGGGTTTTGAAGTATAATCTTGCAATCTTAGCATCCTGAATATCTATGATAGTTAAAAAAGTATAAATATAAGTAATATTTGCAAGTATTCTGATCTCAAGAATACCAGTGGGGGGAAAATTCATGCAACCCAGTTTATTGTGGCATTCATTCCAGAACAAGGAGGGCATCACATTAGCAGTGGTTTAGTATTTTTTTCAAAATAGAGATAAGCTATATTTTATGCAACTTATTTTTTAAGTTTAATTTTATTGTCAAAGTGATGCACAGTGGGATCTCAGTAATTGTAAATTAGTGAATAAATAACTTTTCAAACTTGTTACCCCCTCCCTCATTTTTCTCACAGTTTTTCTTCACCCTAATAACCTCACAAGTTGTAATGTACATTTCCAACATATTGTCTGGTGAGTATTGCTATTGCATTGGTTTGCTCTTTGTGCTTTGTCTCGCCAATTTGTTGTTCCCTTTCCCTTCCCCAATTTAGGTAAATGTATGCACAATAAACAGGGTACCAAATTCAAATACAGCAGGGGATAAACCATAGGGGAAAAGCCCAAAGAAAAGAGAAATCACATAGTACATGAAAAAACAACAATCACAAATAAAAATCTCTGTTTCCATATCTTGGAGTTCATTTTGCTCAGCATCAGCTTATATAGTCATATGTACGCATAAGAAAGTCATTGGAAAATAATAGTTTCATGGACACAATATCATGAAAACAACATGTTAACTGTTTTTGATGGTAAAGGTGGAATTAGGATTGGTGAATTTGCGATTCTGATAAAGAAATTTCAAAAGAGTTTAAAAATTATGACAGGTTGTAAACTTGTTCAACCACTTTGGAAAGTAGTATGGAAGTTCCTCAAAAGACTCCACATAGAGCTCCCTTATGACCCAGCAATCCCACACTTGGTCATTTACCAAATGTTTACAAACAAGACCACACTAAAGCTACTAGCACGACTATGTTTATTGCAGCACTATTTACTATAGCTAAGATATGGAATCAACCCAGATGCCCAATCAGATGAATGGATCAAGAAAATGTGGTATATATACACAACGGCATTCTTTGCCTCCATCAGAAAGAATGACATTGCCCCATTGGTTAGGAAATGGAAAGACTTGGAAAAAATTATATTAAGTGAAGTAAGCCAGACCCAAAGAAACATAGGTCCCATGGTTTCCCTTATTTGCAGTATCTAGTATAAGTCTGAGTCAAGCAGAAAAGGTCCCATAAGGTGATGTTAGGGAAATGAATCCTAAGATATGTATTCAAATGTTGTTTTTTTCTTTCATGCGATTGTTTTTAACACATTTATGAGATTATCTCTTTGTTGCTTTGTATGTCCTTCCCCAACAGTATAACCCCTGCTTTCACTGTATTTGATGTCGGTATAATTTGTGGAGGGGAAGGGGAAAAACAAATCGTTTAAATAGGGATACAGCTGGAGCCATTGCAAAAATGAGATGTACAAGTCGTTATGTCGAAAAGGAACTTTACAACTTTGGTGTGGGGGAAGGGAGGGGGAGCGGGGAGGATTTGCTGAGGGGGGCAGGGGAAGGATAGGAAGGGATGGGAAGGGGAAACAAAGGAGGAGGCTACAATTCTTGAAAAAAAATGTACTCATTATCTTGCTCAAGTAATTGTAACGCCTCTGTACAGTATTTTCAAAAGAAAAAAGAAGAAAAAAAATTATGACAGGTAAAGTGTAATTGTTCAAACTTTTTAATAGCTTAGCCTATTAAGAAAATTTAAAATTGCCTGGGAAAATAGGCTTTCATGCAAAGAAATCCATGGAGACTTAGCTGAGAGGGAGCAATGTGGGTGAAGATGGCTCATTTTCACTCTAAACAAACAAACCTCAAAAACCTTGCTATAAATACTGTAGGTTCCCTTGAGAATTGTCCTTACCCAGGAAATATACTCTCACTGTTTCAAACCAGGTTATAGTGGAATTTAAATTCAAAGTTCTTAAAAAAAAGACCTCAAAATTTGTGAATTGACCTTTGATTAGCAAACAGTAATTTTCTGAAAAATATAATTTGGGTCAAAATATTTAGGGAGAAAATGCCCTCCACAATGAAAGAAGTTATTGGGTTTACACTTTTCTGTTTGCAATACTTTCCACAATGTCTTTGCACATGAAGCAGTGAAACACAGAAAAACATCAGATTGGATACTTCAAACCAATGATTTCACATATCTAAGTAGCTCACAAAATATAATATCCTTATTAACATGATATAGTGAAGACTTCCCTTATTACATAAGCCAAAAAGTTTTGGGATCAGAAGAAGAATTGAACAGGGCTGGGAAGGTGGCTCAGTGGTAGAGTGCTTGCCTTGCATGCATGAGGCCCTGGGTTCGATTCCTCAGCACCACATAAGCAAAAAGAAAAAAAGCTGGAAGTGGTGCTGTGGCTAGAATGCTAGCCTTGAGCTGAAGAGCTGAGGGACAGTGCCCAGGCCCAGAGTTCAGGCCCTACGACTAGACCCCCCTCCCAAAAGAAAAGAAAAGAATTGAGCAAATTGAAAAGGTAAAAAAAAAGGCGTTCTTAGAAGCCCAAGTTAAGCAGTGGAGGGAGGCCAAAACTTTTCGATATAGACTGTGTTAACATTTTTGGTACCTAAAGTTATTTTACAGAACCTATTTGGCTCACTACAATTCAGAAAATACTGAATGAAGACATGAAAATAAATTCCACATCCAAATAAAAGAGTTTAAAAAGAGAAACCATGAAGATGTAGCAGTGGGGTAGGCCTTATAGTCTTTCAGCTTCACCAGACTTGAAGTCAAGAAGCTATGATTAATTAGAAATCAGACAAGAGCTAAGAGGAGGACATCGAAGTAGGACAAAGAAGTATTGTCCGTTGTAAGAGACACTGTCATTCAAGGTATGGGTGATTTAAGTCTGGTCTTCATGCACCTTGTTGAGCAAATGCAAGACCAAGAGAAAAATAATCCATTGAAATAATTTTACAAAGAATAACTTCACTGTTTCTGATATTGTATCTAAGGAGAGTATTAAGGGAGAAGATAAACGTGGAGTATACTTCGGTTTCCTTTAAGCATCTTGTTAGCAAAATATATCTTTGAGTTTAGAAGTGATTGAACCAAAAATTGGTGGAGTACTTATTTTTGTGGGCACTTTAGACACAGGAAGACTTTAAAGGTAAAAGAAAAAAGAAAAATGAATAGCTAAATATTTGTGATCATAGCTTCTTGGACTGGGCTTTTGGAGACAAAGTTTTACATTAAAGTTTGTCTTCATTAACCTAGATGTTGGGTTTTCGTGGCAACCAAACACAAGGGTGAAGTTTAATGGACTTGCTTGGACACGTAAACAGCATGATAGAAAAAAAATGGCAAATAATATTTAGTGAATTACTTTGACCAATTACTTGCCAGAAAAAAGGAGAGATATAATTCAAAATCACTTGACTTAAAAGTATGAAAAAAGAGTAGTGCAGAGAGATGAGAGAAAACATAGAGAACTCTTTTGTCTCCAGTGGAGTAATGGGTTCTTGATCTTGTTTCTTCCATTCTATCTTCACAAGCTATCAAGTGTGTCTCAGGACTGGAGTATCCAGTTCAGACAAAGAAAACACAGAAGAAAACACTTGCAGCAGATATAGGTGATTTATAACCTTAGAAAATCTATTTAAATCTGATCAAAATTCTCCCCAAACCCCAAACTGCCCTTTTGAACAGCTTTGTTTGCCTTTCCCACGACTGCTCTTCATTAACTATTTAAAATTTTGAGAGATCATATTCATACTCTCTAGAGATTGCTGTTTGGTTGTGATTTTTGTGTGTTTTGTTTGTTGTGTTTTTTTTTTTTTACTGAATTTCAGAAGTTTGTGCAAGTGTGTTACAATTAAATATGTCCATCTAATTGTCCAATGCTCCTGGATCAGAGTCATTCCTTCGATCATTCTCAACCAACTCCTTCTCCAAGATTTATTTCAGATTTACTACTTCCTTTATCACATGTGTACATTGAGTATTCTAGCTTGTTTTGCCTCTTGTTCCATTTTTCATTTATTCTATATCTTTACAATTATTCCTCCCTGGTTTCAACTTCCTGATAGTCATTCTGTTAAACTGTCTGTTAATACTTTGAAAGGTTTATATACATTCCATGGAGTTTCAATCCTGCATATACTTGAACTGATGTCCACTTATATTTTCATAATTCATTCATCTGCAATAACAATTTGCAAGACTGGAGACGTGAAGCACCTAGACATGATTTTATTCTCATCCATTTGGAAGATTAATCTTTAGTCAATAAGAAAGTTTAAAAATGGCTTAGAATGTATTCCTAACTACCAGTTTTTTAAAAATGGCTTTGTACAATTGTTTGCGATTATTTAATTTTACATGGGGTAATATTTCCTACTACCTACAGGTTTTGCAAAAAGAAGAAAACTATAATTTACTACTATAGAGGAATATGATGGAAATAGAAGACAGATTTTATGTTCGTCACATCTCTGATGAGTACCCATATTCAAGACTTAAAAAATCATATTTCTTAGATAGGGAAACATATGTTAGACAGATAGGGAAACATAAAAAACAACGTATGATAAGGCAACTATTTTTGACTTTTTGAAATGTACCTTATGTGATGACATTTATTTTATTAACTAATGTTTTGGTTTGAAATATGAGTGGCTGATCTATTTAACACATTTCTGGAAGGCACCTACTGAACAAGACAAATGGTGAGGGGTATTATTTCTACACTTCAATGAATGGTTGAACCTGTTTGGCATTAGTGCTGGGTAAATAAATCAACTCTGTTGTAATTTGCTCCCTACACATGAAAAACTTGTAATGTCATTAAGTATCATTTACTTGTCAAATGTTATTTTGGTGAATGATTTTAAAAAGTTTATTTGAAAAGTAATATACTTTCAGGAGATTAAATGTAGGTTATCATTGGTTTGCGAATGACAACATTTTTATACTACAGAACCAAGTTTTACTGAAGTACCAATGTTTTGAAGCACTAATGATATTCTCACTTAATGTTTTACTGAATTGTATTTGACTTCTAAGTCATTTATCTAGCCTTGGTAGACCAATTATGAATCTATCGTTCCAGGAAATATTTTTTGGCCTACTTACTCTGTACTGAAATTTTTCATTAATCATTAGGGGAGGGATATTAAAAATATTCTTGTGACATTTGTGATCTTGTTCACTCATATGGGCTGGTCATTTGTAAATTGAAATTTTGAATTACTATTGATTTTCTCAGATTTTGTGATATCATCTTCCATTTTAAGATGCCTTGCACTTCACAATTGCTTACCGCTACTTTCTATGTCTTAAGGAATTGGGGCCCTGAAATATAGGAAATGAGAAATTGAGATGAGTTTTCAATTATTTTTTGTTGGCATGTTGCATGGGCTTAGGTGATAAGTCTTGCCCTTGTTATCTGATGATGCGGATAACTGGGACCTGGGATCCTAAGACCTGTGGGTCCTGCAGAAGAATAATAGCTTTTAGACATCATATCAGCAAAATTAGGGTATAATCAGTAGGAATGCTTCAGAAATATGGAGAAAAACAGTTTGAGACCGGCTAGTTAAAACAATAAAGAGAGCAGCAGAGTAAAATCCCTTATAGATTAGAGGAAAACAACACATTTTTTTTACCATGTGAATTCAAAAGACCAAGTACACTTAGAACATATCACAAGTTTATTCCGAAGACATTGCATTGATACTTTTTATATCCTAATATATGTTCTAAACCTATTTATTTATATTCCAATCTATTTATTGGCATAAATATCAATTTATTTGTCAAATTATCAATTAATTTTAGTAAGATTCACTGTGTGAAATATACAAAATATATATATTTATAAATATAAATACAAAATATATAACTATATATAATATGAGAAAATGTTTTGCATTGTTCTGTTATGGTTAGGGTATCAAAAGCAACTCTGTTTTAAAGTATTATTTCATTATCTCTACCTCAGTGTTTGGTAGAGTTAGACCTAATGTTTTACCATTTGTAGTTGTACAACCTAGAGGCAAGAGGAAACACTGTGATTAAACATTACCAATTTAAGGCCTAATATCGAGGAGAAACATATGGACTTCTCCTGGAGCAATGGAAATATTTGGTGATAGAAAGTCAATAGTGTGAGTTCCTGCCTGGTTGGATGGTAGACAGGCCAGGACACTAGGTAATCATGCATATGAACAATTTTTTCATCTTCTTGACTTTAGCTACTTTGAAATGGTAGATATAATAAACAATTAGATTTTGATAAAATACCTTCTAGTGTGAACAGTTCTGTCTTAACCGTTCATCTCTCTATGATCCCTTGTAACATTTTAGTTTTGTTCCAGTAAGACAATCTATGCTGTCAGGGTAAGATATTCTGGTTGGTCTGTTCATACATGGAAGAAGGGTAAAGGGTCAGGTAGACATTTGTGACAGTAAGACCTCATTTGGGAAATTTTAAACTGCAGAAATTTAGAAGTAGCTCTTAAGCAAGGCTTATATTGAATCCATTAGCTCCACAAAGGTAACTCAGTTGATATATAAGTACTTGAAAAGCCATCACATTTTTGGGGGGCTGGGGGGGCAGGTCGTAGGGCTTGAACTCTGAGCCTGGGCACTGCCCCTCAGCTCTTCAGCTCAAGGTTTGCGCTCTACCACTTGAGCCACAGTGCCACATGCCCCCAGCCCTAAATTATCCTGATTAATTTTCAGATAGAATCTGGCTTCCTACTTGTGTATGATCATAGGCGCTATCCATTTGATGTTATTCTTCCTGGAAATTAGAATAACTGGTGCCTGTTATAGTGTATAGATCTTTCTGTCCAGTCTGGGCTTTATCCACTAGCCTCACAACAGTAGACTCCCATATAGTCAGGATTTTCATAAGCTTATCATACCTGATTTTTAAAAAATCGTTGCATTTCCTGCAGGTTCTTGAATACCGAATTAATTTGTGTTTTCTTGGGTTCTTTTGTTTCATTTGAATGTATGTGTTGACTTATTCCTCACTTTTCCTTTTCTTTCACTCACGTTCTTACGTAAAGTGCTGAGAAACCAATTCTTCTTTCTCAAGATAGTCAAGGTGAACATTATTTAGTACAAAGCAATTTAAGTAATATTTAAACACCTTCATATTTATGAATGGTATATGAATGCTAAGTGCTGACAAGGGTCTTTTTATTTTCTCAGCCGTCTTTGGCATACACAGATGCTTGCCAGGAAGAGAAAAAACTATTACTATTTGTTTGATAGAGGCTTCCTTCTCGTGAAAGAAATATGCTGCTTAATGCAGGATTTCACAAAATCATATTGCTAGGAAGAACCTAAACAATCTCCTAACACTACAGATTTGAGGGAGATGAACTGACGTCCTGCATAATTTACTTTTGAGTCAAATAAAATCAGGCTTCCAAAAAGAGAGTAGACTTTAGAGAAACACAATGTAAATAGGTGCTTAGCTGTTTTTGTCGATTGGTGAACTAATACAGGGAAAGTACAGCAAGGTAAAAATATAAAGAACTTTGCATTGAAATACTCATTTGTGTATGTGTGTGTGTGTGTGTACACGTGCGTGTACACACACGTGCATGTGCATGTGCTCCTGCATGCATTCATCATTCCTGAGGCTTGATAGTGCCTGGGCACTATCCCTAAGCTTCTGTGCCCAAGGATAGTGGTGTACCACTTTGAACAGAGGTGTCTTCAGATCTCAGCCTCCTGAGTAGTTAGCTAAGCTGATTCAGCCTCTGAGTAGCTAGTTAAATTCTTCTTGTCCTCTATGATTCATTGCTCTTTTATTCTTTCCTGAGGTAATCACAAGCCAAAGTCATAATATGTCTAATTGCTTTAAAAATACTATTACTGCTTGGCCGCAGGGACTCCAATCTATACGCTTAACTACTTAGGAGGCTTGAGAACAGAAACCAGGCCAAATTTTAGTGGACTTCCTTCTCAATCTATAGCTGGGTGTATTGGATCATTTCCACCATCCTGCACTATCTAGAGACTAAGATTGGAAGGACTGCAGGATCAAGGCCAGCCATGGTCGGAAGCTAGAAAGTTGGTGTGCAACTCTGATGCCATTGATGATGGGAAGGCTAAAAGGACAGATCAGGTGCATATTCTTGTGGAAAAGGAACCCCTATCCCAAAATTAACCACTGATATGACGCCAGCCTAGCAAGAACCATACCCCAAGTTGAAATCCCCATAATTGCCCACAACCAAAATAGGTATATACATTAACATCCAAAAACATATTACAATCTGTTCTTTGCTGTAATATAATCTTTATCTGATTATCATATGATGTGACAGAATAGTTTCTTCATTTACTTATGATATATTTAAAAAGATCTAGAAAATTCTTTCTCACGTATTAAGTGAAAACAAATGGCAAATTGCTTCATTCTTTACATATTTGACTACCACTAAAAATTCATCTAATGATTATTATAGTAATATATTCTGATTTATTACTTTACTTTGTAAGTTTCTAAACTTTTTGCTTCTCTGCTGAAGTTTAAGTATTCAAATAGTATCATCAAAGTATATTCCTCGGGTACTTGGGGGAGTTTTGTACAAGGTTTATAACCGATGGCTTCTAAGAATTCTTAATTGGTATATTATTTGGTTTATTTTTAATTTCAATTTAATTTCATTGTAAAGGTTATGTACAGAGGGGTTACAGTTACATAAGTGAGGTAATGAGCACATTTTTTATGGAAAGAACATTGTTATCCACTCCATCGATTTTTTTTTGTACACTCAAACAACTACTGATGCTTTTGCTGTTGCTCTTGATCAATGGGTACTTTTGCTTTCTTTGTTCTTGCATTTTTTTTATTACAAAATTGATATACACTGGTTTTACAGTTACGTAATTTAACTAAAGAGTAAACTTCATTTTATTTTCTAAATTTCAAATTTTGAACTAAATTATTTTCTTTTATTTTTTGAGGTAATTCTTTTTTCAGAGTTGTAGAATTAGTTAATTTAATTTTGCATGATTTTTACACATGTAAATTATTCAGATATATATTTTGCTTTAAAAATGTTTAACATGTGAATTTCTAAGATTATTTTCTTAATTTTTATATGGTTGGTAAATTTAAATAAATTTATTTTCTTAAGGTACTAAACATATTTTTCCAGTTAACAAATACTTACTGTATTTTCAAGAAAGACAAACTTTATTAAGAAGGGCTTCATTACCTGGTCACTTTTTTGTAAATATTTGTGCTTGAATTAAAAAAAAAAAAAGTTTAATCTGGGCATGGTGATTTGTGGCTTCCATTTTCTAGCTATGGTAGGAACTGCAAGTAGGGTTTATAAATAGGGAGAGCCTGAGAAAATATGAGACCTTAGTACAAAAATATCCAGAGTGGGGCTGGGAAGGTGGCTCAGTTGTAGAGTGCTTGCCTTGCATGAAGCCCTGGGATCGATTCCTCAGCACCACATAAGCAAAAAGAAAGAAGCTGGAAATGGCGCTGTGGCTCAAGTGGTAGAACACTAGCCTTGAGCTGAAGAGCTGAGGGACAGCGCAAAGGCCCTGAGTTCAGGCCCCACAACAGGCCCCACAAAAAAATATCCAGAGTGAATTAAAAAAAAAAAATACCCAGAGGGGTTCCGGGAAGATGGTGGAGGAGAAGTTGGAATCTGAACAAGCTCTCTCATAGAAAGCAGTTTTAGAGTTCCAGTGAATAGTCCTAAGCCAGAGAATCACACCAAGTGTGCCATCACAGGACAGAGAGTTAGACAAGAGAGGGAAAGCCAAGGCAAGAAGACACATCTGAGCGCTTGCCAGCAGCTGCCATGGCGGCAGCGGCGGCAGGGTCGCGGCGGAGACCGCACCTGGGGCCATACCTGAGTGCTCACACAGAGAGTCCGGGACAAAGGAGCCAGACGCAGCGGGCGAGCGGATTCTACTCAACACCAGCAACAACCGACAAGGAGCGGACATCTTCATCCTGCAGTTTGCAGACCAGAGACGACCCAGGATCCAAGACTCGGCGTGAGTAGAAGCCCGACTTCCTCACTCCTTCTCAGGGAGCAGAGGAGGGAAGGCCACCCCTCCCCCACCCAGCACCATTGATCTCCATCTTGGATACCAACAAAGCTCGGAGGAGCTGCCAGCTCCAACTCAGGCCTTGGAATAAAACGAGTCATTTAGCAGGTCACAAGAACTTAACGGCGAAGTGACCTGCCAGACTCAGCTCCATCCAGGGAAAAGTCACCCAGCTCAGGTGCCAGCCATTTGAGTGGCTTTCCTCACTGGGTAACCAGAGCCAGAGGCTGCCCCTCCCTCTAGCAGCCTCATCAATCAATTGAAAAACAGAAACCCTGAGAATGGCTCCAGGCTGGGCTCTGTGAGTTTTTTCACAAAGTAGCCCCAGGGAAAAGCTACTGATTGTTGAAAGGCCTCAACTCTACCCAGAACCTAGGCTCACCACTGCATCCCCCTCTTTTGTGATTCTCAAAGCAGATCACCCTCCCATTAAACTAATCTGGGAGGGGGATCTCAAAATCTTGGGTAAAGCAGAGCATTTTTCTGCCTGTTCGAACAAACTGACTTAAGAAACCAATCAAGCCACAGGACCTCAGGCCGACCAGAGACTCCAACAAGAGGCTGGTTACAGACAAAAGGGAGATACAGGATTCTTCCCACCCCTCCCAAAAAAATCAAAAAATAATCAAAGAATTTTTTTTTTCTTTCCTTCTTCTTTTCTTTCTTTTTTTTTCTTTCTTTTTTTTTGGTACCATATATATATAAAAATTTTTTTCCTTTTCTAAAAATTTTATTAATCTTTAATTTTTGCCTTTTGTGAAAAAATAATTGTTTTCCAGTAACTTTTTTTTCCTCTTATAATTTTTATTTTAGGAATACGTGAATGGGCGTTTTCCTTTCTTTTCTTGTCTTCTTTCTCTTTTTCTTTCTTTTTTAACTATCTTTTTGTTTTTTGTCTAGCTCTACTGAACTTCTAATCTTTTTTTCCCCCCTTATCCTTTTCACCTTTTCCTCTCTTTTGATCTTCTTTATGTGACTTAACTCTTGTCCTGCACATCCTCAGATAAACCCGTAGTTAACTAGTAGAACCTATCTCCCATTGTGTACACACTTAATCCACAAATTTATTACTCAATTCAAAACCTCTGAGACTTAAATTCCTTAATAGCAGTACTACCTCTTTATACCTATATAATATTTTAAGCATTTTTAAGTTTTTCACTTCTCCTCTATGTCCCTTCCCTTCTCTTAATATACTCACATTCCTCTCTAAATAGATGGTCTTTTAATCTCCATAATAATATTAATTTTTATGTTTCTATTTTTTCTGGTCTCTTTTCATTTCCCTTTCCCTTTCTTCTTTTTTTTTCTCTCTCTCTACTTGCATCCTACCCAACCTAATTCCTGCATTGGGATTAGGACATAGTTAACTCTCCCTGTGCCTCCCCATACCAATCTATTCCTATTTTTACCCACATCTCTCCCTAACCCTAATAATTTCTGGTTTTCCAAATTCTTCTCTGCGGTTCGAAGCCCATTGACATAGAGTTATTTGATGTTGAATAGATGCATCTGTTGAACTAGGTTGTATCTGTAGACTATTGACTGTACAAATGCAAACTTTGATTGATGGTTGCCTCAAGATAGTGTTCTAGCACAAAACTGGTGCTATTTTCATCTCAAATGGGCAGAGTAAGCCGGAAAAACACAAGAAAAATAGCAAATCCCGATATCTCAATTCCCAATCTTCATAATCAGGGGTCAGAACTGATAATGAATAATCCAGAGGAGAGTTCCCAAATAGCTCTACAAACACTGCTGGCAAACATGATAAATGAGAAGTTTGAAAATTACAAAGGACTCTGTATGAGCGTGAAAGTGAGAGAGAGGAGGCATCCCAAAAGCTTATACAGGAATATCATAAGCGTGAGGAAGCTACTCAAAAACTGATACAGGATTTGCGTGAACAACTTGAGAATACTCAAAGAGAAAGGGAGGAATGGCATGAGCAGGCTGAGAACACTCAAAGAGAACTGCAGGAATCCCACGAACAGGAGGAAGCTAATCAAAGAGTAATACAGGAATTGAGAGACCAGGTAGAGAATACACAAAGATCACTAAAGGCATTCATGGAATCCATTAACAAAGAACAGAAAGAAGTCAGGGAGACCACAAAGGGAATACTGAATGGAACCCAACAGAAGGAATGGGAGTCCAAAGAAACCATAACCAATCAACTAAGTGATTTGAGAATAAACACTGAACACCAAATTAAGGAAGTAAAGAAATTCATACAAGACCTAAAACAGAGCTTCAACAAAGAACTTGAAGCCATCAAAGCTGACCAAGTAGAAGGAAAAGAGATAAAAAACAAAGTAGAGTGTCTTGACAGCAGGTTAGACCATGCAGAAGATCGAATCTCAGGGATTGAAGACAGCCTAGATATTATAGAGAAAGAACATACAACCATCCAAGACAAGTCCAAGAAATATGATAGATCTATCCAACACTTGGAAGACACCATCAGAAGGCCTAATCTAAGAATAATGGGTGTAGAGGAGCACCTAGAAACAGAAGTTAATGGTCTAGGAAATTTGTTTAACAGGATCCTAGCAGAGAACTTCCCAAACATACAAAAAGATAGGTCTATTCAGATACAAGAAGCTTTTAGAACCCCAAATAGACCAGACCAGAATAGGACATCCCACCGTCACATTATAATCCACACAGGATCAACTCAGAACAAGGAAAAGATCCTTAAAGCTGTCAAGGAGAAAAGGGTAATCACCTATAAAGGGAAACCAATTAGAATCACCTCAGATTTCTCAGCAGAGACAATCAAAGCAAGAAGAGCCTGGAATGATGTATGCCATGCCCTAAAAACAAACAACTATCAACCAAGAATACTTTACCCAGTTAAACTCTCCTTTATAACTGAAGGCCAAATAAAAACGTTCCATAGCAAAGAAAAATTGAAACAATACATCTCCACCAAACCAGCCCTACAAAAGATTCTTAAATATGTCCTACACATAGAAAACCAACAAGACCGCAATAAAGGCCAAGAAACTGCACCCAAACTGAGAATCCAAGAAACATAGGAAGAACCCAGTTTTTACAGCCCCCAAGAAGATGGTAACATGGCAGGAACTCCCAAATACCTCTCAGTCCTATCTCTTAACATTAAGGGACTGAACTCTCCAATTAAGCGACATAGACTGTCTAGCTGGATTAAAAAGCAAGACCCTTCTATCTGGGCCTGCAGGATTCACATCTTACCCGTAAAAACAAACACATTTTCAATGTTAAAGGCTGGAACAAAATCTACCAAGCGAACGGCAACCATAAACAGGCGGGAGTTGCAATCCTAATATAAGATAAAATAGACTTCAAATTAAAATACATGAGAAGAGATAAAGAAAGTCGCTACATACTAATTAAAGGATCTCTCCTTCAGGAGGATATTACAATTCTAAATATCTATTCGCCGAACAACGGAGCACCCAAATTTATCAAAGAAACACTACTTTCCCTCAAATCCCATATAGATCCAAAGACATTAATTGTTGAGGATTTTAACACACCACTCTCCCCACTAGATAGATCAACTCGGCAAAAACTCAACAGAGAAACCGCAGATCTAAACAGCTGCATAGATCAACTAGACTTAACAGACATCTACCGAACATTTCACCAAGCAGCATCAGAATACTCGTTTTTCTCAGCAGCACATGGAACGTTTTGTAAAATAGACCACATTTTAGGCCACAAAGCAAACTTGTTTAAATTCAGAAACATTGAAGTTATACCTTGCATCCTCTCTGACCACAAGGGAATATAATTAGAACTCAACACCAAAAGCCACCAAAGAAAGTCCGGCATCAGATGGAGGCTGAACAACACACTGCTGAATCATGAGTGGGTCATGGAAGAGATTAGAAAGGAAATTCAAATGTTCATGCTATTCAACAAAAATGAACACACAAATTACCAGCTCCTCTGGGACACAGCAAAGGCAGTACTCAGAGGCAAGTTTATAGCTCTGAGCTCCTACATCCACAAATTGGAGAGATCTGAAACTAACAACTTAATGACACATCTAAACCTCCTTGAAAAAGAGCAGCAAGATAAACCCCAATCCAGTAGACGGAAAGAAATAATCAAAATTAAATCAGAATTAAATGAATTAGAATCCAAAAAAACTATAGAAAGAATCAACAAAACAAAGAGTTGGTTCTTCGAAAAACTTAACAAAATTGACAGACCCTTAGCAAATCTTATCAGAAAAAGAAGAGAACACACCCAAATTAGTAAACTCAGAGATGAGAATGGAAACATCACCACGGAAACAACCAAGATTCAGAACATTATAAGGGAATACTTCTCAAAACTTTATGCTACTAAGTTTGAGAACTTGACAGAAATGGACCTTTTCCTAGCAAATATTGATATGTCAAAACTAAACCAAGATGAGTTAAACTATCTTAACAGGCCCATATCAAGCACTGAAATAGAAACAGCAATAAGAGACCTCCCAGCTAAGAAAAGTCCAGGACCAGATGGTTTTACAGCGGAATTTTACAAGGCCTTCAAAGCAGAGCTCACACCAATATTCCTCCAACTCTTCAATGAAATTGAAAGAGAAAGCTCACTACCGAACACATTCTATGAAGCTATCATAACCCTCATCCCAAAACCAGGCAGGGACTCATCAAACAAAGAGAAATATAGACCCATTTCTTTGATGCATATTGATGCAAAACTTCTCAACAAAATTTTGGCCAATCGACTTCAACAATTCATCCAAAAAATCATACACCACGATCAAACAGGATTCATTTCAGGGATGCAAAGCTGGTTCAATATACGCAAATCAATTAATATTATTCATCACATCAACAGGAGCAAGAATAAGAACCACATGGTTATCTCAATAGATGCAGAAAAAGCATTCGACAAGATCCAACACCCCTTCATGATGAAGGTTTTGGAAAAATTAGGAATCCATGGAACATTCCTCAATACAATAAAGGCTGTATATGACAAACCTGCAGCCAGCATTATACTCAATGGGAAAAACTAAAGCCATTTCCTCTTAACTCAGGAACAAGTTAAGGATGCCCACTCTCTCCACTTCTCTTCAATCTAGTATTAGAATGCCTAGCTACAGCAATAAGACAAGATGCAGTCATAAAGGGGATCCAAAAGGGAAAGAAGAAATAAAACTCTCCCTCTTTGCAGATGACATGATCTTGTATTTAAAGAATCCCATAGACTCCACTCCCAAATTACTCAAGCTGATTCAAAACTTTGGCAAAGTAGCAGGTTATAAAACTAACCCCCCAAAATCAATGGCTTTTCTGTATGCCAACAATGAGAAACGTGTGGCTGAAATTAGGAAAGCAACTCCATTTGTAATAGCCCCACAAAAAATAAAATACCTAGGAATTAACTTAACCAAAGAAGTGAAGGACCTCTATGATGAAAACTTTAAAATCTTGAAAAAGGAAATCAACACTGAACTAAAAAAATGGCAAAGCCTCCCATGCTCCTGGATTGGAAAGATTAACATCGTGAAAATGGCAATACTTCCCAAGGCTATCTACAAATTTAACGCAATACCTATCAAAATTCCAACCTCATTCTTCAAGGAAATAGAAGAGGCAATCCAAAATTCATATGGAACAATAAAAGACCCCGAATAGCAAAAACGCTCCTCAACGGAAAGAACACTGCTGGAGGAATATCAATACCAAATTTCAAACTCTACTATAAAGCCATAGTAATCAAAACAGCTTGGTATTGGCATAAGAACAGACCTCAGGACCAATGGAATAGAATTGAAAACCCAGAAATGAACCTACAGACCTATAGCCATCTAATCTTCGATAAGGGAGCTAAAACAATAGAATGGAACAAAGACAGCCTCTTCAGTAAATGGTGGTTGCAAAATTGGTTAACTACATGTAGAAAACTAAAGCTAAATCCTTATATATCACCCTGCACAAGAATCAACTCCAAATGGATCAAAGACCTCAGAGTCAAAGCAGACACTCTGAAAACATTACAGGACGGAATAGGAGAAACCCTAGGTCTCCTTGGTTCAGGCCGAAACTTTCTGAATAGAGACCCGGAAATACAATAAATCAAAGAAAGGTTGAACAAATGTGATTGCATAAAGTTGCAGAGCTTCTGCAGGGCAAATGACATAGCTAGCAAGATCAATAGAAAGCCCACGGATTGGGAGAAGATCTTTACTAGCCATGCAACGGACAAGGGTCTCATATCTAAAATATACTTGGAACTCAAAAAATTAAACCCCCCAAAAACAAATCCTCAAAGAAACAACTGCCCAATAAATAAGTGGGCGAAAGACTTAAAGAGAAACTTCTCTGAAGAAGAAAGAAGTATGGCCAATAGACACATGAAGAAATGTTCAACATCCCTAGCCATAAAAGAAATGCAAATCAAAAGAACATTGAGATATCACCCCACTCCAGTTAGAACGGCAAAAATCAAGAACTCTAACAACAACAGATGCTGGAGGGGATGTGGACAGAAAGGAACCTTACTTCATTGTTGGTGGGAATGTAATCTTGTTCAACCACTTTGGAAAGCAGTATGGAGGTTCCTCAAAAGACTTCACTTAGAGCTCCCCTATGACCCAGCAATCCCACTTTTGGGCATTTACCCTAATGTTTACAAACAAGACCACACTAAAGCTATCAGCACAACAATGTTTATTGCAGCATTATTTACCATAGCTAAGATATGGAACCAACCCAGATGCCCCTCAGTAGATGAATGGATCAAGAAAATGTGGTATATATACACAATGGAATTCTATGCCTCCATCAGAAAGAATGACATTGCCCCGTTTGTTAGGAAATGGAAAAACTTGGAAAAAATTATATTAAGTGAAGTAAGCCAGACCCAAAGAAACATAGGTCCCATGGTTTCCCTTATTTGCAATATCTTGTATATGTATGAGTCAAGCGGAAAAGGTCAGATAACGTGATGTCAGGAAAATGAACCCTTAGATATGTATTTTAATGTTTTTTTCTTTCATGCATGTGTTTCTAATGCATTTATAAGATTATCTCTTTGTTGCTTTGTATGTCCCTCCCCCACAGTATAACCCCTGCTTTCACTATATTTGATGTCAGTATAACTTGTGGAGGAGATGAGGAAAAACCAGTTGTTTGAGGATACAGGTGGACCTGTTGCAACAATGAGAAGTACAAGTTGACATGTCCAAAACGAGCTTTACAACGTCGGTGCGGAGGGGTGGAAGGGGGGGGAAGGAGAAGGATTGGGATTGGGGGGGAGGGTGGAGGCTGGGAAGGGATGTGAAAGGTAAACCAAAGGAGGAGGCTGCAATGCTTTGTAAGAAATGTACGCATTGTTCTGCCCATGTAATTGTAACCCCTCTGTACAGTATGTTCACAAATAAAATAAAATTAAATTAAAAAAAATATCCAGAGTGAAATGAATAGAGATATAGCCATCCCTTGCGCAATATAGAGCACCTGGTTTTCATATTCTAAATCTTGAGTTAAAACTCCAATAACATCAATCTTTTGTAAAAATAAAAGGATACATGTTTCAAAATGTTTATTGTTTAAAACTCTTTGCAAAGGTTCTCATGTCTTCTATTTCTTAATTTTCATTTTACTTAATCTATAAAAATCCAAGTATATCGTGACTATTTTATTTCTACTAAATTTTAGATAGTACAAACAATCCTATGATTCAATATATTAACCTACTTTTACTATTTGTGATAATTTACTCTGTTAATATGATAATATCAATATTCCAAAGGTGTGTATGTGTTGTGTGTGTGTGAGTGTTTATGTGGTTTGTGTGTGTGTGTGCTTTGTATGTACTTTGTAATGCTTCGGTGATCACTCTATTGTTTCACATATGCTGGGCCAAGTTTTTACCACTGAACTATACTGTCTAGTTATAATATAAGTATTGTTTTAAATTATGACTTTTAAATTTTCATTCCTAGTATGTTTCTTTCAAAATTATATATGATAAAATGCGATCCATATTCTATCCACGATAGCAATTTTTATTCTTATTTTATTGTTTTTTAGAATATTTCCACTGCTTTTCTACTTCCAAACTCTTGTGTTTGTGTTATTGATAAAGGTTTTACTTTGCTACTTTTCTCTCTTCATTCTTTTTTCCTTTAGAGTTTATCTACTCTTTCTTTTATTTCTTTGGAAATTAGTGATCATATTCCTATTACAATTTCTTTACATTGTAACAGGTCTATATAATGCTTTATTTTCGATTTTACTTTTTCCCATCTTCTTTGACTCTTAGTCCACACTATTAGGTAGAATGAAAAGAAACTTGATTCAGAATACTTTAATTATTTTCCTCCTTCTCTTCTCTGAAGTCTTTCTGTACTTAGAAACACAATAGCATTATATATATCTCCTATGTAGTTCATCATTCTATTCTATCCCCTCTCACTCTACTCTGTAGTACAGTTCAAGTCGTTATCATTCAACTTTATTATGCTATAGTGTTAACTAAATCTTAACTCATTCCTAAATTTATTTTAGATGCTTCAAACATTCTCTATAGACATTTTTCTCTATATAGTATCTGGGGTCTTGTGTTTTCACAAGGTGCAAAATGTGAGTGACTATCAAACATCTAGATATCTCTGTAGAATATTGGTCCACCTGTTCAATAAACTTGTATGTAAATTCAAGGAATACAGGTCAGTCAGAACAATTTTGTAAAATGGTGTAGCTTGAGCCTTCATACTAGTTTTGAACCTTATTACCATGTTTTGTAGTGAAAGAACAGACACATAGAAGAATGTAACAGATTTATCAAAAATAAATTCTTAGTTTTATGGTCAATAGATTTTGTAGAGGATGCCACGACTTCATGAAATAAAAATAGAATCTTAAATGGGTGTATTGGCACCATTGCCTCTCTAGATTTAAAATGATCTTAGACTACTACCTCAAACCTTATACAAAAATTTAAAATAAAAAATGATTATCAAACTAAATGTGAGATGTAAATACCTATAAAACATAAATATACAAATTCATGACATTGGCTCAGTAAAGGTTTCTAAAAATTTGACATGTAAAGCATTAGAGGGTAAAGATAATCAAGAATTAACTGGTTAGTATCAAATGATAACCTTTCATAATTCTATGAAAGTAATGAAAGCATATCCAACAGATAGAGCACACATATTTGTTAATGCTACAATGTTAATGTTACAATGATCCTGAGTCTTAAGTAAATTCATATCTTTTAATTCTATATAAAATTTTTCCTGAACAGGAGATTTCTTAAAGAATATATGTAAATTAGTAGTTAATAGGGGGAGCATATGAAATAATTTAGTATCTAAGAATAAAGAAAAAAGAAAATTCACTAGTATGACCATAATATAAAAAGATGACACAAAATAAATAATACATTTGTGGAGAAATGGATATACTCCATATAGCACAATGATTTGTATAATACCGCAATCATTTTAGCAAGCAAGTTTTCAAGTCTTCATAAGGTTAAAGAGAATTGTATATTATTCATCCATTACACTTCTATGTATGTATTAAAGAGAAGTAAAAAAAATTGTTTGGACAGGGAATGTAGTTCATTTACAGCGCACTTGAATAGTATGTGTGAGATCCTGGAAATAATCCCTCAAAACAAATTTGAAAAGACACACTATAGAGGATATATGCTGGACAAATTCCTGTAACTGAATTTTATATCTATTTTAATGTCTGTTCTAAAATTTACAGCATTTCTATTTGAAGAAATGTAAGTTTGTGAAACTTAGGCTTGGAAAACCTATGATTGTACAATTCACTTCCAAAGCACTAAAATGAATACAATAAAAGGAGATAATATATTGCATGTGAATTTCATGTCAGCAAAAAAAATTGTTAAAAATACTTCACACAAATTGCAGAATACCTGAAAATATGTTTTCGGTGTTGGCTAAAAATTCTTTGTAAACTACAGCTTTTACAATGAAGATGTGATTTCTGTTTATTTTGAGGTTTTTTTGGTCCACTTTTTTGTTTATGCAGAGATAACTCAATCAAAAAGTGCATGTGATAACTGGAATATCTAGGAATTATGCATCACTTATAAGTAATTGATAACCTTTTCTGGAAGAAACTTTTAGCAAATGACAAAATACACAAATCTATGTATTTGCATTTTATGAAACCTAAATGCTACTTGCTCAATCCAAATGCTTTTCTCTACTTTGCTTGGAAGAAAGTATTCTCAAGATAAGAGCAAACAGCAGTGAAAAGAAGCAAAATACACAATCATGTTGATTTATTTGTGAAAATAACAAATGAAATAAAACAATTCCAGTTAAGCAGCCCCAATGTTAGTATCTATGAAGATGTTCCTGAATGCCAACAGACATTGATTTTTTTTTTTGGAGTTTTAATTTCTACTAACATATGAAAACTAGAACACGAAAACAAATATAGTCTTAAAGCAAACCAGCCTTGGAATAATTTTCTTAATTGTTTTGAAATCACAAAAGAATTGATACCATTGAGGAAATGATCATTTCCTATGGAATTAATTTAAAAATGTTTATCACTTATTATAATTCAAAAACCAAACAAGAGTAATTTTATATAATCATTACAAATATCATTTTATTACTATTATAAAGTAGAATAAAAGACCAGTCCAAATATATTCTTCTTCTTCTTAATTTCTAATCATTACCTAGATATCTCAATCTAAATAGTCATGTCTTTAACATAGATGTAAATATTCTATAATTTTTACTTAACATTTTTCCGGGGCATGTATTCATGTTTCTAAAAAATGTTCACAGCAGTTAAAAGATGCTTTTGTGAAATTAATGTGAAATTAATGTGATATATATTGTTGTTGTTGTTTGCAAGGCCTGACCATTGTCTCTAAGCCTTTTTATGCTCAAAGCTAGCACTATACAACTTGAGGCACAGAGCTAATTCCTGTTTTTAGTGGTTAATTGGAGATAAAAATCTAACAAGTACTTTTCTGTGTGGACTAGTTTTGAACACAACTCTAAGATCTAATTACACAGAATAGCTCGAATTATAGGCTTGAGTCACTGGCACTTGTTTTGATGTATTTATTTAATTTTAATTATGTCTTAAGATTTTTTCACTATAATGTACATCATTCTACACAAAAATTTGGATATATGTATATATTTCTGATGACAATCTCCAAAAATGTATGTCTTTCTACACATTTTATATACATATATATATATTTCTGAAGACAGACTCCCTATAAAACTTTATGCTACTATTTTTGATCTTTTTTAATTTAAAAGATATGCAGTCTATTTTTCCTACAGTTTCCTAGAATAAAATAACTAATATTTAAATAGAATGTAGAGTTTATTATTTTCAAGGGAATTTTCGATATACCCATGATATTGTAGTAGCATTTACAGTATATTACTTGAAATAATTCTGTTCAAACTCTTAAATATTTTTGTGTAGTGGTGGGGATAGAGGAAGTTAATTCATACTGGTTAGGAATTTGCAATACTTCAAAAATCTATTCTACAATTTGTTATAAGCATATAGTCAAGTTACCTGTTATGGTTTAGTTTTTTATTTCTTTTTTTGTTCTAAATTTTAATATGGATGCATGCACAGTGGTAACATTAAAATTATTAATCAACAGACAAATAATTGCAAAATCACAAATACATATCAGACTTTCAATAGTTAGCACTTATGATGCTAGTAATAATTTTGGTGAAGATGATGATGACCACAGTGTACCCTGATAATTACAATATTGTGATTGAAAAGGAAAAGACTTTACACATTTTTGAAGCTAGATTTCCCACATTGAATACATGGTAATAAACAGCGTTAGATTACATACAGTATGAATAACAAGAGGAGAGTTTCAATATCAAGAAATAGAACCACATTAAACAGGTAGAGACAGTAAAACCCTAATGTTATTCCTGCAGTCTCTCTAATTTATACTCATTTTTCCTGGTGGTATTATTTTCTTATAAATAAAATCGTTAATTTGCACATTTTGATGGACTAAGATGTAGTTTTCAACTTAGTGTGATTAGTTCAAATAACATTCTCATATAGACACTATTCTATAACCCTGTTTTCCAATGATATATTGAGTATGTTCTTCAATACAGCTGTAAACATATGACACAATTTACATAACACCACTTACATATCTGTAGTTACCTTAAAAAGACATACACCTTAGAGCCAGGAGGTGAAATTTATTTTTATTTCTGCAGGAAACAATTTGTGACTTTATACCAACAAACTGAATTTGACTCTTTCCATATTTGTAAGGTAAGGTGGAAAATGTAAGGACTCTGGAGTTCAAGCCCCATGACCAAGAAAAGTAAAAAGGGAAAAAAGGCGGTAAAGCAACATTTTAAAGCAAAAATTGTCTAGAAATAAAATTATAACAGCCCCTGAACTGGCAAAAAAAAGATTAAAATGAAATTGCCTTCAACCATTCATTTAAATAATCTATACTGAGGGCATGCTATTGGAGCTCACATCACTAACTAGAATTTGAGAAGATCACAGTTCAGAACCAGTGTGCAAGGAACGTAATAAGATTCTCATATCATCCTAAGCCTGGCATGCTGCAATGCATTTGTGATCGAGTTACTTGGCAGACAGAGGTGAGGAACTTAGCCTCTGTTCAGCCCTCAGCAAAACTGATAAGTCGATGAGCAAATAACTAAATTGAAAAAAGATTGTTCTAATGGTAGAATACTTGTTCAGCCAACAAGATATCTAAATTCATACTCACTTCCTAAAAGAGGAAATAGGGGAAGAAAGAGGAAAGAAAGAGAAAGAAAAGAGAGTAGAGAAGGAGGAGGAGAGAAGGGAAGGAAGGAAGCAAGGAAGTTAGGAAGATAGGAAGGAAAGAAGGAAGGAAGGAGGGAAGGAAAGAAGGAAGGAAGGAAGGAATGAAAGAAAGAAGGAAGGAAGGAAGGAAGAAAGCAAGGAAGGAAGGAAGCAAGGAAGGGAGGAAGGAAGCAAGGAAAAGAAAAAAAAAGAAAGAAATGGTGGAATAAAGAATGGGAGGGAGAATGAGAGGTATAAATAAAAACCTCAGCATGTGTTAGATGTTAATAATGACACTAAATCATTATAGCTATAAATGCCATCATTTAATTCCCTGGGAAGAGACATTTTGTATCAAGCCCTATTGTATGGACTTGGAATCCCTGAAGGGCCACCAGAGACCATGACCAATGCAAACAGCAAAAGAGGCATATATTTGCAAGCTTAAGCTTGATTCTTGGCACATCCGGTAACCGGTAACGCTAAGAGTCCCCGAGCACAAAATCAGCACAGCTTTTATAGTATTGAACAAACAAGTTTAGGAAACTTCCACACAAGCAGTTACATGATTGTTTTGAGTCCACGGTAACCACATTGCCCTTTTTCTGAATTACTGGTATGTTCTGTTCCTGGAACACTTGGGCAACTGTTCTGCTTTCTTAAGTTTGGGCAGGGTTGGTGGCAACCTGTGGTTTTGTTCTCTCTCTTGGGGTTACTCTGAAGGAAGCCTAGCACAAGTTGGTGGGGGTAATCTTAAATTGGAGTTACTGTGGCTCTTCATTCTCTCCTCTTCTAGAGCATCAGGGACCAATCATGGTCCCTTAATTGGCATAGTCTTCTATATTTACAGTTTGGTATTGGGATCTCAGAAATAATAGATGGACTGTGCTGATCTACAGGGTCTACAAGGTCCAATTGTGAGTAACAAAAATCAACAGTACCAAAGGTCCTTACATTTTCTTCCAGCAATCCTGACTCCGTATACCACAGCTAACTTACCTTTATACCAGCTGAACTCCTAAGCTCCAATTTTAAGACATACTCATACCATTTGCTACATACTTAAACTTTCTGAGGTTTGTCTTCTTTACAAACATTTTAAGACAATCCTAACTTTTTAAATCCTTTCTTATCTAGAGGATACCAATTTTTCCCCAATTCCTTCCTAAGACTTTCTTTACTACACTCCTATTCTTTACAGTTCCTTGAGCTCCTTTGTGACTAGAGTTTAAAACCGCAAATTTTTCCTTTGATTTGTGGAACCAAGTTATCTTAGAAAGCCTTAAGGCACCAGTGGGATGAAAAGCTTGCGAGACTTTAAGGCTAAGATTAGGGATGGGTCTCACTCCTCCTCTTACCACTATAGATTAAAAAAAAAATTCTTTCCTCTATCTTTTAAACACACCCAGGAGGAAGCAGATAATTACCATACCAGAGCCAAACTAGGCTGTGACCCTGAAATGCCTAAGGCAAGGCAGTGATATCCTTGCCCCAAATATCCACTGTGGGAGTAGAGAGGTTACTGGATATCACCAAAAGAATGTCCCACAAGATCTTAGTTTTAGCAGCTTTCAACCAGGAAGCATTCTCAGGTGATGGAATCAGGCAGGAATTCAGTCTACTTTTACCAGGGTGGAGATGGTCTGGGTCATGATGTAGATTTCCTCCACGTGACTGTCAAGCTGTCGTTGAAATTTACTCATTAGGGTGTGCAGCAGCAGCAGCAGCAGCAGTGACTCTCTGTGGCTTCAAGGGACAGTCACACCTGGTTCTGGGCTGCAAATTCCTACAAAGACTGGTTAAGGATTCATTGCATAGGCTTGGCAGGCTATGACTCAACTAATTTTTTTAAGACTATTTACACAGTAGCCCAAGACAATTAACCAAGATGACAATTTTTTAAACTAGATTATAATTTTAATAAGATTAGGATTTTCTAGGCAGATATAGAGGGCTTAGTCCTGTACTATTATTTCCCATGCCTTTTCCTTCTATCTATTCTGTCTATTTTGTCACATTTTTGAAAAAGATACTCTGGTCCCTTGTTCTTAAATGGGGATGATGGGCGAAGATTCATCTTCTGTCACTTCTTCAAGCTGACTCAGGGGTGCAGATCCTACCTAACCAGGAACCTATAATCTTAGCCTATTTTACAAAGAGGTTACCAGGGTTAGATGTCAATAAGAACAACATTTTAACTTTTGACAAATGTACAGACCTTTTTTTCTGGCTATAGCAATGCTGCTTATTTAGCCTTCTGCTTTGCCAAAAGATCTTTCAGGATGGCTTAGGAATGTGATCTCTTGTAATCCTAACAATGTCTGAGTTACCTACGCAGGCCTTCAGACATATATCAATAGAAAAAACTCTCCGGTATACAAACTTTTCCTGAGCAGATGAATTTCATGAAGCTGGTGTCAGCTCAAAAGTTACTGCCAATTAGAGCTTTTGGCAGTAACAGGGGTTGGGATCTAAACTATCCTCCACATTTTACAACCTTAGCCTTTTAGTACTATCACAGATGACTGACAAGTTCCTGTCCCTTACAAGGTAGATAGTCATAGACATTAGGCTTGCTTACAAACTATCTTTCCATGACCTCCTGGCTCTGACCAATTTTTGAAGGTCCACACACAAATGACTCTAGGATCTGACATTATTTCTGCCATCCATGCATAGGCTTACAGTATCTGGATGCTCCTCAATTGCTTTCATCCAAGTAGTGTCTTCTACACACTGGGAAAAATGCCTCATTGGCATTTCTCTTAGTTGGTTGCTGGACTTGAACTTGGAGCCTGAGTGCTGTCCCACAGCTCTACAGATCAAGGCTAGCACTCTGTCACATTGAATCCTAAAGTAGGTCTGCTTGCTCTTTCAGCCTTCTGGTGGCTGAGTAGAGGTGACAGTCTCACACGGATTTTTTCTGCCAGGGCTGAATTCAAACCAGTTACACATCAGTGAGTCTCATAAAAGGCCACTTTACTCCAATTAAAAGCAACAGGGGGGAGGGGTCAACATAGAAGTAGTTTTAAGCATATTCTTACCTGAAACATATTAAGAGCCAAAGTTACGTCTGACAAACTGACAAAAATCCTCACTCCTTTTTTTGGGCCTGATGAGAACTGTTACAAAAAAACCATGAGAGCAAACTGAAATAGGAATTAAGCAATTATTTTGGTAATCCTAATTTTTCCTTTCTGCACTTTGAGGCAAATGTTTAGAACAATTATACATTTAAACTTTATATACAGAAACCCATTCCTAATTTATAAGCCTCCTATTAATCTGTTTTAATATTCTATACTTTAGTTTTTAGTTGCATTTTGAAAAATCCTTTGAACTTTCAAGGCTAAGTGTGTCACTAATTTCCTCTTGGCTGCTTGTTTTAAAACAGATACACATGAAACTTTTAAACTCAAATAATATTTTTTCTTAATGCAAAAATTACAATCACCATCACTGTACCAAGGAGCTAGACTTAACACCTTTATGTCTTTAAAAAAACATACACAATGGCAGAATGTTATTGAGAGCAAATCACATTATACAAATAAAATTTTAACCCTCTTTTTAAGGCCTTCTCAATTTTAATTTTAACACATCCAAGGGGCAGTTTTAGCAATGCTAATCAGATCTTTACATCACTCATTTTTACCATCATGTTTCCAGTGTCTATGTGAAGGGAAAAGGGACAGAATAAAGAGGGGCCACTTGGCCCTTCCTGTGGAATGTGCACACACACAATCCGACTCTTTAGGGTTAGATGAACTGCTATTGAGCCAGTTTGCCCTCTTTCACCATGGGTGGACTTCCCATGGCCTGTTCCACCATGCATGACAGGCTGAACTGCACTTCTGCCTGTTCACTGTTCACTCCTAAAGATAGGTTTTTGTTAGCTTCTAAGTTTCTCCTTTTTGTTAAGCCAGTTATCTGGATTACAGTATAAACAGCCTTATGCATTCTGAAATACCAGATTTTCTAATTTTAAAGTTAAAATATCCTTAAAAAGCTATTTAAAACCATGTGAAAATGCTTTAAAAATGTTTCAGTAATGGCCAAACCTCATAACCTTTTGAATTTTAAACTTAATCTCACTCAATTGTTACATCATGCTGACAATTTCTATCATGAATATGTTCACAAACACATACAAAACACACTCAGATCTTTAAGCACCCAAAAATCAAAATCAGTTTTACATATATTTTCTAAAGTTTTCTAACAAAAATTTAAGACAATATTTCTTTTAAACTAAGTAATTTTGTAGAGCTTCATTTTCTCAGGGCCTGATTGTTTAGCAAGTCATTTCACCAATTGACCTTTGACTCACTTCTGTTGGAGGAAGGTTCGGGGGTAGGGGGGTCACCTGAAACTAAACTGTCCTCATTTTTATCCAATTTTATTTTTATTTATTTACTTTTCTTCTTAATGTGCTTTTTTTAATTGTGAAAGTACTGTACAGAGGGGTTAAAATTACATGGGCCAGATAATGAGTACCTTTCTTATCAAGGATTGTAGGCTCCTCCTTTGATTCGCCTTCCCATCCCTTCCCATCCTCTCCCCGCCCCCTAACCCAATCCTCCTCCCCCTCTCCCCCTCACCACCAAAGTTGTAAAGTTCATTTTTGACATAACGACTTGTATATCTCATTGTTCAAATAGGTCCACCTGTATCCCTATTTAAACGATTTGTTTTTTCCATTGCCCTCCACAAATGATACTGACATCAAATACAGTGAAAGCAGGGGTTATACCGTGGGGGAGGGACATACAAAGCAATGAAGAAATAATCTTATAAATGTGTTAGAAACAATCCCATGAAAGAAAAAAATATTTGAATATGTATTCAAATTATCTGACTTTTTCTGCTTGACACAGACATATACTAGTTAGTGCAAATAAGTGAAACCATGGGACCTATGTTACTTTGGTCCTGGCTTACTTCACTTAACAAAATTTTTTCCAAGTCTTTCCTTTTCCTAACAAATGGGGCAATGTCATTCTTTCTGATGGAGGCTTAGCATTCCATTGTGTGTATATACTACATTTTCTTGATCCATTCATCTACTGGGGGGGCATCTGGGTTGGTTCCATGTCTTAGCTATGGTAAATTATGCTGCAGTAAACGTAGTTATGCTGGTAGCTTTAGTGTGGTCTTGTTTGTGAACATTTGGGTAAATTTCCAAAAGTGGGATTGCTGGGTCATAGGGGCGCTCAAGCTGGTTCAAAACTTTGGGAAAATAGCAGGGTATAAAATTAACCCTCAAAAATCAATGGGTTTTTTGTATTCCAACAATGAGAAAAGTGTGGCTGAAATTAGGAAAGCAACTCCATTCAGAATAGCTCCACAAAAAATAAGATACCTAGGAATTAGCTAAACCAAAAAAGTGAAGGACCTCTATGATGAAAACTTTAAAACCTGAAAAAGGAATATAAAACAGAACAAAGAAAGTGGCAAAAACTCCCATGTTCCTGGATTGGACAGATCAACATTGTGAAAATGTCAATACTTCCCAAGGCTATCTACAAATTCAATGCGATACCTATCAACATTCCAACCTCATTCTTCAAGGAAATAGAAGAGGCAATCAAAAAATTCATATGGAACAATAAAAGACCCCCAATAGCTAAAACAATTCTCAACAGAAAGAACAGTGCTGGAGGAATATCAATACCAAGTTCCAAACTCTACTAAAAAGCCATAGTAATTAACACAGCTTGGTATTGGCACAAGAACAGACCTCAGGACCAATGGAATTGAACAAAAAACCCAGAATTGAACCCATAGACCTTTAGCCATCTAATCTTCAATAAGGGAGCTAAAAAAATAGATGAAAGAAAGAGCCTTTTCAGTAAATGGTGGTGCCAAAATTGGTTAACTACTTGTAGAAAACTAAAGCTAGATCCTTATATATCACCCTGCACCAGAATCAACTCCAAATGGATCAAAGACCTCGGAGTCAAAGCAGACACTCTGAAATCATTATAGGATTATGTAGGAGAAACCCTAGGTCTCCTTGGCACAGGAGGAAATTTTCTTAATAGAGATCCAGAAACACAACAAATCAAAGAAAGGTTGGACAAACGGGATTGCATAAAATTTCCGAGCTTCTGTATGGCAAAGGACATAGCTAACAAGATCAACAGAAAGCCCATGTATTGGGAGAAGATCTTCACTAGCCTTAAAACAGACAAGGGTCTCATATCTAAAATATACCTGGAACTCAAAAGATTAAATTCCCCAACAACAAACCTTCAAAGAAACAACTGCCCAATAAATAATTCTGCTAAAGACTTAAAGAGAAACTTCTTTGAAGAGGAAAGAAGGATGCCCAAAAGACACATGAAGAAATGCTCAAACTCCCTAGCAATAAAAGAAATGCAAATCAAAACAACATTGAGATAGCGCCTCACCCCAGTAAGAATGGCTATAATCAAGAACTCTAATAACAACAGCTGCTGGAGGGGTTGTGAACAGAAGGGAACCTTACTGCATTGTTGGTGGGTGTGTAAACTTGTTCATCTGCTTTTATCCAATTTTAGACAAGAGCACTTTCCATTGTCAGGACTAGCTGAAAAATCAAAACAGGCTTATATCTTCCTATGTGACTGAGCTCAGCTGGAGTCTGGAATTTTTATTTCCCCAGAGATTTTCAAATAAATAACAAAAACACTAAAACAAAAAACCCACATTTAAAACTGGTACAAATTCTAAAACAGAACTAGAGAAGACAATAACCAAAGGCTGAGTTTATCCCTACCAGAACTCTGTGTCATTCTCACTCAGCAACCTGAATCCAGAGTCTGCAGAGTGAGCCTACCACTCTCAACCAGAACTTCCCTATCTCCAGAAACATACAACAGAGAACAATAAGGTCTCAGTGAATGGGGTGACATCTCATCAACCTTTATTGACCCAGGGGCCTTCCAAGGGGGAAGAGAAGTCCAAGTCATTTTGGGGCTAGGGAAATCAGTCACTAGAGGCCATCCCCTCGGACTTGCAGATTCTCCCTCATACTCCGACCTCCCTCGGCCAAGGCCTAAGGCTAAGATAAACCTCAAATGACAAGCAGAACACTCAACACAAAGACACAACTTACAAAGGCATACTGCAGCTTTGTAAATTGCCAACAAAAAAGTGCCAGTCTACAGACTTATAGTTTCACAAAAATGTCCATCCTAAACAGCAATCTACCCAGAGGGGTCTAGGGACGTCTACTCACAGACCCCATTGGCAGTCTTATAGCGTGTCTACCAAGCCATCTTGCCAACCAGTGTATAGACCCCTCGGAAACCAGAACTACAGATACAGAACCTGCTGGCAACCAAATATACAGAAGGACAATGCCTTGACTTAAGAGCTGGGTTTTTTGCGATTCTGTGGTGGGGCGTCTAGAGGGTCCTATGAGGCAGTTTCCTGATGAGCCCCCAGAAATGTTGTATGGATTTGGGACCCCCAAAAACCACTGGAGACCATTACCAATGCGAACAGCAAAAGAGTCGTTTATTTGCAAGCTTTAGCTTCGTCCCCCGCACACCAGGAAACCAGTGATTCTAAGAGTCCCCGAGCACAAAATCAGCACAGCTTTTATAGTATTAAACAAACAAGTTTAAGGAATTTCCACACAAATAGTTACATGATTATTTTGAGTCCACAATAACCACTCTGCCCTTTTTCTGAACTATTAGTATGTTTTGTTCGTCGAACACTTGGGCAACTGCTCTGCTTTCTTAAGGGTGGGCAGGGCTGGTGGCAGCCTGTGTTTTTTGTCACTCTCTTGGGGTTACTCTGAGGCCAGCCTTGCAAAAGATAGTGGGGTTAATCTCAAATTGGAGTTACTTTAGCTCTTCAGCCTGAATAAAACATACCATACCACAAACAAAGCTCGGTAAAACACAGGTCTGGTTTACACTGTTGGACCAATAGGAGGGTATGTCTAGTGCTGTTGCAAGTTGTGTCTTAAGGTGTGTGGAGTTTTTCATCCTGATGATCTTGAAATGATGAAATAGACTAACTACAGAATTACCTGGGCAGATACCTGCTGAGACCTATATTAAATCACAGCTTAACAAAGAGCAATATTTACAATGAAATACATTGAACAACAAGACACCGCAACCAAAATTATTTTTTTCCTGAATCACTGTATTTTTTACACTATATATCTCATGTACAAGTTCCTCATTCCCTTCTGTCTCATTATGTTATATTTGTTTTGGTTTTGTTTTCAGAACCATGATATAAAAGGCCATTTCTTATATTTTTGTCTTCTAGTTGTCAGAAAGTCTGCAGTTAAATAGGTTTACGTTCCTTTTGTTAGAAAATAAAAAGCATATTGGGAGAGGTCTTCATCATAATCTTGTTATGATCTCAAATACGTTTTTATTTCTGGCATTTGACCTGTATAATCTCACTTTAAACTTTTCCAAAGGGCACTTTAGTGGAAGGAGGAAATTCAAAGTGGATTCTGGTAGAGAATTTCTGTTACTAAAATCTCTGGTACATAGTAAGGAAAGAAACTCAAAAATTATTCATTAGAGAGATGAGTTATAACTCATCTTTTTACACACTAATACTCTTTCCTCAACGAAACCAGAGGATTTAAAATAACTAATATTTTTTGGAGTTAATGGGCACAAATGTGCACGAATTTTCTAGAAATAAAATGATCACTCATGAAACCTTACTGATACTTCAAATAATGCTTTCCAATAAGGGGAATCACCTTCACATATTTTCACACAATATGTACCTGCCGGGTAACAGAACCCCAAACTAGACTAAGGCATCTAAGAGCTATCTAATTGTTGTTGCCTTTATGCAATACAGCTTTCCTATCATATTGATTAGTATGAATTCTATGGCCAGTATAAAATCACATTTGTAATAAAAGTTACTAGATGGGACCTTCATGGATGAAAGAGGAGTGGGGTTTCTGGTGGAGACCTGGCAGGTGGACTGATTTTCAGTGGAAAAAGGACTGGTCACTGGGGAGGAGGCTGTTTGGGGCAGAGCTTTGAGAAGAAAGAACAAGGCTACAAATGAGGAGGTTAGTTAGAGGAGGGGTGCAGGTAGAGCACTGTGAGCCCTTGTGGGATATGTAGGGTGAGGTTTCCCATCAGACAGGGCAGGAAATGGAGGCAAGAGGCTGACAGGAATGTGGAAAAATGAGGGTGAGGCTTTTCAGGGTCTGGCTTTGAGAGGGCATGGTAATACTAGGAAGAAGTGGGCTAGTAAGGGGTGGAGTTTCTGGTGGAGAATGGCAGGCCTTTGGGAAATGTATTAGGGTGGAGGTGGGGTTTCTGGTAGAGCAGAATATAGTCCCAATGTATGGAGGTGTTTTTCAGAACCAGGGCTTTGTGAGAGCAGTGATAGGATCCAGTGCACTAGACTACTTGGGATGCAGTTCCTGTTGTAGCAAGTCACCACTTCGCAAAGAGGAGTAAGGTTGGGTGGGAATTTTAGTCTTGCAAGGCAGGACATGGACCTTGGACAGGGTTTCAGGTATGGCAAAGCAACCTTCCAAAAGGGACTATGGAGGGACAAGGATTTACAGTTGAGCCTGGTGAGGTTTCCAGAAGGAGGCCAACTGGTGCCGTGGTTTCCAGTGGAGCAATGTGGGTGTCGAGAGATGGGATAATGTGGTGGGGGTTTTCTAGGCTTCCAGAAGTAGGTCAACTGGAGCAGTGGTTTCTAGTGGAGCAATGTGGGTGTCCAGAAATGGCATAGTGTGCTGGAGGTTTTCTAGTGGGGTTTTTCAGGAGCACTGCAGTGTTTAGAGCCATGGGGCTAGTTGGAGGAGGGGCTTTGAGAAGGAGTGGAAGGGCTGCAATGGTGTAGAATAATTATGGGACGGGAACCTGGTGTAGGAGGGTGTGGATCTGAGGGAGGAGCCAATAGGGGGTGGGTTTATCTGTGGAGCAAGGCAGGGCATTGAGAGAGTAGATGTGGGAGGTAGAGAGGCTTGTGTTGGAGCAGGGCTGGCTTTCCAGGCAGGAGATGGGCTGTGCAAGAAGCTCTGGCCAAGTGAGGCGGGGCTTCAAGGGCAGTTATAGGGGAGGTAAAGGGTTTTTGGTATAGCAGGATAGGCTTTGTGGGAAGAGGTAGGTTCAGGGCTGTGTTTGAGAGGTTAGGCCACTTAGAAGTAGGCTAGTTATTGGCGGAGTTTCTGATGAAACCAAGAGGGGCTTGAGGGAGAATGCTGGTTGGGGTTGGGGTATGAAAGGGATGGGAGGAGCTTGGAGGTACTAGAATAGGGGAGCAATGGAACTGTGAGGGACTAGAATAGTTAGGGGCGGGATATCTGGTGGATGAGGTGGGGATTTCAGGGAGGACCCTGATGTAGGCTGGGTTCTTGTTGCAATAAGTCGGGACATGGAAGGAGATATGGATGTGGCCTTGTTTCTGGTGGTGCAGAGCAGGGATTCCAGGAAAGGGTGGAGTGGAAGAGGGAATTCCCTATAACAGAGGAGGGCTTTCAGGAAGGAGTCTGGTTGCAGTCAGGCCTTTGAAAGTTTATAGCAGGTCTACCAGGAGGTACATTAGTTAAGGTTAGGCATTTTAAGAGGAAGCTGCCTGGAAGTGGGTTTCCAGTGGTTCCAGTCAAGTATTATGGGAAGGGGGAATAGGAAAGGGACAATACTTAGTAAAGAGTGAGGCTACAAAAAATAAACAGTTACCACTAATAAATACCATATAAGAACACCATTTTCTGTCAGTGTAGACTTATATAACTTTTATGTATGCGAGAGATACTGGATAAAGTAACCAAGTAATAATTCCTTCCTAGTGAAATTTTTCTTTATTCCAATTGAGTGAAAATAAAACCACAGGTCAAATCAGGCTCATAGGCACAAAGTAGACTAAGCAAATGAAGGACTAGAATTGATTCCCAAGCACCAACATTAAGGACCACAAATAAAAGTTTAAAATGTCTCACTTGGTCATAATTGACAACATTGTCTTAAAGTTATGAATGAATAGAACTTTTACTTTGACCACTTTTGAAATCCTAAAACTAAGTAAATAGTAATGTTTTAACTTTATACAATGTTGGAAAGTATACTAAAATAATTAGGAAAATATAAAATTGTACACAGAATGTTCGTTCTCCAGTATCAATTCTAATCTAAAAGAATTAAAAACCAGAAAATTGTCATATAGTGAGTTTGCAGCATGGTTTCCTTTCTGTCATCAAAATGGTGACTTAAGCAATGTGTCTTTAGCACTGGATGCATCGATGTTAAAACATATCTAAGAATGTGAAACACTATTATACAGACCCTGAAAATACTCAGAAGGATCTATGAAATGATGTTGGAATAAAATTAATGACTAATTATAGTAGGAATTGGTCTTCACTAGGTAGGCCTATAAATACTTTCCAGAAGAAAAGGCTACATTGAAAAATAAACAGTGAAAAGGAAGCAGGCAAGCAGACCATGAAGTAAATATTATCCAATGAACAACATCTATTGAAGCTTGATTGCAATCTTCTTTTACCTAAGTTAGTTACTCACCTATGTTCTTATCTAATGCCAAATAACAAAGTCATGAAAATGCAGTAATCATTTTCAAGACATTAGACTTTACAGAAAGAATTCAATGAATGTACTGCTAGAAAGTAAAGATAGATGTTTGAGCAAAAGAGTGAAAAAAATATCCCCAATCTCTAGCCCTCCGCTGTGAGAAGGGTACAAGATGAACCACAAGGAGAATGGACAGAAGTAAAGTAGTGCATAACAGTAGTTCCCAAGATGCAAAGATGAATGTAAAAGAGAGAAAATCAACAAGATCATCACAGGACTTAGCATGGGAGAGTAGAGACAACAACAGTGAAAATGCAAGGAGAATTACAAAGAATGCCCTTGCATATTTGGCAGAAGAGTGCATGGCATTGAGTTCTAAACTATGTGGAAGTATTGTAGGAAGCTACCTGTACTCATATGGTGCCACAAGAAGTGAAGAACTTGTATTTACAAGACATTGAATAATCATAAAGGTCTTGCTTCAGTAGTGCAGAGTTAAACCTTGATAAATTCTGTTTTGAAACACCTAACAAACTATAAAACCAAGACAAGAAGATTCAAATTGTATATAAGTGACTTGACTGTTTGCAACAATAGAGTTCAAAAAAATCAAATCACATAATGTGAATGCAAAAGCATAACATTATTAAGGTAATCTTTAAACAACACACATTTTATGGCAATAGTCCTGATTATAAATGATTTGTTTTCCTTACAGATTTTGGATGTACAAAATCAACAAAAAACAAAAACAAAACAAAGCAAAAAACAATAGAGGATACGAGTGCCTCATCCCTATTCCTAGTTAGTCACGAGCCTGAGATTGGAAGATCATGTTTCACAGATGGCTAGAGTAGCAATCAATGAAACATTTATGTTCAATTATTCAATCAAAGCAGAGTGAAACCTTGGTCCAAATAGTACAGACTCAGTCAGTCATGAGTGAAAAAAACAAGAAAGAGTTTGAGGCTCCGAGTCAAGTTTAATTACTGTGTGTGCATGCATGCATGCTCACACATGCACACACACACACACACACACACACACACACACAAATGGAATGAGAGAGGAAGAGGGAGAGAGAAAAAAGGAATATTAAGAGTTTAAGGACTATCCTAAGCATATATTAATTAATAACATGAGGGAAATCATGGAACCTATGCTTCTTGGAGTTTAGCTTCCTTCACATAATATGATAGTTTTCCAAATCTTTCCATTATTTTGTGAAAGGTGCTTTGTCATTCTTTCTGATAGAAGCATAAAATTCCATTGTGTATTTACACCATATTTACTTGATCTATTCATCTATGGAGGGGCATTTTGATGGTTCTAAAAATGCTGCCAGAAACTTAGTTGTAGATTTAGTGTATTTTAGCTTGAGAATCATATCGACAAATGCCCAGGAGTGGGATTGTTGGTTCCAGAGCTATGTACATTTGACCTTCCAAAATTATGCTAATTGAAATGAACTCCAAGACATAGAAAAAAATTCTTTTTTTTTTTTCAGATATCAACCTTGATGTCGGTAAAGTAGAGTATCTAGATCTTATTTTGTTTCATTTGTCTTTTGCCGTTGGTTTATCCCTGGCAATCTCTGTCTTGATTCTGGTACCTTCAACTTTGTATATACATTTATCTGATTTGGAGAAGGAAAGGGAAAAATTATAGTGATGAAAGAAGTACAAAGAGTGACCCATTGCAACAATGATATTCAAAAGACACTATATAGGAAGTGAACTTTACAACTTTGGGGTGGGTTGGAGGTGTGGGGGATGGGAAGTGATAAGAGAACAACAATGGAGTGGGTAACAATATTCAATAAGGAATGTACCTTACTCACTTAACTGTAACCACTCTGTACAGTATTTTTGAAATAAAATAAAATTTTAAAATTGAACCTATCCTAGAAAAAATATAGTTTTCAAAATAATACATCTGTCACAGTACTTGTGAGGGATTCTGAAGTCAAGCTGTTAGACTTGGCAAAGGGTAGATTGGGAAGCTATCACAAACAACAATCAAAAGCCTGAAAACTGTGCTCTGGAAAGGTCAGACAGTCAAGGGAAGACAGGGGTATGAGTTATCTCAAGAGTATTTAAGTTCGAGCTGTTGGACACTAAAATATTAAGATTTGGAGACAAGATGGATGTCTGTGTTATGGTTCTAATGACTATTACTCCCTTCTGATCTCTAACAATAAGGGATTCAATTATCACTATGTTTACAAACAATACCTCATGTTAATAGTTGTAACCACAAGCTAGATTGATGCCTTAGTTTGTGGACATACCTATAGCCACTGACCACCCCCCTTGCAAGTGCCTGCCTTTTTTCTTGAAATTCTTCAGCCACTGGTGGTCTCATTTCTCATCACCTGTTTGGGTGGGATTTGAGACTCCTTCCTCTCCTCACCCAGCCACTCTGAGGCCCCAGGGGCCAAACTCCGCACCTCACAGGCACTCCCCAGAACCCAGCTGCATTTGGGGCTGCTGCTTCCTGAGCCATTGACCTACTGCCTCCTTCCTCCCTTCACCAGCCTCTGCCAGGGCCTCCCGTACTCTCCCTACTACCCCCATCCTCAACCCTAGCTCGGCCTCCCCCGAGGCCTCCCCTCCTCTCCACACAGTTCCCAGTCCCAACCCCAGCGGGGCCACTGCTCTGGGGAAGACAACTGTGGACCTGGCCCAGCAGAATCAAAGGTTCCACAATGTGCAGCCGGCTTAGAAATGGAGGCAGCATAGGCCTCTGATCAGTGTCTTTCACTTCACTTACACAAGTATTAGTTGTATTAATTTTATATTTAATTTTGGATTTTGTAACTTCTTATTAAGCCTTTGAAGAATAGCTGGTAGAAATATAGTCCCAAAATTCAAATTGTCTCTTGTTTAATTCTTTCAAGATTCAGAGATGTTTAAGTAGTTATAACCATCATGAACTCTCATTTCCATAGCAGAGTCTATTCAGAAAATACTTGCTTATGCATCTGTTATCAATTATTTACAAGACTTGAAAGTTTTAAAGTTTCAAATATTACAGGAAGATCTTTGATTCATGTTGAATATATGTGAGTAGGTTGAGCTGTTGCATACATTCTTGTGTGTGTGTGTGTGTGTGTGTGTGTGTAGAGGGGTATATGTGTATGTGTATCATTGAAATCAAGGATAAGAGTGTCTGGTCTGAACTTGTCTCCTTTTTCTGAGATATAATTATGGTGTTTTTTGGTTCATTGTATGATCTGATTGCTTGCCTTTGCCTGATGTGCACATTCAAGCTCAATTTTTCAATTAAAACTTCTTATTTATTATTGAGCATAAGGGCTCTGATATTAGTTTGTCTTTAGTCTGCCATCTAGTATCTTTGTTTCCTCTTCAAAAATTAACATGAAATATAACTTTTAACTCCTGACTGATTTTCCCTTTAATTTGCAATTTGAAATAAGTATTATAAGACCTTTGATGTCTGTGTTCATGAAGAAAAATCATTTTGAATTCTCTGTTTAATGTAATAACACCTGGACAGATTTGTTTGCACCAAGATCTTAAAATTTATTTTGTAGTTTTAGTTTAAAATACCTCCTCCATGTTTATAGCGTGGGGAGACAAACAATTCCTAGTAACAATAATAACTGTTTAATTCATTAAAATATCTGATAATTCATAATTTTGAATATGTCTAGTTTCAAATGAATGCATTTGCTCAATAGCTTTGCTTGATAGACACATGCATAAAAATACCAGTCGTAGGGGCTGAGGAGGTGGATCAGTGGTAGACAGCTTATCTTGAACGCACAAGACCCTAGGATTGATTCCACAGCACCACCTAAGCAAAAAAAGCTAGATGTGGAACTGTGGCTCAAGTGGTAGAGCACTAGTCTTGAGCTCAAATGCTGAAGGACAGTGACCAGGCCCAGAGTTCAACAACAACAACAAATTAAATAAATAAATGAAAGTCATACTCAAGTACATTAATTTCAAAGGTTGATTACCATTTTGGGTAGGGGCAGGGTGCCAAGATACAGCACCTGAAAAATACTAAAAACAGAAAGTAAAACATCAGCTCTGCCAACAACATGTAGAATTGCCACTCAAAGAGAAACATTTACTAGGAATGAAATACTTTTTATAACATTTCTTAAGAAATTATGGCTTTATGATAATTATCAAATAAATTGACCTTCAAAAACTTCATTGGCGGGCCTGAGTCTTAAGGGAACCTACAAAAACTGGAGGAGAAAATCATCAACCTGTTTTTTAAAATTGTTATTGTTAAGAGAATGTACATACAGATAAACATATTTTAAGTCAGGTAATGAGTTCATTTCTTGTTTGACAATCCCATCCATCCTGTCCCTGTCCACAGTGGTATAGCTCATTGTGAATACAGTATCTACAGAGTACACGTGCTGCCTTTGTTTCCTTGTTCTCCTTGAATATCTCTGACTCCCTCAATGCCCATAAATGGATAAACTAGAACAGAAAAATTCCTCTTGTTTCCAATTCCTGGAATACATTTCAATATAAACATCAGTAGTTTTCTCTGTACACACATCCCAAACTCATATACTTCCTGCACCCAGTCATAATTCTCACCCAATTCTAAGGTCCACAAAGTAATTCTTTTCACTTTCCACACAGGAAGAAGCCGAGATTCAGAAAGATTAAGTAACCTATTGGAAATACAAGGCTGAGCACAGTGGATCGCTTTTATACCTTACCTACTCCAGAGAGTAAGATCTGAATATCATAGTTTGAAACCAACCCAGGTTGGTTTATCTCATGTGTATCTCCAGTTAAACAGAAGAAAGCGAGAATTGTGTGTTTCATGTGGTAGAGCTACAATGCCACCAGACTTGAATGGGAAACGTAAAAGATAGTGTCAATATGATGATTTTCAAGAACCAATGCTGTTCCATACATAATCTCAGACACCACACACACACACACACACACACACACACACACACACACACACCACCACCACCACCACAATCACATCCCTTAAAGCAGATGTTAGTACTGAAATCCAAATAGTTATTTTTAATTATATAAGTTTTATTTTTTAGCTTTAGTGAGGTTTGACTTGATAGTTTCAACTGATGAGCCACAACTTAGAACTTTGTTATAAATATACCCCTGTCTGTATTAAGAAAAACATTCTCCTAGTTAAGTCTTCCTCCTTTTCCAGCAATGATAAGTTTTCTCTTCTTGGTCTAGTTTCTTCTTTTGGGACTCAATCTCTTAGACTTTTCTGTCTTGCATTGTTTGTAAGTTCATTGATCCAGTAGATCTCAGTCATCCTAATAACCTGGACAGAACCTGCCTTGGGAAAAGTGTACTAAGCTCACCATTCAGTGGAGATTGTTAGTACTCACCCATAATCACATTCTCTTCAGAATTGGGAACTTGTTAGGTCCAAGAATTTAGGGAAAGCACTCACTGTGTGCTATTTCATACTTTTTGATTTAATGACAACTTCCATCTATTGTCTACTTTAAGCATTGTGTGAAGAGAAGGATTGCCCTTAAGAGACAGAAGTATTGTACTAACTGTTGCTGTCAAAACATAGGAGGGAAAGAAGCTCTGAAGGAACCGTAGAGCCTAGAAACTGATTTCGTAAAACCCAAACTGCCTTTTATCTTACCGTCAAAATAGAAAGTCAGAGACTGCAGTTACTTGTAAGCTCCATTTATATTCTTGAGCATGGGGCTCCCTTCCTCTTTGTCCTTCTGACCATTTACATCAGGGGCAGGTGGGAAGATGTAACAAGAACATTTAGAGTTTGGGCCTGGGATTAAAAGCTCCTTTTTGTGATCATAAACATTCCACCACTTCCTGAATTGTACCTGAGGTGCAGAAGGAAGTAAGGTTAGTAATTCAGAAACTTATAATTACTTCTAACTTTGCTACTAAGTTTGCTATCTAAACTCATCCATATCCACCCCCAGAATACTATTTCCCAACTGTGTAGACACCCTTACACTCTGTTCTCCCGGAGCATTTGAGTATAGGGCATCTTCTGCTTCTTATGTGTACTGCTTTATAAATGGAGATTTTCTCCAAGGCTCAAAATTATTTCATTGATTGGGACATTGTGCAATATGCTAAAGAGAGAGTTACCTGGAAGGAAGGTCCTAGAAGGCAAAGCATCTGCTAGGACAATGGAAACCCATGGTTTCGCATGCTTAATGTTTTAACTTGTGCACTGAGCTAACAGGAGAAAATGACACACTAGGAAATCTGCCAATTATGCCAAATAAAGAGATATGGTGAAGGTCAGAGAAAGGAAATTGATTTCATCATAGTTATGACAAGACAAAACCTTAGCACACCATCAGAATACTAATCCATACTCACTTACTTTCTTATTCACCCATATCATTAGGTCTGAGTTGTACATAAGAGTCCTCAGGAACAGGAAGATCTCGGGGACAGCCTAACATTGTTCTGCCATTTTGGACATAAAATAACTAGTTTGATGAAAGCCCTTAGAAATATCCACAAATATGTGCATTTATCCTATTACACTTGATAAGTATACCCTCAGTATATTATCTTTGGTTTGGTCACTTGCTGACATCCAGCTGTCTGGTAGCTCCATTTTGACTTCACTTTATTCACCAGAAATGGAGAAGGAAAGAATGACTACAACACATTTGCATTTTTCTCAATGAGCAGTGAGTGAGTGGCAGGGGAGTATTCATGAAGCTCCCCATGTTCTCAGTTAGCTAGTACCACCTAGATTCCAGCTCAAATCTTGATAAACAGATACAGAACATACATGTAACTTATTGTGCCAGATTCACAGCTAGAGAGGTAGACGAGAAAGTGGAAGGGCTTGGTGCGAAAGCCACAGGTTGATATAAAGCAGAATTCAAAGGATGTGAAGATGAAGCGAGCTACCTGGAAGGGAAAGGAGAGGCAGCTAAAGCAAAAGAACACCTAGACAGAGAAGATAAAGCACATTTGAGGCCACCTGGACATCAAGGTAACCCATCTGAGGTACAACAGTCTGGTTGTGCAAAGCCACAGAGAGAAGTTGGAAGAACATCAGCAAGTGCTCTTGCCCATTTCTAGGGAGCTCTCAGAATGACAGGGTAAGAATTGGTAGCTACAAAGAGCACTGCTGCTGAGCACATCTCAGATCCCTTGCTACCATGATAATTGACATTGGAGAGGAGCAGCAAGAGTTGTATGAGGTGATTGCAACTCACTATGTGGAGGCTGTTCTGCAGCATTGTGGAGTTGGTCTCAGGATGCTTAGAGCAATGATCTTATAGCTGGTGTCAAAGAATGCAGTCTACTTGGAGTAGACATTTATAGATGGCACGTGTCTGAACACAACAAGCTGATAATGAGCTGCTAGAGGTAGTTTCCCTAAAGATCTAACAGCCAAAACTGGAGAAGCAAATCCAGAGCTCTGCACCACATCAGGCCACCATGACAATTGCTTCTACCATAGTACTAGCTACCCAGTTTGCACACCCATGACCTTTTACCCTGATTGTGCCCCACAATCCCTCACAACTTTTACTCTTTCACTTTGTCTATGTTTCCTTTTCCCTGCTAAACACTTCTGGATGCCTGTATTAGCTACCACAACCCTTGCAAAACTGTTGCTTCTAATCAATTTCCTGACTCTGTAATTCAAATTACAGTCACAGTTACCATTTACCTGGTATCCTAGTCTCTACTACTCTTTTTTGTTACCCATAATTCTTAACACCATGGTTCCAACCATCTGAACACTGACACCCCTGTCTCTGATACCCCATTCCCAAACAAAGCAAGGGAATAGTGAGCACAGACAGTCGAATTTGATACTCCTTTTGCAGGTGCATTGGGACAAGTTATTCCTCAGGTATTTAACACTAGGGACTAACTGGTGGTGGAAAGAAAACAGCTTACTCAAAGATGACTAAAATCCAAGGACATGACTTATAACTTATTGCTAGGAAAAGAAGGTCTTGCAGTGAAAGTTAAAGAGAAAGAAAATTTTAGAAAAAATATTGGGAATGATGCAAAAGTTGAGCTTAGTCTCTTCTACTAGTGGTCTGAATTATTTTATGACATAGATACGTAATTACTTTGCATTTAAAAATTATATGAAGATGCACATTTATGCGGTACTTATATTAATTGATGGAATAGTTGCATAGTATCATGTTAATTATTTTCAATAGTTTATGCTCTTTGATATGCTCATGAGTCTGCCTTTGGCAATATGAATTGAGCTCTCTAACAACAAATGGAATTTCATTGTCAAATACTACAATGAGATTACAGATGATATTACCAAAATGAAACCTGGAACAATAAAACTGAATAAAGCTACAAGTTTGCAGTGAGAGGGTCAGTGATAAGGACTATGATAAAAGAGAAATTCTTCACTGTGGAATCTTGGAAAAATAGAAGGTGTTTTCTTGAATTACTAGCTTTTAAAACATTCTTAGAAAGCAAAACATTGTTTTTTATTCTTGCTATTTGGGACCTCTTTAATGAATGGTTTAACAAAAAATTATCAAAACGACTTTGAAAATTCAATGATGTGAATTATCACATTAACATTATACTCAAAGTTTCCTTGAGATGCAGGAAGGCTGTATTCCTTTTCTATTAAATTAATGGAATAAGCTTCCTGTTGAATGATTGGACAGTCCATGACACTTGTTCCAAAACAAAAAATATACTGGAGAGAAAAAAATAAGAGGAGTAGTTCCGGGAAAATGGCGGAGAAAAGCTGGAGGCTAAACAAACTCTCGCATAGAAAGCAGTTTTATTGTTCCAGTGAACAGTTCTAGGCTGGAGAATTACACCAAGTGTGCCATCACAGTACAGAGAGTTAGCCAGAGAGGGAAAATCCAGGCAAGGAGACAGATCTGAGCACTTGCTGGTAGCTGCGGCTGTGGTGGTGAGCCGCCGCCTCCATACCTACAACACAGAGAATCCTGGACAAAGGTGCGAGACACAGCAAGCTAGTAGATTCTACTCAACACCAGTAAGAACTGACAAGGAGCAGATATCTTCATCCTACAGAATGCAGACCAGAGACTTCAAAGGAACCAAGACTCTGTTCCACGGAGGAGAAGTCACTCAGCCCAGGCAGTGAAAACTCTGCTCCCAAAGGAGTGTCTTTCTTCACTGGGTACACAGAGCCAGAGGCTGCCCCTTCCTAAAGCAGCCTAGATAATCAATTGAAATTCAGTAAACATAAACCTTGAGAATGGCTCTAGGCTGGGCTCTGTGAATGTCTCAGAAGCTAGCCCCTCAAGGAAAAGATACTGTTTGCTGAAAGGTCTCAACTCTACCCAGAACCTAGCCTCATCACAGCATCTCCAAACTAGAGGAAACAGCCATCTTCCTCTTTGTGACACTCAAAACAGATCTCTCTCCCACTGAACTAGCTTGGGAAGAGGATTACAAAATTCTGGGTAAAGTAGAGCATTTTTCTGCTTGCCCAAACAAACTGATTTAAGAAACCAATCAAGCCACAGGAAAACCAAACACCGCAAGCAGAACAGAGACTCCACCAAGGGATTGGTTATGGACAAAAGGCAGATACAGGATCTTGCCATTCACCCCTCCCCCCCCGAAAAAATCAAAGAACCCTATTTTATACCTATTTTTATACCTATTTTTATTATTAATTTAAAAAATTGTATTCTATTAATCTTTTTTTCCTCTTATAATTTTTATTTTAGGTGAATATGCATGTGTATGTTCTTTTAAATTTTTATTTTATTTCTACTGAACTTTTGGTCCTTTTTCTTTCTTTCTCATTCTTTTTATTTTTTCTTCTCTTTCATTCTTTTTTTGAGTGACTAAATTGCTGTTCTGCTCATCTTCAGATATACCTGTCATCGATTATTAGACCTTATCCCTCGTTGTGTACACACATAATCCAGAAATTTATTACTTAATTCAGAACCTCTTAGGCTTAAATTCTGTAATAACAGTATTATCTCTTTATATGTATATAATATTTTAAGTATTTTTATTTTTAGTTTTTCATATCTCCTTTCTACTCCTCCTCTCCTCTCATCCTATCCACGTTTTTCTCTCAATATTACTTTAATAAGCTTGCATAATTTTTGTGTTTCACTTTTTAAATTTAAATTTTTGTTTTTCCATATTTTCTTGTCTCTTTTTTACTCTTCTCTTTCTCCTATCCTTTTGTCCAATCCATTTCCCTCTTTAAGTTTAGGACTTAGTTAATTTTACTCTCTTTTTACCTTTCCACATCTCTTGGATCCTATTTTTCCCCACATTTCTCCCTAAACCTAGTAGTTTCTGGTTTGCCAAATTCTACTTTGCTGTTCTTAGCCCATTAATACATAGTTGTTTGACATTCAATAGATTGTATCTGTTGAAATGTATTGTATCTGCAGACTTTTGGCTGTACAACTACAGGACTTTGGTTGATGCTTGCCTTAAAATAGTGTTCTAGCACAAAGCTGGTATTACTTTCATACTAAATAGAGGCATTCATGGAATCCATTAAAAGCCAGCTGAAAGAAGCCAGGGAGATCAGAAAGGGAATACTGTATGGAACCCAGCAGAAGGAATTAGAGTCCAAGGAAACCATAACCAATCAACTAAGTGATTTGAGAATAAACACTGAACACCAAATTAAGGAAGTAAAGAAACTCACACAAGATCTAAAACAAAACTTCAACAAAGAATTTGAAGCCATCAAATCCAAGCAATTAGAAGCAAAAGAACTAAAAAAACAAAATAGAAATTCTTGACAGTAGGTTAAACCATGCAGAAGATCAAAATTCGGAGATTGGAGACACCTTAGATATTATAGAGAAAGAACATACAACTATCCAAGACAAACCCAAGAAATATGATAGACCTATTCAACATTTGGAAGACACCATCAGAAGGCCTAATCTGAAGATAACAGGTGTAGAGGAGCACCTAGAAACAGAAGTTAATGGTCTAGGAAAATTGTTTCATGGGATCCTAGCAGAAAACTTCCCAAACATGCAAAATGATAGGTCTATTCAAATACAAGAAGCTTTTAGAACCCCAAATAGACCAGACCAGAACAGGACATCCGTATCACCACCTTATAATCCCCACAGGATCAATTCAGACCAAGGAAAAGATCCTCAAAGTTGTCAAGGAGAAAAGATCAATCACCTATAAGGGAAACCAATTAGAATCACCTCAGATTTCTCAACTGAGACAATTAAAGCAAGAAGAGCCTGGATTGATGTAGGCTATGCCCTAAAGACAAACAACTATCAACCAAGCATACTGTACCCAGCTATACTCTCCTTCATAACTGAAGGTCAAATAAAAACCTTCCATACAAAAGAAAAAGTGAAACAATATATCTCTACCAAACCAGCCTTACAAAAGATACTTAAAGATGTCCTACACAGAGAAAACCAACAGGACCACAATAAAGGCCAAGAAACCACACCCAAACTGAGAATCCAAGAACCATAGGAAGAACCCATTTGGCCCAGCCCTCAAGAAGGTGGATTAAATGGCAAGAACTCCCAAATATCTCTCAGTCCAGTCTCCCAACATTAACAGATTTAACTCTCCAATTAAGCAACATAGACAGTCTAGTTGGATTAAAAAGAAAGATCCTTCCAGCTGCTCCCTTCAGGACTCACACCTGGACCATAAAAACAAATCCATTTGGAAAGTGAAAGGCTGGAACAAAATCTGCCAAGCAAACAGCCCCCGAAAAGAGGCAGGAGTTGCAATCCTAATATCAGATAAAATAGATTTCAAATTAAAATTAGTGAGAAGAGATAAAGAAAGTCACTACAAACTAATAAAGGGATCTCTCCTTCAGGAGGATATTAAAATTCTAAATCTCTATTCACAAAGCAATGGAGTACCCAAATTTATGCAAGAAACACTACTTTCTCTCAAATCTCACATAGATCCAAAGACATTAATTGTTGGGGACTTTAACACACCACTTCCCCCAATAGATAGATGAACTCGGCAAAAACTCAACAGAGAAACCGCAGATATAAACAACTGCATAGATCACCTAGATTTAATATTATACCTAGCAGTATCAGAATACACGTTTTTCTCAGCAGCATTTGGAACTTTTTCCAAAATAGACCACAGTTTTAGGTCAAAAAGCACACTTGTCCAAATTCAAAAACATTGAAGTTATACCTTGCATTCTTTCAGACCACAAGGGAATAAAATTAGAACTGAACACCAAAACCACCAAAGAAAGTCCTGTAACGCATGGAGGCTGAAGAACACACCATTGAATCATCAGTGGGTCATGGAAGAGATCCGAAACAAAATTGAAATTTTCATAATATTCAACAAAAATGAACACAGAAATTACCAGCTCCTCTGGGACACAGGGAAGACAGTATTCAGAGGCAAGTTTATAGCTCTGAATACCTACATCAACAAATTGGAGAGATCTGAAACCAACAATTTAATGAGACATCTGAGCCTCCTTGAAAAAGAGCCGCAGGATAAACCCCAATCCATTAGATGGAAAGAAATAATTAAAATTAAATCAAAATTAAATGAATTAGTATCCATAAAAACATAGAAAGAATCAACAAAACAGAAGTGTTTCTTCAAAAATTAACAAATTGACAGATCCTTAGCAAATCCTGTTAGAAAGAGAAAAGAGGTGCTGGGAAGGTGGCTCAATGGTAGAGGGCTTTCCTTGCATGCATGAGGCCATGGGATCGATTTCTCAGCACCACATAAGCAAATAGAAAAACGCCAGAAGTGGCACTGTGGCTCAAGTTGTAGAGAACTAGCCTTGAGCTAAAGAGCTGAGAGACAGCACCGAATCTAGTATTAGAATGCCCAGCTACAGTAATAAGATAAGATGCAGATATAAAAGGGATCCAATTATGTAAAGAAGAAGTAAAACTCTCCCTCTTTGCAGATGACATGTTCTTATAATTAAAGAATCCCACAGACTCTACTCCCAAATTACTCAAGCTGATTCAAAACTTTGGCAAAGTAGCAGGGTATAAAATCAACCATCAAAAATCAATGGCTTTCTGAATGCCAAAAATGAGAAAAGCATGGCTGAAATAAGGAAAGGAACACTATTAATAATAGCCCCCAAAAATTAAAATACCTAGGAATTAACCAAAGAAGTGAAGGACCTCGATGATGAAAATTTTAAAATCCTGAAAAGGGAAATCAAAAGAGAACTTAGAAAGTGGCAAAAACTCCCATACACCTGGATTGGAAAGATCAAAATCATGAAAATGGCAATAATTCCCAAGGCTATCTACAAATTCAATCCAATACCTACCAATATTCCATCCTCATTCTTCAAGAAGAGGCTATCCTAAAATTCATATGGAACAATAAAAGACCCTGAATAGCTAAAATGATCCTCAACAGAAAGAACAGTGCTGGAGGAATATTAATACCAAATTTCAAACTCTACTACAAAGCCACAATAATCAAAACAAGTTGGTACTGGCACAAGAATAGACCTCAGGACCAATGGAATAGAATTGAAAACCCAGAAATGAACCTACAGACCTATAGCCATCTAAATTTCGATAAGGGAGCTAAAAAAATAGAATGGAAGAAAGACAGCCTCTTCAGTAAATGGTGCTGGCAAAATTGGTTAACTACTTGCAGAAAATTAAGCTAGATCCTTATGTATCACCCTGCACCAGAACCAACTCCAAATGGATCAAAGACCTCGGAGTCAAACCAGACACCCTGAAAACATTACAGGATGGAATCGGAGAAACCCTACGCCTCCTCGGCACAGGCCGACATTTTCTTAATAGAGACCCAGAAACATAAGAAATCAAAGAAAGTTTGGACAAATGGGATTGCATGAAACTGCAGAACTTCTGTATGGCAAAGGACATACCTAGCAAGATCGATTTAAAGCCCACAGATTGGGAGAAGATCTGCACTAGGCATATAACAGACAAGGGTCTCCTATCTAAAATATACCTGGAACTCAAAATTAAATCCCCAACAACAAATCCTCAAAGCAACAACTGACCTGAAAATAAGTGGGCTAAAAACTTAAAGACAAACTTCTCTGAAGAGGAAAGAAGGATGGCCAATTCACATATGAAGAAATGTTCAACCTCTCTAGCCTTAAAAGAAGTGCAAATCATACCAGCATTGAGATACCACCTCATCCCAGTTACAATGGCTATAATCAAGAACTCTAAGAACAACAGATGATGGAGGGGATGTCGGCAGAAGGGAACTTTACTGCATTGTTGGTGGGCATGTAAAGTTGTTCAACCACTTTGGAAAGTAGTATGGAGGTTCCTCAGAAGACTCCACATAGAGCTCCCCTATAACCCAGCAATCCCACTTTTGGGCATTTACCCAAATGATCACAAACAGGACCACACTAAAGGTACCAGCACAACTCTGTTTATTGCAGCATTATTTACTATAGCTAAGATATGGAACCAACCCAGATGCCCCTCAGTAGATGAATGGATCAAGTAAATGTGGTATATATACACAATAGAATTCTATGCCTCCATCAGAAAAAAATGACATTGCCCCATTTGTTAGGAAATGGAAAGACCTGGAAAAACATTATATTAAGTGAAGTAAGCCAGTCCCAAAGAAACATAGGTCCCATGGTTTCCCTTATTTGCAATAACCACTCTGTGTCTGAGACAAGCAGAAAAGTTCAGACAAGTTGATGTTAGGCGAAATGAACCCCAAGATAAGGATTCAAACGAGTTTTTTCTTTATTGTGATTGTTCCTAACATATTTATAAGATGATTTTTTTGTTGCTTTGAATGTCCCTCCCCCACGGTATAAACCCTGCTTTCACTGTATTTGATGTTGGTATCATTTGTGGAGGGGATGGGAAAAAACAAATTGTTTAAATAGGGATACTGGTGGGCGCATTGCAACGATGAGACGTACAAGTCATTATGTAGAAAAAGAACTTTCAACTTTGGCCAGTGAGAGTGGGGGGTGGGCAGGGCGGTGTTTGGAGAGCCGGGGGGGGGGGGGGTTGGGTATGAGACCGGATGGGAAGGGGAAAAAAAGGAGGATGCAACAATGCTTGATGAGAAATGTACTCATTAGCTTGTCCATATAATTGTTACCCCTCTGTATGGTATTTTCACAATAAAATAAATAAAGGGATGTGCTACAGAATAGATTCTAAATGTAATATTTAATGGTATTGGATTACTTGAAGACAAAGGTTTACAGAAAAATTTAAATTTCATATAAACTGTAATAGTCCAATAAACACGTTAAAGAAATATAATTTAAAAATTCATGGTTCAAGGCAAACCCTGACAGAAAAGTCTGAAAGACGCTTATCTGAAAACAAAAAGTGACACTGTGGCTCAAGTGGTAGAGGGCTCCTATTGAGCTGAAGAACTCAGGGATATGTTTACACCCAGGTCCTGAGATTAAAACTCATGACTGACAAAAAGAAAATAAAATTTAAAGAATTAAAGCATTAGGGCTGGGAAAGAGATTCAGTAGTAGAGTGCTTCTCTTGCATGCATGAGGTCCTAGGTTTAATTCCTCAGCACCACATAAGCAGAAAAAAACTGGAAATGGCTCTTTGGCTCAAGTGGTAGAGCACTAGCCTTGAGCTGAAGATCTCATAAGGGACAGTGCCCTGACCCAGAGATCAGGCCCTCCTACCACCACCAACAACCACAACAAATTAAAGCATCAAACAACCAGAAGATGTTGTCCAGAATAATGAGTGCGGCATTATCCATTTACATGACTTAGTGACTTTAAACCTAGTTTACCAGGGGAGGTGGTGGGCAATTTGTGTGTTTGCCAAAACCTGCAAAATTATTTTGTAACCAAAGCAACAGTGATATACAGGCGATATGTTAGAAATGGACTTTACAACTTTGTGGGAGTAGGATGTCAGGGTTGGGGGAAGGAGGACAAAATGTGGAAGGGGTAATACTGTTAAAAAATGTACTCATGGGGTGGGAAGGTGGCTCAGTGGTAGATTGCTTGCCTTGCATGCCTGAGGCCCTGGGTTCGATTCCTTAGCACCACATAAGCAAAAAGAAAAAAGCCAGAAGTGGCCCTGTGGCTCAACTGGTAGAGCACTAGCCTTGAACTGAAGAGCTGAGGGACAGCGCCCAGGCCCAGAGTTCAGGCCCTATGACCAGACCCCCCCCCCAAAAAATGTACTCATTACTTATGTAACTGTAACCCACCCCTCAGTATATCACCTTCATAATATAAAATCCCCCCCCAAAAATAAGAGAACTCACCCAAATAGAGAAAATTAGAGACAAAAATGAGACATCACAACATAAATAAGAAAAAATTAAGAAGTTTATAAGAGACTACTTTGAAAACTGTATGCCAATCACCTGGAGAATCCTGGAGAAATTCATGCTTTCCTGTACTTGATCTGAACCAAGAAGTAACACATAAGAAGTAATGAAAATGAAATGTCAATAAACCACTTTCCATTGCAGAAAAATGTAGGACTCAATGAATTTACCATGAAATTAAGGCCTGCAAAGAACTTACAATACTTAGAACTAACTCTTCAATGGAATAGAAAGGGAAATGGAATTATCAAAACACATTCTATGAGGCTAGATTTAGACTCTTCCCCAAATCACATAGGGACTCACCAAAGAAAGAGAACTATGAAAACAATTCTTTGATAAGCATTGATACAGAACTTCTTAAAACATTCTCACCAACCAATTTCTGCCAGTAACAAAAAAATCATATTGTATGATCAAATAGGATACAGCCTAGGATACAATTGGATTCAATATTCTTGTCACTAAACATAATACAAACCATCAGCGGAAGCCGGGACAAGAAACATGTTATCGTCTATATGGAAGTAGAAATAGCTTCTAACAACCTCCAATACCCCTTTATGATTAAAAAGTTATGAGAATCTAGGAATGCATTGAACGTTCCTCAGTATACTACTGAATATGTATATGATAGTGATAATTAGCAATTACGTAACAGTGGAAGTATGAAGACATTAAAATCAGGAATGAGAAAAGGATGTCCACTTTCTCTACTACTCTTCAATATGGTAGTGGACTATCTAGCAAAAACAATAGGGAAGAGAAAAACATAAAGAGGATTCAAATAGGGAAGAAGTAAACCTATCCCTTTTTACAGATGAAATGACCCTATAGCTTCCTGCCTTAAGATAGTGAAAGTGATGTTAACCTTTGGCAATGTAGCACGGTATATAGCCCACAAGAATCAGTAGTTTTTCTGTGTTACCAACAATGGGAACTAGGCTGAAATCCAAAAAACAACCTCATATGTATTAGCCTCAAAATAAAAACAAATCTAAACAAAAGAACAACAACAAAACTGGGAATTAATTAATTTAACTTCTACTGTGAAAACTTTAAAAATATAAAAAGGGAAACTGAAGGAGATTCAAGTAAATGGAAAGTCTTTCAATGCTCCTGGTTGGAAGAATTAATATAGTGAAAACTGCAATACTGCCCCCAAACTATGAACAATGCAATACTTATCATAATCCCAACAATATTCTTCAATGCATTCGAGAAACCAATTCAAATTTAATATGGAATTACAAAATTACAGATGAAACAGAAGGTTTAGAAATGAACTCATGGGCCTATAGTCATCTTACACACACACACACACACACACACACACACACACACACACACACACACACACATACACACACAGACACCATGGAATTCTATTCACCCATTAGAAAGGATAACTTTTTACCAGTCTTAAGAAAAATGAAAGGTTTAGGAAAATTCTACTAAGAAAAAAGAGAAAGGAATGCAGACAGAATAATATAGGTTTCATGGATTCATTCAGTTATGGTATCTACAAGTAAACAAGACAGGTTTTACCTCTTCCCAGTTAGAACGGTCATTATGAAGAAAGCTAACAATAGCAAATGCTGGCATGGATGCAGCCAATTGGGAACTCTATTACACTGTTGGCTGGAAATTAAATTGTTCAAACACTGTGGAATGCAGTATGGAGTTTCCTGAAAAGAGTAAATATATATCTCCCTTAAGACCCAGTAATTCCCCACATGGGCAGTAATCCAAAAATTAACAAACAAGCTCACATGAAAGCTACAAGTATAACCATGTTCAGTGCCCAGGTCCAGAGTTCAAGGACTGGAAAACAAGTTACTACTGCTGGCATTTGTTTCCACAAATATGAACCCTTTGACATAAATACCAAATCATTCTATTTGCAGTAGCTAGCATAGGACTTAAAGGTAGTGGGTGACAAAATGGCTTCTTTGTTGAATATTAGGAAAAGATGTTGGCAGTCCAAGAAAAGGGAGATTTTGTTGTTGTTGTTGTTGCTGTTGTTTGAGGGGCTTGAAGTCTAGGCATGGGCACTGTCCCTGAACTCTTCAACTCAAGGTGGGTACTCTGTCTCTTGAGCCACAGTGTCACTTCTGGTTTTTGGTGGTTAAATGGAGATAAGAGTCTCAGGGATTTTCTTGCCCAGGCTGTCTTTGAACTGCAATCCTCAGATGTCAGCTTCATGAGTAGCTAGGATTACAGCTGTGAGCCATTGGCACCAGGCTAAAAATGGAGGATTTTTAGAAAAGAAAATCCACCTCTTCACTTGTGTCTAAATCTCAGATATCACTATTAGAACACTTCACCTTCAACTCATTTCATCAGATATTTGTAAATTTTCTCTTTTCCTTCATGCAGGAATACTGCAGTCAGTATCAACTCAGCTGTGGGACTGAACAATTGTATGGAAATTGCAAGAACTTTTACATCAAAACAAATGATTCCCACTTTTGGAATAATTGTTTTCTCTTTTTATAACAAATCTTTGCTTGATTACTTCTTAATGTGACTGATGACATTTTCATTCTCTTCAACCTTCTCCCACATGATGTCAAATATTTAAGAATTCAAAGATTTCCATTGATAATTCATTAAGCTGACCTCTAAGAAAATGTGCATTTCTAGAATTTGGTTTTCTGTCTTGTTCTTACATGCATAGGCTTTCTATGATTTATTTGTTCTACAAGGAATTCTACTTTCTAATCTTTGTGTGATCAATTTTAGTCTCTCTGTTCAGTCTTTCTGACACACTCTCTGGAGTCTCCTTTGAGTCTGCCTCATAAAAAATATATTATTTATCAGCTAAATGACTTTCAGTTTCTGTTTTTTGCTTGACTTCATTTAGGCTGTGATCAGACCTGACTGGCTGTGCTTACTGGAGTTTTTTATTTTTTTTTTTTTGGGGTCCGGTCATGGGGCCTGAACTCTGGGCCTGGGCGCTGTACCTCAGCTCTTCAGCTCAAGGCTAGCGCTCTACCACTTGAGCTACAGTGCCACTTCCGGCTTTTTTCTTTTTGCTTATGTGGTGCTGAGGAATCGAACCCAGGGTCTCTGGCATGCAAGGCATGCGCTCTACCACTGAGCTACCTTCCCAGCCGTTTGTTTGTTTTGTGTGGTATTTTTTTGTTTTAGAGGTCTAGGATTACTATTCAAGGTAGTTGCTTCTCTGGGTTGCAGTGATCCCCTGACCTAGAGTCAATGGGTTTTTCTCCTAAAGATACAAAAAACAGCTGACTAAATTCCTGTTAATTGTCTCAAAATGAGGCAAACTGGCATCCTTGTAAAGCCATCAATAATCCTCTGTAACCACTTATAGAAATGGTCTATCAAGATGGCTTTTCAAGGTTGACAGTGAACATTGTTCATTTCCAATTCAGCACCATGAAGCAGATCACATCCCATGGAGCAGACTTTTAGAAGGAAGGTCCCCTTCCTTCCTTATCTTATGATACATGAAACCATAATATTCTGCAGTTGTGGCCAGCCTGGAGCACATTTTCCCAAGAATATTCTGTAGTGTAAAAGAGGACCAACTATGAAAATAAAGATGAAAATAGTTGTCTACAACAGATTGATTTATCTTGCTTTTATCTGTTGTTATTTTCATTACTTCAAACACATGGATAAATTATATTAGGATTAGACAAGTGGCAAAGGATTAATGGAATAAACATTCAGTTTACTTTCATATATCCAATATAGTGCAATTAACTCCTTATGGAAAATTAAATCCGACTCTAGAAACAATGTCAGAAATATAAAAGCCTCAATATGAATAATCTGGCACATATACACCATCATCTACTCAGAAATTCAGTCTCTCTTTAAATATTTATTTGGTACAAAATAATAAAAATTTAATTAATGAATGTGACTTTATAATACCATCTGAAATACTCCTCATGTATAGGATTGTATATGTTTTAGATGTCACCTAGACAGGAATTAAACATGCATGTAAAATTCAAATTTCCACAATTTAAGCTAGATTAGAGGAGTCATACCCTCCTGTAATGTGTGGTCCCTTCCACCTAATACCAAGAGTCATGTGCAATAATTTATTTTTTCATGTTAAGATGAGTGCTGAGTGTAGGATACACTTTGAATTATTATATTAATTTATTAAAATTAGTTTCACTTTTTTCTTTTCTATACCCGCAGAAAGTAAAATTATATATTAAACATTCAATATGAAGTAATCAATAACAAATAAACTATTATTAAACTGTGATTTGAATTATAGTTCTAACAAATTGTGATGTAAACAATATTTAATAGAATTATGGGTAATGTTTTTTAAACTTACCATCTTGTTAATGTTTTCTAATTGTGTCATTTGTTATTCTTGATCCATGTCATCTCTTCACCTCAATTGTTTAGTTTTCTATTTTATCTCTATTGGTTTGTTGATTATGCATTTTGTTTTCCCTTTTTAGTGACTGACATGAGGCTGAAAATCTGTATGCTAGTTTATTACTTCCTACATTAAAATCAAATTGCTGCTCTCCACAGCTGTTCTACTTTTTTTGTATAGTTCAGAATTTCCCCTAGTGCCACCGACTGTATTGCTGCTCTCATATATTATATTTTATTTTTTATTTAAATTTTGTTGTCAAGGTAGTGTACAGAGGGGTTATAGTTACATAATTAAGGTAATGAATTAATTTGTTTTCTAACTTGTTACCCCTTCACCCATTTTTCTCCCTCTTCCCTCCCAACGCACCTTGCAAGATCGTTTCCAACCTATTGTTTTGTGAATATCACTGTTGCATAGATTTTCCCTCTGTCCTTTGTCTCACTATTTTGTTTTTGTCCTTCCCCTTCCCCGGTTCAGATCAACATATTTAAAATACCCCAGGTATCAAAATCAAATACAGTGACTACAGGGGATAAACCATAGGTGGGGAAAACACAAAAGGATAAAAATAAATCACGTAGTACATTAAGAACAACAACAACAAAGAACATGTCTTGGAGTTCATTTCACTTAGAATCACCTTGTACGGTCATATGTACATAGCTATTGAGCTATTCTACTCATCTACTAAGATTATCCTTGATGTACACAATAATGCTCCCTCAGACCCAGTAATCCCACTTCTGGACATTTAACCAGATGACCACAAACAAAGCCACACTAAAGCTACCAGCACAATTATGGTTATCACAGTAATATTTACCATAGCTAAGATATGGAATCAACCCTGATGCCCCTCAGTAGATGAATGGATCAAGAAAATGACACACACACACTCACATACACACATACACACACATACTATGCTTCCATCAGAAAAAAAGATACCACCTCATTTGTAAGGAAATGGAAGGTCTTGGAAAACATCATATTAAGTGAAATAAGCCAGACTTAAAGAAACATAGTTCCCATGGTTTTCCTTATTTGTAATGATTAGTTTACATCAAGGATAATCTCATGTATTTTAATTTGACAGGTTTTTCTATGTTGAGCGTGCAACATTTTTGCTATATTGTTTGTTATCATTTCTGTAAACTGGCAGGTATATTGAAAGAATTACATTCATCTTATCCATTACTGAAAGGAGAACAACTAAAAGAGCAACCCCTACTAGGAAGAACAACTCCTACTTACTTAGCTTCATTCCTATGTAAGGCCATTGTTGTCCCCTGTATCCTCATGTTGTACATTTCAACCATATACCTCATACTGTATATCTAGTATCTTCTACATTGTGAACAAAATGCCTGAGAAGTTCCACTTTGCTTTACTTTAAAACAAAAAATTCTGTCTTAATATTTGAGGTTTGTGTGTGTGTGTGTGTGTGTGTGTGTGTGTGTGTGTGTGTGTGTGTGTGTGTTTACAAAGATCAGAACACAACACTTTTCTTCATTTCGAATACATCTTTCAGGTCATTGTAAGTTGTGGCCAATGGGAGCAGTCTCTTGTTATTTTAAGGATGAAACAGAAAAAGATATTTGTGCATGTACCACAGTTGCTTTATTATTCTGTAGTTGAACACTGTACATTGACTTATATCTTTGCTGCTCTTGTGAATAATGTGAATAACAATGAACTACAGATATATTTACGAGTTACCCAGAGAGAAATAATCACATGATTGGTGGGTCAGATGATATCTCAACTTTGGATTTCTTTAGAAACTTGCATACTACTTTCTACAATGAGAATATTAATCTGTTTTTTGACCAATAGTGTAGAAAATTTCCTTTTCTCCACACTCGCACCAACATTATTACCTTTTATTCAAAGGTAATAAAGGGCAGGTTTTAACTATCTGCAGTACCCTAGACTGGCCTTAGACTTAAATCCAACCTCCTAAATGCTTGGAATTACAAGCCTTTACCACCATAACTGGTTCCATTGATTTTTTGATGAGTTATAATAGTTATGAAGTTGTATCATAGAAATTTTGAGTTATATTTCTCTAATAACTTCTGCTCAAAATCCATTAAGGCAGCATAGATGTTGTGTTAAACATAACTCTGTAAACCCACAGGCAATTTTCAGGGCTTTATGGAGAACATGTATATTCAGACCTTTTGTCCATTTTTAATCCAGTTTCTGGTTAATCTCATCTTTAATCTCGCTAAACCAGATCAATAATTAATTCGAGGTAGTAGAAAAGAAAAAAAATGCAGCAACTCCTAACATTTTTCAGTTTTCAATAACATGGTATTGCTTAAATCATTTTCTGTTAACAACTGACACTATATAACTCAATTTAGTTAGAACTGTTACAAGGCTGTAGTTTATTTATTTTACATTGATTGCTCTTTCCAAAGCCTGTTTGTCTAATTTCCCTTGGTTTGTTTCAGTCTCAAGTAGCTCAGATTTCAAACTGAAGAATAAATGGAAGGAAGCAAACAAAAAAAATTACAGTTCCTCTCATCCGATGATGCCTGTATAAGAATGAGGAAAGAGTTCATCCTTCTAAGGACCTATGATAGGACAACAAAAAAAGAATTTATTTTTCTATGTCTTCTTTATCTTTGCGATGTAACTTAAATGTTGTAAAACACATTATACTGCTCAGATACTTTTATGTTTTATCAGTTTTGCACATTTTTACACTATCAAGACATAAGATAACCAGTTTGATTTACAGCATGAGAAGTTATCCACCTAGCTTCCTTGGAAGCAGCATGATCAATAGATATTACTTCTGGTTGCTCACTACCTGTAATGGTTTCTGTACTACTTATCACATTCTATTTAGTATTTTAAAAAGACTGCTGGCTAAACTCAAAGCTCATTCCTAGAAGTTTATGTTAAGTATTTCACAAGTTTTATTCCCTTAATCGTTAATATAACATTTGCTATAATGCTAATGTTATTACCATTTTAGTGTTTGGAAAAATTGTAATTAAAGGCAGTAAGTGCATGGCCTAAAGACACACACAGTGAGGAAGGAAATGAGTCAAAGTTTCCGAAAGTCTTCCAGCAATACACAAAAGGTAGATAAAATCTCTCCATTCTATGACACTCTCAATTCAATATTCATATTGTCCAAGAAATAATAGCATACTAAATATTGCCCATGGTGATTGTTTTCTGTCACATTTGCCTTCAGCACAGATTGTGTTGGTGACATTGGGTTATCATGCACAGAACTGAGCTTATACATTGAGGTCCAAAGAGAGGCAAATATCTTCTGTCCCACAATTACAGTATCCTTTTAAAAAAGTACTAAAACTTTTCAATATAATCACCTACTGTCTTATAAGCATCCAAAAATAAAAAATCATAAATAATAACTCCAAAATGCTTTAAAATTGGAGATGCTAAAACATGCCCCTCTGAAATAAATTTTCTTCTACTTTTAACGTTATTCTGAAAGCCTTTGCTGGTTTGTCATACCTATAATCCTAACTACTTGGGATATCTACTCAGGAGCCTGAGATCTGTGGATAAAAGTTGGAAGCAAATCAGGGCAAAATAAATTCATGAGATTATTTTTCAAAAATTTTAATGAACCTGCAAAGGGCCAAGAATGGAGATGTAGCTCATTGAGTAGCTCACCAATCTAGAGAGAAAAGGCCTAGCAAGACCTTGAAGCCCTGATTTCAAACTCTGAGCACACTAACACACATGCAAATGCTTGAGCACATGCGTGCATTCACACACATATTTATTCAAAATACCTTCATATCGGAATTTTTCATGAATTTCTTTGCTAACGATATTATATGAGTAAAATAAAGGAAATAAACTCTTCCATCTCAGAACAATTTTACTTTCTTATTGTAAAAATACTGTACAGAGGGGTAACACTTACATGTGCAAGGTAATGAGTACATTTCTTAACAAGTATTGTTACCTCCTCCTTTATTGTTTCCCTACCATCCCTTCCCTCCCACCTCCACAAGTCCATTAACCTCCTCCCTTTCCCCGCCTCAATTGTAAAGTTCACTTTACAACATAGTGTCTTGTGCATCTCATTGTTACAATGGGTCAACCTGTATCCCTATTTAAGGATTTTTTTTCCTTCCCCTCAGAAAATTAGAGGAAAATATATACAAGAAATAGGCGCACCAACTTCAAATACAGTGAAAACAGGTGTTATAGCATGGGGGAGGAACATATAAAGAAACAAAAACAAAAACAACACACTGCACGTAATAAGTACATGAGAAACGATATCAAGAAAAAAAAAACCACTTGTGTCCCTAACTTGGGGTTCATTTCCCTTAACATAATCTTTTTTTTTTTTTTAGCTTTTTTGTTTGTTTGTTTTGGTCGGTCATGGGGCTTGAACTCTGGGCCTGGGTGCTGTCCCTCAGCTCTTCAGCTCCAGGCTAGCGCTCTACCACTTGAGCTACAGCGCCACTTCCGGTTTCCTGGTGGTTTATTTTAGATAGGAGTCTCATGGTCTCTCCTGCCGGGGCTGGCTTTGAACCGCGATCCTCAGATCTCAGCCTCTTGAGTAGCTAGGATTACAGGCGTGAGCCACCAGCGCCCGGCCCTTAACATAATCTTATCTGGTCATATACACATAACTTTTGACCTTTTCTGCTAATCCCAGACATATATTAGTTATTGAAAATTAGAGAAACCATGGGACCTATGTTACTTTAGACTTGGCTTACTTCACTTAATAATTTTTTTTCCAAGTCTTTCCATTTCCTAACAAATTGGGCGATGGAATTCTTCAGGAATTTGCCTGTCATCTTTGGGCAGGGGCCATGCTAATCTTCTCTGTATCATTCCAATGTTAGTGTCTATGATGCTGAATTGAGCACAGAACATTTTTATATATAAATTGTAGTTGATTTTTTAAACTAGACAAATCAACAAAAAGTAAGTTTAAAAGAATTGTTGTGAAATTTGAGAACCATGTACTTCTTACATAAGTACACATTTAAGAATAAAGTCAAGATTTACATGTCAAAAACAAAATAAATCCAGATATTTGTTGTTCAAGAGATGTGTAGGAGGAGGAAATCAATTATTCTATACAAGGGACATGTCATAATGAACACTGCAGCAAGTGTTAAGGTTTGTTAAAAGTTCTAATGTTTTAAATATATTTACTTTTGGATATTTGCTTATATATGCCAAAACTGGGACTGTATGACAGGTCATAATACTTTTCTATAAAGTATTTAAGATTTATGGTAGCAGATAAATACTATTAAGTATGTACATTTCAGAGTTTATAGAAACTTTACTAATGAGAAGTTGCAAAGTCTTTGTGTAAAGGAGCAGAATAAAGAGTTGACTATGTTAACTACACAGTTTCTGTTAAAACTGTAGGCCTTCCTTACTTTATATGTTAGTGAGGAACAAATGATGATATAAGCCATATACAAATTATGAGATGAACTATAAATGGTAATCTTAGTGGGTGACTTTAAACACTACTCATAGCCTATAAAATTCTTGTTGAACATCATAATCTTAGCCAGTGTTAAATGTAAAGAAATATGACAATAATAAAATCTAATTTGTAGTACACTTCAAATACTGAAAACACTGGTAATTGTTTTGTTTTTTATTTTATTATTCGTTAATATTTAATTATTGGTTTTCTTTATTTGTAGCATTGTTTTCCTTGTTGTAATATAATAGAACTTTTTGTAAGTTGTCATTAGGGGGTACTTTGAGAAGGTTACTGGGATGGCCACACCGGTTTTTATAGGTGCGTGTGAATTTATAAAGAGGAAAATTAAGAACAAAATATGTATTTAAAAAATGATTAAGTAGAGTCTGATTCAGGAGTGTTGATAAATGTCCACACCTAAAATATTAGCCCTAGGCTGAAGCAGAGTTATTACAGAGTTGAGGTCACAAAAGTGAGAGACTGTGTTTTGTTTTGTTTTTTTATTTTTATTTTGTTGGTCATGGGGCTGGAACTCTGGGGCCTGGGTGCTGTCCCTCAGCTCAAGGCTAGTGATACCACTTGAGCCACAGCACCACTTCCATCTTTTTCTGCTAATATGATGCTGAGAAATCAAACCCAAGGCCTCATGCATGCAAGGCAGGCACTCTACCATTGAGCCACCTTCCCAGTACCTGAAAGACTGGGTTTTAAAAAATCATCTAAAAAACATTTGCTTTCTGCTTTGGATTATATAATGAAATATATGAGTATTTTTGATGTTTTTGTGCATTGCCATACTTCTAAATTAATACTAACTTTACCCACTTTATCCTTGTCAAAGTCATGAAATATCTCTGGGAGTTTGCTTCTGTGAAGATTGTTTTTGCATTTATAATTTCTTCTGAGTTATTTTTATTTTTTATCAAAATCACTTTATATTTCATGTTGATGCGTATTTACTCAGAGACAGGGATATAGAGGATTTAGTTTACCAAGTGAACATTAAAATTAGAGCTCAACAATAAGACAAGATGTAAACATAAGGGGGATCCAAATAGGGAAAGAAGAAATAAAACTCTCCCTCTTTGCAGACGATATGATCTTGTATTTAAAGAATCCCATAGACTCCACTACCAAATTACTCAAGCTGATTCAAAACTTTGGCAAAGTAGCACGATATAAAATTAACCCCCCAAAATCCATGGCTTTTCTGTATGCCAACAATGAGAAAAGTGTGGCTGAATTTAGGAAAGTCCATTTGCAAAAGCCCCTCAAAAAATAAAATACCTAGGAATTAATTTAACCAAAGAAGTGAAGGACCTCTATGATGAAAACTTTAAAATCTTGAAAAAGGAAATCAAAACAGAACTTAGAAAATGGTAAAACCTCCCATGCTCCTGGATTGGAAAGATCAATATCGTGAAAATGGCAATACTTCCCAAGGCTATCTACAAATTCAATGCAATTCCTATCAAAATTCCAACCTCATTCTTCAAGGAAAAAGAAGAGGCAATCCAAAAATTCATGTGGAACAATAAAAGACCCCGAATAGCAAAAACGCTCCTCAATGGAAAGGACACTGCTGGTGGAATATCAATACCAAATTTCAAACTCTACTATAAAGCCATAGTAATCAAAACAGCTTGGTATGGGCATAAGAACAGACCTTAGGACCAATGGAATAGAAGTGAAAACCCAGAAATGAACCTACAAACCTATAGCCAACTAATCTTTGATAAGGAAGCTAAAATAATAGAATGGAAGAAAGACAGCCTCTTCAGTAAATGGTGCTGGCAAAATTCGTTAACTACTTGTAGAAGACTAAAACTAGATCCTTATATATCACACTGCACTAGAATCAACTCCAAATGGATCAAAGACCTCGGAGTCAAAGCAAACACTCTGAAAACCTTACGGGATGGAATAGGAGAAACCCTAGGCCTCCTTGGCTCAGGCTGAAATTTTCTTAATAGAGACCCGGAAACACAACAAATCAAAGAAAGGTTGGACAAATGGGATTGCATGAAGTTGCAGAGCTTCTGCATGGCAAAGGACATAACTAGCCAGATCAATAGAGAACCTACGGATTGGGAGAAGATCTTCACTAGCCATACAATGGACAAGGGTCTCATATCTAAAATATACTTGGAACTCAAAAAATTAAATCCCCCAACAACAAATCCTCAAAGAAACAACTGCCCAATTAATAAGTGGGCTAAAGACTTGAAGAGAAACTTCTCTGAAGAAGAAAGAATGATGGCCAATAGACACATGAAGAAATGCTCAACCTCCCTAGCCATAAAAGAAATGCAAATCAAAACAACATTGAAATACCACCTCACCCCAGTTAGAATGGCTATAATCAAGAACTCTAACAACAACAGATGCTTGAGGGGATGTGGACAGAAGGGAACCTTACTTCATTGTTGGTGGGAGTGTAAACTTGTTCAACCACTTTGGAAAGTAATATGGAGGTTCCTCAAAAGACTCCACTTAGCGGGGGGGGGGGGGGATTGGGTGGGGGGGCAGGGGGAGGCTGGGAAGGGATGTGAAGGGTAAACAAAGGAGGAGGCTGCAATGCTTGATAAGAAATGTACTCATTATCTTGCCCATATAATTGTAACCCCTCTGTACAGTATGTTCACAAAAAATAAAAATAAAAATTTAATAAAATAAAATAAAATAAAATTAGAGCTCAAAAATAAAAATCAGCTTCTTAAACTAAGGTTCAATGCCTTGCATCCTTGGATCAGCTAGAGGATCAATCCAGGCTTCAGACTTAAAGTGGGCAGCTGAGGGAGTTTAGTGGGTAGGACTTTTTGAATTCCCCTTTCAGGATATAAGATTTAAAACACACACATGCAAGCACATATTCATAACAAGTTTTTGTTTGGAGAAGTGCACATTATGGTGCTCCATAATGAAAATCATACATTACTTAATAGTGTTCTCAGACCTTTGTCCACATTCTCCCAATGGATTATCAGAAGCAGGTCCTTAGATCATTTTTCTTGGGTTCCTTAGGCCTAGAATTCTTATTCCCCATTTCAGCAGGTCTGTTGTGATTTCAGTTTTTGGTGCACGTAATCCTCCCTTTTGTAAGTTTCTTGTGCACCCTTCTCATATTTAACTCTCCCATTACTGGAGATTTCTCAACAATGGATTCCTCCAGCTGGCCCAGTTTTATTCTTGGGCCAGAGAATGAAAACACACATCGAGACTCAAGTTCTCTTTGTGCCTAAGACACACTCAGCCCAGAAAAATCCCCAACCAACCAGGTAGTATGCTCTAGTCCAATTTTTCCTCTCATGGGTGATGCATGACATTACTTTTTATTGAGGTGCTTCCTTGGAACCTTTCCTGAAATTGCTGATACACTTTCCATCCTTTACCACAACGGATGGTGTTTAACCCAACCTTGAGCTATCTCAACAACTCAGGATGTGTCTTCTCCTGAGGGTCTCCCTACATCCCCCTTGCATAACATGGATCCTGGACTAGTCCCCACATTGTTGGGAATACTCCCCTACTGTAACCCAATATCCCAAGAATGATCACCAATTTGAAAGGAACTTAGCATGGCAATGTTTAGTTCTGTTAAAAAGCATGTTATTGACAGAAAGCAACCAGTATGAGTAGGAAGTCTGCCCAGATTATACCCCTAATGAGTTACTACTTCTGGTATTGATCACAAGTTGTGTTCACAATCTTGCTCTATTGGCTCTTTTGAAGCTCAGCTGGTTATTTTGAAAGGGGTTAACAATATCAGAGCAATCCACTAAACCAGGACACCCAGGCCAGAAATTGTTAGAAAATTCTTACTCAGCTTGTGCTTTATGAGTTAAACTATTCCTCAAGTCCCTAGAACGATTTTAGTAACAGGATATACTTTAGTTATATAGCTTTTTGGAAGATGATTATGCTTAGTCAATACTTAACCTTAATTCCATCATTTTCAGAGAAAAAGATTATTCTAACTCCTACACAGTCCATTCCCAGACAGAATTTATTATAAGCAGCTCCCTTTTTGGAATGGAGGCTTATGAGCTTCCAGGTGAAAACACCTTATTTGCATATTGCCTTGGTTCCCTTAGGAAACTCGCCTCAGCAAGTAGTTATGAAACCAACAGCTATGTGTGGCTGCTTCATTATAAAGAACCTGTCTGTACTTGTGTTCCTACTGCTAATAGAAAGAGGAAAGTCTGCTCTCTGGAAGCACGTAGCTATGGATTTAAGCACGCTTACTGAACTCTGAGCACAGAGCACAGATTGAGCTGCAGGATTTTAAGAGCCATAGATGAATCAGTCAGATACCAGCTGCTTGGCTGACCACAGGGCAGACTTTTGATGCCACATTTCTGAGGTAAAGCAGTTCTAAGCTGCCAAGACACTATGGTAAGAAGAAGCCTGAGGGGGAATTCTTGGTGGGAAGGAGAAGGTGAAAGTTTGGATTTAGGTTTTAGAAAATGCAAGCCACTTTCTGAATTGCTTGAGGCTGCGAGCAGATCATCATATTTTCTAGCTCTCTAGATGCAGAGTATGAGAACACTTCCCACATATCACACTCAATCCCTCCTGCCTAGCAGTCTTCAATTCCCTCTTACAGCAGTTAAGCAATTTTTAAGAAAGCAAAATTCAGCGAACCTGATCAGCTTGTGAAGAAAATATATCCTCTGGCTTTAGAATAGATCAATTTCTATCTCAGAATAAGAGGAAGAAAAGAAACCACACTCTACAGAATGTAACACCTTAAACATGCTAGTTTGCTGCATGAACTTTTCATTAGATTCATACAAGAAAAAAAAAAATCTGAGAATTTCTGGAGACTTTGTTAGCCTAATATCAAGTTCTTGTTGTTTTATATTTGTTTGTTTGTTTTGTTTTTTCTTAATACTTCAGAGATTCTAGTTAGAAGAATTGAAAAAATACAGATATTAGCCTGGTTCAAATTAATCTGAAACCACAGCAACTAAGTTATCAAATTCTAAATCTAGTCTCAAAGCTGAAAGTCAAGGCTTCCCTCCCCACAACATCTTCAGAATAGCAGTATTGTCTAAGTCTCAGGTTTGTTTTCTTTAAAGAATTAGAAAGCAGAACAGTTTTTAAAGCAGTTTTTCTTCAAAGCGAAAAGAGAGCAGTGCAACAGTCTCTTCCTCAAAGCAAACACAAAGCAGTGAAACAGACTCCCCAATGAAAAGAGGGACATAGTGTCTCATAATTGGTTTCCTAGTCTCAGAGGATGAGTATGGAATTTTTTCTTATTGGATGCCCCATCTCAGAGCACAAGCACAGAAAACACTTTTGATTGGATGGGAAGTAGAGGGACACTCCCTAGACCATAGTCAGAAAAAGCCATGTGTTAGCACCTAAAGCTTCATGTGAAAAGGGTGTGTAATATTTGCTGCATCATTCATCCTCACCATGTTGGAGCCAGTTCCAACCATTACCTTTTATCCATAACTACCCAGATGTAGTGATTTAACTCCCTCTGAGTGGCACATAACTACTTGTTACTCACAAGGCACTGTACATTGTAATGTCCCACCAACACTATGTTGACAGAGAAATTAGATTTCTAAATTGCTGTTTTGAAGAAGCAAAGCCCTCAGACTTAAACTTGCACACTTAACTTAAAATTTATTGTCTTTTTTCAATTCTATTAGCATTACCTACTTAAATAAGTGCATTTTTCATTTTGATATATCCACATAGGCATACAATGTACCATGATTATGCTTAACCCCTTCATAATTCTCTCCAAAGTTTTATTAATCATTTTAAGAATACAACATAGTAGTAATAAGTACATTTACAATATTGTACAATCTCAGTGTCCACACTCTTTACATCCTCCAAGATTCAAATTCTTTATTCATTAAAACAATTTTCCACCTCTCCTCTGCTTCAAGGTATACATCAAGTATGATTTTGCTTCCTGTCTCTATCAATGACTGTTCTATGTAACTACTGATATAAGTAGAATCATGTAATACTTGATCTTTTTATGACTGGCTTATTTCACTTAGCAGTGTTCCAAAGTTTCATCCATAATATAGCATATGCCACAACATAATTCTTTTTTTTTGGGGGGGGGTTCCGGTAGTGGGGCCTGAACTCTGGGCCTGGGCGCTGTCCCTCAGCTCTTCATCTCAAGGCTAGCACTCTACCACTTGAGCCACAGCGCCACTTCCGGCTTTTTTCTTTTTGCTTATGTGGTGCTGAGGAATCGAACCTAGAGCCTCATGCATGCAAGGCATGCGCTCTACCACTGAGCCACCTTCCCAGCCCCATAATTCTTTTTAAAGTTGAAATAATATACCACTGTATGTTTAAACCACATTTGCTTTAGCTATTCATTTGTTGATGGCCACTGGATTGCCTCCATGTTTTGAGTATTGTACAAAATGACTATGAGTGTACAAGATCTCTTCCAGACCTTGCTTTTAGATGTTTAAAGTATATGCCCAGAAATGGGATCACTGGATCACATGAAAACTCTCTTTTCTTTCTTTTTTTTTAAATTTTTTTGTCATGGGTCTTGAACTCAGGGCCAAGTCACTGTCCCTGAACTTTCCCAAAACACAGATCCACTTCCACTTTTCTGCCCAGGCTGGCTATGAACCGTGATCCTTGGATTTCAGCCTCCTGTCCTGAGTGGTTAGGATTACAGGTATAAATAATCCTGTTTTTAATTGTTTGAAAAGATGCCATTCTGTTTCCCATAGAACGGTTCCAATTTTACCACACTTTTGGCAGTATTGTTACTTTATTTTTTGTAGTTATCCTACCTAATTCATATGAAGTGGTAATTTTCTTCATTATTTTGACTTACACTTTCATAGTGATTAGTGATGTTAAACACCTTCTTCGTGGGCTTGTTAACACTTTGTCTTCTCTGGAGAAACATCTTAGTTCTTTGCACATTGTAAAGTCAGGTTGTGTGTCGTTGCAATGTTTTTTATATATTCTTGATATGAACCACTTATCAAATATATACGTGCAATAACTTTATCCCATTCTGTGTTGCTTTTTTGGACACTGTTCATTGCAACCTTTGGTGCATTCTGATTTATGTTTTCCTATAATGAATGACCCTTCATTGATGTCAGTTTCCAGTATGTCTTCAGGTCCTGTAACTACGAACCATCATATTGATTTGGACTCCTGCTATGGTAACAGTGAAGTAAAGCTACATAATTATGCTCTGGTCACCTACCTACTGCCACTTTTGTATCTCTCTCCATTAGCTTTTCATAAAGGCCTTGGGACATATCCACAACTTATTTGGTCCTTAAAAACCTGTAGAATTACAGGCCTTAAATTTAGTTTTAATGGAAATATGTGACGTCCAATTTCTTTTTTTTCCTTTTTGTACATTTTTGATTGTAAGAATACTGTACAAAGGGGTTACAGTTACGTGACAAGGTAATGAGTACATTTCCTATCAAGCATTTTTGCCTCCTCCGGGCAAATAAGATGAAAATTGAGAGCTTCGTAATATAGAAGCACACCAAAACTCTAGGTATATATTTTTCTTCATATGAGTATTTAGAATGGTGTGATGCTAGAGATTTAACCTACTTGCAAGTTAATAATGAACTTGTCACACTTTAATGGATGCTAGACGATTTATGATGCTCTTGGGTCAGAGACAAAAAGGACTTAATTTTTACAGTAATAGTGAAAGCCAGTGAGATATGTGTGTATGTGTATATTTATATATTACAAGTGTAGCTCCCATCCCTCAGTGCCACTGAGTGAAGTAAAGATAGCCATGTGAAGCCTATACAAACAATGGGTTCTGAGTTTGAGCAATTTCCATCTTTCTAATGAGCAATAGGCATGCTTGAACTTTACTCGGGAGAATGACAATAGCTTAGAAAAAGCTTGCAAATATACTATGGAATATAGAGCAACTAGTGTTCACTTGAAGATATGCAAACACTTGAGTCTGCCATGGAATTGTTTTTTTCTTTTGTTTCTTGAATGTTCCTAGCTACTAAGACCAATATATATATTTCTCCTAATAAACGTTTAGCTCCCCTTAAAAAGGAGGCATGACAATTTGTTGAGAATACTTATTATTTTTCTAGCCCTAACCCCTCAGTCCTATCTAGAATACAATTCAACAAAATAAATAGATTGAATTCAAATTTAACACATCTAGAAGCTTTTTTCTTAGAGGCATTTCTTAATGTAGGTGTGGAAGAAATTAAGGAAAAAATAGGCCCACAAATATATATTAGGAAGATATTCTATGTATTTTAACAGTAATAAAATATTACATTTCTGTTTTTTAGTGTGTGAATATTTACAGAGTATGTACAGAGTGCCAACGTTTATGCCAGGGCCTATCATGGAATAGAATGTAGCAAATTTTCTCTATATTGTTTGTATATTTATAGAATTCACCTGTCTGACTTCTCTCCCATTTTGATAAAATAGAGCACCTGTTTGATTGAAATACAATCATTATTTTTCTACCTTCAGGATTCCACACACTTTGCTGTCTACTAAATATAGAAAAGATTCATGCATAACCCTCATCTTCAAGGAGCAATTTTCAGTATCCCAAGTAGCTTGTGTTTATCTCCCACCCCTTTCCTCCCAGCTGTCAATCTAGGTGAGTGATGGCTGAATTCTATAAGACAGGAAAACTCAGATAATTCACAGGCATTCAGTTAGTATCTAATGGAAAATTCTTCACTTGGATTATATTTTATCATCATCTTTGTGAGAACTTCAGCTTCCTTATTTGGAAACTGAGCTGTTCAGTTAAAAGTGAGTAGATGAATCTTATTATTTAAAATTTCATTTAACTAAAATTGGAAGAATTCATTTTTCAGACACTATTCACATTTAAGATTCATTAGCCACATATAGCCAGTGGCTAGTCTGTTAGACAATGCATATATAGAATATTTCCATTATCACAGATGTTTCTGTTAGAACTGTTTTAGAGTATGTTTTAGTTTGTTAAGGCATGGTCCATGTTCATAAACTATATATGCTCCGTAGGTGGTACTCAGACTGAAGATCCAACCAGAAAGGCTAGACACCCATGAAGTTAAGATATAGGTATAAAGTGTTCTACATAGGCACACTTATTTGTGAGGAGGAAGAGGATCAAACAGTCAACGTCAGCAGAATCAACCCTCTCAACTCCAGGAAAGAATAGGTAAAAATTTTAGCAGTTCTTTGCAGCATTGCTTCTGTGATTGAAATTGACTGTGGTATTCTCAATGGTGATTTTGTTGGAAAATATAAATGTGTAATTATCACATTAGCTCAGTGAAGAATTAGAGTTTGTGCTTTGTAAATGTAATTTGATATTTATATGTGACATTTCAATTTCTCCTGGTATCAATACACCACAAATATCTTTATATGGTTTCTGAGTTGTTTCTTTCGTTAATTTTGTTGTTCTTACAGCAGACATTTTAGAAATTAGTGGAAAAGTTAAGACTTTCTTGTGTTTTGCAATCCCATTATTTCTCCGTAAGCTTAATAAAAAATGAGAATCTAAGAACTATGTGAAGAAATTGTATCTCCAATCACCTGTTCACTTTCATTAATTACTAGACCAAAGGGAACTGGCTCCCCAGAATCTCACCCTCAGAATTCAAGAATGAGGTGGGAATAAAGCAAGGAAAGAGAGACATAGTAATTTGCACTGAAGTTACTGTGCTGTCACAATGAACACTTGTTCTCATGCAATCTTTTTGAATCCCACAGTTAGCTTTTTTGTGGTTTTTATTAGTATGACAAAGATGACTGACTTTCCCAGATTTACAGTTGGAAGTGTGTGGGACACATTCCTTTATCTATGGAATCTTCCTTAAAATTGTGCATCATTCACTTTGGGTCTCAGTGCCTTTTCCATCCTTGTCACAAGTATGTATTTCTACAAATGGAGACGTTGGTTCATCATTTGTCTTTAAATGATTAAATTATGTAGATTTGCTATAGAAGGAAGGTATTATGGGTAGGAACCTTTGGTCCATGTTGACATTTCTTTATGGAATTCTTTTACGGTCCTTACTCATGGACTCATGTGTAAGTAATTCTCCCCATATTCCACTATATTCCAGTAGAGTGGGGCAACGCATTAGAAATTTAAAACATGCCTATAACTCTTTTAAAGTATACTTTTAAATATAATGATATAAATAAAAGCTTTTGTTTTGTTTTTATTTTTTATTTTAATATTATTGTCAAGGTGATGTACAGAGGGGTTACAGTTACATAAGTAAGGTAGTGATAACATTTCTTATCTAACTTGTTACCCTCTCCCTCATTTTTCTTCCTCTTTCCTTCATTCTCTCAATCCCTCCAAAGTTGTACAGATCATTTCCAACATACTGTTACATTTGATTTCCTTTAATTAAATGTTTGTGATGTTCCCATCCTTGAACTCCACAATGTAAACACTGGAACACCACGGTTAGACCCCTCTGCCATGCATATATGCATATGCATATTTTCCTAAAATTTGGGGTCATATATTTGTTTGATTATTCATTTGTTTATTGCCCAAACTGGAGCTTGAATCCAGGGCCTACACACTGTTCTCTGCTTTTTTTTTTCCCACAGCACTAGCCACAGGCCCATTTCTGTCATTTTGGTGGTTAAATGGATATTCCTCTGGGGGCTGGCTTTGAACCATAATATTCAAATCTCACCCTTGTGAGTAGGTAAGATACAGGTGTGAGCCTACTTTATAAGTTGACTTTTCATCTCATTATATCATTCATATATTTCCTATCCTTAGAAATTTCATACTGTTCTAAGAACATCACTTACAATGATTGCATGGGAGTCCAGTGCTTATAAATTCCATAATTAATTAAACTGTCCCTAACACTGAAAATTTTGTTGTCTCCAAAATATTAAATGCATCATTAAAGTTCATTTGGATTTTTCATTCTAGTATTTATTTTTTATAATTAGATAAGTATCTGCTAGTTGTTAGAAAGAACCAAATACAAAATTTCTTGTTACATAATGATCTATATTAACTTGGCTCATCTAAAACAGTACGTTACTCCTCCCCATAAAGTTTATATTTTTCCCAGCATGCAGTTCCAGTTTTGTAACTTTTACACACCTTACCCATTATAATGCTTTTGTCGAAAATCCCTCTTGCTATCATCCAGTTTTTGTAAAAACATTTTCCATGTATTTCATTAATAGGAAGGCATATTTAACTAAAACCAACTCAACGTCATCATTTCCACCTGTATTAGCATTTTAGCCTGGATCAGAACTTGATTTTAACAATATTTTATTTTAATGGAAGAATCAGAGTATCAAACGGAAGGCTGAGGGTTCCCTTATGAACAAATTTTATCATTCATTGCTTATTTTTGTTTTTGAATTTGAAAGTTAAAGTTTAATAGCTCACATATCCTCTGTTGTCACTGCATTTGATTCCAGTTCTCTACATCATGTATATACATTTTTCTAATTTGGGAAGGGGAAGGGAAACAACAAAATGCTGAAACAAGGATACAGGTTGACCAATTGTAACAATGAGAAGTACAATAAACTATGTTGAAAACTAACTTCACAACTTCAGGGTAGGGGGAAGGAGGAGTTGGGGAAGTAAGGAGGGAAGGGAATGTAGGGGGAAAACAGAGGATGGGGTAACAATGCTCGACAGGAAATGTACTCATTACCATGCTGTAACTGAACACTGTAACCCCTCTATACAGTTTCTTTACAATAAAAATATTTTTAAAAAGATTACCAGCTAATATTTCCATGGTTAACTTGCTATGCACCTTAAATGCTTCATACAGCTGAAAATGGGAAACCAAAAAGAAAGCAACTTTCAATATATATATATTGCTGTAACACTGAGATGCCAAATCCAGTGCCAAGTGCACAAGAACCCAGAGTACAGTCATTAATCTCTAGAATTCTGAGTTGTTTTCTTTGGCTGGAAATCTCTTTAGTGTATTATGCACAATATGCAGAAATATCCTGAAAAAATATTCATGGATAAAAACAATTCTACACGATCAGGAAAATTTGCACCATGTCAAAAAGTGGAAAATAAGACGAGAAAAATTCTATTCCTGTTTATATAAAATGTAGGATTGGACATGGATCTACCAGTAGACTGAAGAAGAGAAACAGTTATTTAAGTGAGTCGTTATTATAAATGTAATAATATAATGATATACATGGTAAAATAGAACCTGATGATGAGCCATGAACTCTGCCTGGAGAGTTCAAGAAAATCTTTATTGCTCAGTATCTTGATACATAGGAAGGGAGAAAACAAATATTCTGTAAAATGAAGAAAATCTTATGAAGTGCAGTAATCTCTAAATATTATGATCAAGGAACGTAAAGTATCAGGAACAAGGTACCAGTTAATTGAAGAGTGAAATTGGAGCGATTGAAATGACCATATTGCTTGGTATTATGGAACTTCCTTAATATGCACAGGGCCCTGGGTTCAATCCCCAGCACTAAAAAGGAAGGAAGGAAAGAAACCAAGAAAGATTTGCAAGGTGGGGTCTATAGTTCTCTTTCTTTGATGAGTCCCTGCCTGATTTTGGGATGAGGGTTATGATGGCTTCATAGAATGAGTTCGGTTGTGAACTTTCTCGTTCAATTTCATTGAAGAGTTGGAGGAGTATTTGTGTGAGCTGTGCTTTGAATGCCTTGTAGAAATCTGCTGTAAAACCATCTGGTCCTGGGCTTTTCTTAGATGGGAGGACTCTAATTGCTGTTTCTACGTCAATACTTGATATGGGCCTGTTAAAATGCTTTAACTCATCTTGGTTTAGTTTCAGCATGTCAATATTTGCTAGGAAGGTCCATTTCTGCCATGTTCTCAAATTTATTAGTATAAAGTTTTGAGAAGTATTCCCTTATAATGTTCTGAATCTTGGTTGTTTCTCCGGTGATGTTTCTATTCTAATCTCTGTGTTTATTTTTTTGTGTTGTACTCTTCTTTTTCTGATAAGGTTTGCTAAGGGTCTGTCAATTTTGTTAATTTTTTAGAAGAACCAACTCATTTTTTGTTGATACCTTCTATGGTTTCTTGTGGATTCTAATTCATTTAATTCTGATTTAATTTTAATTATTTCTTTCCTTCTACTGGATTGGGGTTTATATTGGTGCTCTTATTTAAGGAGGGTCAGATGCCTTATTAAACTGTTGGTTTCAGATCTTTCCACTTTGTTGATGTAGGAACTCAGAGCTATAAAATTGCCCCTGAGTACTGCCTTTGCTGTGTCCCAGAGGAGCTGGTAATTTGTGTGTTCATTTTTGTCGAATATCATGAACATTTGAATTTCCTTTCTAATATCTTCCATGACCCACTCGTGATTCAGCAGTGTGTTGTTCAGCCTCCATGTGTTACAGGACTTTCTTTGGTGGCTTTTGGTGGTGAGTTCTAATTTTATTCCCTTGTAGTCTGAGAGGTATAAGTTCAATGCTTTTGAATTTGGACAAGTTTGCTTTGTGGGCTAAAATGTGGACTATTTTGGAAAATGTTCCATGTGTTGCTGAGAAAAACGTGTATTCTTATGCTGCTGGGTGAAATATTCAGTAGATGTCTGTTAAAACTGGTTGATCTATGCAGTTGTTTAGATCTGCGATTTCTCGAGTTGATCTATCTAGTGGGGAAATTGGTGTGTTAAAGTCCCCAACAATTAATGTCTTTGGATCTATGTGGGATATGAGGAAAAGTAGTGTTTCTTGGATAAATTTGGGTGCTCCTTTGTTTGGTAAATAGGTATTTACAATTGTAATCTTCTCATGGAGGAGAGGTCCCTTAATTATTAGTATGTAGTGACCTTCTTTATCACTTCTTACTAATTTTAATTTGAACTCTATTTTACCTGATATTAGGATTGCAACTCCCACCTGTTTATGGGGGCCGTTTGCTTTGGTTGCAGCCTTTCATGTTGAAAATGTTGTTTTTATGGGCAAGATGTGACTCCTGCAGGGCATAGATAGAAGGATCTTGCTTTTTAATCCAACTGGGCAGTCTATGTTGCTTAATTGGAGAGTTAAGTCCGTTAATGTTGACAGATAGGACTGAGAGGTATTTGGGAATTTCTGCCATTTTGTGCACCTTCTTGGGGGCTGCAGCAACTGGGTTCTTCCTATGGTTCTTGGATGCTCAGTTTGGGTGTGATTTCTTGGCCTTTATTGTGGTCTTGTTGGTTTTCTCTGTGTAGAAAATCATTAAGAATCTTTTGTAGGGCTGGTTTGGTGGATATATATTGTTTCAGTTGTTCTTTGGTATGGAAGGTTTTTAGTTTACCTTCGGTTATGAAGGAGAGTAAACTGGGTACAATATTCTTGGTTGATAGTTGTTTGTCTGTAGTGCATGGCATACATCATTCCAGGTTCTTCTTGCTTTCATTGTCTTTGATGAGAAATTTGAGGTGATTCTAATTGGTTTCCCCTTATAGGTGATTCATCTTTTCTCCTTGACAGCTTTAAGGATCTTTTCATTGGTCTGAATTGATCCATTGTGGATTATAATGTGACAGTGGGATGTCCTATTCTGGTCTGGTCTATTTGGAGTCCTAAAACTTATTGTATCTGAATAAGTCTATCTTTCTTCATGTTTGGGAAGTTCTCGGCTAGGATCCTGTTAAACAAATTTCCTAGACCATTAATTTGTTTTTAAGTGCTCCTCTACACCCATTATCCTCAGATTAGGCCTTCTGATGGTGTCTTCCAAATGTTGAATAGATCTATTATATTTCTTGGATTTGTCTTGGATGGTTATATGTTTTTTCTCTATAATATCCAGGCTGTCTTCAATCCCGGAGATTCAATCTTCTGCAAGTTCTAACCTACTATCAAGACTTTCTACTTTGTTTTTTTTTTCTTTTTTTTCTAGTTGGTCAGCTTTGATGGCTTCAAATTCTTTGTTGGAGCTTTGTTTTAGATCTTGTATGGACTTCTTTACTTCCTTAATTCGGTGTTCAGTGTTTATTCTCAAATCACTTAGTTGATTGGTTATGGTTTCCTTGGACTCCCATTCCTTCTTCTGGGTTAGATTCAGTATTCCCTTTGTGGATTCCTTGAGTTCTTTTAGTTCACCACTTATGGATTCCATGAATGCCTTAATTATCTTTGTGTATTCTCATCCTGGTCTCTCAATTCCTGTATTACTCTTTGATTAGCTTCCTCCCGTTCATGCGATTCCTGTAGCTCTCTTTGACTGATCTCAGCCTGCTCACACCATTCCTTTATTTCTTTTTGAGTGCTCTCAAGCTGCTCACGCAATTCTGTATCAATCTTTGAGTAGCTTCCTCATGCTCATGATATTCCTGTATTGGCCTTTTTTTGCCTCCTTTCTCTCCCTATCATGCTCATACTGAGTCCTTTGCAGGTTTTCAATCTTTTCATTTACCATGTTTACCAGTAGTGTTTGTAGAGCTAATTGGGAATTCTCCTCTGGATTATTATCTGTTCTGTCTACGGATTATCATGAGTGGGAGTTGAGATACCCAGACTTGCCATTTTTCTTGTGTTTTTCCTGATTGCTCTGCCCATTTGGGATGAAAGTAACACCAGTTTTGTGCTAGATCACTATCTTAAGGTAAGCATCAACCAACGTCTGTAGTTGCTCAGTCAAAGTCTGCAGATACACTCTAGTTCAACGAATATATCTATTCAACATCAAACAACTATGTATTAATGGGTTATGAACCACAAAGAAGATTTTGGCAAACTAGAAATTATTAGGTTTGGAGAGATGTGGGTAAAAATAGGGATAGAAGGATATGTAAAGGCAGAGGGTGAGTTAACTTAACTAATTCTTAATCTCAAAGTGGGAACTAGGTTGGATAGAATGATAGTAGAGAGAGAGAAAAGAAAAGAAGATAAAGATATAAAAAGACAAAAATAGAAGAACAAATATTAAAAATTAAAAAGTGAAACACTTAAAAACTTAAAAATTATTCAAATTTAAAAACCTAATATTCAGAGAAGAATGTGGATAGGATAAGATAAGGGTAGGGATGAAAAGGAGATGTGCGAAACTTTAAAAATGCTTAAAATATTATATAGATATAAAGAGGTAGTACTATTATTAAGTAATTTAAGTCTAAAAGGTTTTGAATTGAGTAATACATTTCTGGATTAAATGTGTACACAGTGGGGGATAAGATCTAATAATCAACTACGGGTATATCTGAGGATGAGCAGAAGAGCAATTAAGTCATGCAAAGAATAAAAGAGAAGAAAAGGTTCAAAGAATGAGAAGGAAAGAAAAAAAGATCAAAAGGTCAGTAGCGCTAAACAAAAAAGAAAAAAAGCACACACTTATACCCTTAAAATAAAAATTATAAGAGGAAGAAAAAAGTTAATAGAAAACAATTTTTTTTCAAAAAAAAGTTCAATATTAAAAATTTTTAAAAAGTGTTAGAAAAAATTTTTAATAAAAGGTACAAAAAAGTTCTTTGATATTTTTGGGGGGGATGGGAAGATCCTATATCTTCCTTGTGTCCTTAACCTGTCTCTAGTTGGAGTCTCTGGTCTGCTTGTGGTGTTTGAATTTGCTGTGGCTTGGTTGGTTTTTTTAAGTCGGTTAGTATGAGCACGCAGAAAAATGCTCTGCTTACCCAGGATTTTTTGATCCTCCTCCCAGAGGGAGATCTGCTTTGAGTATCACAAAAGAGGGAGATGGCTGTTTACTTTAGAGATGCTGTGTTGAGGCTAGGTTCTGGGTAGAGTTGAGGCTTTTCAGCACATAGTAGCTTTTCCCTGAGGGGCTAGCTTCTGAGTCACTCACAGAGCCCAGCCGGGAGCCTTTTTCAGGATTTATGTTTACTGTATTTCAATTGATTTTCAAAGCTGCTGTAGGGAGGGACAGCCTCTGTCTCTGTGTAATCAGCGAAGAAATCCACTCCTGGGGCTTGCGCCCTGTTCTGGATGACTTTTCCCTGGGTGGAGCTGAGCCTAGCAGGTCAGATTAGGTTCCTGTGACCTACTAAATTACTCTTGTTTTCTTCCAATGCCTGAGTTAGAGCTAGCTGCTCAGCCAGGCCTTTGTCAGTATCAAAGATGGAGATCTCTGGTAGTGGCGAGGGGAGGGGTGGCTTTCCTTCCTCTGAACCCTGAGAAGGAGTGAGGATGTCAGGCTTCTACTCACGCCGGAATCTTGGTTCCTGTGTCGTCTCTGGTCGGCGAGCAAACTTCAGGATGAAGATGTCTGTTCCTTGTCAGTTCTTGCTGGTGTTGAGTAGAATCCGCTCACCTGCCGCCTCTAGGGCCTTCATCCTGGACTCTCTTTGTTGCCGGTATGGTGGCTATAGCTGCCGCCGCTGCCGCCTCAGCAGCTGCCACCTCAGCTACAGCAGCTGGCAAGTGCTCAGATCTGTCTCCTTGCCTGGATTTTCCCTCTCTGGACTAACTCTCTGTCCTACTTGGTGTGATTATCTGGCTTAGGACTATTCACTGGAACAAAAACTGCTTTCTATGTGAGAGCTTGTTTAGCCTCCAGCTTCTCCTCCGCCATCATCCCGGAGCTCCCTCTGAAACCTTTATTCAACTATTTTTTTTATTTCAAAGATAGGCTGTCTATTTTTCGAAAAGTTTCCTAGTATAAAATAACTAATATTTCAATAGAAAGTACAGTTTATTAATTTCAAGGGAATTTTAGATATACGCATGATATTGTGGTAACGTTTATAGTATATTACTTGAAAAAATTCTGTTCGAACTCTTAAATATTCGTGTGTAATGACAGGGAGAGAGGAAGATAATTCATACTGGTTAGGAATTTGCAATGCCTCAAAAATCTATTGAATAATTTGTTATAAGCACATAGTCAAGCTACCTGATATGGCTTAGTTTTTTTTTTTTGTTTCTTTATTTATTCAAAATTTTAACATGTATGCATGCACAGTGGTAACATTAAAATTATTAATCATAATACAAATATTGCAAAATCATAGACAGGTATCATACGTCCAATAGTTAGCACTTATGATTCTAATAATAATTTTGTATGAAGATGATGATGACCACAGTGTAGCCTGATAATGACAAGGTTGTGATTAAAAAGGAAAAATTTTTAGACATCTTGTAAGCCAGATTTCCCACATTGAATACATAGTACTAAAAAGCATTGGATTAATACAATAAGAATAATAAGAGGAGAGTCTCAATATCAAGAAATACAATCACATAAACAGGTGAGACAGTAAATACCTTAATGTTATTCTTTCAGTCTCTCTAAATATACTCACATTTCTTGGTACTATTGTTTTCTTATAAATAAAATCGTTTATTTGCACATGTTGATTATCCCACATAGATAAAATATAATAAGCTGAGTGCTTTCTGTTACAAATGATCTTGTTTGTTCTAACCTGAGGAATTTAGGAGAAAGCCTTTAACTACCCACATAGCCATTGGCTTAGTTATATATCCCTAGAAGTTAACAACACATGCCTCAAGAAGCATACTTCACTCATTAGGCAGAAATCCATGATCAGTTTTAGTTTCCATCCAGTTAACTGGAGAAAATCTATGTATAAATTTATTAAGAACTCTTGGCAACAAATAAAGCAATAAGAAAAATTTTGATAGACTAAGATGTAGTTTTCAACTTAGTGTGATTAGTTCAAATACCATTCTCATAAAGACATTATTCAATAACCAATGTTTTCCAATGACATATTCTTCAATATAGCTGTAAACACATGACACAATTACATAATACCATTTAAATATCTGGAGTTACATTAAAAGGACACGGTCCTTAGAGCCAGGAGGAAAATTTAGTTTTATTTCTGCATGAAAAAATTTGTGACTTTATACCAACAAACTGAATTTGACACTTTCCTTATTTGTAAGCTAAGGGGGAAAATGTAAGGACTCTTCACTTTTCTTTCTTTTTTTTTTGCTCTATAAGCCAACAAATATATTCTTCAATATTTCTGGTAGATTACATCCATTTACAGATGAGAAATGTAAGGCCAGTAGTCAATGTAATGAGTAAATAATGATACTAGAATTTGTGTCTGAGCCCTTCACTCTGTGTGCTTACAAGCAGAAGTAATTTGGTGATGAAAAGGGCCAATAAGAAAAGACTATGGGGAAAAACATACTTTGTAAAAGGTTGCTTAAATCTAGGTGACCAGTGATGATTACATGAAACAGGCTGGTGTCAGGGGCTTAAAAATGAGTACATAGAAATCATATTAGTGACAGAAACTCAGAAAATCTTGATCATTCATCTTAACTAATGGGTGAGAGCAGAAGGGTAAGAAGAAATCTAAAGTGGTCTACCTCTCTGGCCAGGCAACTGTGTTAGTGATATTCTTGGTGATAGGGATTGCAGGTGGAAATGATGGATTTAGGGAGAAAAAAAAAACTCTGATAGTTGTAAAGTTTATATGAAAAAGAATAATAAAATTGGGGGCATTATTAAAGGGAAGAGTTAAGGGAAAGTTCTGACACAATTCTGAACAATGTGAGTACCAGTGTGGACAAGATTGGAAGAATGAGATAAATAAGGAAACAAGAAAGTAATAAACGCAGATTTACAGAAGTAAAGAAAGGAAAGAATTTGCAGGAAGAAAAGTTCAAAACTGTTACAGAGATATTGAAGGAAATATGCTATTTGGATTTGAAAACTAAAAAGGTATAGACAAGTTCAATAAGAACAGTGTTTTGGTGATATCTCCATGATGAAATAACCTTGTCATTCAAACTGCCACAAATTCTTATATGTAGGAAGTGCTCTGATAAACTTCAAGCTTTTATTGAATGGAAGAGTTCAGACATTACCATCACTAGGATTAAATTCCTAAAAAGATAAGGCATTTTGCTTTAATGCCTTTCTTTCATTTTCTCTTACACATTGGCAAGTAGGGAAGGATTCTTATGCAACAATAATACAATGTTGACTTGTAATAACACAACATCTAGGATCTAGTGTTAATTCAGATATTTACTAATTAGCTCCAAAATTTATGGATATTTATATTTCTCCTGGGTAAACTAATGAGCTCCAAGAAAATTGTACACCCTCTAATGTGGGCATAGGGTTATACTGTGGAACTTTCCCGTTCAGATAGGGAGTACTACCCTATTGTTTAACATGGAGAACGTACCCTCATACATAGACTGTGTGTGTGCAAACCAGAAGTGGTATTTGAACAAGGGAAAACATGGGACCTATGTTTCTTTGGGGCTGGATTACTTCACTTAATATAATTTTTTCTAAGTCTTTCCATTTCCTAACAAATGGAGCATTGTTATTCTTTCTGATGGAGGCAAAGAATTCCTTTGTGTATATATACCACATTTTCTTGACCCATTCATCTACTCAATGGCATCTGGATTGGTTCCATATCTTAGCTCTGGTAAATAATGCTGTAATAAACATAGTTGTGCTGGAAGATTTAGTATGGTCTTGTTTGTGATCATATGGGTAAATGTCCCAAAGTGGGATTGCTGGGTCATAGGAGAGCTCTAGGAGTTTTTTGAGGAACCTCCATACAACTTTGCAAAGTGGTTGAACAAGTTTACACTCCCAATAACAATGAAGTAAGGTTCCCTTCTGGCCACATCCACTCTAGCATCTGTTATTATTTTTTTTTTAAATTTAATTTAATTTTATTTGTGAACATACTGTACAGAGGAGTTACAGTTACATGGGCAGGATAATGCGTACATTTCTTACCAAGCATTGCAGCCTCCTCCTTTGTTTATCCTTCACATCCCTTCCCAGCCTCCCCCCTCCCCCCCTAATCCCAATCCTTCTCCCCCCCCCCCCCCCCGCACCAACGTTGTAAAGCTCATTTTGGACATGACAACTTGTACTTCTCATTGTTGCAACAGGTCCACCTGTATCCTGAAACAACTGGTTTTTCCCCATCTCCTCCACAAGTTATACTGACATCAAATATAGTGAAAGCAGGGGTTATATTGTGGAGGAGGGACATACAAAGCAACAAAGAGATAATCTTATAAATGTGTTAGAAACAAATGCAGGAAAGAAAAAAACATTAAAATACACATCTAAGGGTTCATTTTCGTGACATCACATTATCTGACCTTTTCCGCTTGACTCATACATATACTAGATATTTACAAATAAGGGAAACCATGGGACCTACATTTCTTTGGCCCTGGCTTACTTTTGTTCTTGCCTATGGCCATTCTAACTGGGGTGAGGTGGTATCTCCATGTTGTTTTGATTTGCATTTCTCTTATGGCTGGTGAGGTCGGGCATTTCTTCATGTGTCTATTGGCAATCCTTCTTTCCTCTTCACAGAATTTTCTCCGTAAGTCTTTAGCCCTCTTATTTTTATTTATTTATTTATTTCTATTTTGAAAATACTGTACAGAGGAGTTAAAATTACATGGGCAAGATAATGAGTACATTTCTTATCAAACATTTTAGCCTCCTCCTTTGTTTCCCCTTCCCATCCCTTCTCATCCTCCCCCCGCCCCCCAATCCTCCTCGCCCCCCCCCCATGAAAGTTGTAAAGTTCATTTTCGACATAACGACTTGTACATCTCATTGTTGCAATGTAGCCCACTTATTTATTGGGCAGTTGTTTCTTTGAGGATTTGTTGTTGGGGGATTTAATGTTTTGAGTTCCAGGTATAGTTTACATATGATAACCTTGTCCATTGTATGGCTAGTGAATATCTTCTCCCAATAAGTAGGCTTTCTATTGATCTTGCTATCTATATCCTTTGCCATGCAGAAGCTCTGCAACTTAATGCAATCCCATTTTTCCAAATTTTCTTTGATTTGTTGTGTTTCTGTATCTCTTTTAAGAAACTTTAGGTTTATGCCAAGGAGACCTAGTAATGATTTCAGACCTGTCATGTTTTCAGAGTGTCTGCTTTGACTCCGAGGTCCTTGATCCATTTGGATTTGATTCTGGTGCAGGATGACATTATGGATCTATTTTTGATTTTCTACAAGTGATTAACCAATTTTGCCAGCACCATTTACTGAAGAGGCTGCCTTTATTCCATTCTATTTTTTTAGTTCCCTTATCAACTATTAGATGACTATAGGTCTGTGGGTTTATTTCTGGGTTTTCAATTCTATTCCATTGGTCCTGAGGTCTGTTCTTGTGCCAGTACCAAGTTGTTTTGATTACAATGGTTTTGTAGTAGTGTTTGAAATTTGGTATTGATATTCCTCCAGCACTGTTCTTTCTGTTAAAGATCGTTTTTGCTATTTGGGGTCTTTTATTGTTCCATATGAATTTTTGGATTGCCTTTTCTATTTCCTTGAAGAATGATGTTGGAATATTGATAGGTATCACACTGAATTTTAGATATCCTTGGGAAGTTTTGCCATTTTCACGATGTTGATCCTTCCAATACAGGAACATGGGAGTTTTTTTTTTTTTTTGCCACTTTCTAAGTTCTGTTTTGATTTCCTTTTTCAAGTTTTTAAAGTTTTCATCATAGAGATCCTCCACTTCTTTGGGTATGTTAATTTCTAGGTATTTTATTTTTTGTGAGGCTATGACAAATAGAGTTGTTTTCTGGTTTTCAGCATGCTTTTCTCATTGTTGGCATACAGAAATGCCATTGATTTTTGAGGGTTAAATTTATACCCTGCTACTTTACCAATATTTTGAATCAGCTTAAGTAATTTGAGAGTGGAGTCCGTGGGCTTCTTTAAATACAAGATCATGTCATCTGCAAAGAGGGAGAGTTTTACTTCTTCTTTCCCTATTTGGATCCCTCTAATGTTTGCATCTGGTTTTATGGTTTAACTAGGCATTTAATTCTAAATTGAAGAGAAGTGGAGACAGTGGACATCTTTGTCTCATTCCTGAGTTAAGAGGAAATGGCTTTAGTTTTTCACCATTAAGTATAATGCTGGTTGTAAGTTTGTCATATAGAGCCTTTGTCGTATTGAGGAATGTTCCCTGGATTCCTAATCTTTGCAGAATCTGCAACATAAAGGGGTGTTGGATCTTGTCAAATCCTTTTTCTGAATCTATTGAGATAACCATGTGGTTCTTGTCCTTGCTCTTGTTGATGTGATGAATTATATTAATTGATTTGTGTATATTGAACCAACTTTGCATGAAATGAATCCTGTTTGATCGAGGTGTATGATTTTTTGGATGAATTGTTGAAGTCGATTGGCCAAAAGTCTGTTGAGAATTCCTGCATTAATGATCATCCAAGAAATGGGTCTATAGTTCTCTTTCTTTGAAGACTCCCTGCCTGGTTTTGGGATGAGGGTTATGATGGCTTCATAGAATGAGTTTGGTAGTGAACTTTCTCTTTCAATTTCATTGAAGATTTGGAGGAGTGTTGGTGTGAGCTCTTCTTTGAAGGCCTTGTAGAATTCCACTGTAAATCCATTGGGATCTGGGCTTTTGTTAGATGGGAAGACTCTTACTGCTGTTTCTATTTCAATGTTGGATATAGGCCTGTTAAGATGGTTTAACTCATCTTGGTTTAGTTTCTGCATGTCAATATTTGCTAGGAAAAGGTCCATTTCTGCCAAGTTCTCAAACTTATTAGCATAAAGTTTTGAGAAGTATTCCCTTATAATGTTCTGAATCTTGATTGTTTCTGTGGTGATGTGTCCATTCTCATCTCTGAGTTTATTTATTTAGGTGTATTCTCTTCTTTTTCTGGTAAGATTTGCTAAAGTTCTGTCAATTTTGTTAATTTTATCGATGAATCAACTCTTTCTTTTGTTGATTCTTTCTATGGTATTTTTGGATTCTAATTCTTTAATTCTGATTGAATATAAATCATTTCTTTCCATCTACTGGATTAGGGATTATCTTCCTGCTCTTATTCAAAGAGGCTCTCAGATGTCCCATTAAATTGTTGGTTTCAGATATATACAAGTTGTTTGTGTTGGAACTCAGGGCTATAAACTTGCCTCTAAGTACTGCCTTTGCTGTGTCCCAGAGTAGGTGGTAATTTGTGTGTTCACCTTTGATGAATATCATGAATATTTGAATTTCCTTTGTAATGTCTTTCATGACCCACTTGTCATTCCACAGTGTGTTTATCAGCCTCCATGTGTTACAGGACTTTCTTAGGTGGCTTTTGGTGGTGAGTTCTAATTTTATTCCCTTGTTGTGTGAGAGAATGCAAGGTATAACTTCTATGTTTCTGAATTTGGAAAAGTTTGTTTTGTGACCTAAAGTGTGGTCTACTTTGGGAAATGTGCCATGAGCTGCTGAGAAAAACGTGTATTCTGATGCTGCTGGGTGAAATATACGGTAGATGTCTGTTAAATATAGTTGATCTATGCAAGTGTTTAGATATGCAGTTTCTGTGTTGAGTTTTTCCCGAGTTGATCTATCTAGTGGGGAAAGTGGTGTGTTAAAGTCCCAAAAAATTAATGTCTTTGGATCTATGTCAGATTTGAGGGAAAGTAGTGTTTCTTGAAGAAATTTGGGTGCTTGGTTGTTTGGTGAATAGATATTTTGAATTGTAATATTCTCCTGAAGGAGAGATCGCTTAATTAGTATGTAGCAACCTTCCTTATCTCTTCTCACTAATTTTAATTAGAAGTCTATTTTATCTGTTATTAGGATTGCAACTTCCGCCTGTTTATTTGGACCGTTTGCTTGGTAGATTTTGTTTCAGCCTTTCACATTGAAAATGTGTTTGTTTTTATGGGCAATATGAGACTCATGAAGGCAGCAGATAGAAGGATCTTGCTTCTTAATCCAACTTGACAGTCTATGTCGCTTAATTGGTGAGACAATCTGTTAATGTTGAGAGTTAGAATTGAGAGCTGTTTGGGAGTTCCTGCTATTTTATGCCCCTTCTTGGGGGCTGCAGCAACTGGGTTCTTCCTATGGTTCTTGGATTCTCAGTTTGAGTGCGGTTTCTTTGCCTTTATTGTGGTCTTGTTGATTTTCTATGTGTAATACATCGTTAAGTGTCATTTATAGGGCTGGTTTGGTGTATATATATTGTTTCAGTTGTTCTTTGGTATGGAAGGTTTTTATTTGGCCTTCGGTTATGAAGGAGAGTATAGCTGGGTACAGTATAATTGGATGATAATTGTTTGTCTTTAGGGCATGGCAGCTCTTCTTGCTGTAATTTTCTCCACTGAGATATCTGAGGTTATTCGAATTGGTTTCCTTTTGTAAGTGGTTGATCTTTTCTCCTTGACTGCTTTAAGGATTTTTTCCTTGGAATTGATGCTGTGGCGATTATAATGTCACGGTGTGATATCCTGTCATGGTCTGGTCTATTTGGGGTTCTAAAAGCTTCTTGAATCTGAATAGGTCTATCTTTTTGCATGTTTGAGAAGTTCTCTGTTTGGAAAATGTTAACCAAATTTCCTAGACCATTAACTTCTGACTCTAGGTGCTCCTCTACGCCCATTATCCTCAGATTAGACCTTCTGAGGGTGTCTTCCAAATGTTGAATAGATCTAGCATATTTCTTGGATTTGTCATGGATAGTTGTATGTTCTTTCTGTATAATAACCTCGCTGTCTTCAATCCCTCATATTCGATCTTCTACATGGTCTTCCATACTCTCAAGACTTTCCACTTTGTTTTTAATTTCTTTTCCTTCTATTTGGTCAGCTTTGATGACTTCAAATTCTTTGTTGGAGCTTTGTTTTAGATCTTATATGAACTTCATTATTTCCTTAATTTGGTGTTGTTTTTATTCTCAAATCACTTAGTTGATCGGTTATGGTTTCCTAGGACTCCCATTCCTTCTGTTGGGCTCCATTCAACATTCCCTTTCCGGTCTCCCTGACTTCTTTCAGCTGTCTTTTATTGGATTCCATGAATCCATTTTTGTGCTAGAACACTATTTTAAGGCAAGCATCAACCAAAGTCCTGTAGTTGCACAGTGAAAAGTCTGGGCATTTTGTCAGTATCAATTTCTGGGCCTTTGTCAGTATCAAAGATGGAGCTCTCTGGTGGTGGGAGAGGGGCCACCTTCCTTCCTCTGCTTTCTGAGAAGGAGTGAGGATGTCAGGGTTCTATTCATATCAGAATCTTGGTGACTGGGCCCTCTATGGTCTGTGATATGCAGCATGAATATATCTGTTCCTTGTCAGTTCTTCCTGGTGTTGAGTAGAATACGCACACTGTGTCTGGCATCTTTTTGACTGGACTCTCTCTGTAGGCATGTTGGCTCTGGCCGCTGATTCTCTGATCTGTTTCCTTGCCTGGATATTCCATCTCTGGCCAAACTCTCTGTACTGTGATGGCACACTGGGTGTGATTCTCTAGCCTAGGACTGTTGACTGGAACACTAAAACTGTTGTCTACATGATAGCTCGTTTAGCCTAGACCTTCTGCCATCTTCATCCGAACTCTAGATTATGACTTTTTATACTCTAACTTGGGACAATGATCTGCTGTCAGTTACTTTCCTCTCTTCTCCTTCTTTTGCCCTTCCACTTACATAATTTTTATTTAAAGAAACATATTTGAGCTTGTATTTCTAAATTCTTTAAAATTATCTGAATTTCTTCATACTTCTGGCAGACTCCTATATCTTTCTCAAGGAAATATTTTGTCACTACCATTTTTATCCTATTTAATATTAGATATCTTCCTGCCTAATTCAGTGCAAGATATAAATTACATTCATCCAGATATTTCAACACTTGTACCACCATAAAATCCTTTCTTACGAAGAAATCATGATTTTAGTATTTCTGGGGAGGTGTCATCTGTCATTTTTGAATGACCCTAAGTAATACTTACATGCAAACATTTTCAAACCAATATGCCATTCAGTAGATGAACGAATCAACAAAATGTGATATATATATGTATATATACCACATTTTGTGGACATATATATATATATATATATATATATATATATATATATATATATATATATATATATATATATGGTTGAACTCTATGCTTCCAATTCAAAAGGAAATGGAAAGATTTTTAAAAATCCTGCTAAATAAAATAAGCCAGACTCAAAGAAACAGATTCCATAGTTTCCCTCATTTGTAATAATAGGATATGTATAGAATAACACTAGCAGATGAGCAGAATGGCTCAAAAGCTTTGCATATAGGACCATACAAGATCATGTTGAGCAAAATAAACACCTAGATATGGAAATAGAGGTTTTTCTTTGTGATTGTTTTTTTTTAAATGTACTATGTGATTTCTTTTGTGTTTTCCCCTATAGTTTATCCCCTGCTGTATTTGATTTCAGTACTGTGTGTATTGCACATGCATTTATCTTAATTTGAGAAGGCAAGATGAACAACAAATTGGGGAGACAAAGGACAAAGGGCAAACCAATGCAATAGCAGTACTCACAAGACAACATGTTGGAAATTTACATTACAACTTGTGAAGGGTTTGGGGGGAAAGGAAAAGTGTGAGAAAAATGAGGTACATGTTATGTATTCACTACCTTACAATTAATGCAATCCCTGTATATATCACCTTAAAAATAAAATTAAACAAAAATAAGTTACATAAAGTATAATTTCACTGTATTGCTATAGTAAATATTATCCTATGTGCATTTCCTTTTAAAAAATGAACACTATTTGCCATCTAATTTGAATCAATTACACCTTTCTTTATCAGAGGTTCATCAACTTGAATGTTATCCAAATATACAATATTTTCACAATATATCTGTCATAATTTTCAAAAAAAATTATAAGTTAATATTGTCCCATAGTAAAACAGAAAACAGTTTAATTCTATGGAAACTCCGAACTTTTAAAACTGAATAATTGTTAAAAGGACAGAATATATGTGTTCTTCAAAGTTCTTACAAATACTAACTACTCATTTTCAAATTCTGAACATTCCATATCAGAGATATTCAAAACAGTACCTGTTTGTATGTTATTTAATTCTGAATAACTGCAGTTTCTAATGGGGTGCTACATATTGAGAAATCAACAAAAAAAATAGCCACATTCTGGTGGAGGATATAACTACGAAGTATGTGTAATAATTAATTCCTCAAGAGTAAACATTTGTTCATCAGAGTAAGCGATTATTTCTGTGATCATCAATCCCAAGCTTTTATGCCATAACGTCTTCCTAGCCCAACAGTTTCCAATTTGTATGGTGCACCTTAAAATTCCCTTAATTCACATCATGAATAGCTTATCACTATTGTGAAAAAATACTACACTTGTGCTAATATGATGCCTTTCCTATTGAGGAAAGTACACTACACTAAACTTTGCTGCAACATTTTTCTGATTTCTAGAAATCAGAGCACTTGCAAATATTATTTATATTTTTATCTATCATAGATATTCAGGAGGCTAAGATCAGAAGATTATGGTTCAAAGCCCACCCAGTCAGGAAGATTCCTTAGATTCTTATCTCCAATAAACTTCTCAGGAAAAGCCAGACTCAAGTGGCACTGAGGTTGAAGTTGTAGGGCATGAGCCTTGAGCAAAAACTGGCTCAAAGAGAGTGGCCAGGCCCAGAGTTCAAACCTGAGGACAAACCAAAAAATAAAACCAACTCCAACCTCGCATTTTTCTCATTGTATACAGAGGCATGTAATTAAGGAAATTTCTTCCTGTATTACAAATAGATAGAAGAACCAAGACCTAACAATTACTGTCTTCATACCATGTTACACCAAAGCCTCAAAAAATTGCTTGTTCTAAATTAATAAATTAATATCATCCATTTGTTGGCAACTCTGTGCAGATTATTCACACTATCTCATTTTATACATGAACTGTTGGAATTATCAATTAACTAAGTTCTAATTATACCTCGCTTGAAATAATATTTTAAGGAAATAAAATGCCTGATTCATGTGTGAATTTGTGAATTAAAACCTCTACTTAAAAAGAATTTTGTAGTATCCTATAGAATATGAAATTAGAAACAAAACCAAAATATTTATTTTAAATATAAATTCTAATTTAGCAAGGTCTACAAAGTCCTACGTTAGATGAACTTTTTATTTTTCCAGGCTTAAAATTTTGTAATCCTTCATTATTTCTTTGAAATCCAACAGAATGATGCTTATTTTTTCAAATTTTTGATTGGGAATCATGAGCCATTTTGCATCTAGGAATGTTGTGTAATGCAGAGAGCATTTAAAACACAACTGAGGATTATATATGAGTTGCATTTCAATAGGAAACTTGCCTTCTCAAAACATAATGACAAAATTAGCCCAAACTTCCAACTGTGTATTCCTTTCTTGTTGTTTGGTTTGTTTCATTGAGACAAAATTATACTACCTTGTCCAGGGAAGGTATCACTATGTAATCCCACTCTCTAATCTCCTGTCTTAGCTTGAGTGCTAGAATTCCAGGCCTGTATCAAATTGCCCTTCCATAGTTTGGTGGTTTATTTAATCTAGATACAGACTAGTAATTCTGAACTTCTCCTATGATCTTATTCATTAGACTGACTGCTCAAGTTGTTTATGTACTATTTTCAAAGATGTTCTATCATTTCACACAGGATATGAACATTTTCAGATGCACCTGCAGGGGTCTCTGATTCATTCTTCCATGGATCCAATCCCTTTAATAATGATTACTTGACTTTCTTTTTATCTCTGGTCCCTAGGTATGTAATATTATCAAACTTTGAATAAATTTCACTTGAGGACTTTCTAATATTAAAAATTATCACTTGATCTAGTCTTACTCAGGATATATTTTCTATTGTTTTCTAACATTTCTCCATATTCTGAGAGTTGTTTTATTTGTGCAGGTGTGTTTGCACATATATGTGCCTCTGTGTGTATGTGTATGTTTGTATGTGTGTATGCAAAAGCCTCAGCAACCTCATTCAGCAATCTTGCTCATCACTAGTATTCCATCACTTGAGTTCACGCCTATAATTCTAGGTACTCAGGAGGCTGAGATCTGAGGATTGCAGTTCAAATCCTGTATGAGTAGGAAAGAAATGTTCTGAGGCACTTATCTCCAATTAACCACCAGAAAACTGGAAGTGGCGCTGTGGCTCAACAGGTAGAGCACTAGTCTTGAGCTGAAGAGTGGAGAGATATTTCCCAGGCTGAGTTCAAACCCTGCCTCAACCATTAAAAAAAAAAGAAAGAAAAAAGATGAAAGAAAGAAAAAGAAATGAGATCTTGGCCACCAGTTCATTGCTAGTATAATTCCTGCTTTCTCACCATGGACTTTTTTTCCAGTTAAGTCCATGCTCTTATATTTAACTTGCTTTGGAACCAGAATTATTCTTCAATTGTACATTTTACAAATTTGCGTGATTAGCAACCATGATTTAGAGATAGAAGTTGAAAGAGAGTGGCCTCGTCGTTCATGTTCCTCTTAGTATTAATTATTTCTCTATGTCACTCCCATAGATCTACATAATGGCCTTGGCTTTATTGGTTCAATGTTGTCTTATTTGCAGAGTCTTCTATACTATATTGAACCATTAGACATAAACACAGAACTTTTCTTTCTCTTATTATTCCTATTGTTTCTTCTACTGTTAACTTGTGTACACTTGGGAAATAATTCACAACACACACACAAATAAACTTTTCTGAGAATCTTCTCCAAGTTAAATTTACTTTAAGAGCACTTATGGAATTTGAGTTAATGTACTCATGGATAATGGTTTCTTTTATGTTTTTATAGTAAAAAATAATGTACAGAGGGCTTAGAGTTACATAAGTAAGGTAATGAGTACATTTCTTATTGTTACATCCTCTTTTGTTTTTCCTGTGTTATCCATTCCCTCCCCATCTGCCCAATTCCCCCTCCCCTCCACAAGTTGTAAAATTCGTTTTCTACATAGTGTCTTGTTCATATCATTGTTACAATAGGTCATCCTGAATCTTTGTTTCAGCATTTTGTTGTTTCCCTTCTCCTTCCCACACTAGAAAAATGTATATGCAAGATGCAGGGCACCAACATCATATCCAGTGAAAACAGGAGTTATATCATGCGGGAAGAACATGGAGGAGAAACGAAAAATCACATAGTACATTTTAGATACATTTAAAACAATTTCAATAAAGAATAAAACAAGTTGTGTCCCTATCTTGGGTTTCATTTTTCTTAACATTATCTTATATGGCCATATATACATGAATAATGTTTTTATAAGTCATTTAAATTTTATATTTTGTATTTACTAAGTTGTCTCTGAAAGGCGTGTTACCTCATGTCCAAAGATGTCTTTGTGCTAGTTCTATGAAGCCTGAAAACATTCATTTTACCTGAAGAGAGTGTCTTTCTTCAATTTTTTTAGCTCCCTTATCGAAGATTAGATGGCTATAGGTTTGTAGGTTCATTTCTGGGTTTTCAATTCTATTCCAGTAGTCCTGAGGTCGGTTCTTAGAGATTCCTCAAAAGACTCCACATAGAGCTCCCCTAAGACCCAGCAATCCCACTTTTGGGCATTTACCCAAATGTTCACAAACAGGCCACATTAGAGGTACCAGCACGACTATGTTTATTGCAGCCTTATTTACCATAGCTAAGGTACGGAACCAACCCAGATGCCCCTCAGTAGATGAATGGATCAAGAAAATGTGGTATATATACACAATGGAATCCTATGCCTCCATCAGAAAGAATGACATTGCCCCATTTGTTAGGAACTGGAAAGACTTGGAAAAATTACATTAATTGAAGTAAGCCACGCCCAAAGAAACATAGGTCCCATGGTTTTCCTTATTTACAATAGCTAGTATATGTCTGAGTCAAGCAAAAAAGATCAGATAAGTTGATGTTAGGGAAATGAACCCTAAGATATGTATTCGAATGTTTTTTGTTCTTTCATGTGACCTTTTTCTAACACATTTATAAGATGATTTCCTGTTGCTTTTTATGTCCCTTCCCCACGGGATAACAATAACCCCTGATTTCACTGTATTTGATGTCGGTATAATTTCTGGAGGGGAATGGAAAAAAAACAAATCATTTAAATAAGGATACAGGTGGACCCATTGCAACAATGAGATGTAGAAGTCGTTATTTCAAAAACGAACTTTACAACTTTGTTGTTGGGGGAAGGAGGATTGGATGGAGGGGGGAGGGGAGGATGGGAAGGGGAAACCAAGGAGTAGGCTACATTGCTTGATAAAAAAATGTACTCATTCCAGATCTTAGCTATAAATAATGCTGCAATAAACTTAGTTGTGCTCATAGCTTTAGTGTGGTCTAGTTTGTAAACATTTGGGTAAATGCCCAAAAGTGGGACTGCACATCCCCTCCAGCATCTGTTGTTATTAGAGTTCTTGATTATACCCATTCTAACTGGGGTGAGGTGATATCTCAATGTTGTTTTGATTTGCATTTCTTTTATGTCTAGGGATGGGAAGGGGAAACCAAGGAGTAGGCTACAATGCTTGATAAAAACTGTACTCATTATCTTGCACGTGTAATGGTAACCACTCTGTTCAGTATTTTCACTGTAAAAAATATATATATATTGTTAGAAAAAAAAGAATCCACGCTTGAAGAAACTGTCCCTGACTTTTTTCGAGTGTGTTCTTTATTCATATAAAAATTGTCTGAAAACTTCTTCTTGAAAGTATTTCAAAAGGAAACAATGTGCCATTTGAAGGCCAGCATAGAACAAAAGGAAATAAACATTGTTTTAAAAGTTTTCTTTTGCAAGGAAACAAAGACTTGGAGGTTTTAATTTGTCTTATGCATGGATATTTCACTATTGAGATGATTCTGTTGTTGCAGGAGTCACTTATTAATTCATTTAGTCTTGTCCTGAATTCTCCAGCGCAATTAGTATTCCAAAAAAGCAGGATTCAGTGAGTATGATCAGCAAAAGGAGTCTGTTCTCAAACCAGTGCTTTATGGATGGTCCCAAAGAAATATGTGCATTTTTTTCTTGTTTGTTTGTTTAGTTTGTCCTTGTTCTGGAGCTTGAACTCAGAGGCTGGACCATGTCCCTGAAGAAATGTCTTCCCTGGCCAACTTCCCCCAAAGCTAGGACTCTACTACTTGAGCCAAACTCCACTTCTGGCGTTTTTGGTGTTTGGTTACAGATAAGAATGTGACAGACTTTCCTGCCTAGGTTGGCTTTGAACTGAGATAGTAAGAAAGCCAAGTGACACCAACTGTATCAAGATTTCTGTTTTGAACCAAGAAATACTAGACAAAGTTTATTATAAACTAATATTTGACAATTTTTAAAAGAAAAGAATATGTCTAACAAAGAATCCATAACTTAAATAACTCCACAAATGTAGGTGCACTGAATCATTTTGGACGCATTTTTTCATCTGTTTGGGAAGATAACTATTGACTTCATAGATTCTTTTTGGGGAAACGTAGTCATATTTGCCTGTTGTAACTGGCTTTGTACACATGCATGCTGTACATACTTCTAAGGGCCCTAAATAAAGGAAGTCTTGAAATTCTCAACAATATTTAAATAAGATGCTCCAGCCTAGGGTTAAGATTTTAGGTGTGGACATTTATCAACACTCCTGATTCAGACTCTACTTGATATAATTTTTCATCAATATTTTGTTTTTAGTTTTGCTCTTTGTAAATTCACATGCACCTATGAAAAATTGTGTGGCCATCCCAATAATATTCTCAAAGTACCTCTTAATCATGACTCACAAAAAGTTGTATTATATTACAACAAGGAAAAATGCTATAAATAAAGAAAACAATAATTAAATATTAATGATTACTAAAATAAAATCAAAACAATTACCAGGGTTTTCAGTATTTGAAGTGTACATAGTAGAGTTTACTATTTTCTCATATTCCTGTACATTTAAAACTGGATAAAGCTATAAGTAGCCTTTAAATTTACTCACTAAGATTACTATTTATAGTTCATTTCATCATTTGTATGTGGATTATATCATTATTTGTTCATCACTAACATATAACGTAAAGGAGCCCTAAAGATTTAACAGAAACTGTGTACTTAAAATCTTCACTCTTCACTCTGCTTCTTTACACAGTCTTTACAACTTCTCATTAGTAAAGTTGCTATAAAATCTGAAATGTTCATATTTACTAGTACATGCTACCAGAAATATTATATACTTTATCAAAAATTTTTATGACCTGCCAAACAGTCTTAATTTTGCCATATATAAGCAAATCCCAAAATTAAACATATTTAAAACATTAAAACTTTTAACAAACCTTAACATTTGCTGCAATGATCATTATGACAAGTGCCTTTTGTAGAATAATTGAATTCCTCCTCCTACAAATCTCATGAACAACAAATACCTGGAATTATTTTGTTTTTGATATGTCAATCTTGACTTTATTCTTAAATGTGTGCTTATGTAAGAAACACATGGTTCTAAAATTTCACAATTCTTTTGAACTTATTTTTGTTGAATTGTCTAGTTTAAGAAAATCAATTACTCTTTATATATAAAAAATGTTTTGTGCTCAATTGGGCTGCACATACACTAAAATTGGAACATACAGAGAAGATTAACATGGTCCCTGCACAAGGATGATACACAAATTAGTGAATCATTCCATATTTTTACAACAACAGATGCTGGAAGGGATATGGCCAGAAGGGAAGCCTGCTGCATTCTTGGTGGGAGTGTAAACTTGTTCATCCACTTTGGAAAGCAGTTTGGAGGTTCCTCAAAAGCCTCCACATAGAGCTCCCTATTATACAGCAATCCCACTTTTGGGCATTCTCCCAAATGATCACAAACCAGTCCATACTAAAACTACCAACACAACAATGTTTATTGTAGCATTATTTTCCATAGCTAAGATATGGAACCAACCCTGATGCTGCTCAGTAGAAGAATGGATCAAGAAAATGTTCTCTCTCTCTCTCTCTCTCTCTCTCTCTCTCTCTCTCTCTCTCTCTCTCTCTGTGTGTGAATTTACACTTACACAACCACTTTGGAAAGCAGTCTGGTGAGTCCTCAGAAAGATAAATATTGCCCTTCCTTATGGCCCACTCATACCACTTCTAGGCATCTATCCTGAACAACAGGTACCAATATTCAAGGACAAATGCACTTCCATGTTTATTGCAGCACTGTTCACAATAGCCAGGATATGAAAACAACCCATATGTCCCACCAGAGATGAATGGATCAAAAAACTGTGGTAACTATACACAACGGAATATTTTCCAGCCATTAGAAAGGACAAAATAATGGCATTAGTAGGGAAATCAATCAAGCTACAGAAAAACATGTTGAGTGAGTTAAGCCAAAAGCAAAGAGACAAATGGCACATGGTCTCCGTGATAAGCGGATGTTAAATCCAAAATGTAAGGTGATATGCCAAAATTAACAACACTTAAGAAACCAAGAACTTCCACTCATCTGGTCGAATCACTACTAAATAACCCCATTCTGCCCGTCATATGTGCACACTGAAGGGAAACCAGGAGGATGACACAGAACTAGAAGGAATCAGGGAAAAACATACAACAGTGGGATCCATCAGCTGCACTGGACATTGACCAAAATGAACTAAGCAACTCAATGTCACTGGAGGGAGGGAGGGAACAAGTGGGAAAGAGGGAACAGCTGACGCTATGCAATACAAAAGAAATATACATATTTCAAAACAAAAAATTTACATATGGAAGAAATAACTCTATGGCAAAGTTCATAGAATTGATAAATGTTGTAGACCATAATAGACAATTTGCTCCATCGAAGTTAGAATGTGTTTGTGACTTAAACTAAGCATCACTATCCCACAATACTGTGAAATTTGGGAAATTTGTAACCACTTAATCACAATAAAAACATTTGAAAAAATGATGAAGGTGGAAAAATAAGTTGCTCTAAAAAACAAAAAAGGAAAATGTTCTGTGTGTATTTGTGTGTACACACACACGCACACACATATACTATATATATATATATATATATATATATATATATGTATATTAATTCTATGCCTCCATCAGAAAGAATGACATCGCTCAATTTGTTAGGAAATGGAAAGACTTGGAAAAAAATTATATTAACTGATGTAAGCCAAGTCCAAAGAAACATAGGTCCCATGGTATCCCTTATTTGCAATAACTAGTATATGTCTGGGATAAGCAGAAAAGTTGAAAGCCTATGTGTATATGACTAGATAAGTTGATGTTAAGCTAAATAACCCCCAAGATAGAGACACAAGTGTTTTTTTTTCTTTCTTGCTGTTGTTTCTCACATATTTATAATGTACGACGTGATTGTTTTTCTTTTTTATACGTTCCTCCCCAACAGTATAACCCTGTTTTCACTTTATTTGATGTTGGTGCACCTGCATCTTGAATGTACACTTCTCTATTTTGGGGAGGGAAAGGAAAAAAACAACATGCTTAAATAGGAATTCAGTTTGACCCATTGTATAACAATAGATGCACAAGACATTATTTTGAAAAACAAACTTTACAATTTAGGCTAGGGACATTTGGTGGGGCTTTGGGGTATGAGGAGTGTACTTGTGGAGGTGTAAGGGAAGGAATGGTGGGGGGGGGAAACAAAGGAGGAGGTAACAATGCTTGATAGGAAATGTATTTATTACTTTGCTCATATAACTATAACCCCTCTGTACAGTATTTTTACAACAAAAATGTATAAAAATGTTTTGAGATGGAAGAGTTTATGACGCCCATTTTACCCATATAATATCATTAACAAAGAAATTAATGCAAAACACTGATATGAAGATATTTTGAAAAAGTGAGTGTGTGTGCATTCCTGCGTGTTGGCATGCTCTGAGTTTGAAATCAGGGCCTCAACATCTCGCTACGTCTTCCTCTCTAGATTGGTGAGTTATTATATGAGCTACATCTCCATTCCTGGCCCTTTGCTATTTCGTTAAAATTTTGAAAAATAATCTCATGAATTTATTTTGTCCTGTTGGCTTCCCAATATTATCCACAGATCTCAGGCTCCTTAGTAGGTATCCTGAGTAGTTAGGATTACAGGTGTGACAAACCAGTACCAGGCTTTCAGAATAATTTTAAAAGAAGAAGAAAATTTACTTCACAGAGGCCTGTTTTATCATCTCCTAGTCTTAAAGCATTTTGGAGTGATTAAATGTGAAATTTTTCATTCTTGAATTATTAAAATACAGTAAGTGATGACATTTAAAAGATTTAGTACTTTTTAAAAATGATACTGGAACTATGGGACAGAAGAAATTTGCCTCTCTTTGGACCATATTTTATAAGCTCAGCTCTGTGCATGATAACACAATGTCACCAACACAGTTTGTGTTGAAGACAAAATGTAACAGAAAACAATTACCATGGGCAATAATTGCTATGCTATTATTTCTTGGACAGTATGAATATTGAATTGAGAGTATCAGTGAATGGAGAGAATTTATCTACCTTTTGTGTATTGCTGGAAGACTTTTGGAAAATTTGACTCATTTCCTTCCTCACTGTGTGTCTTGGGCCATGCACTTAGGTGCCTTTAATTACAATTTTTCCCAACACTAACATGGTAATAACATTAGCATTATAGCAAATGTTATCTTAAGAATTAAGTGTCCTTAGAATGATGAACTCTTTTCTCATGTAGAGGCATTATCAGATGAGAGGAACTGTATTTTTTTGTTTGCTTACATCCATTTATTCTTGAGTTTGAAATCTGAACTTCTTAAGACTGAAAGAAACCAAAATTAGACACGCAGGCTTTGGAAAGAGCAATCAATGTAAAATAAATAAAATACATATAGATATGTAAAAGGTCTAACTAAATTGTTATATAGTCTCAAGCATAAACAGAAAATGATTTAAGCAATATCATGTTATTGAAAATTGAAAAATGTTAGGAGTTGCTTAATTTTTTCCTTTTTACTACCTTGAATTAATTATTTTTGTATAGAGAGATTAAAGATGAGATTAACAAGAAAGTTGATTAAAAATGGACAAAAGTTCGAATAGACATGTTTTCCATAAACCCCTCTATATCACCAGTGGGTTTACACAGTTGTGTTTAATACAACTTCTGTGCTGGCTTAATGCATTGTGAGAAGAAGTCATTAGAGAAATGTAATTCAAAATTACTATGATACTACTTTATAACTATTACAACTCTTATCAAAAAAAAATCAAAGGAACCAGGTGTGGTGGTAAAAGTTTGTAATTCCAAGCATTTAGGAGGTTGGATTTTGGTCTTAAGCCAGTCTAGGGTACTGAAGATAGTAAAAACTTGCCCTTTATTCCCTTTTGAATAAAAGGTAATCGTGTTGGTGAGAGTGTGAAGAAAAAGAAATTTTCTACTCTTGGACAAAATCCAGGTTAGTATTCTCCTTGTAGAAAGTAGTATGCAGTTTTCTAAAGAAATCATACTTGAAATATCATCTGACCCACCAATCATGTGATTATTTCTCTCTGGGTAACTCGTAAATATATCTGTAGTTCATTGTTATTCACACTATTCACAACAACAGCCAAGATGTAAATCGAAGTTCAGTGTTCAATGACACTAATAAAGCAACTGTGTTACATGCACAAATATCTTTTTCTGTTTCATCCTTAAAATAACAAGAGACTGCTCCCATTAGCCACAACTTACAATGACCTGTAAGATGTATTCGAAATGAAGAAAAATGTTATGTTCTGATCTTTGTAAACACACACACACACACACACACAGACAAACTATCCTCAAACATTGACAGAATTTTTTTTTTAAAGTAAAGCATTTAGTTCGGGCATTTAGTTCACAATGCATAAGATACTAGATATACATTATGACCAGGTATAGAGTTGTAATGTACAACATGAGGATACAGGGGACATCATTGGTCTTACATAGGAATGAAGCTAAGTAAATAGGAGTTGTTCTTCCTAGTAGTGGTTACTCTTTTAGTTTTTCTTCCTTCAATAATGGATAAGATGAAAGTAATTCTTTAAGTATACCTGCCTATTTGCAGAAATAATAACAAAAAATATAGCAATAATGTTGCACGCTCAACATAGAACAAAATGTCAAATTAAAATACATGAGATTATCATTCATGTAAACTAATTATTACAAATAAAGGAAACCGTGGGACCTATGTGTCTTTAAGTCTGGCTTACTTCACTAATATGATTTTTTCCAAGATCTTCCATTTCCTTACAAATGAGGTGGTCACATTCTTTGTGATTGAAGCATAGTTTTCCATGTGTGTTTATCTGTGCATGTGTGTGTGTGTGTGTGTGTGTGTGTGTGTGTGTGTGTGTGTGTGTGTGTGTGTGTGTGAGTGTGTGTGTCATTTTTGGTAAATATTACTGTGATACACAGTAGTAGCTTTACTGTGGCCTTGTTTGTGATCACCTGGTTATTTGCCCAGAAGTGTGATTACTGGGTAATAGAGGAGCATTATTGTGTACATCAAGGATAATGTAGATGAGCAGAATAGTTCAATAGCTATGTACATATGATTGTATAAGGTGATTCTAAGTGAAATGAACTCCAAGACATGTTCTTTGTTGTTGTTGTTCTTAATGTACTGTGATTTCTTTTTATGCTTTTGTGTTTTCCCCACCTATGGTTTATCCCCTGTAGTCACTGCATTTGATTTTGATACCCTGGGTATTTTAAATATGTTGATCTGAACTAGGGAAGGGGAAGAAAAAAAAAAGAAAATGGTGAGACAAAGGACAAAGGGGGAACCTATGCAACAGTGGTAATCACAAGTCAATATGTTGTAAATAATCTTGGAGGGGGCGTTGGGAGTGAAGAGAGAGAAAAATAGGGGAAAGGTTAACAAGTTAGAAAAGAAATAAATTAATTACCTTACTTATGTAACTATATCCCATCTGTACATTACCTTGACAATAAAATTTAAATAAAAAATAAAATAAAATATATGAGAGCAGCAATACAGGAGATGGGAGTGGGGGAAATACTGTAGTATCGTAGAGTAGAACAGCTGTGGAGAGCAGCAATTTGACTTTAATGTAGGAAGTAATAAACTAGCATACAGATTTTCAGCCTCATGTCAGTCATTAAAAAGGGAAAACAAAATGCACAATCAGCAAACCAATTGAGATAAAATAGAAAACTAAACAATTAAGATGAAGAGATGACTTGTACCAAGAATAACAAATGACACAATTAGGAAACAAATAACAAGCTGCTGGGCTGGGAAGGTGGCTCAGTGCTAGAATGCTTGCCTTGTATGCCTGAGGTCCTGGGTTCGATTCCTCAGCACCACATAAGCAAAAAGAAAAAAGCTGGAAGTGGTGCTGGGTCTCAAGTTGTAAAGCGCTAGCCTTGAGCTGAAATGCTGAGGTATAGCGCCCAGGCCCAGAGTTCAGGCCCCACGATAACAAGCTGCTAAGTTTAAAAATGATCACCCTTAATTCTATTGACTTGTTTACATCACAATTTGTTAGAAGTATAATTCAAATCACAGTTTAATAGTATATCATTTTAATAATAGTTTACTTATTATTGATTTCTAAACATTGAATGTTTAATATATAATTTTAATTTCATCAGCTATAGAAAAGAAGAAAGTGAAAATAATTTTAATAATATATTTAATGAATTGTAAAATTGAGAAGCATTAGAATTTAAACAAATAACAAATCATTGCTTCATTTCTGTGAGTTAATGTAATAATTAAAAGTGTATTCTACACTTAGCAATCATCTTAACATCAAATAATAAATTATTACACATGACCCTTGGTATTATTTGTAAGGGTTCAGCACTGTGGCAAAATTCACACCACATAGTACACGAGGGTATGATCCCTCTCATATAGCTTAAATTGTGGAAATTTGATTTCTACATGCATGTTAAATTCTTGTCTAGGTGACATTTATAAAATTATTTACAATTATATACACGAGGACTATTTCAGATGATAATTAAAAGTGATATTCATTAATTAAATTTTTATTATTTCATACCAAATAAATATTTACAGAGAGACTGAATTTTTCTGTAGATGATATTTTATGTGTGCCAGATTATACGTATTAAAGCTTATTTTATATTCCTGACATTGTTTCTAGAGTTGAATTTATTTGTCCATTACGGGTTAAGTGTATTATATTGGATATATGAAAGTAAACTGAATGTTTATTCCATTAATCCTTAGTCTAATCCCAATATAAATTATCCATGTGTTTGAAGTAATGAAAATAACAACAGATAAAAGCAAGATAAATCAGTCTGTAGTAGACAAGTATTTACCCCATATTTACAGAATATTCTTGGGAATATGTGCTCCAGGCAGACCACAACTGAAGAATACTATGGTTTGAACTATCATAAGAGACAGAAGGAAGGGGAACCTTCCTTCCAAAAGTCTGATCCCAGGAATGTGATCTGCTTTATGGTGCCTACTTAGAAATGAATATTTTTCACAGTCAACTTTGAAAAGCCATCTTGATAGACGACTTCTGTAAGTGGTTACAAAGCATTATTGATGGCTTTGCAAGGATGCCTGATTGCCTCATTTTGAGACAATTAACAGGAATTTAGTCAGTTGTTCTTTGTATCCTAAGGAGTATAACTCATTGACTCTAGGCCAGGGGATCACAGGGGCCCAGAGAAACTACTACCTTGAATAGTAATCCTAAATATCTAAAACAAAACACACACGCGCGCACACACACACACACACACACACACACACACACACACACACACACACACACACTCCAGTAAGCACAGCCAGGCAGGGTTGCTATCACAGCCTACAAGAAGTCAGGCAAAAAACAGAAGCTGAGAATCATTTAGCTGATAACTAATATCTTTTTTATGAGTCATACTCAAATGAGACTCCAGAGAGAGGATCAGAAAGACTGATCAGACTAAAATTGGTCACACAAAGATTGGAAAGTAGAATTCCTTGTAGTACAAATAAATCATAGAAAGCTTGTGCATGTAAGAACATGACAGAAGACCAAATTCCAGAAATGCACATTTTCTTCGAAGTCAGCTTAATCAATATTCAGTGCAAATCTTTGAATTCTTAAATATTTGACCACATGTGGGAGAAGGTTGAAAATAAAGAAAATTTCTTCACTCTATTAGGAAGTCCAATATCACATTAGGGAATAATCAAGCACAGATTTGTAATAAAAAGAGAAAACAATTATTCCAAGTGAGGGTTTCATTTCTTCTGATGTAAAAGTTCTTAAATTAGGTGCTAACAATTACCATACAATTGATCCAGTCCCCCAGCTGAGTTGATATTGACTGCAGTATTCCCACATGAAGGAAAAGAGAAAATTTACAAATGTCTGATGAAATGAGGTGAAGGTGAAGTGTTCTAATAGTAATATCTGAGGTTTAGACACAGGTGAAGAGGTGGATTTTCATTTTTAAAACTCCCCCATTTTTACCTGGTGCCAGTAGCTCACAGCTGTAATCCTAGCTACTCAGGAAGCTGAGATCTGAGGACTACAGTTCAAAACCAGCCTGGGCAGGATAGACCCTGAGACTCTTATTTCCATTTAACCATCAGAAAACCAGAAGTGGCACTGTCACTCAAGTGGTAGAGCACTCACCTTGAGTTGAAGAGTTCAGGGACAGTGTCCAAGTCCAGACTTCAAGCCCCTCGAACAACAACAACAACAAAATCTCCCTTTCATGGACTACCTACATCTCTTCCTAACATTCAACAAAGGAACCATTTTATCACCCACTAACATTTAAGTCCTAATCTAGCTACTGCAAATAGATTGATTTGGTATCTTATATAAAACGGTTCATATTTACGGAAACAAATACCAGCAGTGGTAACATTTTTCCAGTCCTTGAACTCTGGGCCTGAGCCCTGCATACGGTTATGCTGGTAGTTTTCATGTGAGCTTGTTTGTTATTTATTGGATTACTGCCCATGAGGGGAATTACTGAGTCTTAAGGGAGATCTATATTTACTCTTTTCAGGAAACTCCGTACTGCCTTCCACAGTGGTTGAACATGTTTAATTTCCCACCAACAGTGTAATAGAGTTCCCAATTGGCTACATCCATGCCAGAATTTGCTATAGTTAATTTTCTTAGTAATGGCCTTTCTAATGGACGAGGTAGAATCTGTCTTGTTTACTTATAGATTTGTAAGCATCTTCTAGCTATCATAAATGAATGAATCCATGAAACCTATATTGCTCTGAGTCTGCATTCCTTTGTCTTTTCTCTTAATATAATTTTCCAAAACCTTTCATTTTCCTTACTACTGATGAAAAGTCATCTTTCTGATGGGTGAATATAATTCCATTGTGTGTGTGTGTGTGTGTGTGTGTGTGTGTGAGCGTTTGTGTTGGTAAGATGACTATAGGCCCATGTATTCATTTCTAAGCATTCTGTTTCATCTGTAATTTTGTAATTCCATATTATAGTTGCATTGCTTCTCTTCTACTTTGAAGAATATTGTTGGGATTTTGATGAGTATTGCATTGCCAATTGTTTATAGGAAGTATTGCAGTTTTCAAAATGTTAATTCTTCCAACCAGGAACATTGAAATACTTTCTATTTCTTTGAATCTCCTTCAATTTCCCTGTTTATATTTTTAAAGTTTTCACATATAGGGCCTTCACAATTTTAGTTAAATTAATTAATTCCTAGTTTTGTTGTTGTTGTATTGTTTTGTTTAGATTTGATTTGATTTTGAGGCTAGTACGTATGAGGTTGTTTTTTGGATTTCAACGTGGATCTCCCCATTGTTGGTAACAGAAAAACTACTGATTCTTGTGGTTTTTATACCCTGTTACATTGCTGAAGGTTAGCATCACCTTTACTAACTACAGGGAGGAATCCACAGGGTCCTTTAAATACAGGATCATTTCAATTGTAAAATGGGATAGTTTTACTCCTTCCCTATTTGGCTCTGCTTTATGTTTTTCTCTTGTCTATTGCTCTTGCAAGAAAGTCCACTACCATATTGAAGAGTAGTAGAGAGTGGACATCCTTTTCTCATTCCTCATGTTAATGTCTTCATGCTTCCACCCTTAGGTAAATGCTAATTATCTGTGTCTTATACATACTCAGTTTAATATTGAGGAATGTTCCATGCATTCCTAGGTTCCCAGACCTTTTAATCATAAAGGGGTATTGGAGCTTGTTAAAAGCTATTTCTACATCCCTATTGATGATCATGTGTTTCTTGTCCCTGCTTTTGCGGGTGGTTTGTATTATGTTTATTGACAAGAATATTGACTCAAATCGTATCCAAGATGATTCCTATTTGATCATAACATATGATTTTTTTGTTAGTTGCTGAAATTGGTTAGTGAGAATTTTATTAAGAAGTTCTGCATTAATGCTTATCAAAGAGTTTGGTTCATAGTTCTCTTTCTTTGGTGAGTCCCTATGTGATTTGGGGAAGAGTCTAATTCTAGCTTCATAGAATGCGTTTGATAATGTTTCTCTCATAAATACTAAATGGATGCATCTTGGTTTTTGATACAACTATCTAATCTATGTCTTCTATTTGGAAATTTATGTCCATTGATATTGAGAGTTAAGACAGAAATATCTGATAAGTCCTGCTATGTTATACACCTGTTGTTAGGAGCTGTCCCTCATCTACTCTTAATATATTTACCTTGTTCTCTGGAAGGGAATATTTTATATGACCAGTTCCTCTTCTTCTTGATCTTCTCTATGTAGGATATATTTGATCATATTCTATTCTGATAATTTGGTGGACATATTTTGTTTCAAGTTTTCTTTGTCATGAAATATGTTTATATATCCTTTAAATGTAAAGGAGAGTTTGGCGTGGGAATGTATTCATAGTTGGTAGTTGTTTACCTTTAATGTTTGTCATATATAATGCCAGGCTCTCCTTTTTACCATATCAGTTAAGAAATCTATATTTATTCTGACTGTAGATCCTTTATAAATAATCAATCTTTTCTCTATGGCATCTTTAAGAATCCTTTCCTTGATCTTTAATAATCCTCTAATGGATTATGATGTGGTGGTGGATTGTTCAGTTCTAGAATTCTGATTGGTTTCTAAAGGCTTCTCTTCTTTGAATGAGCCTATCTCGCTGGATTTTTGGCCTGTTCTCTGCTAGAATTCTGTAATATGCTTCCCATCCATTTAGTATCTTGCTCTTCTCCTTCTTGATACCTATCTCCCAGAAATTTGATCTTCTAACTGAGTCTTGAAGTTCTGGCAAGATCATTCCTTATTTCTTGGATTTGTTCTAAATGATTATTTCCTCTTTCCTATTAGATCTATTCTGTCTTTGACCCTGAGATTATCTTCTATGTCATCTATTTGCTGTGGAGACTTCTACTTTGTTTTTTTATTTCCCTGTCTTCTAATTGGTCATTTTTTAGGGGTTCTGTCTCTTTGTTAAAGCTTTGTTTTAGGTCTTGTATGGACTTTCTGGACATTTTTTCTTTGGTTGGGGGAGATGTAAGGATTGTTTTCTTAACTGTGTCTTATGTCATATCTTTTAACTAGGCATCCATTTTTTCTTGGACTCCCTTGCCTTCTCAGAATTTATTTATCTTTCTGTTTGAAGTCTCCATGAATTATTTTGCTAATGACTGGTTGGTTTCATCTTGTTCACAGATTTCCTTGTAGAAGTTTTCTATCTTTCCATTAATCACATTTTCCAGCAGTATCTGTAATACATTTTGATAACTATCTTCTACATCCTTGATTGTCTATTCTAATGCCTGGTTATTTACTGTATGAATAATACTACTTTGATATTACTTTTTTTGTATTTTTCTGATTTTTTTCTGTCCATTTGGAGGTTTTCTTTAGGGGATCTATGATATTAATAAGTGACTCTCTATGTTCTTAGTTGATTTGCAGGGTCTTGGTTTGGCTTCCAGTTGTAATGCATTTTTCTGGAATTGTATTTTTGTCAAGTCCATTAAGTGTAGGAATAGAAATCAGTTGTGGTGAGATGTTGTGATGTTAATATTTGTGGTTCCAGTGACCATTTGGACTGTCCAGTGGTATGGCAAATTGTCTATGTATATGGATGTGGTTTTCTCTGATGTACACTTCTGTTCCTGTTTTATTTTTTTCCATGTTGCCTTTTATTTCCACACTGCACATGTGCTTTTGAATGTGTTGCCCAATATGTTCCTGTGTGGCACCTTTTCATAGATTTCTCTTTTCTTGTGAAGACAGTATAAAACCTTCTTATGAATTGTATGTCTATAATTATATCTATATTTATAGCTGCATATCTATAATTATAGCTGATTTCATGTGACCCTCTAGCTGTGGAGTACCTGCTACGACTCTAAATCTCTGCTTTATTAGAGATAGCTAGGATAATTTTCTGTTGTTATTCTGTCATTGTTTTTCCTCTTCCTCAGATTTATTTTTTATATTGTGGATTTTTTCACATAATTTAGGATTTGTGATTGTTGTATCAGGTTATTTTGTTTTCCTGCTTATGCTACTTTGAAATAGTGATTTCAGGCTTTTAAGAAGAAATAGAAATGTATGTTATTAAATTGAGAGAAAGAGAAGACTTTTAAACCTATTTACTACAAGTAAATTAATATTAAACAAAGCTAATGAAAATAATTATTTATTTACTCTTCAGAGGATGACTATAGTACTCTTGGATATCTCGGAGGAAAAGACTTTAGACTCATTACAATTGATGACTTACATTGAAATTACTGGCTAAACGTTCTTCAGAAAGGGAAAAGCTCCATAACTTCCATATTAGTATTATAAAATCATAATAGCTGCATGTTGAATTGTTTTCCCTTTGCTATTTTCAATTCCATTATTCATCCATTATGTATCTAGGGCTTTGAATGACCACTTCCTTAAAATACCTATATTGCTTATATTGTGATGTAAATCTCAGTAATATAAATATGAATTTATCTGTGAGTCTCATCTTTAGTTACATTCATATGAAATTTATGCAGTCTCAAGCAAGAAACCTGACTTTTTTACTCTATTCTATGCTTTAATCAATAAATCCAGTCTCTTTAGAAATGCGTTCTCAGCTTTTAAATTGCTTCAGTAAACATCATGTGTTTCTAGTATTTTTACTGAAGTAAATATAAAGTTTGGAACATGAGGACAACTCTCCTATTAACCACTTTAAAGTAAACCCTTGGGAATTATTTTATATATAAAAATAAATAAGTGCAATGCAATGTTTATACATGAATAATATAATGGTTAAGTCAATTAGACACAAGAACTACCATGCAATTCTCAATTAACTTAAAGGCATCAAAATATTGTGTTCATGAATATCACTCATTTTTAAAAAATGACTAGTCAATACAAAGTTTACATTCTATTTGAAATTTACAAAAATGAAAATTACACTCAGATTTGCTGTCAATATCCTGTTTCCAGGAATACATTTATTTAGCAAACAGGGAAACAAAAAATAAGGGTTTGTCACATAGAATGAAAAATGTAGAAGCAGACTGTCTTTCCTTAAGATAAGTACCTGCAAATCATGTGATTTATTCAAAGATACTATACACACTCATAAGAGAATTTGTGATCAGAAGTGATAGGTAAGCAAAGTAACTGGAAAACTGTATGCTTAAATTGAGCTTTCAATAGAGGATGACAAGTTTTCAATAAATGAGCCTATTATTCTGTATCTCTAACACACATACAGCATTCTACATTTTCCCACATACTCCCATTCTCTTAGCACAGTTCCTGATCGGTATTCTTCTATTTCATGATCTCAATTCCTTCTAAAACAACAAAGTGGGCATTTTTTTGTCTCGAGATCCAATACATTCTAGTATCTTGGAACAGTAGTATGAATTCACGGAGTTTGACTTGAATGTCAAGTATGAAGATATTGTATTCAAGGTACTCTTAATTGGCCTGAAGCGTACAAAGATACACAGTATACTTAGAACAAGGGACTTGATCTCAGGAAAACATACAAATCCAGGCAAGATCCTGAAGCAAAGAAAAGCAAGGGAGCACAAACATCAGTCAACTATAATTACAAAGGAATGGAACTGATCTCTGATGTGTCTGGGTGCCAACTCTATGTGTTTGTGTGTGGGTGTTTGTGTGTGTGTGTGTGTGTGTGTGTGTGTGAGTAGAGAGAGTGAAAGAGAGACAGACAGAGAGAGAATTTAGTGTGGCTTCCATATTTACAGTCCATAGAGCATTACTTGTTAGGGAAGAGGTGCTCATATCATAGCTGTGATACTACTGTCATCACTTTACTGCAAAAAAAACACTTGCTTAATCTCTAATTAAATAGGGAAAATAAACTAACCTCTTACACGATTGTTTTGACAATTAATTAGTATATTAAAGGCCAAAGGGAGGAATTGGAGATCAATGTAATCTTTTTTTCCTCTCTTCTAAATATTACACTGCAATAGATGTGATTTCAGGAGTCTCCTGCCATGTACTTCCAGTTGAATTACTAATATGTTTAATAAATAATATGAAACATGTGATAGAGAAATAGATCAGCCAACAAGCACAAAGAATTTGTGATAAGATTGAGCTTCCAGCATGGTTGCCACAACTTTTAGGAATGTAATTCCTTCATATGAACTTCAAATTTTGTGGCTTTCCCTGTGTGATTAAATGGCAAGAAAGTACTGTAGAAACAAGAATTCTTGTTCAACCAAGTAGAAAGTGCTCATGTTCCCATCCTCACGTTGCAAATTTCCATTCCATATAGACTTTCTGTTAGAGTGCTTTCATTTAACATACTTCAGCAACTCATCCTTCCCTGTGGGAGACAAGAAAAAAGATAATTTTGTTTATATATTAAATTATGTAAATTAGTATGTACAGGCATGATTTGTATAATTACAGAAGTTTGTAATGAATATAAGGAGGGATCATTTCACAATAAAAATATAATTAAAATCACATAATAAGACTAGAAGTCACAGAATTTTGTGCATGAAAACATGTATTAGATTAGTTGCAGAATTTCTATTTTGAGATAAACTTTATATTGAAGTATAATGCACTTTACCTAAGGATTGAAACATTTTATTGAAAAATATATTTCCTGGAGATATTTTTGCTTCATAATTTTAGGAATACGGTTGGACCCATTGTAATAATGAGATGTACAAGACGTTATGTCGAAAGACGAACTTTACAACTTTGGCTGGTGAGGGTGTGGAGATGGGTAAGGATGGGAAGGGGAAACAAAGGAAGAGGAAACTGCTTGATAAGAAATGTACTCATTACTTTGCCCATATAATTGTAACCCCTCTGTACGATATTTTCACAATAAAAAAATTAAGAAGAAAATGATACCAAAGTAATCATTTTTGTATTATTTTCTTATTTCCATGTGATTTACCTCCAATTTAGAAATCTAGATATATAATTTAATTTAATTTTACCAAAAATATTATTGAGTATAAGATTCTTATACTCTCTACATTCTTCACACTGAGATCATCAAATATGGTGAGTTTGAAATGATTAGTCTCTGTTTGACCCATGTGAATATTATTTACAATGTGAGTGAAATGTTTAAAAAGTAGTATTTATTTTAGTTGCTCTGAAGAGACAATAACTGATAAAATCAAAGGCTAAAAATGATTAGATTTAAAATTTAGAATTCAGGAAATATTTTTGACCACACTGGTTACTGGACCCTTCACAAAAACCTCATGATATAATTTATATTGATGAAGCAAACATCCCACACTGGTTACTGGAGCTTTCACAAAAACCTCATGAGACAATTTATATTGATGAAGGAAAAATCCCAGAGTTTAGACATTTACGAATAGAAAAATCATGTCATTCTGAATATGTAGAGCTACATAACAAACATAGAAAATTTAGCTTTTAAATATCTGAATATGCTAATACATTTAATTGCAGGGTAAATACTTGTTCTGAAAGGAGTTAAAATTGCATTTATTTTGAAAAGTAAACCTAAGTATTCATTTGAATAAAAGACAATGTTTAAAATATCACTCATCCAAGACACAAGATGTACAGTTCATTGTTTTTTATGCCTATTATGTTCTCTAAACTTACTACAAATATTAGATTAGTAAACCTAAATCATTGCTTTGTAGGGAAATAGAAAGATTCTTAAAACTCATGACCATAACTTTTTCTCAAACAATTACTAGGTAACTGTTTTATATTTTTTGTCAGGGAATCTTATTTTTATTCATTAAGTTAAATAATTGGCCAATAACAATATAAATTATGCATGAACAAAGTTTAGAACAAGTATTTCTTTCACAAAACATATCATAGTTCTCTTCACGAACACTGGAAGGCAGTGTGTTATTTATTTATTTATTTTTAGTTATTTTATTAGTGGTTATTAATTTTCAGAAGTGGCAGTTTCGTTATTCTCTTTCCATAATATATTTAAAACATTTGATTATACTCACTCTATTTCCTTTTTGTTACTCCTTCCTCCAAAGATCTTGTTTTTTACATAAAATTATATCTTTATATATGCACATATAAACTCTTTTGGAAGATTTAAGCTAAACTGCAACTTAATTTTGAACTAGGCCCTGAGAGGAGACTTGAGCTAGTACAGCTTCTTTACAGACTTTGTTTTTGTTTTAGGGATTTTAGGGAAAAAACCAAAAACCTCTAAAAAAGGTTAACTGGACCTTGGCTCCAACCAGCCCAGTTCTTAGAATGAGAAGAATGCCCCTAGGTTCCCCTCCCCTTAACAACTTAACCCACCTTCATTGTTCTGTTAAGGATTGACCTTTTAAACAGAGAGCCAGTAATCAGGCTCATGCTGGCAACATCCTGAGTTTACTAAACTCCTTGTATATGCTTACCTTAAGCTCCACTTTACCATTGAATTTGTGAGTCATTTAAACCAAAAGTGATAGGCTGGTTTAAACAGCCATTATGTGACAAAGTGTAACCTCATTGGCCACCTGTGTGTGGTCTGGTATGACTGTGCAATCTTTTGGGTGTGTGACAATTTCATTGGTTGCCTACATGACCAGGCTGTGATTTTTGCCTTTAAAAACCTAAGTACGTGGGCTGCTGGGGGTCACAGTATCAGCTCCTGAGCCTGTGCTGCAGCCCTGGCCGGTCAGTGTAGGAACCTTCTCAATAAAGTTGCTTCTTTAATAACAACTTTGTTGTGGTGGGCTCTGTCACTCCGGACGACTAAGTGGGCTTGCCTGCCTGATAGGGGGTCTTCCTACTACAAATTTAAGTGTACAGAGGATTAACAGGATGAACAAAAATGAGTATTTTTTTGTTAACTTCTAATTGAACTATCATTATTATTATGGTTAGGGTTAGGATACCAGACAGAATTAGAATTAGGGTTAGAGAAATAGCAAATTTAGGTTCAACTCAGGATGACCTATTGCAACAATAATACTCACAGCACACTGTACTGAAAATGAACTTTACAGCATGGAGAGAGAAGAGTGATGGAGATGGGAGAGGGAAGGGATAGTTGGAAAACAACAAAGAAGGGAGTAACAATGGTCAACAAGAAATGTACTCATTACCTTAAGCATTTAACTGTAATCCCCCTGTCAGCCTCATTACCTACTCAGGAAGCTGATTTCTGAGGACCGCAGTTCAAAGCCAGCCCAGGCAGGAAAGTCTGTGAGAATTTTATCTCCAATTAACTACCAGTAAACCAGAAAGTGGTGCTGTGGCTCAAGTGGTACAAGCGCACACCTTGAGCTAAAGAACTCAGGGATTGTGCTCAGGCCCAGAGTTCAAGCCCCACGACCGACAAAAAGAAAAAAAAGAAAAAGAAATGTGTTAAATGTTAAGTAAAACAGAACTTTTTTAGATTTTAGGAATTCAGAAAAATCTATGATAATGGAAGTACAATGTATTCCATAATATCAGGATTTGAGATCAATGGGTATAATGATTCCTCTTATGGAAAAAGATAGGTTCAGAGATAAGAGTGAGAAAATCTGTAGGGCTTAGGAAAACCTGCAATTTATTTCGAGGATTACAGTGGAATTTCAGGATTGCAAAAAATGATCATTTTTCATAAATTTTAGAATTGGGATACCTTTAGAGTTAAGGTTATGGTTAGGATTCCAGCCATGGTTAGTGTTAGGTTGAAAGAGAAAAAAAATAAGGGTCAAATTGAAGGTAAATTTTAATATAAGCCTGGCAATAATTAGAATGAATGTGAACTAGAGTATTGCTATTAATATTAGAATCAACTTGCAATTAGGCTTATATTTATTCTCAATATTCCAGTTAAGATTAAGTTTAGCGTTAGAAAATGACTAAGATATTGGAAAAAAATTGAAACTTATGTTTGGAAGGCTTATTTGAATCAAGTTAGGATGAATGAAAACTAGTGTAATACTAACTAGTTAGTGTTAGTATTGATATATAATTTGGATTAAAATCAGGGTCAGTATTTTGTTCTGATTATGATTAGCATTATGAATAGGAAAGTTTTACTATAAAATTGAGATTTCACTAACAAGTAGAAGCAAAAATGTGAGCCTTAATAGTAACTAGAGCATTATCATTATATTTATTTCTCAGTGATCATTCTTGTAATGATTGATGAGAGTTTTACAGCCAGTTTTAGGTTGAGAGTTAGCGTTAAGTAAAAGACTAGGTGATATGTAAATCTGAAATTGTTTTAGGATACAGTGGTGCAGGAAAAGGTAGGATTAATGGAAACTACAGTATTTTTCCTGGTAAGAGAATTTGAGGACAAGTAATATAATGGTTCATGTTAGGAAACAAGATAACTTCACAGGTAGAGTCAGGAAATTTGTTGGAATTAGGGCAAATTGAAACTCATTTCCAGAGTGCAAACTGGATTTTCTTTAAAATGAATAAATCTAGAGTATTTATTATTATTAATTTTGGACTATTATTAGTTTGAAAATTAGGTTTCAGTTCCAGCTGGACAGTGTTAGCATTAGGGAAATGGAAAATTTAGGGTCAAACTGAAAATAAATCTTTGAATAACAAGTCAAGATCAAATTAGGATGAATAGGAAATAGGAAACTGCTAATAATATTAGGATTAGGGTATGATTAGTGTGAGGGAGCCTGAATGTTGTGTTAGAAAAATGGCAAGATATTAAGTAGAAACTATTTTAAGAAAGATGAGATGAATCAAAGACAGGATGTATAAATTTAATGTACTTTTGTGGCTTTTAGAATCCAAAGGCAATTGGTTCTAGGGTTAGGGATACTTTTTCTAATTTATGAACTAATGAATTAAAGGCACAATTCTTTCATTCTTACAAACCAAGACAGTCACGATTTGGGGAAAAACAATTTCCTACATGAAAATGTGTCTTAAAATATTTTCCAACCAGGATTAAATAATAGTGAACAGGTTGTCATTTATTAAAATTAGGTAAGTTATTGATAAAACTTTCAAAAAATATCCAAACACGTAAAATTGGAACTCAGATATGTTACTGGGAAAACAGATACTTGCTCTAGCTGGGAAATTGTGTGTGTGTGTGTGTGTGTGTGTGTGTGTGTGTGTGTGTGTGTGTGTGTGTGTTTGTGTGTGTATGCACCCACCACATGTCTTCAAATCAGGCTTGGGCCCTGTCGTCAGCTTATTCTGTGGAAGTATGGTACTAAACCACGTAGCCACAGGCTTTCTTCTGGCTTTTTAGTAGTTATTTTGAGATAAATATCTCATGGATTTTCCTGTCTAGACTTAATCTTCTGATCCCCAGCAATCCTTGGGTTAGTGTTACTGTGGGTGCTACCACAAAATGACAGTTCATTAAACTGGGAGCAATATGGAAGTACTCTTGCAAGATATGAAGTAACCAGTTCATTAATGTGGGAGTAACAGGATCACATTAGATTGCATTCAAACACATTATTTCTGATGAGTTTAACTGAAGCCCAAAGCATAATCCAAACCTATTTGCCACATTGTATGAAGTAGCACATATTCATGGTGTAGAATATGAACAATGAATTAAATCATAAAGACTTTGTTGGGTTTGCAACAAAGAAATAGAGTGTCATTGAAATGAAGTTCAGACTGGAGGCCTGTAGCAAGCAGGAGAGCATCTGCTTAGTGTGTGTCCAACCCCCAGGACCATAAAGAATTAGAAGAGAAAGTGTAAGAGAAAGAAGAAAGGAAAGGAGGAAGAAGGGGTAAGAGAGGAGGAAGGGCATAGCAGGAGGGAGAAGAGGAGGGGACAGGGAGAAAGTAGAGGTAGGAGAGAAGGAAGAGGGAAACAGGACTCTGGAGAAGAGGAGCAGGTGAGGAGGCAGGAAGAGGAAGATAAATGCAATATATCAACAAGAATTGTTGGGAAACATTTTGCATAAGCGATCTGCATGTTCATGGCAGGATTATTTTCTAATCAGAGAGACAGCTAGCACAGTGACAATATGGGTGATACCTGTTACTCAATCATTTTATTCTCTTTCTTCAGTGAGGAGTTCAGAAGAAATGCTTAGTTCGGTGTTTTACAGATATACTTCAGGATTTCTTTTTCATGAATCAAACAATGGAAAGAACTAAATGCAACTTCCCTTAATAAAAAAAGAATAGAAGCTATATTTATTTGTATTACTATGCATGAAGAAATTCTGGAGATTTCTGGTTAATTCAGTGGGCCCCGTGCAAAAATACAGGACAGGAGGAAAGTAAAACTGTTTTTAAAGTATAATAGGTTATCATTGCTGAAAAGTTTTACTGGACGTCTTTCATTTTTTTTTTTTTTTTTTTTTGCTTTTTGCCAGTTGTTCATTGCTCCAAAGCTGTGCCCTGGAGCCCTTTCCAAGTCACCACATGAAACTCCATTTCTGTAGTCCCTGTGGGTGTGGGTGCCTCCTCAGGTCACCCGTTGAGATGTGTGGCCAACTCCTTTATGGTGGATGTGCAGTGAGTGGATGTGTGTGCATGCTCCCCAGCATTTCCAGATGAGCCCAGCCCACTCTTCCCACCTAACTTCCCAGTCACAGTTGCTCCATTTCACCCAGGAGCTGGCAGCTATGGGTATGGAGTTGAGGCCACTGTTGCCCTCTCCTCTTCCAGCTGTGTTGGTACTGGTCTTCTGTGCTCCTGAGTGCGTGGCCCATCCTAGCAAGACTCTGTTCTGGGGTCACTGCCTGCCCCCATGAGTGCGGGGTGGGGGACACCCTGTTTGTACACTGTACAGTCCATTGGTAAAGGAAGGCTGGGCATGCAGTCTGCCCCCTTGGGGCCACGCAGCCCAGCCTTGGTTCACCTCATCTGTTTTTAAGGGGGTCTGGGTACTGGAGCCATGTGTTGGCCCTTCTGCCAGCTGGCTTGTGACAGATGCAGCAGCTCAGCAACCTGGAGCCCCTTCAGCAACTCTGTGGACCTCCTTTTTCTGGTCCTTGTGGACTCGGGTACAGGGCCAACCCTACATATTCCAATCAGCACACCAGCTGCAGCACCGAGGGAATGAAGTTCCTCTTGCTTTGCTGTGTAGCCTCCTCCGTCGCCTTTCTGGCCCACATGGGCCCAGCTCTCGGTGCCATTCCAGGGATACTCCATTTGGAGGCAATGGGCTCACCCCCTACCCTCGTTGTTCTCCAAAGCAGGGGAAAGTGCCTGGCCTTGACAATTTAGGCTGCACAGATGGAAGGCAGGACTTGCCTTGCCTTCCCCCCGGCTTTGGCACCTGAGTCTGGGTTGCTTGGTTTAGTCACTAATGGAACCTTGTTGGCTACAGCCCACCGCAAAGGTCCTGCACCTGCTGCAGCAACAATGCAGTGTCTTGGACCCCCTTAGGGTCACCACATGGACCCCTGATGGGCCTACTTGGGCTGGGTGTGGGTTTCATCTCAGGACTCCCATTAGGAAGTGCCACTCTCCTTCGTGGTACTGCAAGCAAGAGGTGCCACATATAATATCTACTTTCTAACATTTTCCTTCACTGAGATAAACAGAACTTGGAGATATAAATAAGTTTTATAAAAACAAAATATATAAACTATATCACTTCAACCTTTTAAACCACTGTAATATTTTTATCCAGTAGGAATTCTGTCTGTAATTACCTATTTTTCATTTGAATGTAACTAATGTAATGTATTTTGTGTGTATTTTACTATTCTAGTATAATTTCATTTGCACTACTTATAATTTTTTTCAAATTCTGTGATTTAATCACGTGTTTATGGATAGGAGTTTTGTTGTACTTTTATTTCAGTTTTCCATTATGGCCTTATGAATACAAACAATAAAATCCATTCTTGTTGGTATAAAGTTCAATGATTTTGGACTAGAGACTCAAGGATATAGCATAGCATTACATATCATACAGTAATGTGTAACACTTTGTTTAATACTGCTCCAAAAAATAATTGATAATTCAGGTGGCAGCCACTTCATCTGCCATGCTGGTCTGTCTGGTGAAGTAGGATCCTAGTGGCAGCTTGCCCATATCAGGCCATTGCAGGCACCTCGCCTGGGACTGTGGGAGAGGATCAGGGTGCACCTGCTGTTCAGCTAGGGCAGCAACCCGGCAGCTGCTGTGTGAATGACACAGTGTCACTGACTCACATCTAACACATGCCTGCCCCGTGGGCTTGGGCCCTGAGGATCAGCCCCTGGGAGCACACACACACACCGTGGGGCAGGGGGTGCCTACCTAGGAAGGTGTTTAGACCAAACAGAAGCCACTCTGCAGATTAGCTGGTACAGTATATATTCTCGTTAGGGCAGGGGACAATTCTGCTGTGCTGTGGGGAGAAAACAAGAAGACAGACCAAGGCAGGTGAAGCCAACTTTTCGTACTCAGGCTGGCAAGGAAACTTTCCTCCATGCACTCTCCAGCAGGCTCAGGAAGCCCTTCCATGTTCCTTGTCCATGGAGTAGCAGCCAGGGACACTCATGTCTGGTACTCCTTGCTGCTCTTTTGGGTTTGTTTGTTAATTTATACAGACAGCCCCTCCCTCAGACAGCAGAGTTATTCTGGGTTTTGTAAAACGTTCTGCATCTGAGCATTCCCAAGTTTGATTTTTGTATTGTTTCTTGTAAATGCTTTGTGAAATTTGTGTTTTAGGTGTTGAGGTGTGAGAGAAGGAGCCAGATTATGAACACAGTTTCCTACCAGTCTTTCATTTAAAAATGAAAACAGATTCTCTATAAAAATGCCTATCCGGAAATAAATTTGAGAGGGGAAAAAAAGGCTGCTTTCTCATAAGATCAAAATGTGCTAGTTTATATGCATGTTTTATGCGCTCAAAATACAATTAAGTAACTCACTCTCTAGGAACAATTGTCCAGAGCTAAGAGTTAAGTGTCTGGGACCTAGAGGCATAGTGTTTGTGAGGTTTATCCAAAGGGAGGGAAGAAAGTTAAAATTCATAAATGACTTTGTAGAATCAAGGTGGCAATACAAAATGAGAATCACAATAAACTTCTTTGCTATTCGGGGTCTTTCATTATTCCATATGAATTTTTGGATTGCTTCTTCTATTTCATTGAAGAGTGACATTGGGATATTGGTAGGTATCGCATTGAATTTGGATATAGCCTTTGGCAGTATTGCCATTTTCATGATGTTAATCCTCCCAATCCAGGAGAATGGGAAGTTTCCCTCTTCTATAGCTCTGCTTTAATTTTCTTTTTCAGGTTTTTAAAGTTCCCATCATAGAGGTCCTTCACCTCTTAAATTAACTCCTAGGTATTTTATTTTTTGTGCGGCTAGTAAAAAGGGGCTGCTTTCCTAATTTCAGCTGCACTCTTATCGTTATTGGAATACTGAAAGCCTTTATTTTCTTAGAGTTAATTTTATAATCTGCTAGTTTACCAAAGTTTCTGATCAGCTCAAGTAACTTGAGAATGGAGTCCATGGGTTTCATTAAATACAAGACCATGTCATCTGCAAAGAGGGAGAGTTTTACTTCATCTTTTACTATTTGGATCCCTTTAAGATTGCATCTTATCTTATTGCCCAAGATAGCATTCTAACATTAAGTTGAAAAGGAATGGAGAGAGCAGACATCCTTATCTTATTCCTGAATTTATAAGTAATGGGTTTAACTTCTCACCATTAAGTATAACGCTGGCTGTAGGTTTGTCAGTTCTTAGCAGAAAGAACAGCACTAGAGCAATATCAGTTCCAAATTTCAAACGCTACTAAAAAGCCATGGTAATAAGAACAGCTTGTTTCTGGCACAAGAACAGACCTGAGGACCAATGGAGTAGGACTGAAGACTCAGAAATGAAGCCCCTGACCGATAGCCACCTAATCTTTGACAAGTGAGCTAAAAAAAGAGTATGGAAGAAAGACAGACTTTTGAGTAAATGGTGTGGGAAAAATTGGTTAAACACCTGTTAAACTAAAGCTGCATCCGTGTATATTATCCTGCACAAGAATCAACTCCAAATGGATCAAAGACCTCAAAATAAAAGAGGACACCATGAAAACATTACATGAAGGAATAGGATAAACTCTAGGGCTTTTTAGCACATACCGAAATTTTCTTAATAGAGAGCCAGAAACAAAGAGTAAAGAAAAATAAGTTAAGAAATTCATTCCTTAATTCATCTCTTTATGAAACAAGTAATTTACTATTACAAGATGAGATGAAATTATAAATTCCAAATGCTGATGCAGTCTGTATGTAATAAACATATTACAATAGTCAGAAAAAGAAATCAAAGAAACGTTGAACAAATGGGATTGCATGAAACATGAGAGCTTCTGCAAGGCAAAGGTCATAGCTAGCAATATCAATAGAAAACACACGTTCTGGGAGAAGATCTTCATGAAGTATAAAACAGACAAGGTCTTATATCTAAAATGTACTTAGGACTCAAAAAATTAAATCCCCCAACAGCAGATCCTCAAAGAAACAACTGCTCGATAATTAAGTGGGCTAAAACTTAAAGAGAGACTTCCCTGAAGAGGAAATAAAAATGGCCATTAGACACATGAAGAAATGTTCAACTATTCTAGCCACAAAAGAACTGAAAATCAAGACAACATTGCGATTGCACCTTACTCTAGTTAGAATGGCTATAATCAGGAAATTTAATAACAACATGTTGGAGGGGATGTGGCTAAAACTGAACCCTATTTCATTGATGGTGGGAGTGTAAACTTGTTTAACCACTTTGGAAAGCAGTATGGAAGTTCTTCAAAAGACTTCATGTAAAGTTCCCCTATGTCCCAGCAAGCCCACTTTTGGGCATTTAGGCATTTACCCAAAAGATCACAAACATGGTCATACGAAAGTTGCCTGTGCAACCATATTTACTGCAGCATTATTCACCATAGCTAAGATATGGAACCAACCTCGATGCTCCTCAGTTCATGAATGGATCAAGAAAATGTGATACACACACACACACACACACACACACACACACACACACACACACACCACACACATACACACACACACAATGGAATTCTATGCCTCCATTAGAAAGAATGAAATTGTCACATTTGTTAGGAAATGGATTTGGTACATATTATATTAAGTGAAGTAAGCTAGGCCCAAAGAAACATATTTCCCATGGTTTTCCTTGTTTGCAAGGACTAGTATATGTCTAGGACAAGCAGAGAAGATCAAAGGCTATGGATGTATAACTATATAAGATGACATTAACTGAAAGGTACCCCAAGTCAGACACACAAGTGATTTTTTCTTTCTTGTTTTTGTTTTTAATATACTTATAATGCACTATGTGATTCTTTTGTAGGTTCATCCCCCCATGGTATAATCCCTGTTTTCATTGTATTTGATTCCAGTGTTCTGCATTTTTGTATACATTTTTGTAATTTGGGGTGTGGAAAGTTTATAGCAGAATGCTGAAATGGGGATGCAGGTTGACCCATTGTGATGATGAGATGTACAGGACACTGTGCCAAAAATGAATTTACAATGTCAGGTAGGGGTCAAGGAGGGAGGAGTTGGAGAGTTGGGGAGGGAAAGGGTAGTAGGGGAAAAACAAAGGAGGAGGTAACAATGCTCAATAGGAAATGTACTCATTACCCTACTCATGTAACTGTAAACCCTCTGTATAGTATTTTTACAATAAAAAATATAAAACTCTCTTCCTGGTATAGATTTCCAGTGCTGCCCTCGGCATTGCATTTTTTGCCTTTTCTGGCTGTGGTTAGGTCCATCTGCCTAGTGGATCAGTAGTCTTCAAGGCTTCTTGGTCCTGAATTGGGACTTGGATTATCCAGTGATGGTTGGAACTAGGCCAAGGACAGGACAAAACCACTTCCAGGGCATGGCTTCTTCATTCCCCCCCTCCCCAATGCAACTAGGATTGCAAGCAGAATTTCTATGAATTTGACTCCAGAAAACAACTACTGAACCAAAAGGAAAGGTCACCAAACACCTCCCTTCCTCCCCCATTCCTTCCTTTCTTCCTCCTTGGGAAAGTACAAAATAATTTTGCAGGTTTTAGCAAACACACAAATTGCCCACCACCTCCCCTTTTAAACTAGGTTTAAAGTCACTAAGTCATGTAAATGGATAATGCCGCATTCATTATTCTGGACAACTTCAGGTTGTTTGATGCTTTAATTTGTTGTTGTTGGTGGTGGTGGTAGGAGGGCCTGAACTCTGGGTCTGGTTGCTGTACCTGATGAGATTTACAGCTCAAGGCTAGTGTTCCTCCATTTGAGCCACAGAGCCATTTCCACATTTTTCTGCTTATGTGGTGCTGAGGAATTGAACCCAGGACCTCATACATTCAGGACAAGCACTCTACCACTGAGTCTCCTTCCCAGCCTTAATGCTTCAATTCTTTAAATTTTATTTTTGTCAGTCCTGGAGTTTAATCTCAGGGTGTAAACATATCCCTGCGATCTTCAGCTCAAGTGGAGCCCTCTACTACTTGAGCCACAGTGCCAATTCCTGTTTTCAGATAAGCATCTTTCAGACATTCCTGTCAGGGTTTGCTTTGATCAGTGAATTTTTAATTATTGGAATATTGCAGTTTATCTGAAATTTAAAGTTTTCTGTAAAACTTTGTCTTCAAGTATTCCAATAGTATTAAATATTACATTTACAATCTATTCTGCAGCAATACATTTTGAAATTATTATGTTAAGATGAAAATCTTGCTGTTTGTAGAAAAGTCCCATTAAAGTCCAAATTGGAAATATGGTCATTTCAGCAGCCTTGAGTCTCCTTCATATTTATTTATTTATATTTGTGAAAATACCATGCAGAGGGGTAACAATTACATGGGCAAGATAATGAGTACATTACTCATCAAGCATTGTTGCCTCCTCCTTTGTTTCCCCTTCCCATCTGCTCTCATCTGCCGCCCCCCATGCTCTCCAGATACCCCTTTGCCCGCCCCCCACCCTTGCCGGCCAAGGTGTAAAGATCGTTTTTCTTTCATTTTTTATTTATTTTTTTTATAGTGAGAATACCAAACAGACGAGTTACAATTACATGGGTAAGATAACGAGTACATTTCTTATCAAGCATTGCTGCCACCTCTTTGCTTCCCCTTCTCATTCCTTTCCATACTACCCTCCTCTCCCCACCCGACCCTCCCCCCACCCCCCATCAAAGTTGTAAAGTTCGTTTTTTGACCTAAAGACTTGTATATCTCATTGTTGCAATGGGTTCACCTGTATCCCTAGATAAAAGATTAGTTTTTTCCCTTCCCCTACACAAATTATAACAACATCAAATACAGTGAAAGCAGGGGCTATACTGTGGGTGATGGACATACAAAGCAATATAGAAATCATCTTATAAATATGTTAGAAAATATCGCAAGGAAAAATAAACATGGAATCTTTATCTTGTGGTTCATTTCACCTAACACCAAATTCTCTGACCTATTCTGCTCGTCTCAGACATATTCTGGCTATTGCAAATAAGGGAAACCAGGGGAACTATGTTTCTTTGGGACTGGTTTACTTCACTTAATATCAATTTTTCCAAGTCTTTCCATTTCCTAACAAATAGGGCAATGTTATTCTTTTTGATGGAGGCATAGAATTCTATTGTGTGTGTGTGTGTGTATATATATATATATATATATATATATCGAACATATATATACATCATATATATATATGATACATATATACATAAATATATGATATATATACCATATATATGGTATATATATCATATATATGTATGTATATATACCTATACTTATATATAACATATATATACATATATATGTATATAGATAGATATATATCACATATATATGATATATATAGTAGATGCATGGATCAATAAAATGTGGTGTATATATATATATATATAATGTGATATATATATATAACATATATATATATAGGATCAATAAAATGTGGTATATATATATAAAATGTGATATATATATATAATGTGAGATATATATATATATATATATATCACATTTTATTGATGCATGCATCTACTAAGGGGCATCTGGATGGGTTCCATGTCTTAGCTATGGTAAATAATGGTTCAATAAACATAATTGTGCTGGTAGCTTTAATATGGTCTTGTTTTTGACCATTTGGGTAAATGCCCAAAAGTTGGATTGCTGGGTCATAGGGTAGCTCTATGTGGAGACTTTTGAGCAGCCTCCATACTACTTTCCAAAGTGGTTGAACAAGTTTACATGCCCACAAACAATGCAATAAATTTCCCTTATGCCCACATCCCCTCTAGCATCTGTTGTTATTAGAGTTCTTGGTTATAGCCATTCTAACTGGGGTGAGGTGGTATCTCAATGTTGTTTTGATTTGCATTTCTGTTATGGCTAGAGAGGTTGAGCATTTCTTCATGTGTCTATCGGCCATCCTTCTTTCAACTTCAGGGAAGTTTCTCTTTAAGTCTTTAGCCCTCTTATTTATTGGGCAGTTGTTTCTTTGAGGATTTGTTTTTGGGGGATTTAATATTTTTGAGTTCCAGGTATATTTTAGATATGAGACCCTTGTCTGTTTATGGTAGTGAAGAGCTTCTCCCAATCAATAGGCTTTCAACTCATCTTGCTAGCTATGTCCTTTGCCATGCAGAAGCTCTGCAATTTCATGCAATCCCATTCGTCCAACATTTCTTTGATTTGTTGTAATCCTATGTGCCTATTAAGAAAATTTCAGCCTGTGCAAAGGAGACCTACTGTTTCTCCTATTCCATTCTTTAATGTTTTCAGAGTATCTGTTTTACTCCAAGGTCTTTGATCCATTTGGGGTTCATTCTGGTTCAGGATGATATATAAAGATCTAGCTTTAGTTTTCTACAAGTAGTTAACCAATTTTGCTAGCACCATTTACTGAAGAGGTTGTGTTTCTTCCATTCTAATTTTTTAGCTCCCTTATCGAACATTAGATGTCTATAGGTCTGTAGGTTCATTTCTGGGTTTTAATTTCTAGTCCATTGGTCCTATGGTCTGTTCTTGTGAGAGTACCAAGCTATTTTAATTACTATAGCTTTGTAGAAGAGTTTGAAATTTGATATTGATATTCCTCCAGCACTGTCGTTTCCGTTAAATAATCCTTTTTGCTATTCGTGGTCTTTTATTGTTCCATATGAATTTTTGGATTGCCTCTTCTTTTTACTAAAAGAATGAGGCTGGAATATTGATAGGTATCATATTGAATTTGTAGATAGCCTTGGGAAGTATTGCCATTTTCACTATGTTGATCTTTCCAATCCAGGAGCATGGGAGTTTTTGCCACTTTGTAAGTTAGGTTTTGATTTCCTTTTTCAGGTTTTTAAAGTTTTCATCATAGAGGTCCTTCTTTTCTTTGTTAAGTCCTAGGTATTTTATTTTTTGTGGGGCTATTACGAATGGAGTTGCTTTCCTGATTTCAGCCCTACTTTTCTCATTGTTGGCATACAGAAAAGCCATTTTTTTTGAGGATTAATTTTATACCCTGCTACTTTGTCAAAGTTTTGAATGAGCATGAATAATTTGGGAGTGGAGTCCATGGGATTCTTTAAATCCAAGTTCATGTCATTTGCAAAGAGGGAGAGCTTCTTCTTTCCCTATTTGGATTCCATTTTATATTTGAATCTTTTTGCTGTAGCTAGGCATTCTAATACTAGTTTGAAGAGAAGTGGAGTGAGTGGACATCCTTATCTCATTCATTAGTTAAGAAGAAATACCTTTATTTCTTCACCATTAAGTAAAATGCTGGATGTAGGTTTGTCATATACATCCTTTATTGTATTGAGGAATGTTCCCTGAATTCCTAATTTTTCCAGAACCTTCAGTATAAATGGGTGGTGGATCTTGTCAAATCCTTTATCTGTATCTATTGAGGTATCCATGAGGTTCTTATCCTTGCTCTTGTTGATGTAAGTTATTGTATTAATTGATGTGCATATTTTGAAGCAGCTTTACATCCCTGAAATGAATCCTGTTTGATCATGATGTATGATTTTTTTGGATGAATTGTGAAAGTCGATTGACCAAAATTTTGTTGAGAAGTTTTGCATCAATATTCATCAAAGAAATAGGTCTATAGTTCTCTTTCTTTGATGAGTCCGTGCCTGGTTTGGGGTTGAGGTTTATGATGGCTTCATAGAATGAGTTTGGTAGGGAACTTTCTCTTTCAATTTCATTGAAGACTTGGAGGAGTATTCATGTGAGCTCTGCTTTGAAGGCCTTGTAGATTTCCGCTGTAAAACTATCTGGTCCTGGGCTTTTCTTAGATGGGAGGTCTCTTATTGATATTTCCATCTCATTGCTTAATATGGGCCAGTTAAGATGGTTTAACTCATCTTGGATTAGTTTCGGCATGTCTATATTTACTAGGAAACGGTACATTTCTGACAGGTTCTCAAACTTATTAGCATAAAGGTTTGAGAAGTATTCCTTATAATGTACTGAATCTTGGTTGTTTCTGTGGTGATGTTTCCATTCTCATCTCTGAGTTTATTTATTTGAGTGTGTTCTCTTGTTCTTCTAATAAGATTTGTAAAGGGTCTGTCAATTTGTTAATTTTTCAAAGAACCAACTCTGTTTTGTTGATTCTTTCTATGCTTTTTTGGATTCTAATTCATTTAATTTTGATTTAATTTTAATTATTTCTTTCCATCTACAGGAGTGGGGTTTATCCTGCTGCTCTTTTTCAAGGAGGCTCAGATGTGTCATTAAATTGTTGGTTTCAGATCACTTCAATTTGTTGATGTAGGAACTCAGAGCTATAAACTTGCCTCTGAGTACTGCATTTGCTGTGTCCCAGAGGAGCTGGTAATTTGAGTGTTCATTTTTGTTGAATATTATAAACATTTGAATTTCGTTTATGATCTCTTCCATGACCCACTGGTGATTCAACAGTGTGTTGTTCAACCTCCATGTGTTACATGACTTTCATTGGTGGCTTTTGGTGTTGAGTTCTAATTTTATTCCCTTGTGGTCTGAGAGAATGCAAGGTATAACTTCAATGATTTTGGATTTGGACAAGTTTGCTTTGTGACCTAAATGTGGTCTATTTTGGAAAAAGTTACCTGTGCTGCTGAGAAAACGTGTATTTTGATGCTGCTGGGTGAAATATTCAGTAGATGTCTGTTAAATCTTGGTGATCTATGCAGTTTTTTTATATCCATGGTTTCTCTGTTAATTTTTTGCCGAGTTGATATATCTAGTGGGGAGAGTGTGTTTTAAAGTCCCCAACAATTAATATCTTTGGATCTATGGGAGATGTGAGAAAAAGTCAAGTTTCTTGGATAATTTTGGTGCTCTTATGGGAAATAGATATTTAGAATTGTAATATCCTCCTGAAGGAGAGATCCCTTAATTAGTATATAGCAACCTTCTTTATCTCTTCTCACTAATTTTAATTTGAAATGTATTTTATTTAATATTAGGATTGCAACTCCTTCCTCTTTATGAGGCTGTTTGCTTGTTAGATTTTGTCCAGCCTTTTACTTTCAACATGTGTTCCTTTTTATGAGCAAGTTGTGACTCCTGAATGCAGCAGACAGAAGGATCTTTTTTTAAAAATCTAACTAGACAGTTTATGTTGCTTAAGTGTATTGTTAAGTTCGGTAATGTTGGGAGATAGTACTGAGAGATATTTGGGAGTTCCTGCCATTTTATGCAACTTCTTGGGGGCTGCTCCAGCTGGGTTCTTCCTACGGTTCTTGGATTCTCAATTTGGGTGCAGTTTCTTAGCCTTTATTATGTTCCTGTTGGTTTTCTTAGTGTAGGACATCTTTAAGTAACTTTTGTAGGGCTGGTTTGGTAGAGATATATTGTTTCACTTTTTCTTTGGTATGGAAAACTTTTATTTGTCCTTCAGTTATGAAGGAGAGTATAGCTGGGTACAGTATTCTTGGTTGATAGTTGTTTGTCTTTAGGGCATGGCCTACATCATTCCAGGCTCTTCTTGCTTTAATTGTCTCTGCTGAGAAATCTGAGGTGATTCTAATTGGTTTCCCTTATAGGTAATTGATCTTTTCTCCTTGACAACTTTAAGGATCTTTTCTTTGGTCTGAATTGATTCTGTGGATATTATAATGTGTAGTTGTGATGTCTTGTTATGGTCTGGTCTAGTTGGGGTTCTAAAAGCTTCTTGTATCTGAATAGGCCTATCTTTTTGCATGTTTGTGAAGCGTTCTGAAACAAATTTCCTAGACCTTCTGTTTCCATGAGCTCTTCTACACCTATTATCCTCAGATTAGGCTTTCTGTTTGTGTCTTCCAAATGTTGAATAGATCTATCATATTTCTTGGATTTGTCTTAGATAGTTGTATGTTCTTCCTCTATAATATATAGGCTGTCTTCAATCCCCGAGTTTCAGACTTCTGCATGGTCTAACCTACTGTCAAGAATTTCTACTTTTTTTTATTTCTTTTCCTTCTAATTGGTCAGCTTTGATGGCTTCAAATTCTTTATTGGAGCTTTGTTTTAGATCTTGTATGAATTTGTTTACTTCGTTAATTTCGTGTTCAATGTTTATTCTCACATGACTTAGCTGATTGGTTATGGTTTCCTTGGACTCTAATTCCTTCTGTTGGACTCCATTCAACATTCCCTTTCGGGTCTCCCTGACTTCTTTCAGCTGTATTTTAATAGATTCCATGAATGCCTCTGTTTGGTATGAAAGTAACATCAGTTTTGTGTTAGAACAGTATTTTAAGGCAAGCATCAATCAAAGTCCTGTAGTTGCATAGTCAAAAGTTGACAGATACAATCTATTTCAACAGATACAATCTATTCAACATAAAACAACAATGTATTAATGGGCTAAGAACAGCAAAGTAGAATTTGGCAAACCAGAAATGATTAGTTTTAGGGAGAGAAGGGGAAAAATAGGATTAGAGAGATGTGGATAGGTAAACGGAGAGTGAAATTAACCAAGTCTTAATCTCAAAGGGGAAAATGGATTGGACAGAATGATAGGAGAAAGAGGAGAGAAAATAAAAGAGGCAGGAAAAAATGGAAAAACCAAAATTTAAATTTAAAAAGTGAAACACAAAAATTATTCAAGTTTAAAGAAGTAATATTGAGTGAAGAATGGGAAAAGGATGAGAGGAGAGGAGGAGTAGAAAGGAGATATGAAGAACTAAAAATACTTATAGTAAAAATAAAAATAAAAAAGAATTATAATATTATATAGGTATTATGAGATAATATGGTTATTAAGGAATTTAAGCCTAAGAGTTTTTGAAATAAGTAATAAATTTCTGGATTAAGTGTGTAAACAATATGGAATAAAGTCTAATAATCAATGAAGGGTATATCTGAGGATGAGCAGAACAGCAATTAAGTCACCCAAAAGAGAATGAAGAGAAGAAAAAGTGAAAAGAATGAGAAAGAAAGAAAGAAAGGAAAAGGATCAAAAGTTCAGTAGAGATAAAATAAAAATACAAAAGTGCACATATATATACACCTAAAATAAAAATTATAAGAGGAAAAAAAGATTAATAGAAAATAATTTTTTAAAAAAATTACAAGTTAATAAAAAGGTACGAAGAAAGGGTTCTTTGGCCGGGGGAGGGGGGGTTGTTGAATGGGAAGATCCTGTATCTCCCTTGTGTCTATAACTAGTCTCTTGGTGGAGTCTCTGGTCTACTTGTGGTATTTGGTTTTCCTGTGGCTTGATTGGTTTCTTAAGTTAGTTTGTTTGGGCAGGCAGAAAAATGGTCCGCTTTACCCAGAATTTTGTGACCCTCCTCCCAGGCAAGTTCAGTGGGAGGGAGATCTGCTTTGTTTCTTACAAAAGAGGGAGTTGGCTGTTTCCTCTTGTTTGGAGATGCTGTGATGAGCCTAGGTTCTGGGTAGAGTTGAGGCCTTTCAGCAAACAGTAGCTTTTCCCTGAGGGGCTTCCTTCTGGGACACTCACAGAGCCCAGCATGGGGTAATTCTCCGGGTTTATGTTTACTGAATTTCAATTGATTATCTAGGCTGCTATAGGGAGGGGAACCCTCTGGCTCTGTTTACCCAGTGAAGAAAGACATTCCTCTGGGGGCAGAGTTTTCACTGCCTGGGCTGGGTGACTTTCTCCTGGGTGGAGCTGAGCCTGGCAGGTCAGGTCAGGTTCCTGTGACCTGCTAAATGACTCTTTTGTTTTCCTCCAAGGCCAGGGTTGGAGCTATATTCTGAGCCTTTGCCAGTATCAAAGATGGAGATCTCAGATAGTGGCACAGTGGGGAGAAGGAGGGAGAAGGGTGACCTTGCCTCCTCTGCTCCCTGAGAAGGTGTTATTATGTCAGGGTTCGACTCATGCCAGTGTATTGGTTCTTGAGTCGTCTCTGGTCTGTGATCTGCAGGATAAAGATACCTGCTCCTTGTCAATTCTTGCTGGTTTTGGGTAGAATCCGATCACTTGTTGTGTCTGGCACATTTGTCCAGGACTCTCTGTGTTGTAGGTATGGCAGCAACGGCCACTGCTACCGCCGCTGTCACCACAGCCACAGCTACGGACAATTGCTCAGATCTGTTTCCTTTCCTGGATTTTCCCTTTCTGGCAAAACTCTCTGTACTGGGATGGCACATTTGGTATAATTCTCCCACCTAGGACTGTTCACTGGAACACTAAAACTGCTTTCTAGGTGAGAGCTTGTTTAGCCTCCAGGTTCTCCTCTGCCATCTTCCCGGAACTACTCTTTTTTTTCTCTACAGTATATTTTTGTTTTGGAACAAGTGTCATGGATTGTTCAACCATTCAAAAAGAAGCTTATTCCATTAATTTAATAGAAAAGGAATGCAGCCTGCCTGCCTCTCAAGGAAATTTTTGAGTGTAATGTTAATCTGATAATTCACATCATTGAATTTTCAAATTCGTATTGAGAATTTTTTGTTAAACTATTCATTAAAGAGGTTCCAAATATCAAGAATAAAAACAATGTTTTGCTTTCTAAGAATGTTTTAAAAGCTAGTAATTCAATAAAACACATTCTATTCTTCCAAGATTCCATGGTGAAGTATTTCTCTTTTATCGTAGCCCTTACCAGTGACCCCCTCCCTTCAAACTTGTAGCTTTATTCAGTTTTCTTGTTCCCGCTTTCATTTTGGGACTAGCACGAATAATCTCCGTGTAGTATTTGACAATGAAATTCCATTTGTTGTTAGATAGCTCAATACATATTGCCAAAGGCAGACCCATGGGCATATCATAGAGCATAAACTATTGAATATCATTAACGTGATCCTATTCAACTAGTCCATCAATTAATATAAATACCACATAAATGTGCATCTTCATATAATTTTTATAATGCAATGTAGTTACATATCATATGTCATAAAATAATTCAGACCACTAGTAGAAGAGAGTAAGCTCAACCTTTTGCATCGTTCCCAATGCTATTTGTAAAATTTTCTTTCTCATTAACTTTCACTGCAGGGCCTTCTTTTCCTAGCAATAAGTTATGTCATGTCCTTGGATTTTTGTCAACTTTGAGTAAGCTGTTTTCTTTCCACCACCAGTTAGTCCCTTGCGTTAAAAACCTGAGCAATAACTTGTCTCAATATGCCTGCAAGAGGAGTATCCAAGTCAACTCTCTGTGCCCACTATTCCCTTACTTTGTTTGGGAATGGGGTATCAGAGACCGGGGAGACAGGGGTGTCAGGGTTCAGGTGGCTGGAACCATGGTGTTATGAATTATGGGTAGCAGAAAAGAGTAGTAGAGACTAGGATACTAGGTAAAGGTTAATTGTGACTGTAATTGCTGAGTTCCAGTGTTAGGAAATCGGTTAGCAACAACAGCTTTTCAGGGGTTGGGGTAGCTAACACAGGTATCCAGAACTGTTTAGCAGGGACAAGTAAGCATAGACAAAGTGAAAGAGTAAAAGTTGTGAAGGATTGTGGGGCACAATCAGGGTTACAAGGTCATGGGTTTGTAAACTGGATAGCCAGTACTATGGTAGAAGCAATTGGCATGGTGGCCTGATGTGGTGCAGAGCTCTGGGTTTTCCTGTCCAGTTTTGGCTGTTAGATCTTTAGGGAAACTACCTCTAGCAGCTCATTATCAGCTTGTGTTCAGGCACGTGCCATATATAAATGTCTACTCCAAGTAGATTGCATTCTTTGACATCAGCTATAGGATCTTTGCTCTAAGCATCCTGAGAGACCACACTCCACAATGCTACAGAACAGCCTCCACATAGTGAGCTGCAATCACCACATACAACTCTTGCTGCTCCTCTCAAGTGTCAATTATAATGGTAGCAAGGGATCTGAGATGTACTCAGCAGCAGTGCTCTGAACAGCTACCAATTCTTACCATGGCAATTTGGGAGCTCCCTAAAAATGGGCAAGAGCACTTGCTGATGTTCTTCCAACTTCTCTCTGTGGCTCTGCACAACCAGTTTGTTGTACCTCAGATGGAATACTTTGATGTCTAGGTGGCATCAAACTTGCTCTATCTTCTCTCTCTAGGTGCTCTTCTGTTTCAGCTGCCTCTCCATTTCCCTCCAGTTAGCTCGCTTCATCTCCACATCTTTTGAATTGTGCTTCATGTTAATCTGTGGCTTTCACACCAAACCCTTCCACTTTCTCATCTACCTCTCTAGCTGTCAATATGGTACAACAAGCTAACTTCTGTATCTGTTTATCAAGATTTGAGCTGGAATCCAAGATGGTACTAGCTAACTGATAACATGGGGAGCTTCTTAAATACTCTGCTGCCATTCACTGCTCATTGAGAAAGATGTAAATGTGTTCTGGTCAGTCTCTCTTCCATTTCTGGTTCACAGCATAAAGTGAATTCACAATGGAGCTACCAGACAGCTGCTATGTCAGCAAGTGACAAAACCAAAGATAATTTATTGAGGGGATACTTACCAAGTGTAGTAGGATAAATGCACATATTTGTAGGATATTACTAAGAGCTTTCATCAAACTGGTTATTTTATGCTCAAAATGGCAGACCAGTGTTAATCTCTCCCTGAGATCTTCCTGTTTTGAAGGCCCTGAGGACTCCAACATACAACTCAGACCTAATGACATGGGTGAATAAAAAAGTAGGTGAGTATGGATTAGTATTTTGAAGGTGTGGTAAGATGTTGTCTTGTCATGACCAAGATGAAATCAATGTATTCATGTCCTTTCTCTGACCTTCATCATATCTCTTTATTTGGCATAATTGGCAGATTTCTTAGTGTGTCATCTTCTCCTGTTAGTTCAGTGCACAAGTTAAAACATTAAGCATGCCAAACCATGGGTTTCCATTGTCCTAGTAGATGTTTTGCCTTCTAGGACCTTCCTTCCAGGTAACTCTCTGTTTAACATATTGCACAATGTCCCAATCAATGAAATCATTTTGAGCCTAGGAGAAAATCTCCATTTGTTAAGCAGTACACATAAGAAGGAGATGATGCCCCACACTCAAATGCTCCAGGAGAACAGAGTGTAAGGGTGTCTACACAGTTGGGAAATAGGATCTGAGGGGTGGGAATGGATGAGTTTAGATAGCAAACTTAGAAGTAATTATAAGTTTCTGAATTTCTAACCTTATTTCCTTCTGCCTCAGATCCAATTCAGGAGGTGTTGGAATGTTTATGATCACAAAAAGGAGTTTTTAATCCCAGACCCAAACTCTAAGTGTTCTTGTTACATCTTCCCACCTGCCCCTGATGTAAATTGTCAGAAGGGCAAAGGGGAAGGGAGCCCCCTGCTCAGGAATAGAAATGGAGCTTACAAGTAACTGCAGTCTCTGACTTTCTATTTTGAAGGTAAGATAAAAGGCAGTTTGAGTTTCTACAAAATCAGTTTCTAGGCTCTATGCTTCCTTCAGAAATTCTTTCTCTCCTTCTATGTTTTGACAGCAACAGTTAATAAAGTGTTTATGTCTCTTATGGGCAGTCCTTCTCTTCACACAATGCTTAAAGTAGACAATAGGTGGAAGCTGCCTTTAAATTAAAAAAAAACATGAAATAGCACAAAGTGAGTGCTTTCCCTGAATTCCTGGACCTAACAAGTTACCAATTCTGAAGAGAATGTTATTATTGGTGCGTACTAACAACCTCCACTGAATGGTGAGCTTAGAACACTTTTCCCACGATAGGTTCTGTCCAGGTTATTAGGATGGCTGAGTTCTACTGCATCAATGAACTTACAGACCATGCAAGACAGAAAAGTCTAAGAGATTGAGATCCCAAAAAGAAACTGGACCAACAAGAGAAAACTTATCATTGCAGAAAAATTGGGAAGACTTAACTAGGAGAATGTTCCTCTGAATACAGATATGGATATAATTATAACAAAGTTCTAAGTTGTGGCTCATCAGTAGAAACTATCAAGTCAAACCTCACTAAAGCAAAAAATAAAACTTATAAAATTAAAAAAATCTATTTGGATTTCAGTACTAACATCTGTTTTAAGGAGTGTGATTGTGGTGTGTGTGTGTGTGTGTGTGTGTGTGGTGTCTGAGATTATGTATGGGACAGCATTAGTTCTTAAAACCCATCATTTTGTCAATATTCTTTAGGTTTCCCATTCAAGCCTGGTGGCATTCTAGCTCTACCATGTGAAACACACAATTCTCACTTTCTTCTGGTTAAATGGAGATAAACATGTAATGGATATGTCAACCTGGGTTGGTTTCAAACTATGATCTTCAGATCTTACTCTCTGGAGTAGGTAATGTATAAGAGTGAGCCATTATGTTCAGCCCAGTATTTCCAGTGACTTACATAATCTTTCTGAATCTCAGTTCTTCCTGTGTGGAAAGTGAAAAGAATTACTGTGTGGACCTTAGAATCAGGTGGGAGTTATGACTGGGTGTAGAAAGTATACGTGTTTGGGATGTGTGTACAAAGCCTGACACGCTCATAAAACTACTGATGTTTATATTGAAATGTATTCCAGGAATTGGAAACAAGAGGGATTTTTCTGTTCTAGTTTATCCATTTATGGCATTGATGGAGCCAGAGATATTCAAGGAGAACAGGCAAACAAATGCAGTACTTGTACACTGTAGATATTGTGTTCACAACGAGCTATACCACTGTGGACAGGGACAGGAGGGATGGGATGGTCAAACAAGAAATGAACTCATTACCTGATTTACAAAATTGCTATCTTTTTATTTTATTTTATTTGTGAACATACTGTACAGAGGGGTTACAATTACATGGGCAGGATAATGCATACATTTCTTACCAAGCATTGCAGCCTCCTCCTTTGTTTACCCTTCACCTCCCTTCCTAGCCTCCCCCCTCCCCCCCACCCAATCCTTCCCCCTCCCCCCCAACGACATTGTAAAGCTCGTTTTTGACATGGCAATTTGTACTTCTCATTGTTGCAACAGGTCCACCTGAATCCTTAAAAGACTTGTTTTTCCCCATCTCCTCCACAAGTTATACTGACATCAAATATAGTGAAAGCGGGGGTTATACTGTGGGGGAGGGACATACAAAGCAACAAAGAAATAATCTTATAAATGCGTTAGAAACACATGCATGAAAGAAAAAAACATTAAAATACAAATCTAAGGGTTCATTTTCCTAACATCACATTATCTGACCTTTTCCGCTTGACTCATACATATACTAGATATTGGAAATAAAGGAAATCATGGGACCTGTGTTTCTTTGGGCCTGGCTTACTTCACTTAATATAATTTTTTCCAAGTTTTTCCATTTCCTAACAAATGGGGCAATGTCATTCTTTCTGATGGAGGCACAGAATTCCATTGTGTATATAAACCACATTTTCTTGATCCATTCATCTACTGAAGGGCATCTGGGTTGGTTCCATATCTTAGCTACAGTAAATAATGCTGCAATAGTTGTGCTGGTAGCTTTAGTGTGGTCTTGTTTGTAAACATTTGGGTAAATGCCCAAAAGTGGGATTGCTGGGTCATAGGGGAGCTCTATGTGAAGTCTTTTGAGGAACCTCCATACTGCTTTCCAAAGTGGTTGAACAAGTTTACATTCCCACCAACAATGAAGTAAGGTTCCCTATAACAATTTTAAAAATACAGTAACAATTTTAAAAATCCGGGTTGATTCTCTACTTCAGTTTTTGTAGGTGCCCTTAAGACTCAGGCCCACCAATGGAGGTTTTGAAGGTCAATTTATATGATAATTAATATAAAGCCTTAATCTCCTAAGAAATGTTATAACAAGTGTTTCATTCTTAGTACTGGTTTCTCTTTGAGTAGCAATTCTGTATGTTGTTGGCAGAGCTAATGTTTTACTTTCTGGTCTTAGTATTTGTTAGGTGTTGAAATCCTTTGTAAAGTTTTTCAACCGATTTCTGCTGTATCTTGGCACCCTGCCCCTAACTAAAATGGTAATCAACCTTTGAAATTAATGTACTTGAGTATGAGTTTTATTTATTTAATTTGCTGATGATGGTGAAATGTCGTTGTCCTTTAGCTCTTCAGCTCAAAACTAGTACTCTACCACTTGAGTCAAAGTACCTCTTCTAGCTGTTTCTGCTTAGGTGGTGCTGTGGAATCAAACCTAGGGTCTCGTGCATTCAAGATAATCTATCTACCACTGATCCACCTTCTTAGCCCCCATAAGTGGTATTTTTGTGCCAGGGTCTATCAAACAAATCTATTGAGCAAATGTATTCATTTGCCACTAGACATAATCAAAATTTATGAATTATCTGATATTTTAATGAATAAAACTGTTATCATTATTACTAGGAATTGTTTGTCTCCCCATGCTATAAACATGGAGGAGGTATTTTAAACTAAAACTACAAAAGTAATTTTAAGGTCTTGGTGCTAACAAAACTGTCCAGGTGTTATTACACTAAACAGAGAATTCAAAATGAGTTTTCTTCATAAATACAGAGATTAAAGGACATTTAATCCTTATTTCAAAATGCAAATTAAAGGGAAAATCAGTCAGGAGGTAAAATTTATATTGAATGTTAATTTTTGAAGAGGAAAAGAAGATCTTAGATGGCAGACTAAAAACACTATCAGAGCCCTTTATGCTGAATTATAAAAAAAGGAAGCTTTAATTGAAAAATTGAGCTGGAATGTGCACATCAGGCAAAGGCAAGCAATCAGAGCATAGCACCAACAAAGAAATGCCATAATGTATATCTCAGAAAAAGGAAACAAGTACAGACCAGGGCTCAACATCCTTATCCTTGATTTCAATGATACACATATACCCCCCTACACACAGATGCACACTCAAACACATACACACACACACACACACACAAACACACAGGAACACACAAGAATGTAAGCAACAGCTCAACCTAATCACTTCCATTCAACATGAATCAAAGATCTTCCGTAATATTTGAAACTTTAAAAGTTTCAAGTCTTGTAAGTAATTGATAACAGATGCATAAGCAAGTATTTTCTGAATAGACTGTGCTATAGAAATGAGAGTTCATGATGGTTATAACTACTTAAACATCTTTGAATCTCAAAAGAATTAAACAAGAGACAATCTGAATTTTGGAACTATATTTCTACCCGCTATTCTTCAAAGGCTTAATAAGAGGTTACAAAATCCAAAATTGAATACCAAATTAATACAACTAATACTTGTGTAAGTGAAGTGAAAGACACTTCTCAGTGACCTATGCTGCCTCCATTTCTAATCCTGCTGCACATTGTGGAACCTTTGATTCTGCTGGGCCAGGCCCACAGTTGTCTTCCCCAGAGCAGTAGCCCTGCTGGGGTTGGCACTGGGAGCTGTGTGGAGAGGAGGGGAGGCCTCAGGGGAGGCCGAGCTGGGGTTGGGGATGGGGGTAATAGGGAGAGTACGGGAGGCCCTGGCAGAGGCTGGTAAAGGGAGGAAGGAGGCAGTAGGCCAATGGCTCAGGAAGCAGCAGCCCCAAATGCAGCTGGGTTCTGGGGAGTGCCTGTGAGGTGCGGAGTTTGGCCCCTGGGGCCTCAGAGTGGCTGGGTGAAGAGAGGAAGGAGTCTCAAATCCCACCCAAACATGCGATGAGAAATGAGACCACCAGTGGCTGAAGAATTTCAAGAAAAAAGGCAGGGACTTGTAGGTAAACTCTGGGGGTGGGGAGGGCAGTAGTGCTGAGCCAGTGGTGGTCATGCCTCTCTGGAGGCCCTTGATGTGAGAGAGGGCCTGCTCTGCTGTGCACTAGGCCTCACTCTTGCTTTGAAGCAGGTACCAGGAATTGCAGGCACAGCCTCAGGTTACCCCACAGAGCTGGTCTGCCATGAGTGCTGGGGACCGGGCAGCTTCTGGGAGGTTATGTGGAGCAGGGCAGAGGAAGAAAGGCTGGTGGGCATTGCTCCACCCTAGCCAGGCACAGGGCCACTGGGGAAGTTCTGGCTCTGGATCAGGACCAGGGACTGCCCCCCAGACAAGGGGCCTCTGGGGACTTGCATGGTGGCTGTTATGTGTGGGCTGGGAAATTCCTTAGCATGGTCAAGGTGTCTCCACGGATAGGCACATTTACTCCTGTGCCCCTCCTATCTTCTGGATTCCCACTTTCCTCCTGCCTAGTGCCATTTCCAACTATAGGAGTAAAGTTCTCCAGCCTCTAAGAGGCCATCCCGGAGATGCTTACAGGGCTTCCCACATCTGGTTCACCATGCATGCAGGGCTCATAGGGTGCCATCCTCCAGGCAAAGGGTACCACAATTTCAGTTTGGAAGAGGGAAAAACTTCATTGCCCCAGATACAGCTGCCCTTGGGGTTGGTTCTCTGTGTACACTAGTCTTGTGCTGAGATAATGATCCCCAAAGACCACCAAGGAGCCATTTCTGATGTGAGCACACGAGGGTCATTTATTGCAAGCTCGAGCCTGGACTCACAACTGTCAGCATCGCAGTGGGTCAGAGTTGCGATCTCCAAACCTTCAGTTAACAGGGTTTTTATAGGGCATACGGCTGAGGTAAGTTGGTTCATAGCTTGTCAGTTACATGATTGGTTGACATTTAATGAGATAATATTGTAACAATCTTATTGGCTAACATGTGCAGGCTTAGCAGTAAGAAGCAAATTATGTTAACTATGGAATCTTAAGAAACTTCTGTAGCTTTTAGGTACCTTCCTGTCATCCTCTGATGGCTATTGCTAGAGGAGTTACGGGAAGAAGGTTATTGGGACATTTCATCGTTTTCCCAGGAACCTGAGTCCTAACATTCGGTAAAAGTTTTTGCAATAGGTAAGTAAATGCCTTCACAATGGATACTTTCAGTATAGACCTTCAAAATGGACAAAGTCCAGAATGGCTATACTTTGGCTAAGGTCTCTCACTAGGGGTGTGTGAGTGTGTGTGTGTGTGTGTGTGTGTGTGTGTGTGTGTGTGTTTGTGTGTGTGTTTGGTGTGAGAGAGTCAGACACAGCTGAGGTTTGGTGTAAAACACTTCTTCCCTTCAGCCTTGAGTTTTGGTATCTAGTGGTTGTTCCCCCTCCCAAATTCTGAACTCTAAATTTGTTCTTCTATATACTTTTATCCTTAGATCTTCTTAATATTCAGATTCCTAATATCTGCTGTGAACTTCAGAATTTGCTTCATAAAGGGGGTGCCTTTCTTCTAACTTTTATGAAGCCCTTTGATCTATTTAAATGCAGGATGTGCTGTATTAGTGGTTTTAGTTAGTCCAGACTATGTGGCCCAGGCTGTGACTGTTAGTTCTGAGATTAGTTTAGGCTAATATGAAATACTATCATTTCAATCTATCTAGTGAAAAAAGTTCTGCATCTTTATTGAAACAATTTCCTGGCTGTAAAACCAACAAAAAAAATTCCAGTGGTATAAATGTACAATCTGTTGATTTTAGTTAATTGTGCACCACAGCAATGAAAAAATACTTCTTACTAAAGTGAATATTTAGAACGTGAAAAAAACAAATATTATAGAACTTAAAAACTGATAAAATACCAAAAGTAAAAGAAAGACACTGATCAGGAATGCAGTACAAATGTAAGTGATTAATAAATAAATGAAATATTTGAGATTCTTATCCACATAGGAAATACAAAGGAAAATAAATAGGAAAGTCACTGAAATCCCATCCTACACACCAGAATAACTATCACCATTCGAATAAATAAACATCTGGAGAGGTTGAAATAAATCAGGAACTGTATTTGGTTTTGTGGTATTGTAAACTAGTGCAACCCATATGGAGATCATAATGGAAGTTTAGCAATACCAAAAAGACACATGTGTTGATGACTTTTACTGAAACCTTGATACATAAAGAAGGAATATAAATCAACATCAACATCCATGTGCATGGCAGCAAGAAAGAAAGCTGTGCAATCAACTTAGATGCACAAAAAAGAGTGAATAAAGAAATGTGCTATTCATAACTATAAACATGTTCTGGTATATAAGAGAAGTGAATTTCTCCAATATCACTGCTAAATATTTTTGGATATACACCTAATCCTAATTTCACAGGTCTTGTGGCTTCGTGTTTTTCTTTAAAAGGGACCTCCATATTGATTTTTAGAGGAGTTACAATAGGTTGAAGATATCCTATAATATGTGGATATTAGAAGAAATTTAAATATATCAATGAACACATAAAGGACCATCATATACAGTTTGTAATTTGGTCCAATTTTAAGAAGGCAACAGTTGGGAGACAAGAAAATGTTAGAAGCTTAATAACAAAAACACAGACATGGAAAAATTTTAAAAAATTGTGCAACTGATTAGTGCTAATACTAACAAAATATTTTCCTCAAGTTTTAAAAATGAAACAATTAAAATAATACTTAATAACATCAAATAAATATGCCATGGAAGAAAATGTACCATAGACATATGTTCCCCATAATTTGTTTTAATTTATAACAAATGGACACAGGTCTCATGGTTTCCCTTATTTGCAATATCTAGTATATGTATGAGTCAAGCGGAAAAGGTCAGATAATGTGATGTTAGGAAAATGAACCCCTAGATATGTATTTTAATGTTTTTGTTTCTTTCATGCATGTGTTTCTAACGCATTTATAAGATTATTTCTTTGTTGCTTTGTATGTCCCTCCCCCACAGTATAACCCCCGCTTTCACTATATTTGATGTCAGTATAACTTGTGGAGGAGATGGGGAAAAACAAGTCTTTTAAGGATTCAGGTGGACCTGTTGCAACAATGAGAAGTACAAGTTGTCATGTCAAAAACGAGCTTTACAATGTCGTTGGGGGGGAGGGGGGAAGGATAGGGTGGGGGGGAGGGGGGAGGCTGGGAAGGGAGGTGAAGGGTAAACAAAGGAGGAGGCTGCAATGCTTGGTAAGAAATGTATGCATTATCCTGCCCATGTAATTGTAACCCCTCTGTACAGTATGTTCACAAATAAAATAAAAAAAATTAAAAAAAGAAAAAAAAATGTGATTACATGTCTGAAGATGATAACACATTCAAGTATCGTTTATTGAATCCAGCAAAGAAAAGTAACAGAGAAGTAGAAAGTAAGAACAACCTGGGGCATGGATGAAGATACTCAGTAGAACTTTGTGAGGAAAAAATGTGCTCCATTTTGCTCATCAACGTTGAGCTAGGACAGCTACCTTTTGACAGAGCCCTTGTAATGTAGTCAGAGCAGTGGAGTTACAAATTTAGGCAGTAATTTACTACTTTTATTCCCTAATCTTATGATGTGATTCCCAAATGATATGAGTGATCGTAGATTTTCTGAGCCCTTTTTCACCCAAATTTTCTAATTCCTTCCCCTGCCAGTAATTCTTCTGCTATTCTCATTTCTCCTTGTTTCTGAACTCAACTCCTGTGACCTTTTGGTTCATGAGAAAGAGCTAAAGAAATATGAAGATGGTCTGGAATCTGAGGAACATCCAGTCCAGCTTGAAGGATCTGGTAAAAGACCTCCACCTGGGACTCAGAATCAGATATTAATTGACCTCTTTGGAAATAGAGAAACTCAATCCCTCAGGCAGGATTCATCATTCCTTGACTTTCTCTGAAGAGATTTGGTGCTATGGCACAATTCAGAGAATGAGCTTTCCTACCACTCACCACAGCTTTGTCAGGAGGAATAGGTTCAAAACTTAAAGTGACCTCAGTTCTCACAGGGCCAGTCAGAAACCAAGAGATCACATTTTCCTCCTCATCAGGCACGTTCTGGTAGGAACAGAGTCTGGGCAAAGTCTAAGATGGAGATAAAGTGAGACTGGGCCTAAGGAGTACACAAAAGAATGACCCTCTCTGACTAAAAGTGAGTTGTGCAGTGAGACATGACAACTTCCTTTATATATGAAAATTCACTAGGTGTGTTATCTCACTGCCATTGTGAGGGAGGTCAGTTTCCCCAAAGAAGTTGTTAAATGTTGTGTCTACCAGTTTGCTCTCTAGGCTATTGTCTCTCCCACCCATTCCCATGCCAAGAATGCATTGCTTCTTTCAGGCACTCAACTACTTGTCCTGAATCCTAAGCAGGAATATTGTAGGCTATACTTTGGCTAACCTCTTGCATTGGAGGTAGAAAAGGCCCAGGCTCTGCACATGCCAAGAGGTAGAAAAGGTGAGTATAAGCTCAGATTGGAACTGAACAACAATCATATTGAAAAAAAAATAAATGAAATTAATGGTTGAGTAATTTAGGGTGGATAGCCACTCAATTTAGGTAATTATTAGTAACACATATACAATCATGGATTAGGAAGAAAACAGTGAAGTAGGTTCAAGATAACATGGAAAAGACACATAATAGCCATAACAGGAGATGAGAGTGTGAAGGGACTGTTGGCATAGGTCCATTTACTATCTGAGGAGTGACCTTGGTTAGGAGGCTTTTAGAATAATATCTAAAAGAGACGGACTTTCTGGGCACTAGTGGCTCACACCTGTAATCCTAGGTACCCAGGAGAGTGAGATCTGAGTATTACGATTCAAAGCAAGCCCAGGCAGAAAAAGCCAGAAGTAGTCCTGTGGCTCAAGTGGTAGAGCACTAGCCTGGAGCTCAGGGACACTATCTAGGCCCTGAGTTCAAGCTTCATGATCATCAAAACAACAACAACAACAAAATAATGATAAAAAGAAATAAAAGAAGGACTTAAAGATATGCTATGGAATGATGATCCTGTGTAACTGTCTAGGGAACATAAAAGGAGACAAAATTTGGAGCAAAATGATACCTATTCTTACTAATCAAGGACGCATAGCAAATGCCAAATTCCTCTTCCGAGAAACTTCCAAACCTGGGCTAGGAACATGGCTCATTGGTTGAGTGCTTGCCTTGCAGGCTTGACGTCCTGGGTTCAATTCCTCAGCCAGAAGTGGTGCTATGGCTAGAGTGGTAGAGCATTAGCCTTGAGGTGAAGAGGAGATGGACAGGACCCAGGCCCAGAGTTCAGGCCCCATGACCTGCCAAAAAAAAAAAAAAAAAAAAACAACCCAAAAACAAAAAAAAGCTTCCAAACTTATTTTTTCTCATAAATGAGGAGAGGCTTTTTTTTTTTAACAGGAATTCTTATCTAGTTCAAGGTCATCAGAACTTCAGTAGAGTTTTCCTGTTGAGATATAATGCACCAACTCTGCCGAACTTAATCATGACTAGGAAAGTATGGACACTAATGTGTTTATTATAAATTTCCTTACAAATATATAATTCTGTCAGATACTATATATAATATATAGTGTAAAATATATTATACATTATATAGTATAATAAATATATTCTAATATAACATATATTATATATTAACAAACTTCCTAATTTTAGAGTTAGGAACAAGCAACATATTGAAAGACAAATGCTTGAATCTCTGAGTAATTTCTCTACCACTGGACAACTCCAGGTTTCATTCTTATTACCCAAAGAACAACATAAGCAAGCAGTGGCCATGGAGGTGGTTCTCTGGATTCTGGAAACTGTGATCTGCATATATATATATATATATATATATATATATATATATATATACATATATATATGTATATATATATATACATACATACATATATACACATATATATATATACATATACATGTATATATGAAATATTGTTTTATACTAGTGAATGTGTAAAACTATAGCAACAGATAAGTCAACATCTATGTGCACACACACTCAATCACTTTCAAGTATAAGAATTTCTTTTCGGGCTGGGAAGATGGCTCAGTGGTAAAGCGCTTGCCTTGCATGCATGAGGCCCTGGGTTCAATTCCTCAGCACCACATAAGCAAAAAGAAAAAAGCCAGAAGTGTTGCAGTGGCTCAAGTGGTAGAGCGCTAGCCTTGAGCAGAAAAGTCGAGGGACAGCACCCAGGCCCAGAGTTCAGGCCCCATGACCGGACCCCCCCACAAAAAAAATAATGTCTTTTCTATGTTCCGTATGCACCTACACAGAGAGTACATGAGTTGCCCTTGAATTGTCCTGGTAGTTATTTATCTGGCTACTGTAGCTTCACATCCTTTGTTCTCTTAGTAGCCAGATGTCATGTGTTCAACAACAATACTTGTTACAGGCAAAAGTATCTACCCTGACACACATAGGAACTTGGATTTCAGAAATGCCACAAATAATTGGGAAGTACAGCAGTACTTATCAAAATTAAATAGATTACATATTTATTAGAAAGTTTGTCAGAAAAATAAACTTCAGTGCAGGATGAAACACTTGAAGAAAATTACAGTTGAAATTACATATAGCTAGGTGCTGGTAGCTTATGCCTGTAATCTTGGCTAATCTGGAGGCTGATATCTGAGAATCAGTTCAAAGCCATCTTGGGCAGAAAACTTGCCATGAGACACTTATCTCCAGTTACTCAATCAAGACTAAAATTGATACTGTGGCTCAATGTTGTAGAGAGATAACCTTGAGCCAAAGACCTCAGCAACAGTGCCCAGGACCCAAGTTCAAACTCTGCAATAGACAATAAATAAAAATAAAAAATAAATTACATATAATTTATTATCAACTCTGTACAAGGAAAATAGGATATGACACATGGCAACATATGACTTCAAGTTACAAAGTTCCAAAGCATTTCCCCACTCTTGAGAACTAGGAGTAATCCACATTGAAAAAAATAAAAACATGAATGATTTATACCAAATTTCAAAACATACTATATGTTATACAAAGGAAATGCAATAAACATGCATTTCACAATTTAGTAACATCATATAGTATAAAGAATCTGATTAACTGATTCATAAAAATCAATACAATGGAGATAAAACATCCAATATATCAGGGGTCAAATTAGCAGAATACTTTCCATCTATGATGGCTGTTCTGTAAATTATCCAGCCCTATCCATCCCACAATTGCAGAAGGCTCCTCCTGAGAATGGCCAGAAACCTGTCTACTATGAGTGCTCAATGTAGACCTGGTCCCATTCTCTATTATTTGGGCAAGTGATTGAATATCTGAAAACTTGCCAAAGGCACAATTTGGGAATGGCTTCCAAAAAGGGAAATTGAAGACAGTGGGAAAATGTACCAGATCCTGGAAAGATTTCTATCATTGTGCTAAATCTGTACCCTTCTACTGACACTTGAACAAACTGCAGCAATTGTCACTCCAACCACATGTCCAAAAAATGGCTTTCCAAATATTGACCTGTTTTCACGTTGGCAAATCAAGACACTCTATTGTGGTCCTGTTTTACTTAACCTATCTGCTATAGTTTGCCCAAGAGATAGTTGACCTTACCAATTTCTTAAATTTTAGGTCATCACATAAACACTTCATAGCCCTTAAACATTAAAAATACCTATCCATATAAGTCTGCATTACATACTTATTACTTTTTTCTTCATTTGCCATGTTATACATATTTGTGTATCCCATGGCTTAGTTCTGTAATCTTCCTTCTCATGAGTGTTACCACTGAGTACATGTAATTATTTCATTTTTTTTTCTCCAGCTCTGTTCTTTCTTTAATTCAATTCCTTAATAGCATCATGTCTACTGACAACTCCTAGCTATTGATTTTAACAAATTCAAAAGAGTCCAAAGTGAGCTTTGATTGTATCCCTCATTACTATTTGATTAATTGATAACTCTTCCATTTGCCTTGTCAAAATATCTTGTAGTCATTTCAGACTTACCTACTATTTCACACCTCATATGTAATGTATGAGCAGGTTTAGACAAATTAACTCACATAATATTTTAGGAACCATAAATATATAGTATATGAATATTAATACTATGACTTAAATTCGTGGCCTTGGTTGTTTTTTTTTTACTTTTCTTTTGTGTTCAGGTTGTCAGTCTTCCATTTGAGCCACAGCTCCACTTTTAGCTTTTTGGTTCTTAGTTGAAGATAAATGTCTCATGGTCCATTTACCTGGTCTAGCTTGAAACTACGATCTTCTGTTTTCAGCCTTGTAAATAGCTAGATTTAAAGGTGTACACCAATAAAACCACCCCTATTATATTTGAATTAAAAATAAGTTCAAAGAACGAATATTTGTAGTATTTTCAAATCAATATGTTTTCATTTACACATTGTCTTAAGAGGTTTTTGTTATTACAGCTCACTTATCAAGAAAGGAAAGGAAAAATTCGTAACCAAAGAACCTTTGTATGTACCAATGCTCAAGCCTGCTAGCCACAATTTCTTTGCTGGGAAATAACAAAGGATGATATCGTCTACAGGCAAAGCAAGAGAAAAAGCTCTTCACTGAAGTTGCTGAAAGACTGATAAGGATGAGGACAAGCAACTTTATCCAGAAGTATCACAAAGTGTTTGCTGTGGATAAATGTAGCCAATCTTAGAGGATGTTCATAATGATGAGGAGAATATTTGATTACAGAGGTGTGCTTTCTTGAAGATATCTATTTATAACATAGTTTGTGTACTGTTAAAAATGAGACAGTTACGATAGGGATATTGTCATTCCTTGTATCCTTCACAGTATAATATTAAAACCAGTTTTATACATATAGTATTTATAGTAATTATAGACTATCACTAATTATGCATATATTATAAATATATCATTTATATGTTATGTAATATAGTATATTACATATATTATGCACACATAATTTAATTTTTCTACTTGACTGTCCAGGAATTAAACTAGCAATATCTTTGAAAATGGATAATAAAGTAGGGTCCTTACAATTTCGATTGCAAACTAGAGTTTTACTCAATTAGTAGTTATTTATTCTGAATTGGTTTAGAAATGGAATATCAGAATATAATTGAGCATTCAAAAATAATTATGTAAGAATATGCCAAGGATGGGGTTAAAAATCTATAACCTGACTCATGTATGTAATTCCTGCTACTTAGGGGCTGAGATCTGAAGATAGCTATATGAAGCCAGTCTGAGTGAAATGGCTCAGGGACAAAACCCAGTCTCAGTAATGGCACAAAAATAAATTATGTGACAAAAACATACATATATGTTTATTTACATAAAGTTGTCATTCCTTGTATCCTTCACAGTATAATACTAAAATGTTTTATACATATATTATTTATAGTAGTCGTAGAATATTAGTAATGATACATATATATGTATATATATGATATATAAATATATAATTTCTATGTTATGTAATAAGATACATTACATATATTATGCACACCTAATTTATACTGATAACACTAATATCCATTAAATTTATATTTGTTTTAGAATAGGGAATAGATTTTTTTTGGTACAACAAGGAAGTAAGTAGTCACAAAAATGATTCCTTTTGGATTGTATATCCATAACAATCTATTCCCTGTGTATTGAGGGTACTGATTGATAAAAGCCTGTGTTCATCAGCACAGGTGTCTTTGATACCAGGAATAATAAACAGTGGAAGCTGAATGATGTTCATTCTGGTATTTCTTTAGAAATTAAACTGATCTTCCTTTGATATAAAGATCACTTGTGCTGTCATTATCCATACCCTTTTCATTTAAAAATATTTATATTCTGTATCAATGTTATTGATCTCATAACCATAATTAGTAAGATAATGTGGATTCTTCTGCTCCATAGCTCTTGAAAAGTAATGAATGTGACACAAAATATCCTCAGATGTGGATGGTGGAATTCTGGATTTGAATTATGGGTCTCAACTGATCAGTCTTAGCAACTTGGAAATTTGTTTGGGCTTCTTTCCTACTTTTGTTTTTAATAAAAAACTTAATTCATTTCCTAACTTGAAGAACACTCATGAGCACTTAAATTACCCTAATGCAGTTTCAGTGCTTGGAATGGTGTCTGCACATTGTGTAGTAGGTCCCCAAGAAGTCAGCTTCCATCAACATGGTCACAGCATCCTTCCTGAAGGACTTAAAAAATATATACCCAATTGATGTTAATATCTTTGAAAATTTGTCTTTACTAAAAAAAGTCTTGTCCTCATATGAAACAATGAAAGCAATGTTGGGGTTCTCCTGTGGCTTTTATTATGAAGGAGTTTTGCCTAAATTTCATTCTTACTCTATTAGTGGTAGCAGTGGCATTCTTTAGTGCTACCATTCATATTTCTAGTTCTGTGTTCCAGTTGGAATACCAATGTAACTTCGTTTATAATCTTTGTTATAAGAATAAATAAACTACAACTGCTGAAGTTTTCAATAGTCAATGCATTACATTTTATGTGCTTAATATTTTCCTGAAATTATTACCTTTGGATTATATATCCCTAACAAACTATTTTTATGATTTCTTATATGATTTATATAGATTTCTTATGTAATTCTTATATGACATCTTAGAGATCCATAAATAAAACATCTCAGAACAGGAAAAGAGTATGTAAGAAGTCATAAACAATACTATTATGGTGCTCTTAATGGCTAAGTGTAAAGAATATGTGACAAAACTGTTGGAAGATTCATTTGTTGTTTTTTTGTTTGCTATTCTCTCCCCTTTCTTTGTAGAAAAGGTTCTCACTATAAAGTGCCAACTGATCTGGACCTTTCAAGGCTTGTATCAGTGACATAAGTGATGGGATTAGGGACATGTGCTCCCATGGCTGGCTTTTAGGAAGTTCACAATATCGCAATACCTATACACATAAAGAAACTTTTGTGAGTAATGTGTATTCACTTCCTCAATAGCCACAATGTCAAAACATCAAATTACTAACAACTGGCATCACTAACACCTCCATAAATCAAATGCAAACTAAAAACTCTACTTCAAAAACCAACATCTAAGGCAGTGTTGGAAATACAAGAAGATACATAATACATCTAAAGGAGTGAGTTCTTTAACACTGGCAATGAGCAGTGATAGCTGAATTTTTAACCAGGCTTGAAAAGTTCGGGTGTCCACTAACTATGTGATTAGAGTTGCAGAGTTGACCTTGGTATCAAGATTGGAGGTAACATTCTAAGGCAGCTAAGTTGCTGCAATATTGTAGCTCGATACAGTGTGACCCTTCCTGATAATGGTAAACAGAGAGTAGAAGCTAAGTCAGTAAAATGTATAGGAAGGATTCTCCACTGAGAATAATTTCAGGGGGTGATCATTACTCTTGCGTTGAAAATGAATAGCCCATCATTCTGCTTTAAGCTCTAGCATATTTATGATTTGAGGACAATTATAACAAACCACTGTGCCATGAGTGCTGAGCAGTGTAGGTGTATATTACTATAACATATGTAAAAATCCTTACAGGTATGGAATGGCCTGACCCTGACACTTCATTCTGTGTTGTTGAGTTTCATGGAGAAATGTTCATAATTAGGCAATTCACACTCATCTAAGTCTGAATCAGGCAACTGAGATGAGACATTAGGGTCATCACTCCAGTGACATGGTCTGTGACCTGTGAAATAAAAAACATTATTTAACAATGCATATGTGTTTCTGAAAATGCATGCAATACCAAATACCAAATATACAAAAGGGACAATTATCCATCTCATATTATCAGAAGTAAAGATATTCCTGAATTGTACTTACTTGCTAGAGGATCACACGGTCACTGCTAACGTTTGGTATCTTTGCTCAATCTTCCTCAATCTTTTTTGAGGAAGTGTTTTTCCATAGTTTGTTTTGAGGTGTTCAGAAAATCAGTACTGTCACTAACCACAACCATGGGACAGGAAAGATGATGGGATACCTGGCCAAAAAACTGAGAAATCACTGGAAATGATAGGAAAGAAGACACCAGAGGACCCAAAGCCTCATTGCCAGCTTCTGGATCACCAAATCCTGCTTAACATGTTTATATTCCTTCTACTACAAGGCGGGTGGTGGTCAGTGGCTATAGGTATGTCCACAAACTAAGGCATTAACCTAGCTTTGGTTACAACTATTAACATGAAGTATTGTTTGTATACATAGTGATAATTGAATCCCTTATTGTTAGGGAGCAGAAGGGAGTAATAGTCATTACATCCATAACACAGACATCCATCTTGTCTCCAAAGTCTTAATCTTTTAGTGTCCAACAGCTTGAATTTATATACTTTTGAGGTAATAACTCATACCCCTGTCTTCCCTTGACTGACCTTTCCAGAGCAGAGCTCTCAGTCTTTTGATTGCTGTTTGAGATGGCTTCGCAATCTATCCCTTTCCAGGTTTAACAGTTTGACCCTAGAATCCCTCACAAGTACTGTGACAGATGTCTTATTTTGAAAACTATATTTTTTCTAAGATAGGTTCAATTTTTAAATTTTATTTTATTTCAAAAATACTGTACAGAATGTTTACAGTTACATGAATAAGATACATTCCTTATGAATATTTTTATCCACTCCATTGTTGTTCTCATTTCCCTTTCCACTCTCCACACATGCTCCCCACCCCATAGTTGTAAAGTTCATTTCTGAAAGTGTCTTGTGAATATCATTGTTGCAATGGGTCACTCTTTGCACTTCTTTCATCACTATATTTTTTCCCTTTCCATCTCCAAATCAGATAAATGTATATACAAGATGGAAGGTACCAAAATCAAGACAGAGTTTGCTAGGGATAAACCAATAGAAAAGACAAATGAAATAAAATAATATCTAGATACTCTACCGACATCAAGGTTGATATCTGAAAAAAAAAATTTGCTGTTTCCATGTCATGGAGTTCATTTCAATTAGCATCATTTTGTAAGGTCAAATGTATATAACTCTGGAGCCAGCAATCCCACTCTTGGGCTTGTAGAAATTATCTTAAGCTAAAACACACTAAATCTACAACTATATTTTTTGCAGCATTATTACTATAACTAAGATATGGAACCAATCAAGATGCCCCTCAATGGATGAATGGATCAAGAAAATGCTGTAATTTTATGCTTCTATCAGAAAGAATGATAGAATGATAGCCCCTTTCTTAAGAAAAGGGAAAGACTTGGAAAACAATCATTTTATGTGAAGGAAGCCTTACTCAAAGAAAAATAGCTTCCAAGGTTTGCCTCATTTTTATTAATTAATATATACTTAGGATAGTCCTGACAGACAGGTTTACTTTTTAAACTCTTAATATTCTCTTTTTTTCTCTCGCTCTTCCTATTTCATGCCAATTGTGTGTGTGTGTGTGTGTGTGTGTGTGTGTGTGTGTACGCGCACAGTAATGAAACTTGATTCAGAGCCTCAAATTCTTGCTTGGTTTCTTCATTCATGACTGACTGAGTCTGTACTATTTCAACCAAGGTTTCACTCTATCTTTGATTTAACAATTGAACATAAATATCTCATGGATTGCTACCCCAGCCATCTGTGAACCATGATCTTCCAATCTCAGCCTCGTGACTATATAAGAATAGGGATGAGGCACTGGCATCCAGCTTTATTGCCAAGTGTTTTTTTGCTTTGATTTGTTTTTGTTTTTGTTGTTTTGTGCATTCAAAATCTGTAAGGAAAACAAATCGCTTATAACCAAGAATATTCACATAAAATGTGTGTTGTTTAAATATTACTTTATTAATGTTATCCTTTTACATCCACATTATGTGATTTGATTTTTTTTGAACTCTATCGTTGCAAATGGTCAAATCACATATATAATTTGAATCTTCTTTTCTTGGTTTTAGAGTGTGTTTCAAAACAGAATTTACGAAGGTTTAACTCTGCACTACAGAAGCATCACCTTTATGATTATTCAATGCCCTGTAAATCATAAGTTCATCACTTCTTGTGGCACCATATGAGCCTATAATACCTCCACATAGTTTAGACCTCAATGCCGTGCACTCTTCTGCCAAATATGCAAGGACATCCTTTGTAATTCTCCTTGGATTTTCACTGTTTTTCTCTCTACTCTCCCATGCTAAGTCCTGTGATGATCATGTTGATTTTCTCCCCTGTTACATTCATCATTGCATCTTGGGAACTACTGTTATGCACTACTGTACTTCTATCCAATCTCCTTGTGCTTCATCTTGTACCCCTCTCACTGCAGAGGGTCAGAGATTGAGGATATTTTCTTCACTCTTTAGCTCAGACATCTATCTTTACTTTCTAGCAATACATTCATTGAATTCTTTCTGTAAAGTCTAATGCCTTGAAAATGATTACTGCATTTTCATGGCTTTGTTATTTGGCATTGGGGAAGTACATAGATCAGTAACTGTAACTTAGGTAAAAGAAGACTGCAATCATGCCTCCGTAGATGTTGTTCATTGGGTAATGTTTACTTCAAGGTCTTCCTGCCTGCTTCCTATTCACTGTTTATTTTTAAAGTAGCCTTTTCTTCTGGAAAGTATTTATGGGCCTAGTGTAGATCAATTCCTACTTTAATTAGTCATTAATTTTATTCCAACATCATTTTGCAGTTCCTTCTGAGTTTCTTCAGGGTCTGTATAGTAATGCTTCACATTCTTAGATATGTTTTTAACATCGATGCATCCGATGATAAAAACACATTGCTTAAGTCACCATTTTGATGATTGAAAAGAAACCATGCTGCAATCTCACTATATCGCAATTTTCTGGTTTTAAATTCTTTTAGATTAGAATTGATGCTGGAGAACGAACATTCTGTGTACAATTTTATATTTTCCTAATTATTTTTAGTATACTTTCCAATATTGTATAATGTTAAAACATTACTACTTACTTAGTTTTAGGATTTCTAAAATGGTTAGAGTAAAAGTTCTATTCATTTACAATTTTAAGACAACATTGTCCATTACGACCAAGTGAGATATTTTAAACTTTTTATTTGTAGTCCTTATTGGTGGTGCTGGGGAATCAAGTTCTTAGCTTCATGTGTCTTAGTCTACTGTGTGCCTCTGAGCCTGATGTGACCTATGGTTTTATTTTCAATCAACTGGGATAAAGAAAAATTTCCCTAGGAAGGATTTAACACTTGGTTACTTTCTCCAGTATCTCTCACACACATAAAAGTAATATAATTCTACACTGACAGAAAATGGTGTTCTTATATTTTATTTATTAGTAGTAACTTTTTGTTTTTTGTAGCCCCACTCTTCACTATGTCTTGCCCATTTGCTATCCCTCCTTCCCATAAAACTTGACTAGATCAACTGGAAACCCACTTCTAGTCAGCATCCTCCTTAAAAAGCTCAACCTTAAATAACCTACCCCCTGGTAGCAATGCTAAAAACTTTAAAAGTCCTGACTGCAACCAGACTCCTTCCTGAAAGCCCTCCTCTGCTTTAGGGAAATCCCTCTTCCACTCCACCCCTTCCTGGAATCCCTGCTCTGCACCACCAGAAACCAGGCCACATCCATATCTCCTTCTATGTCCCACCTTGCTGGATAGAACTCCGCCTACACTAGGCTCCACCCTCAAATCCCCACCTCGTCCACCAGATGAGATCCGCCCCTAACTACTCTAGTCGCTCATAGTCGCATTGCTCCCATATCCTAGTACCTCCAAACTCCTCCCTTCCCTTTCATACCCCATCCCCAACCAGCCTTCTCACTCCAGCCCCCCTGGTTTCATCAGAATCTCTGCCCATAACTAGCCTAGTTGTAAGAGGCCTAATCTCTCAGACACAGCCCTGAAACTACCTCTTCCCACAAAGCCCATCATGCTATACCAAAAACCCTTCATCTCCCTATAACTGCCCTTGAAGCCCTGCTTTGCTTGGCCAGAAGCTTCTCACACAGCCCATTTCCTGCCTGGAAAGGCAGCACTGCTCCACCACAAGCCTCTCTACCTCCCACATCTACTCTCTCAATGCCCTGACTTGCTCTCCAGATAACCCCCACCTTGGCTCCTCCCTCAGTTCCACATCCTACTCCACCAGATACCCTGCCCACAATTATCCTACACCATTGTAGTTCTTACATTCCTTCTCAAAGCCCCTCCTCCAACTAGCCCTATGGCTCCAAACCCTGCCCTGCTCCTGAAAAACTCCACTAGAAAACCCCCACCACACTATGCCATTTCTGGACACCCACATTGCTCCACTGGAAACCATTGTTCCAGTTGACCTCCTTCTGGAAGCCTAGAAAACCTCCCCCACACTCTCCCATCTCTCGATACCATCATTGCTTCACTGGAAACCACTGCACCAGTTGGCCTCCCTCTGGAAGCCTCACTAGACTCAACTTTAAATTCCAGTCCCTTCATAGTCCCTTTTGGAAGGTTGATTTGCCCTGCTGGAAATCCTGTCCATAGTCCATGTCCTGCCTTACAACACTGAAATACCCATCCAACCTCACTCCTCTTTTCGAAGTGGTAACTGGCAACACCAGAAACCCCATCCTAACTAGTCTAGTGCACTGGATCTTATCACTGCTCTCACAAAGCCCTGGTCCTGAAAAACGCATCCATACATTGTGACTACATCCTGCTCTGCTGGAAACCCCACCTCCACCCTAACACACTTCCCAAAGTCCTGCCATTCTCCATGAGAAACCCTGCCCCTTACTAGCCTATGTCTTCCTAGTACCACCCTGCCCTCTCAAATCCACACCCTGAAAAGCCACTCCCTCATAGCTCTGCATTCCTACTCCAGAATCCCCACCTTCTGTCAACCTCTTCCCTCCATTCCCTGCCCTGCCTTATGGAAAACCTCACCATACATGTCCCACAAGGGCTCACAGTGTTCCACCAGATCCCCTCCTCTAAGTAACCTCCTCCTTTGTAGCCTTGTTCTTCCTTCTCAAAGCCCTGTCCCAAACAGCCTCCTCCCCAGTGACCCCACCTTCTTCCAATGAAAACCTGTCCACCTGCCAGCCTCCATCCTAAATCCCACCTACTGCACAAGAGACCCCTCCTCTAACAAGTCTAGTCCTTGCTGTTCCCTCCCTGATGTCTCAAAGCCCTACACAGACTGGCCTTTGCCTTCAAATCCCTGTCCTGTTCCACCATACAGGCTGTGCCAATACCAACTCCTCCCTTAAACCAGACAGAGCTCCACCAGAAACTCTATACCACCTCATCTATGAAGGTTTCATCTAGTAACTTTTATTACAAATGTGATTTTGAACATATCTGGGGAAATAGAAGTTCCAGCCTCTAGCTGGGCTCAGTTATAGAGAAGGATTTGTGCCTTTTTTTTGACTTTTCAGCTAGTCCTGACAATGTAAAGTGCTCTTGTCTAAAACTGGATAAAAATCAGGCCAGTTTAATTTCAGGTGACTTCCCCCGCCCCCAGCCTTCCTCCAACAGAAGGGATGCAAAAGACCAATTTTTGAAATGCCTTGCTAAATAAGCAAGCCCTGGGAAAATGAAGCTCAACAAAGTTACTTAGATTACAATAAATACTGTCTCAAAATTTTCTTTCAAAACTTTAAAATGTACATATAACTGATTTTGATTTTTGTGTGCTTAAAAATCTGAGTGTGTTTTGTATGTGCTTGTGAACATGTTCATGATAGAAATTGTCAGCATGCTGTAACAATTGGCTGAGTTTAAGTTTAAGGTTCCAAAGGTTATGAGATTTGATCATTACTAAAAAATTTTTAAAGCATTTTCACATTGTTTGAAATAGCTTTTTAAGGATTCTTTAACTTAAAAATTAGAAAATTTGGTATGTTAGAATGCATAAAGCTGTTTACATTGTAATCAAGATATCTGGCTTAACAAAAGGAGAAATTTAGAAGCCAACAGAAGACCTATCGTTAGGAGTGAAGGATGAACAGGCAGAAGTGCAGTTCAGCTGGTCATGCATGGTGGAACAGGCCCTGGGAAGAGTCCACGCATCGTGAATTAGGGCAAGCGGGCACAAACGCAGTTCAACTAAATCTAAAGAGTCGGATTGGGTGTGTGCCCATTCCACAGGAAGGGCCAAGTGGCCCATATTTATTCTGCCCCTTTTCCCTACAGATAGACACTGGAAACATGATGGTATAAATGAGTGATGTGAAGATCTGATTAACATTGCTAAAACTGCCCCTTGGATGTGTTAAAATTAAAATTAAGAAGGCCTTAAAAAGAGGATCAAAAAGTTTATTTGTATAATGTGGTTTGCTCTCTGATATTCTGCCATTGGATATGTTATTTTTAAGGCATAAAGGTGTTAAGTCTAGCTTCTTGGTACAGTGATGGTGATTCTAATTTTTGCATTGAGAAAAAAATGTTATTTGAGCTTGAAAGTTTTCATGTGTATCTGTTTAAAAACAAGCAGCCAAAAGGAAATGAGTGACACCTAGCCTCGAGAGTTTAAGGGGTTTTTCAAAATGCAACTAAAAACTAAAGTATAGAATATTAAAACAGAGATGAATAGGAGGCTTACAAATTAGGAATGGATTTCTGTATATAAAGTTTAAAAGTAAAATTGTTCTAAACATTTGCCTCAAAGTACAAAAAGGAAAAATTAGAATTACCAAAGTTATTGCTTAATTCCTATTTCAGTTTGGTCTCTTAGGTTTTTTTTTTTTTTTTCCATAACAGTTCCCAGCAGATCCACAAAAAGGAGTGAGGATTCTTTTAAGTTTGTCAGATGTAACTTTGGCTCTTAATAAGTTTCAGGTGAGAATATGCTTAAAAGCTACTACTATGTTGACTGTCTTTTTGCTTTTAATTGGAGTAAAATGGCCTTTTATGAGACTCATTGATCTGAAAACTGGTTTGAATCCAGCCTAGGCAGATGAAGGTCTCTGTGAGAATGTCACCTCTACTCAGCCAGCAGAAGACAGAAAGAGCAAGCAGACCTGCTTTAGGATTCAATGTGGCAGAGTGCTAACCTTGAGCTGTAGAGCTGAGCGACAGCACTGAGGCCCCAATTTGAAGTCCAGCAACCAACTAAGGGAATTGCCAATGAGGCATTGTTTCCAGTGTGGAGAAGACACTCCTTGGACGAAAGTAATGGAGGAGCATCCAGAGACCGTAAGCCACTGCTTAGAAGGCAGAAATAATGTCAGATCCTTGAGTCATTTGTGCATGGCCCTTCAAAAATTGGTCAGAGCCAGAAGGTCATGGGAAGATAGTTTGTAAGCATATCTATGACTGAAAGGGACAGGAACTTGTCAGTCATCTGTGATATTAGTAAAAAGCTAAGGTTGCAAAATGTGGAGGATAGTTTAAATCCCAACCCTTGTATGTGCCAAAAGTTCTAATTGGCAGTAACTTTTGAGCTGACACCACCTACATGAAATTCATCTTCTCAGGAAAAGTTTGTAAACCTGAGAGTGTGTTTCTATTGATATCTGTCTGAAGGCCTGCATAGGTATCTCAGACATTGTTAGGATTACTAGAGATCACTTCCAAAGCCATTCATAAAGATCCTTTTGCAAACCAGAAGACTAAAGAAGCTCCACTGCTGTAGCCAGAAAAATGGTCTGTGCATTTGTCAAAAGTTAAAATATTGTTCTTAACCTCTTTGTAAAATAGGCTAAGTTTATAGGTTCCTGGCTAGGTAGGATCAACACTCCTGAGTCAGCTTCAAGATGTGACAGAAGATGAATCTTTGCCCATCATCCCTTATTAAGAACAAGGGAAAATATTCACTTTTTTAAAAATGTGGCAAAATAGACAGAAGGAAAAGGCATGGGAAATAATAGTACAGGCCTGAGTCCTCTATATCTGCTTAGAAAATCCTAGCTTTATTAAAAGATCTATTTGTTTAAAAAGTTGTCATCTTGGTAAATTGTCCTGGGCTATTGTGTAAATTGTCTTAAAAACTAGTGGAGTCACAGCTTGCCAAACGTATGCAATGTATCCTTACCAGTCTATGTAGGAATTTGCAGTCCAGCACGAGATGTGACAGCCCCTTGGAGCCACTGAGAGACCCTGCTGCTGCTGCTGCACATCCTAATGGGTAAAGTTCAACAACAGCCTGACAGTTACCTGGAGGAAATCTACATCATCACTCAGATCACCTCCACCGTGGTAAAGGTAGACTGCACTCCTGACTGATTCCATCACCTGAAAATGCTTCCCGGTTGAAAGCTGCTACAACTAAGATCGTGTGGGACATTCTCTTGGTAATATGCAGTAATTCTCTATACTCCCACAGTAGATATTGGAAACGAGGATATCACTGGTTTGCCTTAGCCTTTGGAGTCTAAAAGCCACACAAATACATTAGTTTTTATTCATCCTAACTTCAATTCAACTCATCTTTCTAAAAATAGTTTTTAGTTTCACTCATTATCTTGTCTTTCTTGTAAACCTAACCCTAACCCTCACCGTAATCATACTCTAATCTTAATATTATTAGCAGTTTTCTATTTCACATTCATCCTAATTCTAACTCTACTTGATATTCGAAGATTTACTTTGTTTGACCCTAAATTTTCAGTTTCCCTAATGCTTACACTAAGCCTAGCTGGAACTAAACCTAACTTTCACCCTAATGATAATCCAATTCTAATGTTTAAGAAAAATAATCTAGCTTTTAATCATTCTAATGAATACTCCAGTTTTCACTCTGGAAATGAGTTTCAGTTTGCCCTAATTTTCATAAATTTTCTGACTCTACCTCGAAAGTTATCTTGTTCCCTAACAGGAGTCATTATATTACTTGTCCTCACATTCTCTTACCAGGAAAAATACTGTAGTTCCCATTGATTCTGCCTTTTTCTGAACCACTGTATCTGAAAACAGTTTCAGATTTACTTACCATCTAGTCCATTACTTAACGCTAACTCTCAACCTAAACCTGTCTGGAAAACTCTCATTAATCGCTACAAGAATGATCACTGAGAAATAAATATAATGATAATGTTCTAGTTACTATTCAGCCTCATATAGTTGCTTCTACTTGTTAGTGAACACAATTTTATACTAAAAGCTTTATTATTCGTAACAGTAAAAGTAATCAGAAGAAAATATTGACCCTAATCTTAATCCAAATTATATGACAATACTAACACTAACACAAGTACACTAGTTTTCACTCATCCTTCCAAACATAGGTTTTAATTTTTCCAATATCTTAGTCATTTTCTAACCCTAAACGTAATCTTTCTTAACTGGAACATTGAGAGTAACCATTAGCCTAATTGTGAGTAGATTCTAATATTAATAGCAATACTCTAGTTTACATTCATTCTAATTCTTACCAGGCTTATATTAAAATTTACCTTCAATTAGACCCTCATTTTTTTTCTCCTTCACTCTAAGCCTAACCATGGCTGGAATCCTAACTAACCATTACCTTGACACTAATCCTATCCCAATTCTAAAATTTATGAAAAATGCTCATTTTGTGCAATCCTAACTGAAATTCCATTGGTAATTCTTGAAATAAATTGTAGGTTTTCTGTAAAAACAAATTGTAGGTTTTCTGTAAACTCTACAGATTTTTCATTCTTAACTCTGAATGTATTTTGTTCCATAACAGGCATCATTATACCCATTGATCTCAAATCTTCATTTTATGAAATACATTGTACTTCCATTATCCCAGCTTTTCCTGAATTCCTACAACCTAAAAAAAGGTTCAGCTTTACTTAATATTTAACATTTCTTTTTTTTTTTTTCCTTTTTGTCGGTCGTGGGGCTTGCACTCTGGGCCAGGGCATAATCCCTGAGTTCTTTAGCCCAAGGTGTGCGTTTAACCAATTGAGCCACAGCACCGCTTTTATGTTTTATAGTGGTTAATTTGAGATAAAAGTCTCATGGACTTTCCTGCCTGGGCTACCTTTGAACTGCGATCCTCAGAAAATAGCTTCCTGAGTAGCTAGGATAATAGGCGTGAGCCACTACTTTAACCCATTTCTTTACTCTATCCTCAACTTCGGTTAACCAGAAACCTAATCCAAATCACATTCTGATTTAACACCAAATGGTTGATGTAAGAAAAATTGTCTAGATTCTATTCAATCACACATTTTTTTGGCTTCTAATTCTAATTGGAAAACTAAAATTCACCTTAAAGCTTATCCTTCCCTAACCCTAACCGGAAAAAAAAGTATCTCACACTTTAAACCAAATTATATCTGAATATTTAAAGTAACAGAGACTGGTTTTCATTCATTCTTCTTAAAATATGTGGCAGTTTTACACAATGTCTTACATATTTTTCTCATCCTGACCCCGTTCTAACTGGCACACCTTTCCTAATCCTAAGCCTATGTATAACCGAATCATCATGTTAGTAGCAAGCCACTTTTTTCATATTTATCCTAACTCTTGCTCAGCGTGTAGGTCTAACTTTTACTTGCATTTTGAACATAAATTTTTAACTGTTTTTCTATGTCCTGTCAGGTTTTATTTTTCATTATTTTTAAAATTTTTATTTTGTTGAAAAGATGCTTTAAAGAGGGATTAGTTACATATATAAAGTAAGGAATACGTTTCTTGTTGAGCATTGTTACCCCTTTCTTTCTTGTTCTCTCACTATCCCATCCCTCCCCACTTCTCATACCTTTCCCTTCCCATGTATAAACTTCATTTTCAACATAGTGTCTTGTGAGTATCATTGTTGCAATGGGTCATCCTGTGATGAACCTAAATTTTCTATTTCTCTAATCCTAATTCTAATTCTGTCAGAGATCCTAACCCTAATAATAATAATAATGATAGCTCAATTCAAAAGTTAACAAAAGATATTCAGGTTTTTATTTATTCTATTAATTCACTGTGCATCTTGAATTAACTTGCAGTTTAGCTTAAATCTTCCAAATTAGTTTATATGTGCATATAGAAAGATGTAATTTTATGTGAAAAACAGAAGATCTTTGGAGGAAGGAGTAATGAGAAAGAAATAGAGGGAGTATAATCAAATACCGTTAAAGATTTTATGGAATTGTCACTTCTGACAATTAATATCTATTAACAAAATAACTAAAAATTAATAAAGAACACACTGCCTTCTAATGTTCTTTAAGAGAGCCATGATCTATCTTCTGGAAAAAAAAACTCGTGTTAGATAAACTTTGTCCATGCATAATTTATATTGTTTGCCAATTATTTAACTTAATGAATAAAAAATTATCAAATAAGATTCCATGACAAAAAATATAAAACAGTTACTTAGCAATTGTTTGAGAAAAAGTTATTGTCATGAGTTTTAAGAAATGGAATTGCTATTTCCCTACAAAGCAATGACTTAGGTTTACTAATCTAGTATTTGTAGTAAGCTTAGAGAACATAATTGGCATGAAAAACAACTAACTGTACATCTTGTTTCTTGAATGAGTGATATTTTAAACATTGTCTTTTATTCAAATAAATACTTAGGTTTACATTTCAAAGTAAGTTCAATTTTATCTCCTTTCAGAACAAGTACTTACCCTGCAATTAAATGTACTAGCATATTCAGGTATTTAGAAGCTAAATTTTCTATGTTTTATATGTAGCTCTACATATTCAGAATGACATGATTTTTTTATTCATAAATGTCTAATGTCAGATTTTTGCTTCATCAATATAAATTGTCTCATTAGGTTGTAGTGAAGGCTCCAGTAACCAGAATGGTCAAAACCATTTCCTGAATTCTAAATTTTAAATCAAATCATTTTTAAGCTTTGATAATATCATTTATTGTCTCTTCAGAGCAATTAATCTAAAACAAATACTACTTTTAAACATTTCACTCACATTGTAAAGAATATTAACAAAGGTCATAAAAAGACTAATTATTCCAGACTCATCATATTTGGTGATCTTAGTGTGAAGAACGCAGAGAGTAGAAGGTTCTTATATTCAATAAATAGTTTTGGTTAAATTAAGTCATATATCTGGATTTCTAATTTGGAGGTTAATCACATGGAAACAGGAAAACAATAAAAAAAGTACTTTGGAATCAACAGAAAAAGATATTTGTGCATGTACCACAGTTGCTTTATTTGTTTGTAGGTGAACACTGGACTTCGATTTCTATCTTAGCTGTTGTTGTGAATAACAATTAATTACAGATATATTTATGAGTTACCCAGAGAGAAATAATCACACGATTGGTGGGACAGATCATATTTCAACTTTGGATTTCTTTAGAAAACTGCATACTACTTTCTACAACGAGAACACTAACCTGTATTTTGACCAAGAGTGTCGAAAATTTCCTTTTCTCCACACTGTCGCCAGCCAACATTATTACATTTTGAGTTTTTTTAAAGGCCAGGTTTTTACTGTGGGCAGTACCCAAGACTGGCCTTAAACTCAAATCCTTTTACTCCAATCTCCAATCACTTGGAATTACCAGCCTTTACCTCCACACCTGGTTCCTTGGATATTTTTTATGAGTTATAATAGTTAAGAAGTAGTATCAAAGTAATTTTGAATTGCATTTCTCTAATGACTTCTGCTCACAAAGCATTAAGCTAGCACAGAAGTTGTATTAAATACAAATTTGTAAATCCACAGGCAATTTTCAGGGCTTTTTGGAAAACATGTCTATTCAGAACTTTTGTCCATTTTTAATCAAGTTTCTTGTTAATCTCATCTTTAATCTCTCTATAGAAAATCAATAATTAATTCAAGGTAGTAGAAAGGAAAAAAATTAAGCAGCTCCTAAAATTTTAAAATTTTTAATAACATGATATTGCTTAAAACATTTTCTGTAAACGCTTGAGACTACGTAACTCAATTTAGTTAGACCTTTTACAAGGCTATATATATTTTATTTATTTTACTTTGATTGTTCTTTCCAAAGCCTGTACGGCTAATTTCACTTGCTTTCTTTCAGTCTCATGTAGTACAGATTTCAAACTGAAGAATAAATGGAAGGAAGCAAACAAAAAATACAGTTCCCCTCATCTGATGATGCCTCTACAAGAATGAGGAAAGTGTTCATCCTTCTAAGGACCTATGATAAAATATCAAAAAGACATTTTATTCTTCTAGGTCTTCCTTATCTTTGCTATGTAACTTAAATGATGTAAAACACAATATACTGCTCAGATACTTTTATGTTTTATCAAGTTTGCATATTTTTATATGGATTTCACCTCAGTCTACAACATTCCTTCATTGTTCTGTCTCTGATATTTTTACACTATCACGACATAAGATAACCAGTTTGATTTACAGCATGAGAAGTTATCCACCTGGCTTCCTTGGAAGCTGAGCATGGTCAATAGATATTACTTCTGGTTGCTAACACTACATGTAATGGTTTCTGTACTACTTATCATATTCTAATTAGTATTTAAAAAAGAATGCTGGCTAAACTCAGAGGTCATTCATAGGTTTATGTTAAGTGTTTCACAAGTTTTATTCTCTTACTTCTTAAGATAACATTTGGTATAATGCTAATGTTATTACCATTGTAGTGTTGGGAAAAATTGTAGTAAAAAACTGTAAGTGCATGGCCCAAAGATACACACAGTGAGGAAGGAAATGAGTCAAAGTTTCCAAAAGTCTTTCAGCAATACCAAAAAGGTGGGTAAAATCTCTCCATTCTCTTATACTCTCAATTCAATATTCATATTGTCCAAGAAATAATAGCATAGCAAATATTTCCCATGGTGATTGTTTTCTGTCACATTTTGTCTCCAACACAGACTGTGTTGGTGACATTAGGTTATCATGCACAGAGCTGAGCTTACAAATTGAGGTCTGAAGACAGCCAAATTTCTTCTGTCCCACAGTTCCAGTTTCTTTTTTAAAAAGTACTAAAATTTTTAAATATCATCACTTACTATCTTTTAACAATCCCCAAACGAATTAAATTGACATATAATCACTCAAAAGGCTTTCAAATTCGGTGATGATTAAACAGGCCCCCATGAAGTAAATTTTCTTTTACTTTTAAAATTGTTCTAAAAGCCTTGTGCTGGCTGGTCACACTTATAATCCTATCTACTCTGAATATTTGCTCAGGAGATTGAGATCTGTGGATAACACTTGGGAGCCAATCAGGGCCAAAAAAAAAACTTCATGAAATTATTTTTCAAAATGTTTAATGAACTAGCAAAGAGCCAAGAATTGAGATGTAGCTTATATCCTAGCTCACCAATCTAGATAGGAAAGGCCTAGCAAGGCCTTGAAGCCCTGATTTAAATTCTGAGCATTCCAATATACATGCATGGTGTTCTCATGCACGTGCGTGTATGCTTGTGCGCTGCCGCACTCACACACACACACATTTATTCAAATTACCTTCATATCAGTGTTCTGAATTAATTTCTTTGTTAACAATATTATATGGGTAAAATAGAGGAAATAAACTCTTCCATCTAAGAACATTTTTATATGTTTTTTTATGGTAATAATACTGTGCAGAGGGGTCACATTTACATGAACAAGGAAACTAGTAAGTTTCCTAACAAGCATTGTTACCTCCTCCTTTATATTTCCCCTACCATCCCTTCCCTCCCACCTCCACAAGTACACTCCCCTCCCCCTTCCTTCCTCCGCATAAATTGTAAAGTTCATTTTTCAACATAATGTCTTGTGCATCTCATTGTTACAATGGGTCAACCTGTATCTCTATTTGAGCATTTTTTCCCTTCCCCTCCCCAAATTAGAGAAGCATACATACAAGATGTAAGTGTACGAACTTCAAATACAGAGAAAACAGGGGTTATAGTGTGGGAAGAAACATACAAAAAACAAAAAAAATGACATCACACATTATAAGTACGTTAGAAACAATAGCAAGAATCAAAAAACCACTTGTGTCCCTATCTTGGGGTTCAATTTCTTTAACATCATCTTATCTGGTTATATGCACATGTCTTTTGAACTTTTCTGCTTATCCCAGACATACATTCGTTATTGAAAATAAGGGAAATCATGGGACCTATATTTCTTTGGACTTGGCTTACTTCACTCAATAAATTTTTTTCTAAGTCTTTCCATTTCCTAACAAATTGGGCGATGTCATTCTTTCTGATGGAGGCAAAGAATTCCATTGTGTATATATAACACATTTTCTTGATCCATTCATCTAACGGGGGCATCTGTGTTGGTTCCATATCTTAGCTATCGTAAATAATGTTGCAATAACCATAGTTGTGCTGGTAGTTTTAGTATGGTCTTCTTTATGATCATTTGGATAAATCCCCAAAAGTAGGATTACTGTGTTATAGGGGAGTTTTATGTGGAGTCTTCTGAGGCACCTCCATACTGCTTTTCAAAGTAGTTGAACAAGTTTACACTCCCACCAAGAATGCAGTACGTTTCCCTTGTGGCCACATAAGTTTCAGCATCTGTTGCTGTAAAAATATGGAACGCTCCAAGACTTTGCATGTCATCCTTGCACAGGGTGCATGCAAATCTTCTCTGTATCGTTCCAATGTTAGTGTATGTGATGCTAAATTGAGCACAGAACAGTTTTTATATATAAAGTATAATTTTTAATTGATTTTATTAAGCTAGGCAATTCAACAAAAAGTAAGTTCAAAAGAATTGTTGTGAAATCATAGAATCATGTATTTCTTACATAAGCACACATTTAAGAATAAAATCAAGATAGACATGCCAAAAACAAAGTAATTCCAGATATTTGTAGTTCAAGAGATATGTAGGAGGAGAAATTCAATTATTCTATACAAGGCACCTGTCAAAATGAACATTGCAGCAAGTGTTAAGGTTTGTTAAAAGTTTTAATGTTTTAAATATGCTTAATTTTGGGATTTTGCTTATATATGCCAAAAATAGGACTGTTTGGCAGGTATAAAACTTTTCTGTAAAGTATTTAAGATTTATGATAGCAGACATTAAGTACTAAGTATGTACATTTCAGAGTTTATGGAAACTTTATTAATGAGAAGTTGCAAAGTCTTTGTGTAAAGGAGCAGAGTGAAGAGTTACGACTTTAACTACACAGTTTCTGTTAAAACTTTAGTGATTCCTTACTTTATTTGTTAGCAAGGAATAAATGATGATATAAGCCATAATGTACACATGTATGTTACTATTCACACGCATACATATTCTCATGTATACATGCAGTCATGGAGAAAGACACATAATTACAGCCAACACAAGTTTCACCAGTTGTTGAATATGCCTTAAAAGGAGTAATTGGAACAATATATGTTGAAGATGTATTTGTCCCTAAGAGTTCATTTTTCACTCTTCTTATCTCTTAAAACTGGTAGTTTTAGAGAGATTTGACTTTCAAAATGCAGTACAAGTGATAGCAAGTCACTTGGAAACCTCAGTAAGTATAAGTCATATGGTGTCTCCCTGCTCCTCACGGAATGCTTACTCTTGTAGACATTCTCAACAACCAAAATAGCAGGAGAATACCCTGGTAAAGAGTAAAGTTATAAGGCTTTAAATGGCATCCTTACTTGAGCTCTTTTTCCAACAACCAGCATGAATTCCTAGGCAGATGAGTGAGTCCTCAGAAAACTGGACTCTACATATACATTTAACTAACCCATGTGAAAATTCCTAGGTGAGAAATGCTGACTGAGGTCTTGCTGATTTCCTGCCGAAGAAAATAAGAAAAAAAGAAAGTATTTTTAATGTTTTAAAGTTTGAGAATAATTTGTAACCTGTCAATAAATGTGTAGAACACAAATACCAACTGACAAAAAAATGATGGCATTTCATTTATGTGCTCTTGGACTTGGGCAGTGATTTTAGATGTGTCTACACAAGTAGAATCAGCATAAATCAAGCCAGCATTTCTTCATTTAAGATATAAGGAAAGGATATTGGTTGACCTATTGTAACAATGAAATATACAAGACATTCTAACAGAGGATGGGTGAAGGGGGAGGTGGAGAGGTGTGAAGGGAAGGGATGGTAGGGGAAAAACAAAGGAGGGGGTAACAATGCTCAATAAGAAATGTACTCATTACCTTAGTTATGTAAATGTAACCCCTCTGTACAGTATTTATAATAAAAATATATGTTAAAAAGATACAAGGAAAACTTCTGTACTTATATGAAGTTGTATTTGTCACTCAATATAAGTAAGGTATTGGTTTTAGGACCACAGGCTTATTACTTTGGATACTCAAAATCTCTACATGAACACAGTATATTATTTACATCAGAATCTGCCCACAATCTGGCGCAGTATAATTGTTATGAGAATTTTTACTACATTCCATATTTGTAATGAAAACTAAAAGTATATGCAATATAAACAGATACAAATTTTTTCAGATAAATTTTATATGCAGTTTGTGGATGGAATTTGGAGAGCAATTTTGAAAAGCACAAATTTCATCAAAAAGACCAGTCTGAAAATTGTAACAAGGAGCTAATACAGCATCATTGAATAGTATGGAACTCCAAGGAGAAGTACTTGAATTGAGATAATATCAGAAAGTGTAACAACCCAAGGTCTTTTTAGAAATGCAGCTGCTAGATTTCTCATGTAGAGCTTTCATAACAGTTTGTGAAGCACAAATCAGAACCTCACTGAAGTGTAGATGGTTTTCTCTCAAATTTCTGTCATGATCAGTCATTATTAATCAACATATAGCTAATCTTGAATAATTCTCTAATAAAATGTTGATGGAGTTTTTATATGCAAAAACCTCGGAAGGCTAACTTTTTCAATTAGGACAGACTGTATTCTATGATCCAGCCGAGAGAAAACTAGGTAAGCATCTATTTACAACCTTCTGAATAATTCTGATTCTGCCCACATCACTTATCTATCCATACCTGTGCACGAGTGAAACAATTTTAAAAGAATTTATCATTTAAAATTTAAATTTATGGTTCCAGGAAGATAGCGAAGGAGAAGCTGGAAGCTTAACTAAGCCAAAGAATCACACCAAATGTGCCATCACAGTACAGAGAGTTAGGCCAGAGTGGGAAAATCCAGGCAAGTAGACAAATCTGAGCACTTGCCAGCAGCCATGGTTGCAGCTATGGCGGGGGCGGGGGCGGCCATAACCACCATACCTGCAACACAGAGTGTCTAGGATAAAGGCACCAGATGCAGCAGGTGAGAGGATTCTACTCAATACCAGCAAGAACTGACAAGGAGCAGACATCTTCATCCTTCATATCGCAGATCAGAGATCACCCAGGAACCAGACTCCTGTGTGAGTAGAAGCCTGATCTCCTCACTCCTTCTCAGGGAGCAGAGAAGGGAAGGCCACCCCTCCCTGCCCACTACCGGAGATCTCCATCTTTGATACTGGCAAAGGCCTGGCTGAGCAGCTAGCTCTAACTCAGTCCTTGGATGAAAACAAACAGTCATTGAACAGGTCATAGGAACCTAACCTGACCTGCCAGGCTCAGCTCCACTCAGGGAAAATTCACGCATCCCGGGCCTACACCAGCCCCAGGAGTGGCTTTCTTCATTGGGTAAACAGAGCCAGAGGCTGATCCTCCCTAGACAATCAATTGAAATTCAGTAACAATAAACCCTGAGAATGGCTGCTGGCTAGGCTCTGTGACTGCCTCAGAAGCTAGGCCTCAGGGAAAAGCTACTGTTTGCTGAAGGCCTCAACTCTACCCAGAACCTAGCCCCATCACAGCATCTCCAAACTAGAAGAAACAGCCATCTTTTGTGATACTCAAAGCAGATCTCCCTCCCATTGAACTAGCCTGGGAGGAGGATGACAAAATCCTGGGTAAATCAAAGCATTTTTCTGCCTGCTCAAACAAACTGACTTAAGAAAACAACCAAGCTACAGGAAAATCAAATACCACAAGCAGACCAGAGACTCCAGCAAGAGACTGGTTATGGACACAAGGGAGATACAGGATCATCCCTTCTCATCCCCAAAAAGCAACGAACTTTTTTTGTCACCTTTTATTAAAATTGTTTTAACATTTTTAATTTTTAACTTTAAAATATTGTTTTCTATTAACTTTTTTCTTCCTCATAATTTTTATTTTACAGGTATATGTGTGTGTGTGTGTGTGTGTGTGTGTGTGCTTTTTTTCCATTTTTGTTTACCACTACTGACCTTTAGATCCTTTTTTCCTTTCTTTCTCATTCTTTTCACTTTTTTTTCTCTTTCGTTCTTCTTTGCATGATTTAGTCGCATTTCTGCTCATTCTCAGATATACCTGTCATCGATTATTAGACCTTATCCCCGATTGTATACACACTTAATCCAGAAATTTATTACTGAATTCAAAACCTCTTAGAATTAACTTCTTTAATAGCTGTACTACCTCTATATACCTATATAAAATTTTAAGCATTTTTATTTTTTGACGTCTCCTTTCTATCCCTCCCCTTCTCTTATCATATTCCCATCCTTCTCTGAATATTAAGTTCTTAATCTGCATAATTTTAAGTGTTTCACTTTTTAATTTTTATTTTACTATTTTTCCTTGTCTTTTTTTCTCTTTCTTTTTTCCCCCGTTGTCCACTATCATTCTATCGAATCTATTTCCTGCTTTGAGATTAGGACTAAGTTAGCTCTCCCTCTATCTTTCCACATCCCTCTATTCCTATTTATACCCACATCTCTCACTAAACCTAATAATTTCTGGTTTGCCAAATTCCTCTTTGCGGTTCATAGCCTATTAATACATAGTTGGTTGATGTTGAAAATGTATCTGTTGAACTAGATTATATCTGCAGGCTTTTGTAACATTTATTTATTTATTTTTATTGTGAAAATACTGTACAGAGCGGTTACAATTACATGGGCAAAATATTTGCTGCCTTCAGGAGTCACACCTTGCCCGTAAAAACAAACACATTTTCAATGTTAAAGGCTGGAACAAAATCTACCAAGCAAACGGCTCCCATAAACAGACGGGAGTTGCAATCCTAATATCAGATAAAATAGACTTCAAATTAAAATTTGTGAGAAGAGATAAAGAAAGTCGCTACATACTAATCAAGGGATCTCTCCTTCAGGAGGATCTGCAGGCTTTTGACTGTGCAACTACAGACTTTGTTGATGCTTCCCTTAAGATAGTTTTCTAGCACAAAATTGGTGTTACTCTCATGCCAAATGGGCAGAATAAGCCGGAAAAACACAAGAAAAATGCCAAGTCCGGGTATCTCAACTTCCACTCATGATAATCAGTGGACAGAACAGATAATGAATAATCCAGAGGAGAGCTTCCAAAAAGCTCTAAAAACACTAATGGTAAACATGGTAAATAAAAAGATTGAAAACCTTCAAAGGACTCTGTGTGAGCATGATATATAGAGAGAGGAGGCAAACAAATGTCAAAACAGGAAGCTCATAGGTGTGAAGAAGCTACTCAAAGATAGATAAAAGAATTGCATGAGCAGCTTGTGAACACTCAAAGAGAAATAAAGGAATTGTGTGAGTAGGCTGAGATTAGTCAAAGAGAACTACAGGAATTGCATGAAGGTGAGGAAGCTGATCAAAGAGTAATACAGGAATTTCAAGAGCGGAATGAGCATAGACAAAGTTCACTAGAGGCATTCATGGAATCCATAAACAGAGAGCTGAAAGAAGTCAGGGAGTCCACAAAGGGAATGCTGAATGGATCCCAACAGAAGTAATGGGAGTCCAAGGAAACCATAACTAATCAACCAAGTGATTTGAGAATAAACACTTGACACTAAATTAAGGAAGTAAAGAATTTCATACAAGATCTAAAACAAAGATCCAACAAAGAATTAGAAGCCATAAAAGCCGACCAACTAGAAGGAAAAGAAAAAAAAAAGTAGAAAGTCTCGATAGTAGGATAGGCCATGCAGAAGATTGAATCCTGAGGATTGAAGACAGCCTAGATATTATAGAGAAAGAACATACAACCATCAAAGACAAATCCAAGAAATATGATAGATCTATTCAACATTCAAGCCTCGGAAGACCCCACTAGAAGGCCTAATCTGAGGATAATGGGTGTAGAGGAGCACCTAGAGCCAGAAGTCAATGGTCTAGGAAATTTGTTTAACAGGATCCTAGCAGAGAACTTCCCAAACATGCAAAAAGATAGGTCTATTCAGATACAAGAAGCTTTTAGAACTCCCAATAGACTAGACCAGAAGAGGATATTCCATTGTCACATTATAATACTCACAGGATCAATTCAGAACAAGGAAAAGATCAAACACCTATAAAAGGAAACCAACTAGAATCACCTCAGATTTCTCAGCAGAAACAATCAAAGCAAGAAGAGCCTAGAATGATGTAATCTATGCCCTAAAGACAAACAACTATCAACCAAGAATACTTTACCCAGCTATACTCTCCTTAATAATCGGAGGTCAAATAAAACCCTTCCATAGCAAAGAAAAATTGAAACAATATATCTCCACCAAACCAACCCTACAAAAGAATCTTAAAGATGTCCTACACAGAGAAAACCAACAAGACCACAATAAAGGCCAAGAAATATCACCCAAACTGAGAATCCAAGAACCATAGGAAGAACACAGTTGCCACAGCCCTGAAGTAGTTGGATAAAATGGCAGGCACTCCCAAATACCTCTCAGTTCTATCTCTCAACAGTAACGGACTTAACTCACCAATTAAGCGACAGTCTGTCTACTTGGATTAAAAAGCAAGATCCTTTTATCTGCTGGCTTTCAGGAGTCACATCTTGCCCACAAAACAAACACATTTTCAATTTTAAAGGCTTAAACAAAATCTACCAAGCAAACGGCTCCCATAAACAGAATGGAGTTGCAATCCTAATATCAGATAAAATAGACTTTTAATTAAAATTAGTGAAAAGGTCGGTACATACTAATTAAGGGATCACTCCTTCAGGAGGATATTACAATTCTAAATATCTATTTGCCAAACAGCAGAGCACCCTAATTCGTCCAAGAAACTCTACTTTCCCTCAAATCCCACATAGATCCATAAACATTAATTGTTGGGGACTTTAACACACAACTTTCCCCACTAGATAAATGAACTTCACAAAAACTCAACCGAGAAACCGCAGATATAAACAACTGCACAGACCAACTAGATTTAACACACATCTACTGAATATTTCACCCAGCAGCATTAGACAATACATTTTTCTCAGCAGCACATGGAACATTTTCCAAAATAGACCACATTTTAGGCCACAAAGCAAACGTCCAAATTCAGAAACATTGAAGTTATACCTTGCATTCTCTCAGACCACAAGGGAATATATTTAGAACTCAACACCAAAAGCAACCAAAGAAAGTAATGTAACACATGGATCCTGAACAACACACTGCTGAATCACGAGTGGGTCATGGAAGAGATTAGAAAGGAAATTCAAATGTTCATGATATTTAACAAAACTGAACACACCAATTACTAGCTCCTCTGGGACACAGCAAACACAGTATTCAGAGGCAAGTTTATAGCTCTGAGCTCCTACATCAACAAATTGGAGAGATCTAAAAACAACAATTTAATGAGACATCTGAACCTCCTTAAAAAAAAGCAGCAAGATAAACCCCAATCCAGTAGACAGAAAGAAATAATTAAAATTGAATCAGAATTAAATTAATTAGAATGCAAAAAAATCTATAGAAAGAATCAACAAAACTAAGACTTGGTTCTTCGAAAAAATTAACAAAATTGACAGACCCTTAGCAAATCTTATCAGAAAAAGAAGAGAACACACCCAAATAAACTCAGAGATGAGAATGGAAACATCATCACAGAAACAACTAATATTCAGAACATTATAAGGGAATGCTTCTAAAACCTGTATACTAATAAGTTTGAGAACTTGGCAGAAATGGACCTTATTCTAGAAAATACTGACATGCCGAAACTAAGCCAAGATGAGTCAAACTATCTTAAACGGCCTATATCAAGCACTGAAATAGAAACAGCAATAAGAGACCTCCAATCTAAGAAGAGCCCAGGACCAAATCGTTTTACAGCGGAATTCTATTAAGCCTTCAAAGCAGACATAACAACAATACTCCTCCAACTCTTCAATGAAACTGAAAAAGAAAGTTCACTACTGAACTCATTCTATGAGGCCATCATAACACACATCCCAAAACCAGGAAGGGACTTATCAAGGAAAGAGAACTATAGATCCATTTCTTTGATTAACTTTGATGCAAAACTTCTCAACAAAATTTTGGCCAATCGACTTCAACAATTCATCCAAAAAATCATACACCACGATCAAACAGGATTCATTTCAGGGATGCAAAGCTGGTTTAAGATACACAAATCAATTAATATAATTTATCACATCAACAGAAGCAAGCATAAGAACCACATGGTTATCTCAATAGATGCAGAAAAAGCAATTGACAAGATCCAACATCCCTTTTTATGAAGTTTCTGGAAAAATGAGGAATCCATGGAACATTCTTCAATACATTAAAGGTTTTATATGACAAACCTATAGCCAGCATTATACTTAATGGTAAAAACTAAAGCTATTTCCTCTTAACTCAGGAATGAGACAGGATGCCCACTCTCTCCACTTCTCTTCAATCTAGTATTGGAATGCCTAAATACAGTAATAAGACTAGATGCAAGTATAAGAAGCATCCTAATAGGGAAAGAAGAAGTAAAACTCTCCCTTTTTGCAGATGACATGATCTTGTATTTAAAGAATTGCACAGAGTCCACTCCAAAATTACTCAAGCTGATTCAAAACTCTGGCAAAGTAGCATGGTATAAAATTAACCCTCAAAAATCAATGGATTTTTCTGTATGCCAACAATAAGAAAAGTGTGGCTGAAATTAGGAAAGCAACTCCATTTGTAATAGCCCCACAAAAAATAAAATACCTAGGATTTAACTTAACCAAAAAAGTGAAGTACCTCTATGATGAAAACTTAAAAAAACTGAAAAAGGAAATCAAAACTGAACTTAGAAAGTGGAAAAAACTCCCATGCTCCTGGATTGGGAAAGATCAACATAGTGAAAAAGGCAATACTTCCCAAGGCTATCTACAAATTCAATGCGATATCTATCAATATTCTAACCTCATTCTTCAAGGAAATAGAAGAGGCAATCAAAAAATTCATATGGAACAATAAAAGACCCTGAATAGCAAAAATGATCCTTAACAGAAAGAACAGAGCTGGAAGAATATCAATACCAAATTCAAATTCAACTACAAAGCCATAGTAATCAAAACAGTTTGGTACTGACACAAGAACAGACCTCAGGACCAATGGAATAGAATTGAAACCCAGAAATGAACCTACAGACCTATAGCCATCTAATCTTCGGTAAGGGAGCTAAAAAATAGAATGGAAGAAAGACAGCCTCTTCAGTAAATGGTGCTGGCAAAATTGGTTAACAACTTGTAGAACACTAAAGCTAGATCCTTATATATCACCCTGTACCAGAATCAACTCTAAATAGATCAAAGACCTTGGAGTCAAAGCAGATACTCTGAAAACATTAAAGATTGGAATAGGAGAAACCCTCGATCTTGTTGGCACAGGCCGAAATTTTCTTAATAGAGACCCAGAAACACAACAAATCAAAGAAAGGTTGGACAAATGGGATTGCATAAAATTGCAGAGCTTCTGCATGGCAAAGGACATAGCTAGCAAGATCAATAGAAAGCCCACAGATTAGGAGAAGATCTTCACTAGCCATAAAAAGGACAAGGGTCTCATATCTAAAATATACATGTAACTCAAAAATTTAATCCCCCAACAAACCTTCAAAGAAACAACTGCCCAAAAATAAGCGGGCTAAAGACTTAAAGAGAAACTTCTCTGAAGAGGAAAGAAGGATGGCCAATAGACACATGAAGAAATGCTCAACCTCCCTAGTCATAAAAGAAATGCAAATCAAAACAACATTGAGATACCACCTCACCCCAGTTAGAATGGCTATAATCAAGAACTCTAATAACACCAGATGCTGGAGGGGATGTGGACAGAACGGAACATTACTGTATTGTGGATGGGAGTATAAACTTGTTCAACCAGTTTGGAAATCAGTATTGAGGTTCCTCAAAAGTTTCCACATAGAGCTCCCCTATGACCCAGAATCCCACTTTGGGTATTTATCCAAATGTTCACATACAAGGCCACAGTAGAGCTTCCCGCACAACTATGTTTATTGCATCATTATTTACCATAGCTAATAGATGGAACCAACCCAGATGCCCCTTAGTAGATGAGTAGATCAAGAAAATGTGGTATATATACACACTGGAATTCTATGCCTCCATCAGAAAGCATGACATTGGCTCCATTTGTTAGGAAATGGAAAGACTTGGAAAAAATATATTAAGTGACGTAAGCCAGGCCCAAAGAAACATTAGTGCCATGATTTCCCTTATTTGCAATAACTAGTATGTGTCTGAGACAAACAGAAACTGTCAGACAAGTTGATGTTAGGGAAATGAGCCCTAAGCTATATATTCAAATGTTTTTCCCTTTCATGCGATTGTTTCTAACACATTTATAAGAATATTTCTTTTTTGCTTTGTATGTCCCTCCCCCACTGTACAAAACCTGCTTTCACTGAACTTGATGTTGTTATAATTTGAGGAAGGGAAGGGAAAAAACAAATCGTTTATATAATAGGGATACAGTTGGACCATTAAAACAATGAGATGTACAAGTCATTATGTCGAAAACAAACTTTAAAATTTTGGTGGGGGGAGGACTGGGTGGGGAGCGGGGAGAGGACGGGAAGTTATGGGAAGGGGAAACAAAGGAGGAGGCTACAATGCTTGATAGGAAATATACTCATTATCTTGTCCATGTAATTGAAACCCCTTTGTACAGTATTTTCACAACAACAACAACAAAATAAATTTAAATATGGAATGAAATTAGTTCCAATAATGCATTGCATTTAAGTATTTAGAAATAACTGAGAAACTTAAAGGTGCATATGATGTTTTTTATTGGAAATGAAGGGATATTGGAATTTGGTTCTCTACATTTTAAGCAATTTGCTTAAAAGAATAGGCAAAATAATATTTATATTTGCAGCAGACTTCACACATTAAATTTTGTATATTGAAAGGGAAACAAGCCTCAACAATATGTCAATTCTCTCTTATTTATCTCTAAAGGTTTATGCTTCTGGTCTCTAAATATTAAAACTTCAAAAAAATTATGTTTAGCTAGTTGTGCAAAGGGGTTTTGCTTCATCATGTCAGTGTTGAATAGAGTGTGTGTGCATTTCAATATACAGTGCATTTTTCTTCCTTCCCTTACCCCAACCCCACCTATCCCTTCATGTTTCCTACTTATATTCTGACATGTGTACATTGAATGGTATGACTGTATTAGGCCACCATTTCCCTCTCCATTCTTCTACCCTACTCCCTTTTAGCCCAGACCTCCTTTTAAGGAGGTTTCAACTTCATGGTATTTTGTTAAATATCTCTACTTTGGCATTTGACTATGGGCTTGCCACATCCTCTTTTCCATGTTTGACATACATAAATGAGTATATTTCTCCACATTTCTAATCTCAGATTGGCTAAGATAGATCTTCTTTACTATTCACCTTCTGTCCTAAATTTAGAATTGGACTTTCAGGGCCATCCAATAGAGCATTTTTATTCTCTACTCACTGAAGATGGAAGGGAAATAATTTCCATGCTGTCAGCATTATGTTATCCATCATGAATTCCCATCGCTTATCACTTCAGCAGTCTAAATTTAAAGTCATATTTTCTGCATTATATTCACACAGTATAAGTGAATATCAAGGGTAATTTACCTAGTATTAGATGTTTAGGGACAATCTTCAATTTCTGATGATAGAGGCAGGAATCAGTTTCAATTTTCAGATTCCACTATGTAGTGAGCTGTGTAGTCTTCTAAATTTTCGATAAATTTCGAGTTACTTTTTGTTAATAATTTAAAAAGTTTTATTTCAGTATTTGAAATGCTGCTCCAATTATTTTAAAAGTTTCACAATAAGTTAGACTGAACTTTTTCCTCCCATGTTCCCCACTAGTTCAGGTTAATTCTCCTTTCACTTTATATTTTGAGAGACCAAGGGATGAGGATAAACAGAGAGATGATCATTACTCACATATCTCCTTCCTCTCCTGTTTCTGCTGTTCTTGTTGAGAGGAAGACTGGAGCAGGGAACAAGAGTGAAGCTTGACTTCACCATACAAGGGAGCATTCCTGGCATGTCAATTATTGTTTCTCAGAATCACTTAAATTGCTTACTCTTGCCTTCTCTCTGACAGTAACCTAACTGTGGCTTCCTTGGTGCAGAAGGAAGCACACTAACAGGTTATTACCTGTAAATTGGTATTTTATATCTCAGCTTACTACTACCAAAAATAAAAAGCTTTGGCTACATAAATGCAAAGGTACTGATTGTCCAAAAAAACCTTAGTGAGGAGTAGACAATTCTACTCAGCTACACCCTCCTCTTGTATCCTTCCTTCCACTCCCCTCCCCTCTTTTAATCTCCCTTCCTTTCTTCTTTCTTTGTGTCTCTCTCCTGCATATTCATGTCTATCTTCTCTCTTTTTCCCTTCCAGTAGCAAGTGCTTTGGTTTATCAGACAACACATAAATAATTGAACAAATATTTTTTCTCCTCTTTTTGTGATTTTTTTTATTCTTAAGAAGTGAGTTCTAGCACAGCACCAGTGGCTTACATCTAGATAGTCGGTAGGTTCAAATTTGACAATTGAAATTCAAAGCTATTCCAAGTGGATAAACCTAAGAGATTCTTTTCTCCACTTGTGGTAAATGGAAGAAGTGAAGGTGTGGCTCAGGTGGTATAGAGCAAACATTGAGAATTAAAGCCCCGATAGAGCTCAAGGCCAGGAGTTCAAATCCCAGTAACAGCACAATATTAAAAAAATGAGTCCTTTGTCTTTGAAAAGGGATATTTCTCCAAAAATTCATACAAAGGACAGTTTCCAAGATCCAAGACTCTTTCTAAGGCTCTTTCACATCTTAAACTGATTTCTCTGCTTGATTCATATTAAGGAAAATAGGAGTCACACTTCATATTAAAAAGTATGCACATTACTGAACAGTTCTTACCATTTTTAATGTAAAGGAAGCATGAGAGAAGAATTCATCTCACTTGGGTGAGTTAGGTTTGATCCACTGACAGACATTTGCAAGTAAGTGAGGGTCTGTTTACATGTAAAGAAGTCTATAAATGCTTTCTAGGAGAGAGAACAAGCTACCTGTTTCCAAGTTTGAATCAGATTAAGTTTATTCCTATGAAATGGTAAAGAGAAGCTCATCTCATACAACATTATGCAGACAGCAATTTCAAAAATATTAAAAACCCATGTCTATGTTTTGAACAGCTAAGTTTTCACAAACAAAAAACAGTTTACTGAACCAAGAAAATATAAGTTAGAGCAATAGGAACTATGTGAAATATAGTTAATGGCTGAGTGATATGTGTAAAAGAGTTCTGTAATCACAACTAAACTATAAATTTTTTCATCATGTCCCTAACAAGAATCTCTAAGATAGGCCTTGCTAAATCTGTCATAGAGGGCAGTGTTTATGCAATTGTCAGGTTTGTTTAGGGTCCAATATCTCCCACAGTCACTTGGGTTTCAAACTGCTCACACCACATGCAGTGTATGGAAACACATGCTGTCTTGCTAGGCACCTAAGGAATTTTTGTGCCACTGTGAATAGTTATTGTTTTCTTCTTGTAATTATACCTGTCAGTGTGAAGTCCTTTCATGATAAGAATAATAGTTTCTGTATCCTTTGTTCCACTAACAAATCTCAGATATAAGTATAGTCGGGTGCCCATGGCTCATGCCTATAGTCCTAGCTACTCAGGAGGCTGAGATCTGAGGATCACAGTTCAATGCCAGCTCAGGCAGGAAATTCCATGAAATTCTTTTCTCCAGTAAACTACCAGAAAACTGGAAGTGGCGCTAGGTCTCAAGCGGTAGAGCTCTTGCCTTGAGCAGAAGAGCACTTGGACAGCACCTAAGCCCAGAGTTCAAGCCTCACGACTGACCAAAAAAAAATCTACCTACCTATCTACCTACCTACCTATCTACCTACCTACCTATCTACCTACCTACCTATCTACCTACCTACCTATCTACCTACCTACCTACCTACCTACCTATCTATCTATCTATCTATCTATCTATCTATCTATCTATCTATCTATCTATCTATCTATCTATCTATCTATCTATCTATCATTTATCTATCTATCTACCTATCTATCTATCTATCTATCTATCTATCTATCTATCTATCTATCTATCTATCTGTCTGTCTGTCTGTCTGTCTGTCTGTCTGTCTGTCTGTCTGTCTGTCCGTCTTTCTGTCTGTCTGTCTGTCTATGTTTCTATGATGAGATGAATTACATTTAAATATAAATCAATATTTGTGATACACATTTAAAATATAAATAAATATATGATGTATTTATAATATATACATATATTTACATATATAAGATCATATTATATCTGTACATTTATAAATATAATTGTAATTTATATCCAAAGAGTACATCTGAAGATTTTGGGGAAAATGTAGAGTGTCTAAAGGCTTACAACTGACCCACCATATTTTCAATAATTTTTTCCACTTATTGCAATGTCTGGATTACTAAGACTGAATGATTATGAAACAGAGTCGTTGTTTTAATCCTTACGATTTTGGATTAGAAACATCTACTTACTTGGTATAAAACCTACCAAAATGTGATCTTGAAATCACACTCCACAAACTGGACATATATATCAATTTAGCAACTTACAGGTCTTAAACTTTTATTTGAATCCTGTATCTCACATACATTCAGTTTCCTTCGAGTCAGCTACATGTACAAACATGCCTAGATTTTCATGCTCACATACATCCCCATACTCACATTACATACTAAATGTAACATTGTAATAAAAAATATATATATACTGAAAAAGAACACCTTTGCAAATGTAATTAAATTTTATTTTTAAGCACAATGCATTATTGAAATACTGATGAAAGAGCAGTGGAGAGATGTTTCAAATAGTAGATTGCCTGCCTAAAGAGCATGTTTCTTATTCCAAACATCATTATTTCCATCCTTCCTTCTCCCACATAAAAAAGCATAAATAACTACAGAATTAACTGCATGTTCCTTAATCACTCATTGAAGAGAGAAACTGTTATATATATATACACACACACAATGATATACTATTTAGCCACACACAATTATGAAATCACATCATCTTCAAGAAAATAGAATTGGAAACCTTCATATTAAAGCAATTAGTGATACTGTGAAAAACAATTATTAGATTTCTCATATGCAAATGCTAGACCCAGAAAATAAAATGAGTGACCCAGGTGTAAAAGATGGAACTGATTAAGTTTGGAAAAAAGTAAGAGAGGAGATGAAGAGAAATATTGTGGAGTAAATATGTTCAAATATTTCATAAGTTCGTATGATGACATAATAAAATATAAGTATAAAAATAGGATAATGAAATTAATAAAAGGAATAAAATTTAACAAACTACATTATGTGGATATATGTGTATAACACAATAAAATACTTTTGTGAAATTGATATTTGCTAAAAAAAATTAAAATTCATTCCAGTTGTTATAGATTCACAGGTTAATTTCCATTTTTAGCTGAGATAGTTCCCTGATAAAGTAAAAGGAGAAATTGGTTTTGCTCATTTAGAAGGACAATCTTGTCCAATTAGCATTAAAGTATTCTAGATAATTACTGTCAATGTGAAATTGTTCAAGTTATTATATTAGAATATTTCCAATTGACTCTTCAAAATATTACCCTATAGGTATATACTTTTTGCTACTAATTGAATATCTTTCTACTCAATTACTATATACCATTTTCTGAATGAAGTTTGGTAAATGTAACTAGGATATATTATACCTGACCAGGAAATCAATTATTCAAACAGTTTTTATCAAAAATGCCTATAACGAAATAAAGATATAAATCCAAATTATATATATTTGAAGACAATACTTGCTTAGTCCTCGTCTCGTATTCTTCATTCCCTTCTTGAGAATAATACACATTGTAAGGGAATGCTTAACATGTTTCAGAGAAATATATTGACTTTAGTCAAATGAGTTACCCTATGCTTCATTTTGGTTTACTTTATATCCAGAAGAGCTAAATTCTTACCTTATGATTTTCCTTAGATTTTATACTCAGGTTTAACCTCTGATTGGTGACAGATAAAGGCATAAACATTTTTTAACAGTGGCTAAATTTAGGCTGAGGAATCTAGGTACAACTTTACTCATGCAGATAGGCCTGATCAGTCATGAGACCACGATATCAAAATGTTAACCTATGCTTCCTGAAATCATCTTATGAGATTTTGTGTATTACAAACAGAGGTTATTAGAATTTGTTTTGTAAACAACATCATTTCATGGGTTAGGAGCTGAATTGAGATATTATATCCAGAACAAAATTTAAGGAGGCATCCAAAATTAGTTACCAAGATATAAATCATTTAACACAACGTTTTAAAAATGCAAGACAAAGGAAATAATTTATGAAAAAAGCCAACGTTTAAAATAAATACAGAATCAGTATGACTGATTTTTCTTTTTATCCCAGTTGCAATACGGATTGCATGATGACTTTTCTAGTTATATGTTTAATTAGGTCTTGATATTTAGTTGGAGAAGTTATGTTCTTTCATATATTCATTTGTCAGATCAAAGAGGAAATGAATTCCATGCCAGAGTCAATATCAATAATAATGTTACTGATCTATTCTACTACTTTGCCAGTTTCAAATCAGCTCGAGTAACTTCGGTCTTCTTTGGATCTAACTAATTAGGTATACAATTTAGTCAGTACTGGATTTTGACCACCATTTATTAAAATATTATTTTCCAGAAACTACTACTATTCTCTCTTTTCATGAGATTTTTAATTTCATTTATATAATGTGCTGATGTTTTCCTTTAGATAATCCACATTCAGTCTTCTAAAAACTGTATAATTTGGAGTATTTTTAAATTATGTACACTCATGTACACTGCTCAGATTCTATTATTTGCAAACTTTGTTCTTGTTAAGTCAGTAGTATTTAGTTCTCATTATGGATATTTTGGAATTACTAATTGCATTTCAGAAATTTTAAGAATGTTATGATTTTTGTGATTTCATATTGCAGCATTTTTTCTTTTAAGTATGTGCAGATCTTTCTTTACATACAGTTACATTTGTTTTAAACAATTTGATCCATTCAAGGGATTTTCTATATTAGGTTGATCCAGATGAATTTAATTACAAATGAACACAACCTTATTTCTGAGAGACAGTTATACTTATAGCTCTGCTTAAATTTACATGTGTTTGAAAGTTTTGTAGTTTAAAAAATAAACTGGGCACAACATGTTTTTGTTCCTGGGGAAGTTCCAATTTGTTGGTTGTTTCTCCAGCTGTGATGACTTCAAAATATGTGTGCATTTTATTTCAATTGTTTTGTGCCTATATTTTGTTTCATATAACAGAAAATACAAAAAGAATCAGTGATTTAGAACTTTTCCAAATAGAATTCAAAGAGAGACACTTGAAGTTTTGTGACAACTGGGAAAAGGGGGTTTCTTAGTGGAGTGGTTAGCAGAATAACAGAGACATTGATGAGATTTGAATTCTGCCACTTCCTGCCTCACTATTTCCAATGGTATTACTTCAACGTATTTAGTGGAAAGAAAATAATTTTGTCTGTATGAATTCACAATTTTTGGTTTAATTGGGCCACACTACACATTCATATTTGATTTTACCCCTAAAATCTTTTCTCCTTAGTTTAAAACCACAGATGTGAATTTATAATGTAAAATAGCACCTAGAATTTATATGAAATGGTCCAAACTATTTGGAATGTAATGAATATAGTGTGTGAGATAGTTTGTAATAATTGATTTTGGAGAAAGTCAATTACAGTGGATTTTTGTGAAATACTGAGTAATAGAATTATATTTGATTCTATAAAAAATTCATGGTTACACCTAAAAATAACTCAGTTATAAGCTAATTCTGAAAAAATAAGATTGTTTACTGGAAAAAGCTAAAAGTTTCAATAAGCTTGCTTTTTAAAAATTGACTTGGATCTGGACTTTGATGGCTCATGCCTGTAGTCCTCGCTACTCAGGAGTCTGAGATATGAGGATAGTGGTTGAAAGCCAGCCTGGGCAGAAAAGTCTGTGAGACTCTTATCTCCAATAAACCACCTTAAAACCAGAAATGGCACTGTGGCTCAGATGGTACAGTGGTAGCCTTGAGATGAAGAGCTGATGCACAGTGCCCAGGCACAGAGTTCAAGGCACACAACCAACAAAAAAAATTGGCATGGAGTTTTACTATATTATTTCATGATTTTTTAATGAGTGGTTGTTCAGTGAAAATGTCATTGTTTTTTATATTTTGTATTGGCATAAAATGAGCCTAGTATTGTCTTAAATTAATAAAAAAATTTCTTATTCTATGACTGCATACATTTTGTGGGTAATGGTTAAAACCAAGTTGCCTCTTTAAAATAAAATATTTATATCATCCCCCAAAAAAGAGGAACAAAATAAAACATATGCCAGAAACTTACTCTGTAAATCTTCATGGACTAATAGCCTGTCAGTTTGTTTTGGCTTTTAATAAAAAATTAAAGTGATACTGGTTAATATGAACCCATTTAAATTTCTTCATCCTTGTCATTTAAGATTCACTTTAAAAAGAAGTTCAACAGGTGAGTGTTTTTTCCTTACTTTTCCAAAGAAATGATCATTTCCTCATTATAGTGTATAGCACAATATACCCAGAAAGCATTTCTTAAAGAAAAAGTTTTTTTCCCATTCTTTGGTTTGCTTCAGTCTGTATTTAAACTGCATACCACAGTTTACCCACCCTATTATCTGTCTTTTCATTTGAAACATTTCAAAAGTTTTCCTTCCCTGGTGTGTCAGCCAGCAAAGTTTTACAAAACAGCACGCTTTCATTCATTGTGCTTTCCAAAATATATCTCACAAATGCAAACAATGAAACAATCTGAAACATCTGTGGACTTTTCTACTTATAGTGGAAAAATCACTTTCCATACTCCTTAAAACCAGCTGTTTACAGGCATTAATTGCTGCCAGTTCCATGCTTTAGAACAGCTGCATTTGACAATGGCATACACGGTAATTTGTTTACCACAACTGGTTTGTTTTCAGGAAGGACTGTGTTCATAGAAGATGGTAATAGATGAGTTTTGAAATTATGTAGTTTAATAGGGCTCTGAGTTGTGGATATAGAACATCCATTTCAGTGACTAAATTTTAAATTAAATCCTATAAAGTATATTCCTTCAATTTTCTGGGTAAAGTGTTCTACAGTCTAGGTATTTTTAAGGAAATATTATATGTTGTTTCTTTGGTGACAACGTAATTGAAAGACTTAAAATTTTATATACCATGACCATCTTAAATGCAGTAGATGTACTTGGGTTGGCATGCAAAACTTTTGGTAAGTAAGGTAAGTGCTCTACCACTGAGCCACCTTCCCAGCCCTTCATGCATGCAAAACTTTTGGGACAGCATTAATGTTTGAATCTTGGATAGGATTTGATTGGGAATTGTGGCAGACCTTCATAGTATAAGAAGGAAAACGAAAGGCCATACTAATATTTTTTTGGGTCCGGTTGTGGGGCCTGAACTCTGGGCCTGGGCATTGTCACTGAGCTATTCAGATCAAGGTTAGCGCTCTACCACTTGAGCCACAGCGCCAGTTTTTTCTTTTGGTTTATGTGGTGCTGAGGAAGCGAACCAAGGGCCTCATGTACGCAAGGCAAGGGCTCCACAACTAAGACACTTTCCCAGCCCCACTAATACTTTTCTCTGCTACATTGTTACATTAGTTTATTCAACACACACATACACACATACAAACACACAGATACACACATTTGTATTATAAAGACCCATTCCGTCTGCAAGAAAATATTTTAATAGGAATTCCATAAAATATTTAGTCTGCTGAGTTATGATTAGAATTTACAGAAATATCTACTTGCTTCTTCCCCTGGACAAGTCATTATCATTTGTGAAGGTGTTGCCAATTGAATTTAGAATGCCCCAGAAAGATCTATGAGTTAAAGAAAAGTGACTTTCTATTTCCTCCCAGACTGTGGAGAATATCTGAATAGTTCTGGAGATTAAGTTCTTCAGCGTGAAAGCTATGAGAACATAGACTCTCAACTACTTTCTTATTTTATCTTTTAATCAGTCTAGGTTAAAAAAATTTTTCTCTTTGACACGCTCCCCACCTTGCCATTGTCTTCTCACAGGCTCCCAAAGCAATAAAACCAACTGAACATATACTGAAACCTTCAAACTTGGAAATCTGAATAAGCATTTCTGTTTAATAAGTCGACAACATCACTTATTATGGTAGGTTATAAAGCTAACACATAAGTCTAGTCTTTCTAACAATGTAGAGTATGTTAAATTATGTTTCATTATAAAATATCTAACTCCATGTTTTATTTTATATTTTTGTTTCTGTTGATCTCAGGGCTTAAACTCAGGGCCTGGATGGTGTTTTTGTGTTCTAAGCCAGTGCTTGACATACAATCTGAACTGGAACTCCATTTGCCCTGGTGGTTAATTGGAGATAAGAATCTAATGAACTTTCTTATGCAGGTTGGATTTGAACTGTGATCTTCAGATCTTAGCCTCTTAACTAGCTAAGATTACATCCTTGAGCCACCAGAGCCTACCCATGTTGCATATTTTGTGTAATTCAAATTTTCAGCATTGTATAGATGCTCCTAGTACAATAAAAAAAACAACAACAACAACCTAGTTTTCACTGTATTTGATGTTGGTATAATTTGTGGAGGGGAAGGGAAAAACCAAATTGTTTAAATAGGGATACAGGTCAACCCAGTGCAACAATGAGATGTACAAGATGTTATGTAGAAAAATGAAATTTACAACTTTGGCTCAAGATGGGAGAGAGGGTCGGGAAGGGGAGATGGAAAGGGATGATAAAGGGATAGAAAGGAGGAGGTAACAGTGCTTGATGAGAAATATACTCATTACATTGTCTCTGTAATTGTAACCCCTTTGTATGGTATTTTCACAAAAAAAAACTTAAAACATAATAAGGATATTTGTAAAGTATATAATGAAGGAAGAATTTTCATCCTTTACAAAATCTATGCTAAACTATCTATATTTTACTGTACCTTTCCTGCAACCAGTTTGATATAGTTTAATACCTGTCACTCCAAGTTTCTCTATATTCTACTGGAGATTTAATTTTTCATGTATGTATGTATATGCATATGTATATGTATATGTATATATCTATCTATCTGTATATGTTCCAATGTGGATCATCAAACTTGAAACTTTGCTTTTTTTTGGCTGTTCAGCAGTTAACCTGGTCGGCTCAATCTGTGATAATATCTGTGCTCATTCTGATCATTCCTTTATTTACCAAACCACCAGCCTTTAAAATCAGCTTTATTTCCAGAGATGATTACCAATCAGTCCAACCAATATACACCGAGAGGGTTTTAATAAAACAAGCTTTAAGGAAGGAAGATAACATGAAATGACAACTACAAAATTTCTACAGAGACCTGACATCTTTCACATTTCTGCCTTCCTCCTGATACTTAAGTAAGAATTGACTAACACTATAAATAATACTGCAATTATAACTTAAAGATCAGTGTTTTTTCAAACCTGAAGCCTTCTTTCCATGATTTTTGACATAAACTTTTGTGAGACTTTTTTTATTGTGATGGCATTCCATCCAAAACAAAGCCATGTGTATCAAGAAAGCCAATGGTTTCAACTCAGAGTACTAAACAAAAAAGGGAGAAAATTAAGGTTAGCTATATATGTTAAGCACAAATATAGGTAATACCAAGATATTTTGCAATTGTATACTTTTACTGAATAAAGTGGCTCAAATCTATAATATTATCTACTTGGAAAACAGAACTTAGAGAATTCCAGTTCCAGGCAAAATGTTTTGTGCTTGTGTTAGGAGGACCTCAGTCCAAGCAGGCCCAGGCATAGTGATACTACCTCAAAATAAGCAATCAAATTGTAATCTGCAGGTATGGTAGTGTCAGAGATGCTGTTTCACAAGTATAGGTTTTGAGTTCAATTTTCCAATAGCACTGGGAATTTAAATGTGGCATGTCTAAGGTCAAGACTTCATACTTGTCTTACAAGCTCTAATAAAACCTTTACCTCTTTTGCTACTTTTTAAAAGTAGAACCGTAACTTCCATGTCCCAAACAAATAATTTCATATTAGAGATTTTCTTCTATCTATTAAGTAATATGTTATGTCCCACTGAAATCAGACTAAAGATAAAAAACCCATTGTTTTACAAAGTGATTGCATATGGGGAAACAGAATCTCAAAGGTAGCATTTAAGTTGAAGTCTACTCCAAGAGAAGCAGAATGCCTTGAATATGCCAAGGAAAGAGGAATCAGAAGCCAACTCTAATCTTGGAGTTCTAATTCCACCAACTCAGAGACAATGTATTTACAATATTAATGCTACCCAATCTGTGGTAGTTTATTATTGCAATTACTAGCAAACATGTGGAAGCTATAAGACACGAAAAGTCATTGACACTTCGGATCCAAGACTCATCTCTATAATCCTAGTGATTAAGAAGTACGAGACTTGGGGGCTAATGGTTTTCAGGCTAGTAGGAATGTTCATGAGGTTCTATCTCCAATTAACTACAAAAATTTTTGGGCTGGGGCATGGTTCAAATAGTAGACTGACCACTGTTAGCAAAAAACAAACAAAAAAAAAACGGAGAGCATGATGTAAGTTCAAGCCCCAAACTGGCAGAAAGAAAAAGTCCATAGAAGAATACTATGAGAAGAATTATGAATAGGACAGCAGAACCAAAAGAAATAAACTTATTGATATAAACAAACCTTCTCATTGTGAAATATGGCACAAACTGTAATATTTAGGGTTTACCTTCCTATACAGTGGAAATAAATGGCATTTTTACTTGACGAAACTAAAATATAAAACTGTATGCAATAAATAATCACATTACTTTTATCTTTCCATAATTTAACTTGTTTTACTAAATATTTCTCGAATAGTGTAGCTTTTGAAAATCAATAAATGTTGCATTTTCATATATGATTACATATCCTTCCAATTACTTTTATCTGCTGTCATTAATGAAGTATAACTAATAGAATTAAGTATATACCCTGAGGGAAATAAGATACTTCCTTCTAAATACAGACTTGGAGGCACTCACACAATCACACACGCACATATATATATTTACCACTCTGACTCAGGTTAGATTCCTGACATTGGGTGTCAGCAGTGATCTAATAATCAAATTTTCCAGCCCAGACATTAAATACATTCATAATTCCACACAGACAAAAACACCAGATCATTCAAAATAATGGGAATATTTAACAGAACCAACCAGCTCTGAGCCATCTACTCCCTGATTTCATTCATTCATGATGATGCATTTTTCATATCATAATTAAAAATATTTTTGTCTCTGATTAGCAGAAAAAATACGCTATCATATAATAGAAATTGTAGGTAAAATTACTTGTAATCTTTAATAGATCTTATCAAAGACTTCTGTTTCCTTCTTGCAGAGTGTTTCGGGCATTTTGCCCTAATGTCTATAATTAAATTACAAAGGACATGCCATATACCTTAATTCACTTTTCCTAAAGGTTATGCTATGGAGTTGAATCTGATTTGTTTGCTTATTCTAAATTAAATATTCTCAACAACTTGGAATTATTGTTTATGTTACTCCTAATCCATTTGAAATATCAAATAGAACTGGAAATTCCCCTCGGCAATGATTTGTGAATGTCATTAATGGTTGTGGAGGGATGAAGGATTGAATTATCTAGAATGCATTAAAAATGGCACTGTTATTCAAAGGGCTGATCATTTAGTCAGCTTTTAAAGTGTGGTGTTCTTATTTCATCTAATAAGATAACACTATGATTTCCATCACATTCTTGCCTGCAGAGAAGTAGAATTATTTCCTTTGTACAGTTGATGTCCAGCTGCGACTTTAGTGAAAGCTACAAACAACTGCACAGGTGTATTAGCTGCTCTAGATTTTGAAATTTTCTTCCTGTAGCCCTTATGATTTGAGCCCAGATTCATGGGAGAGTCACATAATCCACAGTAACAAAGCACCACAATATACAAAGACCACGTGCAAAATGAGGTTCAATTTTTTCTTTGTTGTTTCCTTTTTTTATTGATTGTCTTTTAAGGAGCTAAGGGTGTATATTTCTCATTATTTTTGATGTGACTTAAATAAATTTTCCAGATTTTTCAAATAAAATAAAGAGATATAAAAGAGACCTATTTAGTCACAAAATACAGCTAACCATTTGCGTGATTTTTTTTATTCTAATCCTGTTCTCAGTTATCTTCAAATAACGTTGAGATGAGCCTAGCATATGTGTACATTGACATGTATAAAGCACACAGAATTCTGGAATCTTTGGACTGTGATTTCTATATAACTTCACTTAGAAAAGAAAATTATCACTTGGTTCATGTCTGAAGTAATCTACTTAAAACAAGTTTTATTAATTTTATTAATAGATGTCATAATCTATGGTACTGATGCATTGCATAAGTATTTGATTCCTTATGTCCACTGAATTAACATTACATTTATTTTACTTTTTACACATGAAATAATGACATTCGTGAGGATAAAACATGACTTTTTTTAAATTTTGGTTGCCAAAAGGGAATTATTAGACATTTGGAACATCTAAATATGAACTTTCAAATTTCATTAGGACTTGAATTGTGTTACTTACAACTTTAATATTAAAATAAAAAGCATTACTAAATAGAAAGCAATATTATGTTATCACACCTTAATCCCTGAATTGACTTCATGATAAAAAACAATTAGATTTATATAACAACATATACATACTCAAATGAACTATGAGATACAGAAACAGAAAACTTCTTTTTTGTTTTGTGTTTGTAGTTGTTTATAGTTTGTGATAATTCTGTCTTTTTTACCTTATGCCTGGTATATTCATTGTGTGTCTTCAGGAAGGTGAGGGGTGGGCACAGAGCTTTAGGGAAAAGAGTTGAAAAATTGAAGCAGTGGAGTTCATTGAACATTGATGAAAGTGAACTATTTAACACATGGGTGGGGAGAGAAGGGTGGGACTGGGAACAAGTGAGGGAACTGAAGACATTTCACAAAAGGAAATGTACTCATTACCTGATCCTTGTAATTAGAATCCATCTATAAATCACCTTAATAATAACAACAGAGAATTTTTTAAAGTCAAACAGAATGTTGCTTGTTAGAATTCTAGATTTTTTTGTTCACTGGTTTGAGCTTGTTGAGTCTATCTCTGAAAATAGCTACATTGACATTCATTGGGTGAATTTTTGAGCTACTAGTAGATAAAAGTCAATTATGATTGTATGTTTTTTGAGACTGATTCACTTATTTTTTAATCTAATTTGTATTATTTCTGTCTAGTGGTTTTTGGTTTTGTTTTTCCTGTTTTGTCAAAGACTTAGTGGTGCATCATTAGTGCTGATTTAAGATTGTTCTAATTTGTTGATGTACATACTCAAAGCTATAAATATTCCTCTGAGTATTGTCTGTGCTGCTGCTGTGTCCCAGAGGAGGTAGTATGTTGTGTGTTCATTTCCACTGAATTCCATAAACGTTGGAACTTTCCTGTATATCTCTTCAGTGACTCACTGATGATTTAACAATGTGTTATTCAATCTCTGTGGGTTTCAGAATGTTATGTGATGCCTTTTGATGTCGAGATCTAATTTGGTACCATCATGGTCTGACAGGATACAAAGAGTAGTTTCGTTTTTATTTTTGAATTATGAAAGATTTTCCTTGTGATATAAGATATGATCTAATTTGGAGAACATTCCTTGGGGTGCTGAGTGGAATATATATTGTGACACTGGTAGGTAAAATACACTGTAGATTTCTGTTAGGTATAACTTGTCAATGCAATTATTTAGCTCTAAAAATTTTTGCTAAGTTTTCACCTGGATGGCCTGTCCAGATTTGTTCAAGCAACCAACAATTTATTTGGATAAACGCATGTTTTTAGGGTAAGTAGTATTTCTCTGATGAATTTCTCTAAGATTCAGGACATTGATATTTAGAATTTTTATATCCTTCTGATGGAGAGTTTTCTTTGTCAATATTTAATGTCCTTCTTTGTCTCTTTTTACTTTCATACTACTTTTATTTTAAAGCCATTTTAACCTAATATTTGTATAGCTACTCGCCTGTTTATGAGGTCCATTTTTAATTTGTAAAGATGACTTACAGATGGGTTACAATTACATAAGTCAGATGATGAGCACATTTCTTTTTGAACAGTGTCACCTCTTCACACATATTCTCCCAGTTTTTCCCTTTCAAACTCCCTCTCGCATAAGTTGTATAGTTCATTTACAATGTAATGTCTATTGAGTAGCACTGCTGCATTTAAGCCTTTGTTCCACCATTTCTGTATTCCCCCTTGCCCTATCCAAACGTACATATAAGACCAAAGGTGCAGAAATTAAAAAAAATGGCATCAGAACACTGAAGGAAAAAGCAAAATAATAAAGAAACTCTCATAATCATTTCTTGGAGATCATTTTAATGAACATTATTTTATATGATAATATTCGTACAGCTATTGATCCTTTGTGATCCTCTCCAAAGGTCATCCTCCTTTGATCTCACTGTATAAATGTTTAGAATCCCATACAATTTATCATGTCCAAGTGTAATGTTTTCTCTTTTACCATCCAATTGTGTTTACTTGTAGAATTAGAGGCACATTCTACTACAACAAATGAGGGAAATTAGGCAACCTATGTTTCTTTGAGTCTGTCTTTCTTCACTTAATATAAGTTTGTTCCAAGTCTTTCCATTTCCTTATGAATGGTGTAATATCATTCTTTCTGGATCAATAGAATCGCATCATACTGAAGAGTTTCTACATGGCAACAGAAAAAGTTAGCAGGATATATAGAAAGAGAACAGAATGGAAGAAGATTTTTATTAGCTAAGCATTAGACAAGTGTTTTCATAACTAACCCATATTTAGAGATCAAAAAGTTAAACCCAACAAAAAAAACCCTCAAATAAACAAGAACCCAATTAATATATGGGATAAAGACTTAAAGATAACTTCTTAGAAGAAGTAAGAATGACAAATAGCTGCATCTCTCTCCATAAAAGAAATGCAAATCCAAACAACACTGAGATTCATCTCACCCTTCTTACAATGTCATTATGAAAAAACCAACAATCACAGATACTGATAGGGATGTGGCCCAAAGGAAACTCTATTACACTGTTGGTGGAATGTAATCTTGTTCAATCACTGTGGAAAACGGTATGGAAATTGCTCACAGAACTGAATAGAGAGCTACCCACCAGTCATTTATCCAATAGAGCAGAAACAAGGCCACACTGAAGCTACCAGCATAATCATGTTCATTATCGCATTATTTTCTGTAGCCAACATATGGAATCAGCCCAGATGCCTCTCACTGTAAAAAGAGATCAAGAAATATATATGTATATATAAACTATATATACATATATATATATATATATATAATTTTATTGGTCCCAATTTACAAGTATATATGTACATATATAAATGTATGTATACAAACATATATGCATATATATATATATACAAACATATAAATACATACATAATGGAATTCTGTTCATTCATCAGAAAGAATAACATTGCACCATTCTAAAGGAAAAATGAAACACTTAGAAATAATATTAAGTGAAATAAAGCAGACCCAGAGAAACTTAGTTTGCATGACTTTCCTCACTTGTGGTAGATAGGAGTGTCTATAAATGTAAAAGTAAACACATTGGATGGTATGCAAGGAGGTACAAATGAATTAGCTGAAGTGTCAGAGTCCATGGAGAGTGAAAATACTATAATTCTCTTAAAAGGCTAAGTGAAAGCCAACAAAATGAATACCAGTAAATATGTAGTGCAAGAGAGGGTAGTGGGGGGCAATGTGAGAGGGGTAGGAAATTGAAGGGGAAAAGGATAGAATACAGGCAAGAATCCATTGTATACTTCCCAGAATTGAAATATACAAAGCAAGGGGTAGTTTGAAATGAGGTTGAAGATGTTGAAGTGGTGACACAATTCCAGGTGCATTGTACACCTAAACTGCTTTGTTAAATGGCAAGAAATTCCATAATATAATATTGAGATACATAAGGATTGGATGAGAGTGTTGGAAGGGGTGACATTGATCAAGATGCACTGTATCCATATACTGTTTCAGTGAATGGCAACCCCTTTGTACAACTAAAGAAAATAAAAATATTCAAAAAATTAATTATGATAGTTGAATAGAGAGTTGAATCTCAATTCAATTCCCATTTAAAACCCGAAGACTTGGAGAATAAAATTCAAATAATAAAACCTTATGAATCTTTTTTATCAGAATTTGTGAAATTTAAATCAAAACTTTGCTTTTTGTCAGCCATTGGGCTGTTAAAATATTTCAAAGTAAGTGGCTTAAAAATATCAGGAGTATATTATCCATACTCCAGAAGCTTAAACATTGATTTTAAAAATGGTTATTCAAAGCAATTTTTTTGTCTTATGGGGGTCTACTTTCTGATTCATAATAATCTATTTGCTGGGCGTTCACATGGCAGAGTAATTATATTGGGCTTCTTTCATCAGAATCATTATTGCAGGGTCATCTCTGAAAGGTAGATTCTAATGTCACCAGACAGGAGAATAGAATTTTAACATGTGTATCTGGAAGGAGTTACATCTTCCAAAACATTTTGCTACTTTTCCTTTAACTCAGTGTGGTGTACATTTGGATATTATTTCATAGAACATAATAACTTAAGGACAAGATTATATCATGTAAATTATTAGAATTATTCTTCTTACAATGGGAATAATTATAGTGATGGCAAAATGAAGTATGATTGTTTAGTGTCTCTTGAATCACATCATAGGAAACCATGTTAACGTGGTACAGCCTTTCTAAGGCACTTCTGATGTATTTGAACAATCTCCAATGAGTTAATTGCTTTCAGAAATATTCATTTGTGCCAACAAATACAGATCTCCTTTCATTTTAATTAGAGTATGCTAATTTCTCTGATAAAACACATAATAAAATTGTTACAATTAATATAACATAAAGACTAATATTAATAGCATTATAATTACTAGTATTCACATTATATAATATATTGACATCCCTTGGTTACTTGAATTTTTAGAATATTTATAACTAAATGTAAATTGTTTGCAAATAATTATTTGATGATGTATGGAAAATGAGAAAAATATTTGCATACATATTTACTACAGATGCAAACAGATTCACCTGGTTATTTCTGAACCTTCATTTGTTGGTTTCATTTATGCATTGGGAACATGCAGAGAAATGAAAATTGCAAACTTGCATTTACTAAAGGGTTAATTACAAGTTTTTGTTGGGCTAAATAGCACATTTTATAAATTAAATTGTTTTTGTCCCTTCCTTCCTCCCTCCCTTCCTTCGTTTCTTTGTGCCTTAATTCCTTCCTTTTTTCCTTCCTTCCTTCTTTTCTTCTTTCCTTCCTCCCTCCTTCCCTTCATCCCTACTCCTCTCTCTCTTTCTCTCTTCCTTCCTTTTCTTTCCTTCTTTCTTTCATTCTTTTTCTTCCTTTCTTCCTTTCTTTCTTTTACTCAGACTATCTCTTATGGCTATAGAAAAAATACCAACTCTTATACTCCAAGGTGTTATGAGTAATTATAAATATACTATATTAACATTAATTTTAATAACCTAAGTTGTATCTTAAGACAAATGATAATAAAAACAACTTCACAAAATTTCAGGATATGGAACAAATATTACTTTCCATGATATTGTTTATTTCTTTAAACTAAAATAAGAATTTATACATAATATTGTGTGTGTGTTGTTCTTGTGATTTGAACTCTAGACCTATCCCTTGATTTTTTACCTAGCAAGGACATTGCTCTAACATTTGAGCCACAACTCCACTTCTAGCTTTGTGTGTGTGTGCGTGTGTTCTGATGTGTGTGTGATTAATTGAGATGCGACTCACAAACTCTTGGCAAGTCTGGCCTTTTTTTATTTTTATTTTTTTATTGTGAAAATACTGTACAGAAGGGTTATAATTACATGAGCAAGGTAATTACATTTCTTATCAAGCATTGTTGCCTCCTCCTTTGTTTCCCCCTCCCAAACCTTCCCATCTACCCCCCCCCCCCCGCCCCTCACCTGGCCAAAGTTGTAAAGTTCATTTTACAACATAACGACTTTTACACCTCATAGTTTTAATGGGTCCACCTTTATCCTTATTTAAACCATTTGTTTTTTCCCTTCCACTCCACAAATTGTACCAACATCAAATACAATGAAAGCAGTGGGGCAGGGACATATCTGAGACAAGCAGCAAAGGTCAGATAAGTTGATGTTAGGTGAAATGGACCCCAAAATAAGTATTCAAATGTTTTTTTTCTTGTAATTGTTTCTAACATATTTATAAGATGATATCATTGTTGTCAAGGCTGGCTTTGAACCCCAGCTTCCTGAGTAGTGAGGATTACAAGCTTGAGATACCCATATTCAGCACTGATATAATATATGTAAGAATAAAATATATTTCTTATTATTTGAATTCTAGAGGCTCAATTTAACAAATTAATATTTAGATATTTATTTAGTTAGTGAATCTGAACCTGCAGTGTGAAAAAAAAGTTTTCATTTTTATGAAAAAATATACACTCAAAGGTTTAAATGACAGAATCTTTGCACAAATTGAAATACTCTAATATTCAAAAGTGATGAAGGGATCGTTAATTAAATTTCTCATGTAAGCTAAAAGCAATAGGCTCTGTTAGGGTGAATGAAGTAGTTTTTCATTAAATTAAATATTATCTACTGTGGTCACATGATTTTCTCTTCTTCTAAACCAAAACTTTTTCGACATAAAATATAGATTCATACATTTTTGGAGTATATAAAAATCTTAATTACTAGTTATTTATTTCTGAGGTTTGAGTACCGAGACATTTCAGAGAAACACTGAATTTCATGTATTTTATGTCAACAGTGATTTTTAGAAATTGAATCAGTCTCCATATGAAATAAAGCAAGATATTCCATTACATGGAATTATTCCTATAGACTTGAATATAACTTATTTTTGAATGGTAGGAAATTCATATTATTCCTACTCTATGGAATAATTAAGAAATAAATGATTGTGATAGTATTTATTTTTCCTTCAACTAGAAAGAAAGAATCTAACTATAGATGACAAAAACTTGAATAGAAATGTCATAAAATTATGAAAAATTAAAGTCATTATGAGTTAGATGAAATAGTCATTTTTGAAGGTCACCAAATGAAATCTCTGAAGCTTCCTTATCTGTTAAATAAAATGTATTTGCACTCAAAATGTTTCTCCAGCAATGGTATAACCAAACCACCTCCATGCCAAATAGCTTCTTTGATTAATTCAAGTAAATATTTAGGAACAGAAGTTATCACAATGTATAGAAATATCTACCCAACACTCTAGAAATTAAATCTGAAATCATAAAGGATTGAGATTAATAATTAGCTTTCACTAAGTTGCCATAAAGAGGTGAAACCTTTCATGTGGGCATAGTTGTAGAGATTTGGTCGCTGAGAACTTGTGATCAAAGGTGTTCAGATCAAAGTCCTTTCCTCCTCTTCCTTCTTTTTCTTCTCTGTCTCCTTCTCCTTCTTCTTTTCCTTCTCCCTCTCTCTCTTCCCTCTTCCTCCTTCGCCCTCTCCCACTCCTATTCCTGTCTTCCACGAATACACATATTCCAACACATATTCCTGACATGGGGTACTGTGCCACAACCAACCCAAGTCAATGAAGATAAGAAACATAATCTGAAATGTATAAAATCAGAAGTCAAGTTTAATCTTTCCCCCTTTTAAGTTAATTTTATAAAGTATTTTTTCATATTAATAGGAGACTGTCACAGCATGCTCTCATTTATTATAGGGGATAAGATTTACTGGAAAAAATCTAACCAACATCACCTTAATGAAATGATTGATTAAATTAATATTATATTAGGACAAATCTACTTTAAAATATCAGATATAGTTCAATACAAGGCAAAATATCACCTCTATGATTTCGTATAAAAGACAGCAGCATACAATCTGTTCCTCAAGGAAATTGACCTATAATTGGCAGTATTGTCAATTTCATAAATGATTTAAGAAGACTATAGAACAAATTTCAACTCAAACTGCATGATATAATATTTACTTTGTCCCCTGTATACCATCTTTGTCTGGTTCCCAAAATGACTTGTATTTTATCATATTTTTAATTAACTTTAAGTAGTTGTGTGGGACTTGCTGTTTGACAAAGCAGTATATTAATAGTGTATAGTGAGATTTTTTTTCTTTTTCCTCTCCTGAGGTTTGAACTCTGGGCCTGGGGGCTGTCCCCGAGCTCCTTTGGATGAATACTAGAACTCTATCACTTGAGGCACAGCAGCACTTTCTGATTTTTCTGAGATTTAATTGGAAATAAGAATATCACAGATTTTCTTGCCTGGGCTGGCTTCAAACCTCAATTTTCTGCCTCCTGATTATCTAGGATTACAGCCGTGAGCCGCTAGTGCCCGGCTTAATAAAATGCACTTTTCTCTTTTTTTTGCCTAGTCCTGGGGCTTGAATTCATGCCTTGGCAACGTCCTTGAGTTTTTTTCCTCATGCTAGTACTCTATGACTTGTGTGATAGTGCCAATTCCTGCTTTTTTGTTTATATAGTACTGAGAAATCAAACCCAGGGCTTCACACATGCAAGTCAAGCATCTACCACTAGGCCACATTCCATGGCCAATACAATGCATCTTATGATCATTATGGCTCATCCTTCTCAATCCTATCTCATAGCTCAATTTACATGAATTTGTAGAATACTCCCTGTCTCTTAATGTCATATATAGGCACTCAGAGGACATATCACAGATCATATTTTCTTGATAGTCTTATTCATCAACATACTAAAGTTGTGCATTATAGAATTCTGTGATTTTAAATTCTAAATTATCACTCAGTTTAACCCACTACTATTCTAAAAATTTTCCTAAGGTTAATGCAAATGCAATCTGTGATTCTTCGATAAAGTCCAATGATTCTTAGAATGTTAAAGAGTTGGAGTAAGAACATCACCTTCAGTTCAGGAACATTTTATCATTACTACTCTCTCAAAATACTCAAATATTTATTAATAGTCATTTCCTGTCATCATTTCAACCTACTCTCCCTTTGAGCAGCTATTATTTCATATTCTACCTCTACAGATGTGCCAATTTTAAAAACCTCATATAATTAGAAAATGTAGTCTATTTTATCCATTTCTCCCATTTAATATCACTGTTTCCAAAGTAAGTCCCTGTAAATTTTTCTCATGGATAGAGCATATTTTTTGTATGCATGTGTATATTGGAATAACATCCTCAATGAGCATTTCCATGTTTTATTATATGATATTATGAAGGGTTTTGCTATGTATATTCTTGTACATGTGTCTCATTGGACATATGTTGTAACCTATTTTGTATATAAAATTATAATTCAAAATACTGGATCATAGAGACAATTCTATGTGTAATGTCTTAAAGATTTCCAGTATATTTAAGAAACTGACTACATCATTTTAAGTGCCAAGCACCAATGTATAAGGATTGCAATTTCTACATAATGGTTGTGCAGGACTATCTTATTCTTTCTATTTCCACTAATCTCTATATGTATGTAATGTCTAGGTATGTTATGATCTTTCCATATGTTCCTTGATTGTTGTTATATTACTATAGAGATATGTATTTGGATTTTTGGATAACTTATTCAGGATGGTTAAAGTATTTCATTGGCATTAATATGCTCTTAATATATTTCTGATTCAAGTCTATTTAAATAAATATATATATGTGTACACACTACATGTACATATGCATATAGTCATACTTATATGTGTATATATTCAAATACCTATATATGTATACATATATAAGAATATACAGATGTGTACATATATGTATATATAGAGATACATATATTATAATTTTTATTTGTCTGTAAGTTATTGGCTCATGCCTGTAATCCTAGGCACTCAGGAGTCTGAGATCTGAGCATCATGGTTCAAAGCCAGCCTGTGCAGGAAAAGTCCATGAGACTTTCATCTCCAATAAACCACCAGAAAGCCGGAGGTGATACTATGGCTAAAGTGGTAGAGCTCTAGCCTTGAGTGGAAGAGCTGAGAGACAGAGCCCAGGCCCAGGGTTCAAGGCCCAGAACCACCACCACAACCAGCAACAAGGAAAAGATTACTGACTCAAAAAGCAATAATATTAAGCAGTCTTAAAGATAGGATCAAGTCTAACATTTTAGAATTATCTTAGATACCAGCAACTTTCGAGTCCAATGAGCCATGAGCCCTCAGCATGTTGACTGAATTTCTTAGTTTATTTACACAATCATTATAAGTATGCATTTTCTCATCTATCTTTCTTTCATTTCACCACAGAATGTGTATTTATCCTTTATGTCATACTTGAATACCAAAGCCTTTGGAAGATAGTTATTAATTGGTGCATATTAATTATATGAAGATATCTTATTGCAATATTTTACATTCTCAGATATTGATGAAGGGCCTGATTAACCCGTTTCTGGCTTTCTCCATTTCCATTGCCCTTTATATTTCAACTGTTTTCTTTGAATTTCTTTATGCTACCTTCACACATTGTCAAAATTTATTAAAGTACTATTTACTCACCATCATTGAAAATTATACAATGCTGAATATAAAAGCAAACATCTAAATAAATGGAGACATAATTTTTGTCGATTGGAGGATACAATTGAGAAAAGATAAAAATTGTCTCTTCCCCCTTTTTTTGGTCATTCATGGGGCTTGAAATCTGGTCCTGGCACTGTCCTTCTGCTATTCATTTCAAAGTGAATGCTCTACTCATTGAGCAACTGTGCCACTTCTGGTTTTCTTGTGGTTAATAGAACATAACAGTCTTACAGACGTTCCCATTCCAGCTAAATTTCAACCACAATCCTCAGATCTCAGCCTCCTATGCAGCTAGGATTACAAGCATAAGCCAACAGCACTCAGCTTCATAGTTTTATTTATGTTTATGACAATTTCTAAGAACACCTGACTAGCACTTTTTGAGTCATTGACAAAGAAAAATAATCTGGAATATATTTCTCTGTCCAATATTAAAGCTATTAGTGTAAAATTGTTATATTTGTAGAGGAAAGATTATCCAGCTCAATGGGTCTGTAGGGCACCAGATTAGACCCACATAAATATTATCAAGGAATATTTAATAAGGGGTAAAACCAAACATTTGTGGAATGATGTTCTGTTTAATAAGTGGTGATACATTAGGCAGTATTTGGTAAAATTAAAAAGTGAACATTGACTTAAACATAACAATTTATTCAAATGTTAACTTCAAGCAGGATTAAAACGTGGTATATAAAACAAAAAGAGAGATGGAAATTTACAGCAACAGAAGACGGTTTGACAATTTTGAGATTTGGCATTAAAATTATAGGAAAGGAAAATGAAAGAGTTGAACTCATTGAAAGTGTAAAACAATTTAGCCTATGAAAATTCATATACAAGTGGTGAGCAGGTGGCTCATGTATCTCATCGTAGCTACTTGGGAGGCTGTGATTTGAGTTTTGCTGTTTGAAGGCAGCCCACAAAATAAAATCCCTGATAATCTTATCTCTGATTAATCAGCAAAAAAGCCAGAAGTGAGGCATGACTGAAATGGTAAATTGTTAAAAAATTGCAACAAATCTCAGGGACCCTGAGTTCAAGCCCCAGGACCAAACAAGTTTGAATCAACTTGATATAATGTAACGGTTATAAATTTTAACAATTAAATCAATGAATATTACACATTCCCACAGAAATATAATTGGAAACAAAAGGCATAATCGTTTTCTTAAAACAAGTAATGGAACCATGAATTTCTTTCACTTTACAATTCATGTTTTATGTCACTTTAATTAGCAGACTTCCAGGACTAAAACTAAATATATTAATTGTATACCACAAGAAGAAAAGTGATTATAGTTAAGAATAGATATTTCATCCTAGCCAGAAGATAAGTTTTTGAGCATTCTCTCTAAAAAAAATTTTACATGCAGAAATTAATGGATATGATGTAGCTTTATTATTACACAACATATAAATGAATGGGTTTATCAAGCAATATTTCATAGCTATGTAAAAAATAATTGTGTAGCTAGGAGTCAGTGGCTCATGCTTATAACCCTAGCTACTAAGAAGGCTGAGAGCTGAGACTCAAGGTTCAAAGCCAGCTTAGGCAGGAAAGTCCTTGAGACTCTTATTTCCAATGGGCCACCAGAAAACTGGCAGTGGCTCAAGTGGTAGAGCACTAGTCTTGAGCTGAAGAGCTGAGGGACAATGTCCAGGCCCAGATTTCAATCCCCACTACCAACAAAACTTAAAAATAAACAGTTACAAATAAACAAATATTTTGAAATAAATGTGAAAAATATATTCTAACAATTTTTAAATCCTTAGTAGGTATACTAGTTTATATAAATATAAAGAATTGCTTTCTGGATTAGTTGTCATTGAGTCAAATTTGTAAATTACACATTTGTCACTCACTTCATATCTGTATATTTCTATACTTATATACTTTAAGTATAATTAAGTGATAAGTGAAAGGCAATACTGTTTTAGGAATCTCCCTTGGCTTTCTATAATTAAGCCTCCTACCCTAAAATCAATATGCCCTCCAAAATAGTCAGACGTTTCATCTCACTGGAGAAGAAAAGTATAAGCCATAATCATTGCTAGAACAAGTAACATTTCACATGTATTTCACTTAGTTTAAGAACCAAAACATTCAAATCATCTTAATAATGCCAGTAATAGCAAAATGTCTTCTGAGGTTTTCAGTCTTTAAGGAGATGAAAATCTTTAATTATACATCTATTTTTTTCTACGTAACATCCTATATCTTAGGAAGATATTTTTTTTTAATAATTTTATTTGTGAACATACTGTACAGAGGAGTTACAGTTACATGGGCAGGATAATGCGTACATTTCTTACCAAGCATTGCAGCCTCCTCCTTTGTTTATTCTTCACATCCCTTCCCAGCCTCCCCCCTCCCCCCCAATCCCAATCCTTCTCCTTCCCCCCCCCCCCCGCACCAACATTGTAAAGCTCGTTTTGGACATGACAACTTGTACTTCTCATTGTTGCAACAGGTCCACCTGTATCCTTAAACAACTGGTTTTTCCCCATCTCCTCCACAAGTTATACTGACATCAAATATAGTGAAAGCAGGGGTTATACTGTGGAGGAGGGACATACAAAGCAACAAAGAGATAATCTTATAAATGTGTTAGAAACACATGCATGAAAGAAAAAAAACATTAAAATACACATCTAAGGGTTCATTTTCGTGACATCACATTATCTGACCTTTTCCGCTTGACTCATACATATACTAGATATTACAAATAAGGGAAACCATGGGACCTACGTTTCTTTGGGCCTGGCTTACTTCACTTAATATAATTTTTTCCAAGTTTTTCCATTTCCTAACAAATGGGGCAATGTCATTCTTTCTAGGAAGATATTTTTGGTAACCCTCTGTTTCTGATTAGAAGACCGGAACAAAGGCAATAATGAAAATAGCCAAGGAAAATACTTGAAAACTATTAAAAAAGCAATCACAGACACTCTTGTTTTCATCAATTTCAATGAGAATGTACATAAAAGTATCACGTTTTGTTGCATTTAAAGAGCAATAATTAAACTTTAATTAGCAGTGAAGAAGGGAACAGAAAACTTTGTTTGAAGACAGCTTGACTTTGAACAATTCAACACAAGCATAATGGATTTATCTTGTTTTTCTATGCAGTTGCCAAAATAATAGAGAGCAACACCCAAAGGCAGGAAAACACCTAACTCAAAGCAGTAAACTTTTGTCTATAAAATAGTTTTGAGGGTCTGACTCTTTCAAAGTCAGGCTTGCAAAGAGGAAAGTGTATTTGCTTTGGAGTGAACAATAAAAATATATAAATCCTCTATTAATGTTTATCATATTTTGATTAGGACTTCTTGTGTTGGAGAAGAGTAAAGTTATGAAAAAGTTCAAGATTATCGGACTATTCCCCAATATCATTATTATTCATCAGCTATAGCTATGGAAGTAGCCTTGATACTCTTAATATCATTCTTCTTTACATTTAGAAGCATTGTTTGTTTCTGGGTTATAAGCTGCAAACACTTGAGTGTTAATAAAGGGTCATTTCTTAAGAGTGGAAAGATGCTGTGCAAACAAACCTAAAATATCAAAGACTTAGAATAGTGGAAACTATTTTCTAGCTATATCACAATCTGTAGATGTAGATTTTGTTTCAAATTGTTCCAGGGGAACCATTTTTGTTATCTTCTTTTTGACCATCTAGTGATCCTATACCACCCTATACCATCCTGGGATGGCTGTACATTTACTGGATTCTCTAATTGCTGTTGGAAAGTTAGGAGGGATAGAAAATTGAGTTTTTGTATCTGTTTTACCTTATTTTTTTATTACTTTAAAAATTGTAACTCAAAATGACATAAATTATCTTTATAATATTAGGAGACAGATTTCATTTCCATATTCTTACCCTAGCCTTCTACATAATTTTGGTATTTAGTGATCCCCAAATGTGAAAATAAAGATAGGAAATCTCTTATTTAAATATTATTTTGAATTTCAAGCTTTCTTTATGTAAGGCCGGTAAGTAGTATTCACATCATACATGTGTACAAAGCCAGTGGCAACATTTTCTCATATTCTCAAAAACTAAGAAATGTGGTGTCCCTGTAGTTGCATCAGGAAAAGTCTGTAGTTGAATTAGTTTACTAATCTAAATTTGCTGTAAAATATTTCTACACGTTAGTTGGCTTGAATAATCCGTATTTATCATTTTGCAGTTCTAAAGGACAGAAATTTAAAAGAAGTCTTAATAGATTAAAATCGAGCCACCTACAGAGCTAAAATATTTTTCAAATGATTCTAGTGGAAAAAGCATTTACTTGCTGTTCTGCTTTCCAGAAATTCAGAATCTGGGTTGTTGTTGTTTTCTTTATTTTCTAATGTAGCATCTTTACATGTCTCTGATGGTTGAAACCTCATCATGTCCTTTCCAACTACACCTGGGACTTTAAAGTACCCATTTGAATATATTTCCCCTATCTGATAATTCTTCATATTTGTGTTCATTGGATTATGAAAGGTGATTATTTTACAAACTTATATACGTATAATGCAAATGTACATTTGAGGGATTAGTTATTTGGGGAAGACAGATATTATGGAAAGGTATTTTGCTATGTAAAATGAGTGTATAGCATTCTTTCTACTATAAACTGTTATCCTTTCATTAATTTTGAACAACATATTTCTTCAATGAAATATAACTAGAAAAAAATTAGTCCCTGAAAGCAACTAATCATGATTAAAATCTTGTCATGTACTAGAAATCCTAAATGCCAGAGAGCAGCTCCTGAAGTAGTTGTGGAACTATCACTTTTAGTATATTATGCTTACAATCTTCTCTTTTCAAGAGCATTTGATTGTTATTATTTTGGAATTATGGTTAATATTTATTTGACTGCTATTTTTAAAAATCCATTACCCAATACTGGTTCTCTTTTTCTAACTTTTTTGGGTCTATTCTATTTCGGGAAGAAACACATCCATTTGAATTACATTAACTGCTTATTGAAGTTGAATCATCATGGAGAGGAAAAGAAGAAAAAAATATGTCTCTGTGGGTATGTCAAGGTAAAAATGTATCTACAGGCTATTTATCTTAAAATCATCTAATTTTCATTATGTTTGCATTCTAATAAAATTAAGCCTCTCAACTCACACAATGTTAATGCAGTCTTATTTCATGCCTCCCAAAAGCAAACAACAAATTACTATTTATTTTAAAATTATTTTAATTTTTTTAATTATCTTTTTTTAAAAAAACTATATTTTTAAAAAGTTAGCCAAGGCAAATGGTTCACTAGCTATTTAGAGTCATGTTCAGAGTCTATGGTGAAATCCAGAAAGGGAAAAAAAAATCATGTTTTTATTCTTCCTTGAGCCACTCTGATTTACTTCATCTATTTCTGAAAGAATAAAATTCTGGCTTTGAAGCCTTTTGCTTCATATCCACAATGTGTCATTCTTCCTTAATTAATTGGAGAATTTGGAGAAAAGATGAGAATCCACAATAGAAAAAGGAGAAGAGTAAAAGAGAAGGAGAAATCTCGATATTTTTTTCTTCCTCATCTCAATCACAAGATCTGGATAATGATTGTGGATATTAGATCCAGTGCTCTAGAGTGATTAAACACATCTATAGAAATAGATAACCCCACAAGTGATCACATGGAGAATGCTTATTTATAAAAAATTGTAATATCGCTCTCTGCTCTTTTCTAGCTCTCTCTGCTCTCTCTCTGCTCTAGCTTTCTCTGCTCTCTATGCTCTTTTCTAGCTCTTTCTGCTCTCTGCTCTCTCTCTGCTCTCTCTCTGTTATTTTCTAGATCTTCCCTCTCTCTTTCCCAGCTCTCTCTCTTTCCCAGCTCTCCAGCTCTCTTTCCCAGGCCTTTCTCCACCGCATTGAGTACCAAAATGGCCTGGTGCCAGCCGGAATGCTCCATGTAGTACCTGCGTTACCTAGGCAACTTGGACACCTGGAAGAGGTCACATCTGAATTTGATGTGGCCATACCTTTCTCCACACATAATGCCTAGTTCAGGCCCAGACGCTCTCTCTCTGCTCTTTTCTAGCTCTCTCTGCTCTCTGCTCTCTCTCTGCACAACCTCTGCTCTTTCTGCTCTTTTCTAGCTCTCTCTGCTCTCTCTGCTCTTTTCTAGCTCTTTCCTCTCTTTGTTCTAGCTCCCTTCTCTTTCCTAGTTCTCTCTCTTTCCCACTTTTCCCAGACACGCTCTCTCTCTGCTCTTTTATCTCGTTTTCCTCTCTCTTTCCTCTCTTTCCCAGCTCTCGCTCTTCCCCAGGCCTTTCCCAGCCACGTGGAGTGCCAACCTTGCCTGGTCCCAGCAGGTCTACTGAATAAACCTACCCTTTACCTGAAAAAAAAACACGTAATATCTTCCAATAGGAAATGTTATCAATTTGTTTAGTTCTTGTTTAGGATTTGTTGAATTCTGGTGTGCTATAGCCAGCTATCATATATATATATATATATATATATATAAAAGAATGGTAAGAAACTAGCATCTTAATATATTCTAATATTAGCTTAGTTCTGCCTGTGATATATGTATGAGGATGTATTTGAGTTTTGCCTCAATTTCACATGCTACAGTCTTCCAACACATAAGTTGAAAGAAGACTCCCTCTGTAAATATGCTATTTTTATAGCTAAGGAGAAAAAGACACAGATAATGAGATAGAAATCTTCCCCTAGAAATAGCCTTTCACCACTTCTGGTTCACTTTTGTAAGCTGAAGTAAGTCACATGACCTATCTTGACACTGCAGAGTAGAGGTATATCTCACCTACAGGAAGCTGATTCCGGACATAGAGTAATATGCCAAGATATGCAACACTTGAGATAAAGAGGGAAAAAAAGAGAACCATAATACAATCAATCATACTTGCCATCACATGTCTCTGCAGGAAGGATGCTATTACGTTCCTTATTTTCTAAAACGACTGAGATCTTCAAATCATGTCTTTTGTGTTTGGATGTTACAGAAATTAGAGAACATTTTGATACTGAAACAGCATAAAATTTCAAAGAAAGTTGGAGTAATCACTTCAATACTACCTTTTGTTCTCCAAAAAAAGAAACCATTTTATAGACAAAAATTTGTAATTTCTTACCTAGTATCTTATTTATTCAGAAATGGATTTTGTTAATATATGTGACTATCCACCAGAATAAATGTCTTCATTTATCTGCATCTTGTGCAAACAGCAAGTCAATTAGATGTAAGTGGGAGTTCATCAGTAGCACTTTTTAAAAATGCAAAAAATGTGGACAGGGAGCCAATATACATATTTTTCCACCATCACTTACTTCATCCTCCTTCTTCCTTCCTAGGAAACACACCCAATCAATAAAAAGGCTTACATATTTGGTTCTTGACCTGGAAAGTGGAAGCAGAATATTATGGATGTCTGGGATGACAGTTAATAGTGTTTTACATAATAATGTCACATACAACAGCCCTAAGAGTCCTGCAGGTCTTAACACTACTTCCTTAGTGATGTAATCGGAATGTCAGCCTTACTGGACTTAGTATTGTTTTCCACTTCCTTTTCTACCACCTGGCCAAAATTGTAATACATATTAACCGAATGAAAAAGTAATGTCATCTTAAGAAATTCTTATTGCAACAAGACATTATGTCAAAAAAACAACTTTACAACTTTGGCGGTGGTTGGGGGGGAATCAGAGGGCAGGGATGGTAAGGGGAAACAAAGGAGGAGGCAAAAATGTTTGATAAGAAATGTACTCATTACCTTGCTCATGTAATTATAACCCCTCTGTACTGTATTTTCACACAAAAACTTATTAATATAAAAAAAGAAAGTCATTTAGGGTTCTGGGAATGTGGTTTCATGGAACAGTTATTGCTTAGCATGCATGAAACCACATAAACAGAAAAAGAAACACTGGAAGTGGTGTTTTGCCTCAAGTGGTATAATGCTAGCCTCGATAAAAAAAAAAAGAAGCTCAGGAACAGTTCCCTGGCCCTGAGTTCAAGCCCCAGGAGTGTCAAAAGAGTCATTTAACTAGGAAATGCAAAATAAAGAACCCATACTTGGAATATATAATTGCTCTTTCCAACTGATACTTATCAATAGTCCTTAATTCATGTACTTTACCTATATTAGAATACTGTGTTGAACAAAAAAAAAACGTTTTGTTAATAGGTCATGGCAATTAATACCACGAATGTGCTTAGATATCAGTGAAGATTAATCCTGGAAATTTAAAGATTCCAGGCTCTTGAGTGGCCACTGCTAATCACAATCAGAAGGGTAGTATAAGTGAGATTTGGAAACCTTTTTGGTAAGTTATGGCACCAAAAAGACAAAGGTTAATTGATAGTTTTGACAGAAGGAATAACTCCAGATGGAAGGAATAAATGATAATAATAACTAAGTTATACCATAAACTGTTCCAGAGAACCATTTTTGATTATAAATAACCAAATAACTTAGGCTAGTTCGTAATCTCTGTGTGATAAGTTGTATATACTTCTATGCTGCTCTTTCATACTTGATCTCCTTTGCTTTCTACAAATCTGTCTTTCTCTATTTCTCTATGAATAATTTCTGATACTAAGTCCACATATGCAGACAACAGAGGATGCTAATGTAAGAGTCCCATAGGTCATGAGTCATTAATGTAAGAACATGGAAAAAGAGGACATATTTATTGCTACCTCCATTTTATGGAAAAGCTGCAATGTCACACCATTTGATTCAAATTTCCATTCTTTGTCAACATAGTGTCATTAAGTGTACATAAATGCAAATATGAGCTCGGTGCTGGTGACTCACACTTGTAATACTAGCTACTCAGGAGGTTGAAACCAGAGGATTGTGGTTCAAAGCCAGCCTGGTCAGGAAAATCCATGAGAATCTTATCTTCAATTACCACCAGAAATCTGGAAGTGGTGCTGTAACTAAAGTGGTAGAGCCCTCAACTTAAGCTGAAATGCTGAGGGACAGGGCCCAGGATCAGAGTTCAAGCCCCATGACCAACAGAAAAAGTTCCTCAAAAGGCACGACGAAGTCAATACTAATCTTCCCAAGCAGAGAACATAATTCCAAAATAATTCAGTGCACCTACTTTTGCTGAGTTAAGTTATGGTTTCTTTGCTGAACATATTCTCTTCTTTTAAAAATTTGTCAAATACTAGCTTTATAATAAACTTCATCTAACATGTCTTGGTTCAATAGAGAAATCCATACAGTTGATCTCACTTGGATTTATTACAGTCTCAAAGCCAACAGGCAGAAGAGTCTGTCAAACTCTTATCTTTAATTAAAAACCAAAAAAGCCAGAAGTGGAGTTTTGGCTCAAGCAGTAGTGTACTAGCTATGGTGGCAGGAGGGCAGGAAGGACAACTGTTCAGGGACAGGGGCCAGACTCTGAGTTCAAGCCCCAGAACCAGCACAAACTAAACAAACAAGCAAGCAAAAAACGTCCACATATTTATTTTGGACCATCCTTAAAGCACTGGTTTGAAAAGAGGCTCCTTTTGCTGATCATACTTACTGGATCCTGCTTTTTGGAATCCTTATTGCTATGGTGAACTCAGGACCAGATTAAAGTAATGGATAACTGACTCCTGCAACAAGGCAATCATGTCAGGAGTGAAATATCTAGGCACAAGTTACCTTTAAACCTACATGTCTTTGTTTCTTTGCAGTAGAACACTTTTAAAACAACGTTATTTCCTTTTTATCTATGTTGGCCTTCAAATGGCATATTGTTTTCTTTTGTAATACTCTCAACTAGAAATTTACAGACAAGTTTTATGTGAGTAAAGAACACACTTGAAAAAGTCAGGGACAGAGTTTCCTTCAAGCTTTGAATTCTTTTCTTGTACAGTAAAGCGAGCGCACAAATTAAGTTGAACTTGTCATTTCTCTATGTTCAATTCCGCTCTTGGAATCAGTTTCCACTTCCAGTAACAGTTCCTTCCAGTTACTTCAAATAACAATCTATGGTGCTGCTCCAGGTAAAATGAATGTTTTGTGGCTTCATTGAAATAGCACAAGTACATCTTTGTACATGAGATGAAGTGCTTCAGAAACAACTTAGTCATGAGAAAATATGGAATTTAAATCACTTATAAAACATTATACATGTACATATAGCCATATAAAATGATGTTAAGTGAAATGGACTCCAAGATAGGACACCTTGATTTTTCTTTATTGTTACCTAAAAGGTACTATGTGATTTTTTTTCTCTTCTATTTTTTTCTCTTCTATTTTCTACCACCATGGTATACTGTTTTTACTGTATTTGATGTCGGTGATCTGCATCTTGCATATACCTTTTTCTAATGTGGGGGGGGGAAGGGAAATAATAAAATGATGAAACAAGGGTACAGTATGACCCATTGTAACAATGAGTTCTACAAGACACTATGTAGAAAATGAACTTTATAACTTGGGGAGGGGAAGGGGGATGTGGGGCAGCGAGGAGGAAAAGGAAGACAGGAAAAACAAAAGAAGAGGTAACAATGCTTGATAGATTATGTACTAATTAACTTACATATATAACTCTAACCCTTCTGAACAACATTTTTACAATAAAAAACATGAAAAACCATTATCCTGGAGTACATTAAGTTCAAATTTCCTAAGTGCTCTATAAATTAAGACCAATTTTAAGTGAGAAGAAGGTTCGCAGAAATATGTGTGTGTGTGTGTTGTACATTTTTTCACAAGTGTACATAAGTTAACAGTAGGAGAAACAATATGAATAATAGGAGAAAAAGAAGTTCTGTGTTTAAGTATGGTTGTTCAATACAGTATAGAAGACTCTGCAAATAAGACATGTTTGAAACAATAAAGCCAAGGCCAGTATGTATATCTGTGGGAGTGATGTAGAGAAAGCATTATTACTCAGTGGAACATGAAGGATGAGGCCACTCTGTTTCTTCTTCTATCTCTAAATCATGGTAACTAATCATGCAAATTTGTAAAAACTAGAATGGAAGAATAATTCTAGTTTCAAAGCAAGTCATATATAAGAGCATGGACTTAACTGGAAAAAGAAAGCCATGTGGAGAGAGCAGGAATTATACTAGCAATGAACTGGTGGCTAAGTTCTCATATCTTTTATTTCTTAACTTTTCTTTTCCTTTGGTATTTGTGGGGCTTGAAGTCTGGGCCTGGGCACACTTCCTCTACTCTTCACCTTAAGGCTAGCAGTCTACCGCTTGATCCACAGTGCCACTTCCAGTTTTCTGGTGGTTAATTGGAGATAAGTGCTTCAGAAACTTTCCTACTTGTGCTTGATTTGAACTGCAATCCTCAGATCTCAGCCTCCTGAGTAGCTAGGATTATAGGCGTAAGCCACTGTCATCCGGCTTAAGATCACATATCTAGCAGTGTACACTCAATGTATGTAATGTGTATGGTCATCTATCTTTATATGAATTCTTAAGTTAAAAATCTGGGCTACAGGTTAGACTTTACACTCACAAAACTGTTTCAAGTTTAAAAAATGATACTCCTGGAAAGATAAAACCTAAGAATGTAAAGGATTCTGGGAAGTTCAGTTTGCATCCAGCCTGGGAAAAAAAGGATTTGCCACAATACCTATAATTAACCAGCCTAAACCTGCATTGTAAGAATGGCTGAAGTGATGGAATACTAGGTAGAAGCAAGACTGCTGAATAAGAGCTTGAGGTTTTGGCATACATACACGCAAGCATGCACATACACAGAGGCACTTATATGTGTAAACACACATATGAAACAACTCTCAGAATGTGTAGAAAAAGTTGGAAAATAACAGTAAATATGTCCTGAGTAAGACTACGACAAGTGATAATTTTAAATATTAGAAAGTCCTCAAGTGAACTTTCCCCCCAAAAGATTGAGAATATTACATAGATAGGGACCAGAGATATTAAGAAAGTCAAGTAATCATTATTAAAGGGATCAGATCCATGGAGGAATGAATCAGAGAACCCTGTAGGTGCATCTGAAAATGTTCATATCCTGTGTCAAATGTTAGAACGTCTTGGAAAATTGTACATAAACAGTCAAAGCAGTCAGTGTAGTGGATAAGATCATCGGAGAAGTTCAGAATTGCTAGCCTGTTTCTAGATTAAATAAACCAACAAACTATGGCAGGGCAATGTGATACAAGCCTGGAATTCTAGCACTCAGACTAAGATAGGAGATTAGAGAGTGGAATTACATAGCGATACCTTCCCTGGACCAGGTAGTATAATTTGTCTCACTAAAACAAGCTAAACAACAAGAAAGGAATACCCAGTTGGAAGTTTGGGCTAATTTTTTCACTATGTTTTGATAAGTCAAGTTTCCTAGTGAAATGCAACTCACATATCATCCTCACTTCTGTTTTACATGCTCTCTTCATTACAGAACATTGCTAGATGCAAAATAGCTCATGATTCCCAATCAAAAATTTGAAAAAGTAAGCATCATTCTGTTGGATTCTAAAGAAATGATCAAGGATTACAAAAGCTTAAGCCTGGAGAAATAGCAAAGTTCATCTAATGTAGGACTTTGGAGACCTGCCTAAATTAGAATTTAGATTTGAAATAAATGCTTTTTGTTTGTAATTTCATATTCTCTAGGATACTACAAAAATGTTTTCAAGTAGAAGATTTAATTTAGAAATTCACAAATGATTCTGGCATTCTAATTACCTAGAATATTCTTTCAAGTGAGGTATAATTAGAAATTAGTTAATACATAATTCCAACAGTTCATGTATAACATGATAATCTGAATAATCTAGACAAAGTTGCCAACAAATGGATGCTATTAATATATAAATTTAGAAAAAGAGCAATTTTTTGAGGCTTTGGTGTAACATTGTATGAAGAGAGTAATTGTATGACATCTTTTTTCTTCTACCTATACATAACACAGGAAGAAATTTCCTTATGTACCTCTTAATTACTCATACAATGAGGGAAAAAAGCTAGGTTTAATGCTTGTTTATATTTTGTTTTTGTTGTTTAGTTTATGCTAGGGCTTGACCTCTAGGTCTGGGCACTGTCCCTGAGCCTGTTTTTGCTCAAGGCTACTGCTCTACCACTTGAACCTCAGTGCCACTTGTGTCTGGCTATTCCTTATGAGTTTATTGGAAATAAGAATCTAAGGAAACTTGCTACCTGGGTGGGTTTGATCCATAATCTTCAGATCTTAGTATTCAGATATTCTGATCTCCTGAATATCTATGATAGATAAAAATAATACATAATAAAATTAATATAAAATAATAATATAAATATTATTTGCAAGTGTTCTGATCTCAAGAATACCACTGGAGGGAAAATGATGCAGAAAAGTTTAGTGTAGTGTTCTTTGCACAATTGGGAGGGCATCACAGCAGAAGTGTAGTATTTTTTTCACAATAGTGATAAGCTAGTCATGATGTGAATTTAGGCAATTTTAAGGTGCACCTTACAAGTTGCAAACTGTTGGGCTAGGATAAAAACTTGGGATTGATTGTCATAGAAATAATAGCTTATTCTGATGAACAAGTGTTTACTCTTCAGGAATTAATTATTATAGATAGGTCATAGTTTTATCTTCTACCAGAATGTGGCTATTTTTTCTATTCACTTTTACATATGTAACATCACATTGGAAATTTCATCTATTGCAGAATTAATTAAAATGAAAACAGATACTGTTTTAAATGTCTCTGGTATGGCATGATCAGAATTTGAAAATGATTAGTTAGTAGTCATCTGAATTTTGAAGAATACATATATTCTGTCTTCGTAACAATTATTCAGTTTTAAAAGTTAGGAGTTTCCGTAGAATTAAACTTTTCTGTTTTAGTATGAGGTAATGGTTTTTTCAACATAAAGGCAAATATATTGTGAAGATACTGTATAGTTTGATAACATTCAAGTTGATGACCCTCTGATAAAGAAAGGGGGAATAGAATGGTATTTACTGTACCAATACAGTGAAATTATATTTTATGTAAGTTATTTTTTAATTTAATTTTATTGTCAAGGTGACATATAGAAGGGGTTGCAGTAATTGTAAGATGGTGAATACATAACATGTAGAACATTTTATCCACTACCTCACTTTTCTAACAGTTTTCCTTCACCCCAATACCCTTCACAATTTGTAATGTAAATTTCCATTATGTTGTCTTGTGAGCATTGCTATTACATTGGTTTATACTTTGTCCTTTGTCACGCCATGTTGTTGTTCCCCTTCCCTTCCCTAATTAAGATAAATATATATACACTAACACATGATACTGAAATCAAATACAACAGGGGACAAACCATAGGGGAAAACACAAAAGAAAAAAGAATCACAGAGTACATTAAAAACAACAACCACGAAGAAAACCTTTGTTTCCATATGTAAGAGTTCATTTTGTTCATCATCATCTTATACATAGCTACTGAGCCATTCTCCTCATCTGCTAGGACTATCCTAGATATTTCCTACTTGGTGCAAATTAGGGAAACCATGGAATCTCTTTCTTTGTGTCTTGTTTATTTTACTTAGTAGGATTTTTCCATTTCCATATGAATTGCAAGCATAGAATTCCACAGTGGATATATTTATCACATTTTGTCAATTCGTTCATCTCCTGAGAGGCATATTGATTTAAAACATGATTGCATGTAAGTATCACTTAGGGTCATTCAAAAATGACTGATGCCACCTCCCCAGATATTCTAAAATCATGATTTTTATGAAGATAGGATTTCATGGTGGTACAAGTGTTGAGATATCTGGATGAGTCTAATGTATATCTTGCACTGAATTAGGCAGGAAGATATCCAATATCATATGGGTTAAAATGGTAGTGACAAAATATTCCCTTGAGAAAGATAGAGGAGGCTTCCAGAAGTATGAATTAGTTCAGATAATTTTGAAGGATTTAGAAATGCAAGCTCAAGTATGTCTCTTTAAATAAAAATTATGTAATTGTTAGGGCAAAAGATGGGGAGGGGAAAGAAAACGACTGACAGTAGATCATTTTCCCAAGTTAGAGTATAAAAAGTCGTAATCTACAACTTCCCAGTTAAAAAGAGAGTAATATACTATGTCCCACTTAATTTAGGTACATGCAAAAAATTTACTTGGGTTTTTCCTACTTTAACCCACCAAAATAAGTGAAGTCTTATAAGAAAAATTATGTTATTTCCATTACTTCAACCTGAACACTAACTGTGATGAGCCCTCTTTTTCTCACTTTGCACTTGGAAAATAGTCCCTAAGTTGATGATGATGTGGCTGATTAGAGTCAGAGTTAGTCAATTATCCCCGAAGATTTTAAAGCAGTTTTTCCCCAAGATGCCCAACTACATTTTCTTAAGCTGTACTTTGAACACACCCTCACACCTGAGCACATAATTTGAAATTATACTTCAGCATTTCCTTGGCACATTCTACTTTGTGCCTTTCGCTTTTTTGCACATTCCTTTTGAGTTCATAGTTGCTCTCTTTCCATTTCATCTATACAAACTGCTAAGAACATTGTTCAACTACCACTTCTTGTTTGCACAAGACCAGTCTATGTATAAAAGTACTTTGTCCATATTAAGCAATAGGGTAGTACTCACTCTTTGAGGAGAAAAGTTCCACAGTGTAACCCTATGCCCACATTAGAGAATGTGGAATTTAAAGCATTTTGAGAAAAACTGATATTAGAATTGAAAGTCTCCTTAGGTCAATTTCCATGGGGCTCATTATGTTTCCCATGAGAAATATAAATAGCCACAAAATCTAAAGCTAATTAGTAAGTATCCAAATTAACACTAGATCCAAGACATTGTGTTAGTACAAGTCAGCATTGTAGGTGAATCCTTCCCTACTTGCCAATGGGTATGAGAAAATGAAAGGAAGGCATTACAGCAAAATGTCTTACCTTTTTAGGCATTCAGTCGTACTGGTGAGGGTAAAGTCTGAACTCTCCAATTCAATAAAAGCTTGAAGTTTATAAAAGCATTCCCTACATATAAGAATTTGTGGCAGGATGATTGACAGGGTTATTTCACCATGGAGATATTCCTAACAAGAACTAGAGTTAAATGGAGTATATGGCAGTTATGATGTGTCAATGACTATTGAGGCATTTTCTATTCTAAAGAAGAATCAATTCGAGGAGTCTTCAGTCACATCAGTAATGCTGTTTGTTCAACCTAATACTTAGTGTTACTTGGCTTACATTTATAACGAATAGGCTGATAAGACATCCAAACATATCTAAAAATATTTCAATAAAATCCCAAACTGATGTGGATACATGGGCCACACATTGGAACTGTAGGACAAATTAGGCTTGTCTGTGCTGTAGTTCAATCTACAATCTGCTGAATAAACAAAGTCTTCAAAAATGTTCACACAGTACCTATGAGTAAAGTTCATGACAGTTATATCTGTATAATTTTTCTAAGTTCAGGATAAAAGCATTGGTTCTCAACATTTAAAATCAACAGGATCTGTTGAATTTATGGATCCAGAATTTTATGGCTTCATATTCATATCCCAAAATTTTATCAATATGACTTTCACCAAAACAATTATCTTATTGAACTTGTCTATGTCCTTTTACTATTCAAATCCAAACAGCATATTTCTTTCAATATCTTCTTGCAAATTCCTTCCTTTACTTCTGTAAATCTGTGTTTGTTACTTTTTTATTTCTCTTTCTTCCAATCTTGTCTACAGTGGTGCCCACATTGCTCACACCTGTGTCAGAACTTTCCTTTTCCTTTTCCTTTCAAAAATGCCCCCAATTTTATTATTCTTTTTCATATTCATGGTCGTGGATATTTTGATGATGTCTAAACAGAGCCATCTTTGCAACTAAACTTTAGAACTATCAGATTTTTTCCCTTAAATCCATCATTTCCACCTGTGGTCCTTATAACTAAGAGTAGCACTAACAGAGTTGCCAGCCAAACGTGTGGAAGCACATTAGATTTCTTCTTACCCTTCTACTCCCTCCCATTAGATAAGATGAATGATCCAGATTTTCTCAGTTTCTGTCACTCAAATGATTTCTATTTTTTGGGTGGGTGCATTCGTGGGGCCTGACCTCTGGGCCTGGGTGCTGTCCCTCAGTTCTTCAGCTCAAGACTAGCACTCTTACCACTTGAGCCACAGCACCACTTCCGGCTTTTTTCTCTGCTTATGTGGTGCTGAGAAATCGAATCCAGGGCCTCATGCATGCAAGGTAAGTGCTCTACCACTGAGCCACCTTCCCAGCCCCCACTCAAATGATTTCTATATACTACTTTTTATGCCCCTGACACCAGCCTGTTTCATTTACTCAACACTGTCATCTAGTCCTAAAACAACCATATCCAAAGTATGCTTTTTCCCCATAGTCTTTTCATATTGGTCCCCTCCATCACCAAATTACTCTCTTTGTAAGCACACAGAGTGAAGAACTCAGACACAAATTCTAGTATCATTATTTACTCACTACATTGACTGTTGGCCTTACATTTCTCATCTACAAATGGATGTAATCTACCAGAAATAATGAAGAATATATGGGTTGACTTCTAGAGCAGGAAAAAAGAAAAGTGAAGAGTCCTTACATTTTCCACCTTACCTTACAAATAAGGAAAGACTCAAATTCAGTTTGTTGGTATAAAGTCACAAATTGTTTCCTGCAGAAATAAAAATAAATTTTACCTCCTGGCTCTAAGGTCTATGTCATTTTAAGGTAACTACAGATATGTAAGTGGTACTATGTAAAAATAAATAGTGTCATGTTTTTTCAGATGTATTGAAGAACATACCCTTAATATATCATTGGAAACATTGGTTATTGAATATTATCTATAGGAGAATGTTTTTGAACTAATCACACTAAGCTGAAAACTATACCTTAGTCCATCAAAATGTGGAAATAAATAATTTTATTTATAAGAAAATAATACCACCAAGAAAAGTGTGTATACATTAGAGAGACTTCAGGAATAACATTAGGGTTTTTACTGTCTCTACCCATTTATGTGATAGTATTTCTTGATATTGAAACTCTCTTCTTGTTATTCTTATTGTATGTAATCCAACGCTATTTTTTTACTATATATTTAATATGGGAAATATAGCTTCAAAAATGTGTAAAGATTTTTCCTTTTCAATCACAATATTGTCATTATCAGGGTACTCTGTGATCATCATTATCCTCATCAAAATTATTATTAGAATCATAAGTGGTAACTATTAAAACTCTGATGTATCTATGATTTTGCGATTATTCGTTTTGTCTTTTGATTAATAATTTTAATGTTACCACTGTGCATCCATCCATATTAAAATTTTGAACAAAGAAACAAAAAAACTAAACCATAACAGGTAGCTTGGCTATGTGCTTATAACATATTATAGAATAGATTTTTGAAGTATTGCAATTTCCTAACAAGTATGAATTAACTTCCTCTCTCCTCACCACTACACACAAATATTTAAGAGTTTGAACAGAATTATTTCAAGTAATATACTACAATATCATGTGTATATCTAAAATTCCCTTAAAAGTAATAAACGCTACATTCTATTGAAATATTAGATATTTTATTCTAGGAAACTTTTGGAAAAACATACTCTATATCTTTGAAATAAAAAGGTAAAAAAATAGTAGCATAAGAAGTTTTAGAAGGAGTCTGTCTTCAGAAATGTATTTGTATATATATATATATTATGTGTAGAACGACATACATTTTTAGAGATTGTCATCAGAAATACATACATATATCTAAATTTATGTGTAGAACAATATACATTATAATGAAACAAAAATCTTGAAACATAATTAAAATTAAAAAATACATTAAACCAGTGCCAGTGACTCACACCTATAATTCGAGCTATTCTGGGTAATGAGGTCTTAGAATTGTTTTTGAAACTAGCCCAGACAGAAAAGTACTTGTTAGATTCTCCAATTAACCACTAAAACAGGAATTAGCTCTATATCTCAAGTTGTAGAGTGCTGGCTTTGAACACAAAATGGCTTAGGGACAATGCATAACCTTGCAAACAACATCTAGAACAACAACAAAATATATCACATTAATTTCACAGAAGCATCTTTTACCTGTTGTAAACATTTCTTAGAAACATGAATACATGCCCATGGAAAATGTTAGGTAAAAAGTATAGAATATTTACGTCTATGTTAAAGACATGACTATTTAGATTGTTTAAATATTTAGGTAATGATTTAAAATTAAGAATAATGATAATATATTGGGACTGTCTTTTATTCTATTTTACGATAGTAATAAAATATTTGTAATTATTCTGTAAAATTACTCTTGCTTGGTATTTGAATTATAATAAGTGATAAACATTTTTAAATGATTTCCATAGGAAAGGATAATTTTAATGGTATTAATTCTTTTGTAATTTCAAAACAATTAAGAAAATTATACCAAGGCTGGTTTTCTCTAAAACTATATTTGTTTTCTTATTCTAATTTTCATATGTTCGTAGAAATTAAAATTCCAAAAATTCAATGGATGTTGGCATTCAGGATCATCTTCATAGATACTAATAATGGAGTCGCTTAAGTGGAATTGTTTTATTTCATTTGTTTTTGTCACAAATAAATCAAGATGATTGTATGTTTTGTTTCTTTTCACGTTATTGGCTCTTATCCTGAGAATACTTTTTTTCTAGCAAAGTAGAGAAAAGCAATTGGATTGAGCAAGTAACATATGGCTATCAAAAAATGCAGATACATAGATTTGTGTTTTCTATCATTTGCTAAAAGTTTCTTCCAGGAAAGGTTATCAATTACGTATAAGTGATGTATAATTCCTAGATATTCCAGTTATCACATACATTTTTTGATTGGGTTATCTCTGCATAAAGTATAAAAACAGACAAAAAACTCAAAATAAACAGAAATCACATCTTTGTTTTAGAAACTGCAGTTTACAAAGAATTTTTAGCCAACACCAAAAACATTAGGTATTTTGCATTTTGTAGGAAGAATTTTTAACTATAGTTTTATTTTTGCTGACATGAAATTCACACACAATATATTATCTCCTTTCATTGTATACATTTTAGTGCTTTGGAAGTGAATTGTACACTCATAGGTTTTCCAAGCCTAATTTTCACAAACTTGGATTTCTTCAAATAGAAATGCTATAAATTTTAGAACAGATATTAAAATAGATATAAAATTGAGTTACAGGAATTTGTCCTGCATACATCTTCTATAGGGTGTCTTTTCAAAATTTGTTTTGAGGAATTATTTCAGGTTCTCACTCATACTGTGCAAGTGCACAGTCAATGAACTACATTCCCGATCCATACAAGTTTTTTACTTCTCTTTAATACATACATAGGAGTGTAATAGCTAGAACATATACAATTCTCTTTGACCTTTTGAAGACTTGAAAAATTGCTTAATAAAATGACTGCAGTATTACACAAATCATTCTACTATGCGAAGTATATCAATTTCTCCACAAATGCATTACTATATTTTGTGTCATCTTTTTATATTATGGTCATACTACTGAATTTTCTTTTTCTTTTTTCTTAGATACTAAAGAGGAGCTTAATTCATATGCTCCTCTTATTGACTATTAATTTACATATGTTCTTTATAGAAATACAATGTTCCGGAAAAATTTATACAGAATTAGAAGATATAATAGTACTTAAGATTCAAGATCACTGTAGCATTAACATTGTAGCATTAACAAATATGTGCCCTCTATCTGTTGGATATGTTTTCACTACTTTCATAGAATTAAGAAAGGTCATCAGTTGATATTAGTTTATTCTTGCTTTTCTTCAGCCACTAATGCTTTCCATGTCAAATTTTTGGAAACCGTTACTGATCCATTGTCACGAATTTTTACATGTATGTTTTGTAGGATTTTACAACTCACATTTAGTTTGATAATCATTTTTCATTTAAAAATTTTTGTATAAGGTTTGAGGTAGTAGTCTAAGATCATTCTTTAAAACTAGAGAGGCAGTAGTGCCAATATACCCATTTAATATTCTATTTTTATTTCATTAAGTCATGGCATCATTTTCAAAATCTATTGACAATAAAACTAAGAATTTACTTTTGATAAATCTGTTACATTCTTCTATGTGTCGGTTCTTTCACTAATAAACATGGTAATAAGATTCAAATCTAGTTAGAGTGCTCAAGCTACACCATTTTACAAGATTGTTCTGATTGACGTGTATTCCTTGAATTTACATACAAGTTTATTGAGCAGGTGGACCAATATTCTACAGATATCTAGATTTTTAATAGTCACTCATATTTTGCACCTTGTGAAAACACAAGACCCCAGATATTATATAGTGAAAAATGTCTTTAGAGAATGCTTAAAACAACTAAAATTAATTTAGGAATGAGTTAAGATTTAGATAACACTATAGAATAATAAAGTTGAATGATAACGACTACAGAGAAGAATGAAAGGGGATAGAATGATCGACCACCTAGGAGCTGTATGTCATTGTTATTGTGTTTCAAAAACAGAAAGACTTCAGAGAAGAGAAGGAGGAAAATAATCAAAGGGTCCTTAATCAAGTTCTTTTTAATCCACCTAATAGTGTGGACTGAGAGTCAGAGAAGATAGGAAAAATAAAATAGAAAATAAAGCATTTTATAGACCTCTTACAATGTAAATAAATTGTAATAGCAATATGATAATTAATTTCCAAAGAAATAAAGGAAACAATAGCAAAAAGAATGAAGGCAAAAAGAATGAAGAGAGAAAAGAAGCAAAGTAAAACCTTTATCAATAACAAACACAAGAATTTGGAAGTGAAAAAGCAGTGGAAATACTCTAAATAACAATAAAATAGCAATACAAATTGCTAACGTGGATAGAAAATGGATCACATTTAATCATATATAATTTTGAAAAAACATACTAGGAATGAAAATTTTAAAGTCATAATTTAAAACATTATTTACATTATAACTACACAGTATAGTTCAGTGGTAAAATCTTGACCTAGCATATGTGAAATAATGGTGTGATCTCCCAAGCATTACAAAGGTACACACAAAGCACACACACACAAAAACCATATAAACACACACACACACACACACACACATACACACACATACCACATACACACATTTGGAATATTGATATTATAATATTAAATAGAGGAAATTTTTTTATCACAAATATTAAAAATAGCTTAATATATGAAATCATAATATTGCTCATACTATTTAAACATTTGGTAGAAATCAAATAATCACAATATACTTGGATTCTTATAGATTAAGTAAATGGAAAATTAAGAAATAGAAGACATGAGAACCTTTGTAAATAAGTTTTAAATAATAAACATTTTGAAACATGTATCCTTTAATTTTGACAAAAGATTAATGTTACTGGTGTTTAAGTCTCAAGATTTAGAATATGATAACCAGGTGCTCTATATCTCGCTATGGGTGGCTATATCTCAAATCATTTCACTCTGGATATTTTTATGATAAGGTCTCATAGTTTCTCAGGCTCTCCCGAATTACAAACCCTATTCACAGTTCCTACCATAGGTAGAAAATGGAAGACCCAAATCACCATGCCCAGCTCAAACTTTTTTTTTTAATTCAAGTACAAATATTTACAAAAAAGTGACCAAGAAATGAAGCCTTTCTTAATATAGTATGTGATTCTTGAAAATACAGTAATTATTTGTTACCTGGAAAAATATGTTTAGAACTATAAGAAAACCAATTTATGTAAATTCACCAACCATATAATAATTAAGAAAATAATATTAAATATTCACAAGTTAAATATTTTAAAAGTAACATATATGTGAATAATTTACATGTGTAAAAATCATGCAAAATTAAATGAACTAATCCTACAACTCTGAAAAAAGAATTATCTTAAAAAACAAGAAAATAATTAATTAAGACCAAAATTTGAAATATAGAAAATAAAATGAAGTGTACCTTTTAGTTGACTTAAGTAACTGTAAACCCTTTTTATATCAATTTTATAATAAAAAAGTATGAACAAAGAAAGCAAAAGTACATTTGAACAATACCAACAGCAAAAGCATCAGTAATTGAGTGTCCAAAAAAATCGATGGAGGGGATAACAATATTCCTTCCAAAAGAAATGTACTCATTACCTTAATTATGTACCTGTAATCCCTCTGTACATTACCTTTAAATAAAATTATATTGAGATTAAAAATAAAACAGATAATATAGCAATTAAGAATTCTTAGAACCATTAGTTAAAAACTTTATAAAAAACTTCCCCAAGTAACCAAGGAATATATTTTGATGATACTATTTAAATACTTAAACGTCAGCAGAAAAGCAAAATGTTTAAAATCTTTTACAAATAAAGTAATAAATCAGAATATATTACTATAATAATCATTGAATGGATTTTTAGTGGCAGTCAAATATGTAAGTATGAGGCAATATGCCATTCGTTTTCACTTAATAAGTGAGAAAGAATATTTTAGGTCTTTTAAAATATTTCATAAGTTTAATGAAGAAGCTATTCTGTCACATCATATGATAATTAGATAAAGATGATATTAGAGCAAAGAACAGATTGTACTAAGTTTTGGGATGTTAATGTATGTACTTATTTTGGTTTTGGAAAATTGTGAGGATTTCAACTTGTTCTTGTGGAAAGGGAACCCCTATCCTAAAATTAACCACTGATATAATTCTAGCCTAACAAAAACAATAATGCTAGGCTGGCATTATATCAGTGGTTAATTTTAGGATAGGGGTTCCCTTTCCACAAGGACATTCATCTGATGCATCAATGGCATCCGAGTTGCACACCAACTTGTCTAGTTTCCTGGATCCTGCAGTCCTTCCAATTTTAGTCTCTAGATAGTGCAGGATGGTGGAAATGATCCAATGCACCCAGGTATAGATTGGGAAGGAACTCCCCTAAAATTTGTCCTGCTTTTTGTTCTCAAGCCTCCTAAGTAGTTAAGAGTATAGATTGGAGCCCCTGGTGCCAAGCAATAACAGTATTTTTAAAGCAATTAGACACATAGATGACAGGCTTGTGATTACCTAAGGAAAAGGATAAAAAAGCAGTGAAGCATAGAGCACAGACAGAATTTTAACTAGCTACTCAGAGGGTGAATTAGCTTAGCTAGCTACTCAGGAGGCCGAGATGTGAAGACCACTGTTCAAAGCCAGTCCAATCATGAAAAAACATGTGATTATCTCCAAAAAACCAGAAGTGCAGCAGTGGCTCAAGTGGTAGACCACTATCCTGGAGCACAGATGCTTAGAGCAGGAATGATGAATGCATGCATGAGCACATGAACATGCACGTGTGTGTACACACACAAATGAGTATTTCAATGCAGAGTTCTTTATTTTTTTTACCTTGCTGTACTTTATTTCCCTGTATTAGTTCACAAATTAAGAAAATTAGCAAAGCAACTATTTACATACAACTCATCATGTTTCTCTAAAGTCTACTCTCTTCATGGCAGCCTGCTTTTATTTGACCCAAAAGTAAATTATTCAGGAGATCAATTCATCTCCCTCAACTCTGTAATGTTGGATGATTGTTTAACTTCTTCCTAGTAATGTAATTTTGTGAATTCCTGCATCAAGTAGCATATTTCTTTCATGAACAGGGAAGCCTCTGGGGAAAAAAAAAACTATAGGTTTTACTCCTCCTGGCAAGCATCTGGAAAGTTATTATCTTCATATAACCCATGATCTGTCTGTGTATGCCAAAGACGGCTGTGAATATAAAAAGACCCTTCTAAGCACATAGAATTTATATACCATTAATAGGTATGAAGGTTTTTTTTTTATTATTCTGAAAATACCATACAGAGGAGTTACAATTACATGGGCAAGATAATGAGTACATTTCTTATCAAGCATTGTTGCCTCCTCCTTTGTTTCCCCTTTCTATCCCTTTCCATCTCACCCCTTCTGCCCCTCCCTGTTATTCCCCCCCTTGCAAAAGTTTTAAAGTTCGTTTTTCGACATAACATCTTGTAAATCTCATTGTTACAATGGGTCCAACTCTATCCCTTCTTAAACGATTTGTTTTTTCCCTTCCCCTCCACAAAATATACCAACATAAAATACAGTGAAAACAGGAGTTATATCGTGTGGGAGGGACATACAAAGCAACAAAAATTCATCTTATAAATATATTACAAACAATCGCATGAAAGAAAAAAATATTTGAATACTTATGTTGGGGTACATTTCACATAACATCAACGAATCTTACCTTTTCTGCTTGTCTCAGACATATACTATTTACTACCAATAAGGGAAACTATGGCGCCTATGTGCATTTAGGCCTGGCTTACTTCACTTAATATAATTTTTTGCTAGACTTTCATTTGCCTGACAATGGGGAAATGTCATTCTTTCTGATGGAGGCAAAGAGTTCCATTGTGTATATATACCACAATTTCTTGATCCATTCATCTACTGAAGGGCATTTGTGTTGGTTCTAAGCTTAGCTATGGTAAATAATGTTGCCATAAACATAGTTGTGCTGGGAGCTTTAGTGTGGTCTTCTTTGTGATCATTTGGGTAAATGCCCAAAAGTAGGATTGCTCGGTCATAGGGGAGCTCTATGTAGAGTCTTTTGAGGAACCACCATACCACTTGCCAAAGTGGTTGACCAAGTTTACACTACCACCAACAATGCAGTAGGGTTCCCCTATCCACATCTCCTCCTGAATCTGTTGTTATTAGAGTTCTTGATTTTAGCCATTCTAACTGGGGTGAGGTGGTATCTCAATGTTGTTTTGATTTGCATTTTTCTATGGCTAGGGAGGTTGAGCATTTCTTCATGTGTCTATTGGCCATCCTTCTTTCTTCTTCAGAGAAGTTTCCCTTTAGGCCACTTATTTATTGGGCAGTTGTTTCTTTTAGGATTTGTTGTTGGGGGATTTATTTTTTTGGAGTTCCAAGTATATTTTAGATATGAGACCCTTGTCCGTTGTATGGATAGTGAAGATCTTCTCCCAATCCGTAGGCTTTCTATTGATCTTGCTAGCTATGTCTTTGCCATGCAGAAGCTCTGCAACTTCATGCAATCCCATTTGTCCAACCTTTCTGTGATTTGTTGTTTCCGGGTCTCTATTAAGAAAATTTCGTCCTTTGCCAAGGAGATCTAGGGTTTCTCCTATTCCATCCTGTAAAGTTTTCAGAGTGTCTGTTTTGACTCTGAGGACTTTGATCCATTTGGAGTTGATTCTGGTGCAGGGTGATATATAAGGATCTAGCTTTAGTTTTCTACAAGTAGTTAACCAATTTTTCCAGCACCATTTACTGAAGAGGCTGTCTTCCTTCAATTCTATTTTTTTTAGCTGCCTTATCAAGATTAGATGGCTGTAGTTCTTTAGGTTCATTTCTGGGTTTTCAATTCTATTCCATTGGTCCTGAGGTCTGTTCTTGTGCACTGGCACACTTACCAAGCTGTTTTGATTACTATGGCTTTCTAGAAGAGTTTGAAATTTGTTATTTTCTTCCAGCACTGTTCTTTCTGTTAAGGATCGTTTTTGCTATACGTGGTCTTTTATTGTTCCATATATATTTTTGGATTGCCTTTTCTATTTCCTTGAAGAATGACGTTGGAATATTGATAGGTATCACATTCAATTTATAGATAGCATTGGGAAGTATTGCCATTTTTACGGTGTTGATCTTTCCAATCTAAGAACATGGGGTTTTTTTGCCACTTTCTAAGTCTGTTTTGATTTCCTTTTTTAGGTATTTAAAGTTTTCATCATAGAGGTCCTTCACTCATTTAGTTAAGTTAATTCCTAGGTATTTCATTTTTTGTGGGGTATTAGGAATAGAGTTGCTTTCCTAATTTCAGCCACAATTTTCTCATTGTTGGCATACAGAAAAGCCATTAATTTTTGAGGATTAATTTCATACACTGCTACTTTGCCAAAGTTTTGAGTCACCTTGAGTAACTTGGGAGTGGATTCTTTAAATACAAGATCATGTCATCTGCAAAGAGAGGGAGTTTTACTTATTCTTACCCTATTGGGATCCCCTTTATGTTCGCATCTTGTCTTATTGGTGTAGATAGGCATTCTAATGCTAGATTGAAGAGCAGAAGAGAGAGTGGGCATCCTTGTCTCATTCCTGAGTTTAGAGGAAATAGCTTTAGGAATGTTCCATGGTTTCCTAATTTTTCCAGGACCTTCACCATAAAGGGGTGTTGGATCTTGTCAAAATCTTTTTCTGCATCTATTGAGATAACCCTGTGGTTCTTATCCTTGCTCTTTTTGATGTGATGAATTATGTTAATTGATTTGCGTATATTGAAGCAGCTTTGTATCACTGAAATGAATCCTGTTTGCTCGTGGTGTATGATTTTTTGGATGAATTGTTGAAATCGATTAGCCAAAATTTTGTTGAGAGGCTTTGCATCAATGTTCATGAAAGAAATGGGTCTATAGTGCTCTTTCTTTGATGAGGGTTTTGGTACGAGGGTAATGATGGCTTCATAGAATTGGGGAATTACATCCGTTAATATTGAGAGATAAGACTGAGAGGTATTTGGATGTTCCTGCCATTTTATCCTCCTTCTTGGGAGCTACGCCTACTGCATTCTTCCTATGGTTCTTTGATTCTGTTTGGGTGTGGTTTCTTGGTCTTTATTGTGGTCTTGTTGGTTTTCTATGTGTAGGACATCTTTAAGTATCTTTTGTAGAGCTGATTTGATGGACATATATTGTTTGTTTTTCTTTGCTATGGAAGATTTTTATTTTACCTTCAGTTATGAAGGAGAGTTTATCTGGGTACACTATTCTTGGTTGATAGTTGTTTGTCTTTAGGGCATGGCATACATCATTCCAGGCTCTTCTTGCTTTAATTGTCTCTGTTGAGAAATCTGAGGTGATTCTAATTGGTTTTCTTTTATAGGTGACTGATCTTTTCTCCTTGGCAGCTTTAAGGATCTTTTCCTTGATCTGAATTGATCCCATGTGGATTATAATGTGATGATGGGATGTCCTGTTCTTGTCTGGTCTATTTGGAGTTCTAAAAGCTTCTTGTATCTGAATATGCCTATCTTTTTGCGTGTTGGGAAGTTTTCTGCTGGGATCCTGCTAAACAAATTTTCTAGACCATTAACTTCTGTCTCTATGTGCTCCTCTACACCCATTTCCCTCAGATAAGACCTTCTGATGGTGTCTTCCAAGTGTTGAATAGATTTATCATATTTCTTGAATTTGTCTTGGATAGTTGTATGTTCTTTCTCTATAATACCTAGGCTGTCTTCAATGCCAGAGATTCAATCTTCTGCATGGTCTAACCTACTGTCAAGACTTTCTACTACATTTTTTCATTTCTTTTGCTTCTGATTGGTCGGTTTTTATGGCTTCAAAATCTTTGTTGGAGCTTTGTTTTAGATCTTGTATGAAATTCTTTAGTTCCTTAATTTGTGTTCAGTGTTTATTCTCAAATCACTTGGTTGATTGGTTTTGCTTTCCTTGGACTCCCATTGCTTCTGTTGGGCTCCATTCAGCATTCTCTTTGTGGTCTCCCTGACTCCTTTCAGGTGTCTGTTTATGGATTCCATGAATGCCTCTATTGATCTTTGTCTATGCTCATCCCACTCTTGCAATTCTTGTATTACTCTTTGATTAGATTTCTCACATTCATGCAACTTGTGTAGTTCTCTTTGTCTGATCTCAGCCTGCTCATGCAATTCCTTTATTTCTCTTTGAGTGTTCTCAACCTGCTCACACAATTCCAGTATCAACCTTTTAGTATCTTCCTCAAGCCCATGTGCTTCCTGTTTTGATCTTTGGTTTGCCTCCTCTCTCTCCCTATCACCCTCACACTGAGTCCTTTGCAGGGTTTCAATCATTTCATTCACCATGTTTACCAGTAATGTTTGTAGAGCTTTTTGGGAACTCTCCTCTGGATTATTCATTATCTGTTCTATCACCTGATTATCTTGAGTGGGAATTGAGATACCCGGACTTGCCATTTTTCCTTGTGTTTTTCTTGCTTGTTCTGCCCATTTGGGATGAAAGTAATGCTAGTTTTGTGCTAGAACACCATTTTAAGGCAAGCATCAACCAAAGTCCTGTAATTGCATAGTCAAAAGTCTGCAGACACAACCTATTTCAAGAGATACAGTCTATTCAACATTAAACAACTATGTATTAATGGGGTAAGAATAGCAAAGAAGAATTTGACAAACCAGAAATTATTATGTTTAGGGAGAAAGGTGTGGAAAAATAGGGTTAGAGGGATGTGGATAGGTAAAAGGAGAGTGAAATTAACCAAGTCCTACTCTCAAGAGGGAAATGGATTGGAAAGAATGAAAGGAGAGAGAAAAAAAATTAAAAGAATAGACAAGAAAAAAAATGGAAAGACAAATATTTAAATTTAAAAAGTGAAACTCTTAAAAGTAATGAAAATTTAAAGAAGTGACATTGAGAGATAAATGGGGATAGGATGAGAGGAGGGGAGGGATAGAAAGGAGACCTGAAAAACTAAAAAAATAATTATTTGTGGAGGGGAAGAGGAAAAACAAGTCGTTTAAATAAGATACAGGTGGACCCGTTGCAACAATGAGAAGTACAAGTTGTCATGTCGAAAACGAACTTTACAACTTTGGTGGTGGGGGGATTAAATGGGGGGCAGTGGGAGGCTGGGAAGGGATGGGAAGGGGAAACAAAGGAGGAGGCTACAATGCTTGATAAGAAATGTTCTCATTATCTTGCCCATGTAATTTTAACCCCTCTGTACAGTATTTTCACAATAAAAAATAAATTAAAAAATACTTCAAATATTGTATAGGTATAAATAGATAATACTGCTATTAAGGAATTTAATCCTAAGAAGTTTTGAATTGAGGAATACATTTATGAATTAAGTATGTACACAATGGGGGATAAGGTCTTATAATCAATGACAGGTATATATGAGGATAAGCAGAACAACAAATAATTCATGCAAAAGAACAAAAGATGAAAAAGTAAAATGAATGAGAAAGAAAGAACAAAAAAGACCTAAAGGTCAGTAGAGATTTTTTTTAAAAAGCACACATACACACATATACACCTAAAATAAGAGTTATAAGAGGAAGAAAAAAAGATTAATAAAAAAAATTTTTTATAATTAAAAAGTAAATATTATAAAAGATATAAAAAAAGACTTCTTTGATTTTGTTTTTGGGGTGTTGATGGGAAGATCCTGTATCTCCCTTTTGTCAGTAACCAGTCTCTTGGTGGAGTCTCTGGTTTGCTTGTGGTGTTTCGTTTTCTGTGGCTTGATTGGTTTTTTAAAGTCAGTTTGTTTGGGCAGGCAGAAAAAATTCTGTTGGTTTACCCAGAAGTTTGTGATCTTCCTCCGAGGCTAGTTCAGTGGGAGGGAGATCTGCTTTGAGTATCACAAAAGAGGGAGATGGCTGTTTCCTCTAGTTTGGAGTTGCTGTGAAAAGGCTGGGTTCTGGGAAAAGTTGAGGCCTTTCAGAAAACAGTAGCTTTTCCCTGAGGGGCTAGCTTCTGAGACATTCACAGAGCCCAGCCTGGAGCCATTCTCAGGGTTTATGTTTACTGAGTTTCAATTGATTGTCAGGGCTGCTGTAGAGAGGTGCAGCCTCTGGCTCTTTTTACCCAGTGAAGAAAGCCACTCCTTCGTGGGTGTAGCTTTCTCTGCCTGGTTGTGGAGTTCAGAATGGCAGGTCAGGGTAGGTACTTGTGACTCGCTAAATGACTCTTTTGTTTTCATCAAAGGACTGAGTTGGAGCTAGCTGCTTAGCCAGGCCTTTGTCTGTATCAAAGATGGATATCTCCACTGTTGGGGGGAGAAGTGGCCTTCCCTCCTCTGCTTCCTTTGAGAATCAGTGAGAATGTCAGTTTTGTACTCACACGGGAGTGTTGGTTCCTGGGTAGCCTATGTTCTGCTATCTGCAGGATGAAGATATCTGCTATTTGTCAGTTCTTGTTGGTGTTGAGTAAAATCTGCTCACCTGCTGCATCTGGCACATTTTTCCCAAACTCTCTGGGTTGTAGGTATGGTGGCTATTGACGCCACCACAGCCTCCACAGCCGCTGCAGCCATGGCTGCCAGAAAATGCTCACATCTGTCTCCTTACCTGGATTTTCCCTCTCTGGCCAAACTCTCTGTACTGTGATGCACACTTGGTGTGCCTACGACTGTTCACTGGAACATTAGAACTGCTTTCTCTGCGAGAACTTGTTTAGCCACCAGGTTCTCCTCTGCTATCTTCTCGAAATTCCTGAAGGTGTTTAAATGTTACTGGAATTGTTTTGGAATAAGTATTTTTTACCTTGACTATCTTGAGAAAGATTTGGTTTCTCAGCACTATTGGTAAGAACTTGAGTGAAAGAAACAAAAGGAAAAATGAGGAACAACTCAACACATACATTCAAAAGAAACAAAACAACCCAAGCAAACCCAAATTAACTCAGTACTCAAGAACCTGCAGGAAATTCAAAGGTTTTTTAAAAATAGCTATGATAGGGGCTGGGAAGATGGCTCAGTGGTAGAACGCTTGCCTTGCATGCATGAGGTCCTGGGTTCGATTCCTCAGCACTACATAAGCAAAAAGAAAAAAGCCGGAAGTGGCGCTATAGCCCAAGTGGTAAAGTGGTAGCCTTGAGCTGAAGAGCTGAGGGACAGCGCCAAGGCCCAGAGTTCAGGCCCCATGACCGGACTCAAAAAAAATAGCTATGATAAGCTTATGAATATCCTGACTTCATGGGAGCCTACTGTGGTGAGGATAGTGGTTAAAGCTCAGACTGGACCGAAAGATCTGTACACAATGCCAGGAACCTGTTATTCTAAATTCCAGGAAGAATAACACTAAGTAGACTGAGCCTACGATCATACACAAGTAGGAAGCGAGATTCAATCTGAAAGTTAATCAGGATAATTTAGGGCTGGGGGCATGCCAAAGTGGTAAGAACATCCATTTAGAAGACACAAGACACTCAATTGAAATTCTATTATGGGTATTGAAGAAAAAAAGCGATGACTTTAAATAATTTGAATAATTGCAAGATTTGAATATTGAGTGGAGAAAAATCCATGAGAGAGATAGAGTTTACCCATGTTGCAATGCTTTCTACTTATGTGATAATATTATGTGGTACTCCAGATACAACAGAGTTACCTTGCAATGAGCATGAATGTGCATTTGAGTGAAAGAAATACTGTACTTACACAGGTGTAAATTAAATACTTTTTGGGGGTAGATTTTAGTTCTTGAACTAAGAGCCTGGGTGATATCTCTGAGTCTTTTCTCTCAAGGCTATCACTCTACTACTTTGAGCCACAGTTCCAATTCTGATTTTCTGTTGGTTGTTTGGAGACAAGAGGCTCATGGACTTTCCTGCCCAGGATGGCTTCAAACCAAGATCGTCAGATGTCAGCCTCCTTAGTAACCAGGATTCCAGGCCTGAGCCGTCCATGTTTTTAATAATTTAGTAAATTGTACAGTTTCAGAAGTTAAAATTTATCATTATAACTTTTATAATATATGTGTGTATATTTATATCAATGCATACATATAGAAATATTTTAATGTGTTTTTGTATCTACAGTAGATTTATGAAATCATCCTTCATTACAAAATAACATGGAAACAAGTTTAATGAGGAGCAAAGCATAAGGAATAGTCATGTTTCTTGTTGAATGAAATATGAATTGTGAGAATCAGTTTGAGAAAACTATTTAACAAAATGGATAATGGCTATTAATTCCAATCCCTTTATTTGCCCATATTTTGCATCCTCACACATGAGTGTCAAAGTCAAACCACACATTTTTGCCTTTGTAGTTAAATCATGCTATAATTTAGGGGATAGGTGAAGTAATCAAATAAAAGATTAAAATAGTAAGTGATGCTATGAGAGCTGAAAATTATTTTAAATATGATAGTAGCTAATTAAATTCCATATCTCTTACTTTTACTCTATTGTCATATCCCTCATTACCACATTAGGAAAGTACATAGAAGATTCTCCCTAAATTATGTGTAAAATTATGAAAAATGTATTAAAAGAATATGGACACATCAGGGCTAGGAAAGTGGCTCAGTGGTAGAGCTCTTGCCTTGCATGCATGAGGCCCTGGATTTGATTCCTCAGCACCACATAAGCAAAAAGAAGAAAGCTGGAGGTGGCGCTGTGGCTCCAATGGTAGATTGCTAGCCTTGAGCAGAAAAGCTGAGGGCCAGCGCCCAGGCCTGGAGTTCAAGCCCCTCGACCGGACAGAAAACAACAACAACAACAACAAGAATATGGGCACAGTGTGGTTTTAGCTGATTCAGACCTGTAGGGGGTAGTGTGTTTTTGAGAACTTGAAAAACCTTGTGATGGAGATGAAGGAAGGGATGTGCTTATTCTGGAAAATTGGCTAGAGGGTTGCTCCCAGAAAAACAGTGGTGAATTCTTCCCAAAGGTTACAGTAAAATCAATCTCACAATCATGTTCTCTACTGCACTATTCACCATAGAGAACTTATGGAATCAGCCCAGACGCCCTTTAGCGGAGGGATGGTTGGAGAAAGTGTTGCGCATATACACAATTGCATTGCACCCATCCATTATAAAGACCGTTACAGCATTTGCAAACAAATGGATAGATCTAAAATTATGTTAAGTAAACAACGTCAGAGCCAGACACACAAAGGACGCGTATTTGGAAGCCAGAATTTTATGCAAGTTAAACAACAGTATTAATCAAAGCATGCTATTTGCAGAGGAGTATTTAAAAGGTGTAATTTCTTATAAAATTGAACTTTTAATCCAACAAAATGAATACCAGGAAACTATCACTTGGAAAATGTGAGGGAAAGTCAAAGGGAAGGATTAAAGAGACTTATGGAAGTAGAGAGTGAAGCCATAATATTCAATGCAAATAGTATGAAACTAGGAAAAAATGAAAGTGGGGTGAGGTTTGGAAGGATGTGAGAAATTTATGTAAAGATCCATCATACTTAAAAACTGATTCATTGAATGGAAAACCCTTCGTACAACTATTTACTAAAAATATAATGAAAAACAATGGAGACATCTGATCTTAACCCATGAGTCAATATGATAATTTCCTTCTCAGAAAATTTCTTTTGCAGGTATTATCCTCATAATAACAGAAAAGTGAACAACGCAATGAATATCAATACATCACTTTGCCTATCCTAAATAGACACAATATAAAAATCACAGTACAAATATTTGAATATATCACATGATAAAATAACAAGTAGAAAATATCAAACTGTGATTGTTTTTCCAAGTACTTTACCTTTGGTATCTAATTTAATCCTCACAATAATCCCATAAAGTAGAACTACTTCTATTTTTAATTCTAAGATGATTATATGTAAGTCTTCAGAGTTGGAATTACTAGTACAACATTGTACACACGGTAAGTGTTAGGTTGTGGTCCATTCCCACCATATCAAATAACCTCATTCTATTTTATAACTAAATACCAGCACTCAGTCTACTAATTCTAGGAAAATTTCCCAAAATTATTGTGCACACTCTAATAATATTTCACTTTATCTTTGTTAGAAAATAGGTAACTAAGCCGGACACCGGTGGATCACGCTTGTAATTCTAGCTACTCAGGAGGCTGAGATCTGCGGATTGTGGTTCAGAGTCAGCTAGGGCAGGACAGACTGTGAGACTCTTATCTCTAATAAACCACTAGTAAACTGGATGTGGCACTGTGGTCCAAGTGGTAGAGACCAGGGACAACACCCAAGCCCAGATGTCAAGCCCCATGACCAACAACAAAAAAAAAAAGAAAATAAGTAACTGTAATATGAAAACTCCAAGTTCATAATCAATTTATACCTCCCTGGTGAAAGGAACTGCTAAACTATAACATTCTTGATTTCTAGCTCAAAATACTAGAAATCATATTTTATCCCTTCACTCAACACTGCACTGCCTGGGGACCCCATCTCTGGTTAACACAGTCTTACTGAAAGAATGACCTGCCCAATTCCTGATGGAAACAGACTGCAGGTCTTTTGGAGCAATTGTTTCCATATTGTAGCTCACCTAAATTGTTTACCATTAGAAGTATTTTGATTGCTTTTTATACCCAACATTTTGAGAGAAATGTACTACTTTATAATGTTATTAAAGAAAGACTGATATAAAAATCACTTTTCACCCCAGATAAATATTTTACCTTTCGTATACACAAAAATGAAGTCTGACATATTAATGTTAGGAATGAGAGGTTAAAAATCATAGGCACCAAGACCTAAGTATGAATTAAAGACTCTCCAACTTGTGAATACAATTGGTTTAAAAAGACATCAATACTACTGCATTTTTTAATTCCCTATGATAATGATAATGATTCCCTATGATAATGATAATGAAAATGATAAACTCTTAACACTTAAAAATAACTCATTTTCTTGGGAGTAGGACACATAACACAAGGTTAATTCTCATCATTTAAAAAGACCTTTATTTATTCTAAACATTCACTCATAACTATAAAGATTCTAAAACTAATTGAAGTACAGAGACACAAAGGAAATAATTTAACTGCATCATGTACATTCAATGGACTGTTAATAGAAAACAAAGTTATACTAATAATTAGCTTACCCAATTCACTTACATTCTTTTATTCTATTCCATTTACTTTCATAAAAACTGGGTTTTCATAAAATGATGCATGAAAAAGCCTATATGCCCACTTACATTTTCAGATCTTAACAATATTTATTTCAGAAATTTTAGCTCTATAGTCAATGAACTGAAATAATACTAAAATATTCAAAGGACTTTCAGAAATTGCAAGACTTCCTCTGGGATGTTATGTATATTGGAAAAGATATTCAAAAAGCCTTATTTGTTAAAGTTGCCATAGTTACTCCCACAAAAGAGCCATTGGTAAAGATCCATGTGCATGTACAAAACACCTTCAAATGCATACACAATCTGGACATGACACATCCTTTTTGTTTGTTCGTTTTTGGAAGGAATATCTAACAAGCATATCGACAATACTTATTTTGCCAATAAGATGGGATATTCAAACGTAATATGGGTTTGATTAACTCTTAGTGCGAATAGATATGGTCTTGCAAAGAAAGTGATTTTCTACAGAAATCCGGAAAGAGTTTATCCAACTTGTGTTTCACAGGAATAACCAGAGAGTAACACCTGTTTGGTCACGTCGGTCCAAATCACTCCATGAGTGTATCTTAAAAGTATAACCAATTTAAGAGGTCAAATATGAATTTTGTACTGACAATCATCTTACAGCAATAACTTACTACCTAATTATGTCTATTTCTTCATTCTACAGGAAAAGTGTGATTCACCTGATTTCAGTCAGATCTGTTGCTAGAATTATCAAGGAATTAGTTTATTGTCTGTAATTTGGTCAAAGTTATGTCTCTTTATGTAGGCTACTATAAATGTATTTACTAATTTCAAGTAAATACATAAATTCTATTCCCATCTTTTTTAAAAAATAAAATTTTGTTTGCTCTATAAATTGATCAGAGGCATGGATTTTGTGGCTAGCTAGGTCATTGCACATCATCTGTCTCTCTCTCCCTTTCTTGGTTCTCATAGATATATGATTGCTCCATAATTATCCTAATTTATTTTGCTTTCATATTTTTGGTTGCATCATTTCAGTTTTTGCTCTGCCATTTCCCAAATCATTTATATAGAAGGCGTTATTTCCTAATTTCTCATTCCTAGAATAAGCTGCACATGAAGACATTACTGGTCCTCATTTTCAGTGTGTACATTTGAATAAGGAGGAACATCTTTCCTCTGCTCTCCATCAATTCCCTACTCTCCAGTTAGAATAATTTTGAATAGTAAAATTGGAAAAAGAGAAAATAAATCATGGTGAATAAACAGTTGCAGAAAATTCACTGGATATTTCTGACCAGTTCAACCAATGTGAACTATTAGGAACATACATGGACACCTCATTCCCACTGGCACTCAAAGTTTCTGGTTAGGCAATTCTTAGGAATATGAAGAACAAGATGAAAAAATAAGGAATAATATCAATTGCAAGAAAAAAAATGGAGAAGGATCCAAGCAAATTTCTTCATTGGGCTGCCAAAAATATTCGGCTTACTACAGTGCGGAGACTTCTTTCCCAAAAGGCCACTCATGTGAATAGTAGGGATGACGATGAGTATACCCCTCTTCATCGAGAAGCGTACAGTGGACAATTAGACATTGTCAGTGAGTTGGTGTCTCAAGCGGCACATGCAATAACTGTAGATGAATGGACACCCCTGCACAGTGCATATACGTGGAATAATACCAGAGTGACTTCTTTATTATTTCATCATGATGCAGATACCAATGCCCAACTAAAGGCCTCTTGTCCCCCTTACATCTTGCTGCTGAGAATTGAGCTAGCAAAGATACGCTTGATCTCCTTCTGTTGAACCATTATATAAAACCAGGCCTGGAGAACAACATAGAAAAAAATTGCATTTGATATTGCCAAAAGGATAAGTATGTATCACTACCTCTATCAAGTTGTGGAAGGCTGTACAAATTGTTCACCTATGTCCTAATGGTCGGGTTAAGTTTCTTAAATTTCAAAAATGCAAGTCGATCTTTTGTGTCCCTACAAAATATTTTCACAATCCAAATAAGAGCAATATATTTTATTTTGGTCTGTCATGGGGCTTGAACTGTGGGCCTGGGAGCTATCTCTGTGCTCTTCAGCTCAAGGTGAGCGCTCTACTACTTGAGCCTCAGCTCCACTTCCAGTTTTCTAGTGGTTTATTGGAGATAAGAGTACCACAGACTTTCCTTCCCAGGCTGCCTTGGAACCATGATCCTCAGATCTCAGCCTCTTGTGTAGCTAGCATTATAGGCATAAGCCACATGTGCCTGGCAACACCAATATTTTACTGTAAAAATTCATGGATTCCGAAGAATTCTTCCAAGTGAATTGCCTGCATTGGATGTCAAAATGTATTCAATAGTTTTTGTATACATGTATAATGATTTCTTCAGAGTTTGTGATTTTTTAATCAGAAACAATTTTAACTTACCTGTTGAAATGAGTAGTACAGAAACTAAAATATTTCTGGTGCTTGTCTGAAAAAGTATATTTTAAAATATTCTATATTCTATGTTTGCATAATGTTCATAATTTATTTTATTTTCTCCTAGATATACTTTGAATTCTACATTATTTTATAATATTTAGGTTTATTAATGTGTCCTTTCTGATTGCATTCCATATAGAAACAGTTTGATTCCTTTTTTTCTAGGTCTTAATATTATTTTTCTTTGGGATAAAATGACAATGTTGTCTAATTTGAAAAGTTTTGTAAAGTTTATGCTATGTAAACGCCTTTCTGAGGTGAATATTTAATACACTGATGTCAAACTAAATTTAATTACATGAATTACGTGTATTGTTACAGTTGTAATTTTGTTTTAATAACTGTTTTTCATTTCTTGCATCTGAAGAATGAAACATATGAATACTTCTCAAATTTTCATGTTATCCTTGTGCAAGTGCCATGTTAATCTCTGCATTGTAATTTGAGTATTCATGCTACTGAAGCATGTAGTATCCTCTAAATTTAAGTAGTTAATGATGCAATCTTTATACAAGCCTATATCTATGGGTGCCTACTTGTAACAAGGAAACCGTATTGTTCCTAACAATGCTATCGATCTTATTTCCCTAAAATTCTGTGAATAGTAGAAAAAAATTATATTGATCAATCAATTGCTCACATTTGCAAATTTTTTTGTCAATGACTATCTTAAGTCTTTTTATTTGGAATTTGATCGTACTCTCAATTATTTATAGATAGGTCCAAAGGTGATGGCTTTTTCAAGTACTTATTTATCCAACTGTGTTAGCTATGTGGACCTAATGGATTCAAAGTAAGCGTTGCTTAAGAGCTACTTCTAAACTTCTTCAGCTGATATTTTCCCAAATGAGGTGTTACTGGCACAAATGTCTACCTGAGCCTTTACCCTTCTTCCATGTGGGAACAGACCAACCAGAATATCTTACCCTGACAGCATAGATTGTCTTACTAGAACAAAACTAATCTTGGTTACAAGGGATCATAGAGAGATGAACAGTTCAAACAGAACTGTTCAGACTAGAAGGTATTTTATCAAAATATAATTGTTTATTATACCTTCCATTTCAAAAGTAGCTAAAGCCAAGAAGGTGAAAAAATTGTTCATATGCATGATTACTTAATGTCCTGGCCTGTCTACCATCCAACCAGGCAGGAACTTACACTACTGCCTTTTTATCACCAAATATTTTCATAGTTGCAGGAGAAGTCCATATGTTTCTTTTCGTTATTAGGCATTAAATTTATACTGTTTTAATCACAGTGTTTCCTCTTGCCTCCATGCTGTAAATCTACAAATGGTAAAGCTTTAGGTCTAACTCTATCAAACACTAAGGTAGAGATAATGGAATAATACTTTAAAACAGAGTAGCCTTTGATACAGTAACTACAACAGAACAATGCAAACCTGTGCCTTTTAATTATATTACATATAATTATATATTTTATACTTATATGTGCTGATTTTATATTTCACACAGTAAAACTTACTAGAATTAGTTGATAATTTGACAAATAAATTGATATTTATTTATTCCAATAAATAGAATTCCAATAAATAGAATTCCAATAAATAAAATTTTAATTTTCTTATTTTTCCAAAACTTATAGGCAGTAGAAAATATTATTCCATGTAAAATAAAAGAATCACACCATTGTACAAAGCCATTTATAAAAATTCGTAGTTAGGAATACATTCTAAGCCATTTTTTTAACTTTCTTTTTGACTAAAGATTAATCTTCCAAATGGATGAGAATAAAATCTTGTTTAGGTGATTCACCTCTCCAGTCTCCAGCAAATTGTTGCTGCAGATGAATCAATTATGGAAATATAAGCTGACATCAGTTCAAGAATATGCAGGATTGAAAGTCCATGGAATGCATATAAACCATTCAAAGTATTAATAGATAGTTTAACACAATGACTATCAGGAAGTTGAAACCAGAGAGTTATTATAGTAAAGACATAGAATGAATGAAAAATGAACAAGGGGCAAGTACAGCTAGAATATTCAATGTACAAATATGATAAAGGAAGTGGTAAATTGGAAATAAATCTTGGACAAAGGGTTGGTTGAGAATGATGGAAGGAGTGACTCCGATCTAGGAGCATTGGACAATTAGATGGATATATTTAATTGTAAAACAATTGCACAACCTTTTAAAATTCAGTTAAAAAACACAAGAAACAAAAAACAGAAAAATCACAACCAAACAGCAATCTCCAGAGAGTATGAATATGACCTCTCAAAATTTTAAGCAATTAATGAAGGGCAGTCTTGGGAAAAGCAAACAAAACTGTTCAAAGAGGGAAGTTTGGGATAGGGGAGAATTTTGAACAGAATTAAATAGATTGTCTAAGGTTATAAATCACCTACATCTGCTGCAAATAGTATCTGTCTTCTACGAGTTTTCTGTCTGAACTGTATAATCCAGTCCTGAGACACACTTGGTAGCTTGTGAGGTTAGAGTGGAAGAAACAAGATCATGAACCCATTACTCCACTGGAGAAAAAACAATACTCTATATTTTCTCTAATATCTCTTCACTACTCTTTCTTCATAGTTTTAAGTCAATTGATTTTGAATTATATTTTTCCTTCTTTCTTCTGGCAAAGTAATTCATTAAATATTATTTGCCATTTTCTTCTTTCATGCTGTTTAATTGGCCATTGATATTTAATGAGTCCATTAAATATCCCTCTTGCATTTGGTTGCCATGAAACAACATTTATGTTAATGAGGAGAAATCTAATGTAAAACTTTGTCTCCAGAATACAGCCCTAGAAGCTGTGATCACAAATATTCGGCTATTTTTTTTTCTTTTACCTTAAAAGACTTCTTGTGTCTAAAGTGCCCACAAAAATAAGTACTCCATCACTTGTTGGTTCAATCAGAATTGTCTAAGCTCAAAAATATATTTTCCTAACAAGATGCTGATAGGAGACAAAAAATACTGCACTTTTATCTTCTCTTTTAAGGTTCTGCTTAGATATCATATCAGGAACAGTGAAGTTATTCTAGGCAAAATTATTTCAATAGATTATTTTCTCTTGGTCTTGCATTTGTTCACCAAGATGTATGGAGGAGAATAGAGTTAAATGACCCATACCTTGGAAGACAGTGTCCGTTACAAAAGGACAATGCTTCTATGTCCTACTTCTATGTCCTCCTCTTAGCTCTTGCCGGAGTTCCAATTAATCACAGCTTCTTGGCTTCATGTCTAGTGAAGCTGAAGGACTATATGGGCTCCACCACTGTTAAATCTTCATTATGTCTCTTTTAAAACTCTTTAAGTTGCCTCATTTGGACGTGGAATTTATTTTCATGTCTTCATTCAATCAGTTCTGCATTGTAGTGAGCCAAATAGGCTCTGTAAACTCACTTTAGGGAGTAAAAATACTAACACAATTTATATCAAAAAGTTTTGACCTCCCTTCACTGCTGAATACACTATGCTTAGCTAAGTCTTCTAAGAAAACTTTTTTTATTAACTTTTCCATTTGCTCAATTCTTTTCTGAACTTTTTGGCATATGTAATAACAGAAGTCTTCACTATCTCATATTAATAAGGATATTACTTTTGTGAGCCATATAGAAATGTGAAATTATTGGTTTGAAGTATCCAATCAGATTTTTTTCTGTGTTTCACTGCTTCACATCCAAAGACATTGTGGAATGTGTTACAAACAAAAATGTGTAATCCCAACACCTTCTTTCATTATGAAGAGCACTTTCTCCCTAAATATTTTGACTCAAATTATCTTTTTCAGAGAATTACTCTTTAGTAATTAAAGGTAAATTCACAAATTTTGATGCCTTATTTTTTTAAGTACTTTGAATTTAAATTCCAATACAACCTTGTTTCAAACAGTGAAAATATATTTCCTGGGTAAGGAAAATTCCAAGGGACCCTACAGGATTTACAGGTTTGTTTGTTTAGTGTGAAAAAGAGCCATCTTCATCCACATTGCTCCCTCTCTACTAAGTCTCCTTGGATTTCTTTGCATGAAAACTATTCTTCCAGGCAATTTAAATTTTTGTAATAGGCTAAGTTGTTAAAATTTTGAATAATTAAAATTTACCTGTCATAACTTTAAAACTCTTGAAAATCCTTTATCAGAACCGCGAATTCACCAATCCTAATTCCACCATTAAAATCAAAAAGTTAACATGCTATTTTCATGATATAGTATCCATGCAGCTATTATATTCCAGTGGCTTTGTTATGCATATATAACCATATTAGCTGATGCTAAGCAAAATTAATTCCAAGATATATAACCAGATTTTTTCATTTGTGGTTGTTGTTTTTGATGAACTATGTGATTTCTGTTTTCTTTGGGTTTTCCCCCTATGGTTTATCCTTCCAGTATATCATTTTGTATTGTATATACATTTCCCTTAATTAGCGAAGGGAAGAGGAAAAGCATAATGGTGAGACAAAGGACAAAAGGCAAACCAATGCAATAGCAATACTCACAAGACAATATATTGGAAATGTGAGGGATGAAGGGGTGAAGGAAAACTGTGAGAAAATGAGAGAAGGTTAACAAATTTGAAAAGTTATGATTTAATACCTTACAATTACTATAACCCCACTGTACATCACTTTGATAATAAAATTGAAAAATAAGCTGCGTAAAATATAATTTCACTGTATTGGCACAGGAAATAATATTCTTTATGTAGTAATATTTTAAAAATCAATACTATTTGGCATCTAATTTGAATTAATTACCCCTTATTTATCAGAGGGTCATCAACTTGAATGTTATCCAACTAGACAATATTTTCACAATATACTTGCCCAATTTTTCAAAAAAGAATAAATTTAGTATTTTCTCATTTTAAAACAGAAAACTGTTTAATGCTATGGAAACCCATAACTTTTAAAAGTAAGTAAGTTGTTAAGAGGACAGAATATATGTGTTCTTCAAAATTCCTATGACTAATAACTACTCATTTTTAAATTCTCAACATTTCTGAGAGATTCCAAACAGTACCTATTTGCATGTTACATAATTCTGCAATAGATGTAGTTTCCAATGGGGTGTTACAGACTGAGAAGTCAACAGAAAAATAGCCACATTCTGGTAGAGGATAAAACTATGAAGCATGTGTAATAATTAATTCTTCAAGAGTAAGCTATTGTTTATCAGAGTAAGCTATTATTTCTATGACCATCAATCCCAAGATTTATGCCATAAAGTCATCCTAGCCCAACAGTTTCCAACTTTTAAGGGGCACCTTAAAATTCCTTAATTCACATCATGAATACCTTATCTCTATTTTGAAAAAATACTACACCTCTGCTAATGTGACGCCCTCCTTGTTCTGAAAAGAACACCACAATACATTGAGCTGCATCATTTTTCCTCCACTAGTATTCTTGAGATCAGAACACTTGCAAATATTATTTATATTTATACTTTTTTAACTATCATAGATATTCAGGATGCTAAGATAAAAAAATTATGGTTCAAAGCCCACCCAGGCAGGAAGGTTTCTTAGAATCTTATCTCCAAAAAAATTCTCCACAAAAGCAAGACTCAAGTGGCACTGAGGTTGAAGTGGTAGGGCACGAGACTTGAGCATCAACAGGCTCAGAGACACTGTCCAGGCCAAGAGTTCAAGCTCTAGGATGAACCAATAAAACAAAAACAAAATTGAAAACAAACCCCAAACCTAGCATTTTTCTCCATGTATACAGAGGCACGTAAATAAGGAAATGACTTCCTGTGTTACATATAGGTAGAAGAAAGAAGATGTCACACAATTACTCTATTCATACCATATTAAACCAAACCCTTAAAAAATTGGTTTTTCTAAATGTATAAATTAATGTCATCCATTTTTTGGCAACTCTGTCTAGATTATTCACATTAACATAGTATACATGAACTGTGGGAATTATCTATTAACTATGTTCTAATTATAACTCTCTTGAAAGAATATCTAGACAAATAGAATGCCAGAATCACTTGTGAATTTTTCAATTAATCCCTCTACTTAAAAAGAATTTTGTAGTATACTATAGAATATGAAATTACAAACAAAACCAAAAAATATATTTTAAATCTAAATTCTAATTTAACAAGGTCTACAAAGTCCTACATTAGATGAACTTTGCTATTTCTCCAGGTTTAAGCTTTTGTAATACTTCAACATTAATTTGGAATCCAACAGAATGAGGCTTACTTACTTTTGCAAATTTTTGGATGGGAATCATGAGCTATTTTTCATCTAGGAATGTTCTGTAATGATGAGAGCATTTAAAACACAAGTGAGGATATATATGAGTTGCATTCAATAGAAAACTTGACTTCTCAAAACATAATGACAAAATTAGCCCAAACTTCCAACTGTGTATTCTTTTTTGTTGTTTGATTTGTTTTACTGAGACAAAATTATTCTACCTGGTCCAGGGAAGGTATCATTAAGTAATTCCACTCTCTAATCTCCTGTTTGAGTGCTAGAATTACAAGCTTGTAGCACTTTGCCCTGCCATAGTTTGTTTATTTAATCTAGAAACAGACTAGCAATTCTGAACTTCTCCTATGATCTTATCCACTAGACTGAATGCTCAGACTGTTTATGTACTATTTTCAAAGATGTTTTAACATTTGACACAGGATATGAACATTTTCAGATGCACCTGCAGGGTTCCCTGATTCATTCTACCATGGATCCTATAATAATAATGATTACTTGACTCTCTTATTATCTCTGGTCCCTACCTATGTAATATTCTCAACTTCTGGGGGAAAGTTCACTTGAAGGCTTTCTAATATTTAAAATTATCATTTGATTCTAATCTTACACAGGACTTATTTTCTATTGTTTTCTAACTTTTCTACATATTCTGAGAGTTGTTTCATTTGTGTCTTTTTGTGTGCACCTATAAGTGCCTCTGTGTGTATGTGTATGTTCGTATGTATGTATGCAAAAACCTAAAGCTGTTATTCAGCAATGTTGCTTGTGACTGGTATTCCAGCTTTTGGCTGATTAATTATAGGTAGTGTCTCAAAGCCTATACTGTCCAAGCTGGATGCAAATTGAACTTCCCAGACTCCTTTACATTTTTAGGTTTTATTTTTCCAGGAGTATCAACTTTTAAACTTCAAACACTTTTGTGAGTGTAAAGTCTAACCTGTAGCCCAGATTTTTAACTCATATCCTGAGTGTACACTGTTAGAAATGTGATCATAAACCAAGTTGTTGTGAAATCTGAGGATTGGGGTTTAAAGCCAGCACGGGTAAGAAAGTCCTGGAGACTCTTTTCTCCAATAATTACTAGAAAATTGGAAGTGGCACTGTGGCTCAAGTGGAAGAGCCCTAGCCTTGAGCTGCATTTCAGAGGGACAGCAACCTGTCCTATATTTCAAGTGCCACAAACAACAACAACAACAACAAAAAGAATATAAGAAAAGGAAAGAAAAAGAAATGTGATCTTAGCCACCAGGTTCATTGCTAGTATAATTCCTGTTCTCTCAAAATGGATTCTTTTTTTCCAGTTATGTCTACTCTCCTATATCTGACTTGCATTGGAAACATAATCATTCTTCCATTCTCCTTTTTTCACATTTACGTGATTAGCAAGCGTGGTTTAGAAAGGCAGTGGCCTCATGCTTCATGTTCCACTTAGGAGTAATGCTTTCTCTATATCACTCCCATAAATCTACATATTGGATTTGGCTTTATTTTTTCAATGTTTTCTTATTTGTTGAGTCTTCTATATTTTATTGAACACTTATACATCAACACAGAACTTCTTTTTCTCCTATAATTGCTATTGTTTCTCTTACTCTTAACTCATGTACACTTGGGAAATTAATGTACAGCACATAGACTCACAAAAATGATCTGAGAACCTTCTTCCCATTTAAAATTCACCTTAATTTACAGAGCACATAGGAAGATGGAACAAAATGTTCTCATGGATAATGTATTTATAAGCAATTTAAATTTCATTTCTCTTTACTAAGTTGTCTCTGAAACACCTGTTACCTCATGGCCAAAAGTATCCTTGTGCTATTTCAATGAAGCCAGAAAACATTCATTTTTTTCTGGAGCAGCACGATAGATTGTTACTGGAAGTAAGTGGAAGTAACTGTTACTGGATGTGGAAACTGATCCTAGGAGAGGAATTGAACATAGAGAAATGACAAAGTTCAAGTTAATTATTGCTTTCCTTTTTACTGTATAAGAAAAGGATCCTAGGCTGGAAGGAAACTCTGTCCCTGACTTTTGTGAGTGTGTCCTTTACTCATATAAAACTTGTCTGTGAACTTCTGGTTGAGAGTATTACAAAAGGAAACAATATGTCATTTGAGGGCCAGTATAGAACAAAAGGAAATCACTTTATTTTAAAAATGTTCTACTGCAAAGAAGCAAAGATATGGAGGTTTTAAAGTGTCTTATGGATGGATGTTTCACTCCTGAGATGATTCTCTTGTTGCAGGAATCAGTTATCAATTCCTTTAGTCAAGTCCGGAGTTTTCCATAGCAATAAGGATTCCAAAAAAGCAGGATCCAGTGAGTATGATCAGCAAAAGCAGCCTATTTTCGGACCACCACTATTTTAAGGAGAGTCCCAAAGAAATACCCAGGGTTTGTTTTGTTTCCTTGTTTATTTAGTTTGTGCTGGTGCTGGGCTTGAACTTAGAGACTGGACCCTGTCCCTGAACAGTTGTCTTTCTTTCCCACCTGGCCCAAAGCTAGTACTCCGCTGCTTGAGCCAAACCTCCACTTCTGGCTTTTTTGGTGTTTAATTACAGATAAGGGTTGACAGACTCTCTTGCCTGGGTTGGCTTTGAACTAAGACAGTAAGAAAGCTAAGTGACATCAACTGTATGTACTTCTCTTTTGAACCAAGAAATATTAGATGAAGTTTATTATAGAGTTACTATTTGACAATTTTTAAAGAAGAGAATATGTTTAGCAAAGAAGCCATAACAAATAAGTCAGCAAAAGAAGGTGCACTACTAAATCATTTGGGAAGATTACTATTGACTTCATCATTCCTTTGAGGGAAACTTAAAGCCATATTTGTAATTTTTTGTTGGTTGTGATTATTGAATATTGATCCTGGGCATTGTCTCTCAGCTCTTCCGCACAAATTGAGCACTCTACCATTTAGCTACAGCACCACTCCCAAGTTTCTGGAGTTAATTGAAGGTAAGTATTTCATGGACTTTCCTGACCAGGCTGGCTTTGAACCACAATCTTCTGGTCTCAACCTCCTGAGTAGCTAGGATTACAGGCATGAGCCACCAACACCCGGCTCATATTTGGATTTATGTGCACTTAATGTCACTATGTAGACAAAGAATGGAAATCTGAACCAAATGATGTGACATTGAAGCTTGTAAGAATGATTGAGTTAGCAATAAATATGGGAAATAAATATATTTCCCATTTTGTTACATTAATGACCCATGAGCTATGGGACTCTTACATTAGCATCCTCTTTCATTTTTGTAGGTGTATTTAGTATCAGAAAATGTTCACAGAGAAATATAGAAAGACAGATTTTTAGAAAGCAAAGGAGATCAGGTATGAAAGAACAGCATAGAAGGAGATACATTTATCACACAGAGATTAAGAACTAGCCTAGGAGATTTTGAATGCTAAAGGCAATGAGGAATAAGCCTAGTTGATAACTAGTTCTTCAATATCCAAAAATGGTTTCCTAGAACGGTTTCTGCTATACCTTAGTTACTATCATTTTTTCTTTCCATCTGGAGTTATTCCTTCTCTTCTGTCACAACTATTAATTAGCCTCTGCCCTTTTGGTGCGATGGCTTGCCAAAAGAGTTTCCAAATCTCACTTAGACTGTTGTTGTTGTTGCTGTTGTTGTTTTGGCAGTCCTGGAGCTAAAACTCAGCGCTTGGGAATTATTCCTCAGCTTTTTTTTTTCCTCAAGGCTAACCATCTACCATTTGAGGCACAGGACCACTTCCAGTGTTTCCTTTTCAATTTATGTGGTACTGAGGAATTGACCCCAGGGTTTCATGCATGCTAGGCAATCACCATACCATGAAGCCACATTCCCAGAACCCTAAATGACTTTCTTAAGATGGCATTACATTTTCATTCTGTAACAATGTATCATAATTTTAACCAGAAATTTTTGCTAGAAAAGAGCATTGAACACAGTACTGAGTCCAGTAAGGCTAGTTGGACAATGGATTACTGTCACAGTGTAGCCAGGGCACAGAGGGAATTACCTCATGGAGCTGGTACAACAGAGTGAGCAAGACAGAGCCTGACCCACAGTCTACCTCCAGAATGAGAGGGCCACCTTGGTTCCAACCATATGGGGATGCTGGGCCACCTCCTCCAGCACCCATTGAATCAGTTCCTGAGAGAGAAAGAGAAAGAAAGAAGGTCAGAATTATACTTAAGCCAGGTGTTGGTGGCTCAGGCCTATAATCCTAAGTACAATGGAGGCTGAGATATGAAGATCGTGGTTTATAGCCAGCCCGGCAGGAACACCTGTGAAACTCATCTCCAAAAACCACCAGAAAACTGGAAGTGGTGCTGTGACGCAAGTGGTAGCGTGCTTTGAGCTGAGGAGCTCGGGGAGCTGCCCCAGGCCCAAAGTTCAAGCCCCATGACTGAAAAGAAGTGGACTTCCCACCACAAGAAGTGGACTGAATAGCACCCATTGTCCTAAGGAGCATGGCAGAGAAGTCAGGCCGAGCTTCCTGTCAGCTAGGAGTCATTAGTAGGTCACCTGGCTTCTCTGTGCCTCAGTTTCCCCAGCTTCAAAAGTGAACAAAATGAAGGATCCCGTTACTCATGGGGATAGGGTAATAAAGAAAGAGAGCCATGTTTTGTTTCATAATCCTATACCTGTTTCACCATTAATAACACACACCATCTGAGATCTTTCTGGGAATCTTCCTATCATATGGTCACAGAATTGCCAAGAACAGGATCAGATGGCCCCTCCCTCTGTGCCTGTCCCTGCTCCAGAGATCCCTCTGTATTAATCCCTTGTTTCCTCAACTGTACCATGAGGAGATTGAAGTCCAATGGTTGAGGCCCAACCCAGAGCTTCACCTCTGGTCAAGAATCGGCTGCCATGGACTGAGTTTGGGACAATCCATCTAAACTAATGACTGAGCGTGGTGCTACATGTCTACCATCCCAACTACAGAAGACAGGCCTGGTGGCTCATGCCTGTCACAGATAGGAGGACCATGATCCAGCCCAGCCTGAGCATATATTAATTCTCCATCTCAGAAATGCCCAAGACAGAAATGCTTGACTCGCATGGTAGAAGACCTGACTGGCAAGCCTAAGGTCTTTAGGTCTAACCCTAATATACCAAAAAGAACCAGAGTCCCAGTGCCAGAGGCTCATGCCTATAATCCTAGGTACTCAGGAGGCTGAGATCTGAAGATCACAGCTCAAGATTTAAGATAGGGTTTGTCTCGCCCATCAGATGTCATGATGAGAAGACCCAGAGTCTGACATATGCTGTTGCGCTCCATACTAGCAGAACTCGTATCCTTACTAAGTGTTGGTCATGCTCTCTGTCCCCCTGGGAAGCCATCCCCTGCAGGCCACACTCCCAGGTCCTCCAAATCTCCCACTGCCACCAATCAGGCTCAAGGGAGTACCCAGCTCCATTGCACACAGATCCCTTGTTCTTGTAATTTAACAGTGCTGTGTCCCCTCCAAGCCTCTCACCTTTCCAGGCCCCCAGACCTCAGCTGTGAAGCCCATACATGCCTCAAAGATAGCAGGTAGAAGTTACCAAAGCATTCTGCCTCCTTGTTACAACCCAATTCTACACACATACACACACACACGCACACACACACACACACACACACACACACACACACACATCCAAACCGGCGACAGAAGACTCATCCATGCAGCACCTGCAATTTGCCAACTGATCACTCACCTGAGCACAGTCAGGCTGTACAAGGAAAAAGATTATCTCTCTCTCTCTGTCTCTCTGTCTATGTCTCTCTCTATGTGTCTGTTTCTCTGTCTTCAGGTGAAAGGTTGACCGAACACAGAACACAAGGGCTCACACAGCAATGGTGTCTATCTTCTGCATTCAACACCTCCCATCCCCAGAAAAAAAGAAAAAGACCCCTGAAGGCAGGTGTAGACATGCTCCTCCCCACCTCTGACTAAAGCCACCGGGTTTTCACCAGGGAGAGGAAGGGTGCAGATGTGCGGCAGTGTGGCTCCCACTACTCCAGGCCAGGGGATCTGTGGCGCCCACTCCTCACCCAACCATACATCTCCCCATTTCCTGGGACACTAGCCGCTGGAGATGGGGGTGAGATCCTCGGCTCAACACCCACCCCCACCCCTGGGGCACATTTGTGGCAGGGCCTGGGCCAGACTGTGGGGCACAGGAGAGGCGCGGTCCGGGTCAGAGAGGAGGGTATATGGGGTGCAGGGTGCAGGGATGTGTGGCAGCCACTCACATGTGTTGCTGGCAGAAGCTGTTGGCAGCTGCTACAGGTGGGGCAAGCAGCAATGGCAGAGGCATGATACACACTCAGGCCCTGAGCAGAGTACAGGGGAGCCAGGACCAGGTCAGGGCCGCAAGCTGGCTCGTGGCACACCATTGCACCATTGCCTGAGGAAACCATGGGTCTGAGCCCACAGCACCAGGTTAGAAATGCTGCTCCATGGGGAAGGGGGGGAGGGGGCCATGGCTCAGGCAGGCACATGATGGGCCTGAGGAAGGCCTTTCCTCCTAGGCCTCGAGTATCTTGCTCACCACTCAGCCACCTCTACCTTCCTCAACTGCTGGTAGTGGTGTCAACAAACAGAAGGATTCATGGTGCTACTGGTCGGCATGGAATGTGGGCATGGCCACCATTCTTGTATCCTATTGGTCAGAAAGAACCATGAAACAATGGGGGTGTGGCTGGAATCGTGTGATGCAGGCAGAATGGGCGGAATCTAAATGACGCAGCCCATTTCCCAGGTAACGCTGTCCATGCCAGTTGGGGACAAGAGGGTGACCTGCTTTAGCCGGATGGCTGCACAGATTGTTGTCTATGTCTGTTTGTTCCCAGATGTTGAACTCAGGATCTGGGCACAATCTGTGAGTTGCTTTTGATCAAAGCTAGCTCTCTACCACTGGAGCCACATGGCTTTACTTCTGGCTTTGTTGGCACTAGTTCGACAGGAGTCTCAAGGGCTTTCCTGTCTAGGGTGACTTTGACCATGATCCTCCATTCACAACCTTGTAAGTTTTAAGGAGGACTGCTGAGAGCCACTGATGCCTGGCTAATCATTGGTTTTGCTGATGTTCTTGGACAGACCTGTGAGTTCCCTATCCTCAGGTTGAAGTGGTAGGAGCTGGAGCCCACAGTTTGAATCCTGGTCCTACCACCAACAAATGGCAGGAGATCCTATGAAACTCATTCCTATTAATATGACTACCAAAGGAATGTGATGTATATCATGATTAAATAGGCAGTACTTGAATGATTTGAGGATAAAACTATACACAATTACATTATAGGACTCTGGTCGATATTAATTAATACTTTATGAAGCATTTAAACAATCACATTCATTAAATGGAGGCCAAATGAAATACCTACGAATTGGGCATCACATAGCATGGAGATGCTATTTTTTTTTTTTTTCTGCCAGGACTGGAATTTGAACTGATGGCCTAGGTATCCCTGCTGTTGCACTGTGTAGAAAGGGGAAGCTTGCCTCCTTGAATTCAAGAAATTCAAAGTCTGTCCCTTAGGCCTGAAATCGATGCCCACCACTAGAAAACATCCTATTTGTGTACATTTTCAATATATGATTTATATTTATATACATATGTTGATTCTATATTGCATTCAGTGTAGTTATTTTATTTTTTGTTTTATTCATGTATTGACTTCTCATTTTATTGACTATTATGACTCATAGAACAGTGATTACATTGATTACATAGGATATAGGTTTGCATATGTATTGCACGTCCTTCCTGACACCCAGTACTTTCACAGAAAAGGAAAACGTGTCAGCATCAACTTCTTACTACATGATTCATTTTTTGGGAGTGCTGGCATCTGAACTCACAGCCTACAAGGCCCAATTCATGAATGGGTGATTGTCAGCCTGGCATCCTGTGGCAAATTGAGCTGACAGGCAGTTCTGAGTACCTGAGATCGAGCCCCAGTGGTTGACAAAATAAGAACAGATTGACATGCAGATGGTAGTACACTAATAAATATATATCTTTATAGAGTGCCAGAGATGTCTATACATTATTCGGTTATATAGACTACATTCCTACCAATTCTTGGGTATTTATAATGCCTCCATATAATTAATGTTATTGTTTTCATTCTTAACAAACTATTAAGTAAATCAATCAATATCCTGAAATTATTACATTCTGCAAGTAATAGTATTATTTTAATGCTTCATAAATATTAAATAAAATCAGTCTTCTGAAATGATGCTGTCTAATTTTATAGGAGCATCATTCACCATCAACTCATTCAACTGTGACATTGATAATATTACCTTGTTATTCCCATGGATGGGAACGAGTCTCTTAGTATCTCCTGCAATTGATTGGTGTCAGGACTAGGATTTGAAATCAAGGCTTACATTGCCACGTGGACCTATGACTTCCTCAATAGTCTGACAACCTTCAGCAATGCAAGGTGAAGTACCCTTTGCAACAGTGTCATTCAGACCCAGGAGGGTCACCATGCAAAGGAAGAAAACATAAAAAGGTCATCTCGCTGCATTTTTTCTGTACATTTTTGCCACACAAGGCTTGGGGGTCTAGGATCTCAGGATCTACTGTATGTCCAGTGGCTGCACCCCAGCATAGGGTGTTGAAGCTGAGGCAGAGTTACCACAACCTGAGTTCAAACCCCCTACTGAACAAAAAATAATTAAAAGAAATTAGCTCCCTGGCTTGCAATTCACCCCGTTTATTCTGCCAGGCTTTGGATTTGAACTCAAGTTCTGGGTAAATCTGCAGCACTGTGTTAGAAGGGCAAGCTCACCGAACTTGAAGATAAGAAAGTCAGGCCTGTACTCTAAGCCAAAATTCAAGCCCCAGCCTTGGAAAACATACTATTTATATACATTGAAAATGCAGGATTTGTACTTACCTATGGATGTTCAGTCCATACACGTTTGGTGTGGTTGTTCCTTGTACTTTTTGTTTTATTCATTTATTTACCATTGATTTTACTATGATGACACCCATTCCCTTTATTATATTGATGACATCCTATCACATGGAATCTAAATTTGTAGACATGTTCTCCATCATGCCTAACACCCAGGACTCTCAGAGAAAAGGAAAAAAGTTTCACACTTGGTTTCTTACTGCATGATCCAATTGTTGGTAGTGCTGGGATCTGAACTCAGGGCCTAGCAGGAACAATTGGTGAATAGTTCAAAGTGAACACACCAGCCTGTGAGCAACAAAGGAGTTAGGCCATTCCCAGGATCTGACATTGATCCCCAGTGTGGGTCACGATAGTCATAAATTAATAATTAAAACATAGGATCAATATTTACATATATGTTTGGACAGCATCTTGCCTTTGGAGTACTTTTTCTCCTTATTTTCTGTCTTATGTAAGTATTGTGTATTTTACTGAGTAAGGTAACAAATATAACAGTGCTTACATGGAAGACAACCTATTGCCCTGGCTATAGGGTTTCCTATGCATTCTCCATCCAAGCTGAGACTCAGGACTCTCACAGGACAGGAAAATAGGTGAATCGATGGGCTTCTCACATCAGGATTCATCTTTTGGCAGTGTTGGGATTTGAACTCAGAGCCTATCAGGCCCAATTGGGGAAAGGGTCAAAGTAAGGACACCAGCTTGCGAGCAACGAAGCAGATAGGCCATTCCCAGGACCTGACGTCAAGTCCCAGGGAGGTCCAGATAGTCATGAATTCATAATTTAAACATAGGGTCTATATTTACATACATGTGTGGACAGCATCTTGTATTCGGTGCACTTCTTAATTTGTGTCGAATTTTACTGAGTATGGTAACAGGTATAACTATGCGGACATGGATGACAACCTGTTCCCATAGGTATAGGGTTGCCTATGCATTCTACATCCTAGTGGAAGCTCAGGACTTTCACAGGAGAGGAAAACATGTTCAACGACTGGCTTCTGACAACAGAATGAATCTTTTGTCAGTGTTGGGATTTGAACTGAGGTCTGGGTAGCTCTGTTGCACTTTGGGGGAAGGGAAATCTCACCATCCTTGAATACTACAATGTCAGGCCTGGTTCAGGGCCTGATTTGAAGCCCCAGTGCTGGACAAAATAACAAGCCCGCCTTTTTAAAACATAGGATCTCTCTTTACCTACAAGTGTGGTATGCATCTTGCATTCAGTGTAGTTATTCTTTTTATTTTGTGTCTTATTCATGGATGTATTGTGTATTTTATTGAGTATGGTGATAGATATAACTATGCTGACATGGATAACAACCCATTCGAATGGTTATAGAGTTGTCTATATAGAATTCTCCATCCTCATTGAGACCCAGTACTTTCATTGGACAGGAAAACAGGTGGATCGATTGGCTTCTCAAATCAAGGTAAATCTTTTGGCAGTGTTGGGATTTGAACTCAAGGCCTAGCAGGCTCAATTGGTGAATGGGTCATGGTGAACACACCAGCCTGTGAGGCACTAAGGAGGTAGACCATTCCCAGGACCTGAGATGAAGCCCTGGTTGGGGCCAATATAGTCATAAATTCATCATTTAAACAGAGGATCTACATTTCCATACATGGATGGGCAGTATCTTGCATTCGGTGTAGTCATTCTTTTATTTTGTGTCTTATTCATTGATGTATTGTGTATTTTCTTGAGTATAGGATAACAGATATAACTGTGGTGACCTGGATGACAAACTATTCCCATGAGTATAGAGTTCTGTATACATTCTCCATTCTAGCTGAGACCCAGGACTTGCACAGCACAGGAAAACTGGTGCAATGACTGGCTTCTCACATCAGGGTGAATTTTGGCAATATTGGGATTTGAACGTTGGGCCTGGGAGGCCCAACTGCCCAATGGGTCCACGTGATCACACCAGACTGTGAGCCACTAAGGAGCTGGTCGGTTCCCAGGAACAGAGATCGAGCACCAGGGGTGGCCACAATTGTCCTGAATGCATCATTTAAACATGGGATGTATACTCAAATCTATGTGTGTACCGCATTGTGCATTTAGTGTAGTTATTCTATTTTGTATGCTATTCATGGATGTATTGTGTATTTTCTTCAGTATATAATGACAGGTATAACTGGGCTCACATGATAACAACCTATTTCCGTGGCCACAGGGTGGCCCATGCATTCTCCATCCTAGCTGAGACCCAGGACTTGCACAGGAAAGGAACACAGGTGCAACAATTGGCTTTTGACATCAGGATGAATTTTTTGGCACTGCTGGGATCTGAATTCGGGGACCAGCAGACCCAATTGACGAATGGGTCCATGTGAGCACACCTGTCTGTGAGCCACTAAGGAGTAAGGCCGTTCCCAGGACCTGAGATGGACCCCCAGGTGAGGGTGTGGGGGGAGGGCACACAGCAGTCATCCATTCATAAGTTGAAGGTAGTATGCAAATAAGTACACAATTGTATAGAGTAGGAGAGATGATAACCTGTGATGGAATCCAATCTACCATGTGTCTACTGATTTTTGGATCTTTCCAGATGCCTTCATTTCATGACTGTGATGATTATTGTCATGCTTAATCAACACTGCTTTACAAATAAGTGATACCCCATGAGTCTTGCCTATCATTTCCTAGTCACATCATGCATTAACTACTTATTCGATGATATCAATGGCATTCCATGACTTTTCCTGTATCTCAGGATTTCTCGCCATTGCTTTCTCATGGGGGTGGGCTGAATTCAAGCCTCAGGCATGGAAAACATACTCTGTATATACATTTTAAAGATAGGATTTATACTTCCATACAGATGGTCAGTAGATACCGTGTTTGGTGTGGTAGGATTTATACTTCCATACAGATGTTCAGTCCATATCACGTTTAGTGTGGTCATTCATTTTATTTCTTTTTTATTCATTTATTTACTATTTATTTCATTGACTTTCATGACACCTATACCATTTATTACATTGTTTACATCATATCACATACCATCTAGATTTGTAGATGTGTTCTCCATCATGCCTGACACCCTGGACTCTCCCAGAAAAGGAAAACATATATCACACTCAGCTTCTTACTCAACGATTAAATTTTTGGCAGTGCTGGGATCTGAACTCAGGGCCTAGCAGGCCCAATTCATGATTGGATGAGTGTGAGCACAGAAGCCTCTAACCTATCAAGCTATCAGGTGGTTCCCATGCACTGAGATCAAGCCCCAAGTTTGGCCAAAACAGCAATACATGGATAGGCAGAAGGTGGTATACAAATAAATATATATTGTTGAAGAGTTCCAGAGCTGTCTATCTATGACTGAATGACATCTACTACGTTCCTACCAACTTTTAGGTATTTATTATATCTCCATTGAAAAAATATTATTCTTTTCATGCTTAATAAACTATTAATTAAGGTCAATCAACATCCTAGGATTATTGCATCCAATTTTAGACTAGACAAATGCATGAACTACTCTTTCAATCTGTATTCTTATGCATAGGAATGAATCTCTTGTGATCTCCTTCCATTAGTGTGTAAGGATTAGGATTTGAACCCAGAGCCTATGTTGACATGTTGGCTTATGGCTTCCCTGATAGCCTGCCAGCCATCAGCAATGGCAGGCCAGTTCCACTTTGAAACCATGTCATTCAGACCCAGGATGGTCACCATGCAAGGAAAAACTTGTAAAACCCTGAGCCCTCTACAGCTCCCCACTTTTTGTGCTGTTGTGCTTTTTTTTTCTTCCTGCAAACCCTCTGGGCCGAGGGTCCCAGGATCAGCTTTGAGTCCCGAGGCTGCACCCCATCCTAGGGCGAGTGAAGCTGAGTCAGAGTTGTCATGACCTGAGTTCAAGCCCCGTGGTTGGCAAAATTAATTAACTAATTAATTCATTAATTAACCAACTAACTAACTAAATTATAATAAAGCTCCTTGGTTTGGAATTTCTTCCAGTTTTCTTTCCTAGCCTAGGATTTGAACTCAGAGTCTTGATGAATCCATAGCAATGTGATGGAAGGCTCAGAGTTGCCATTACTTGAGTTCAAACCCCATGCCAAGCCAAAAATAATTAAGTCACTGACCTCAGCAGGGAAGTTAGTTGTGAAGATGGGAGGGAAGGGATGGTAGGGGAAAAACAAACGAGGAGGCAACAATGCTCAATAGGAAATGTACTCATTACTTTGCTCATGTAACTGTGACCCCTCTGTACAACATTTTTAAATGAAAACCGTACAAAAATTATGTAGTGCTCAAGAAGCACTTTGGGGGTAAGGGATGGATGTCTGAATAGCTGTACAAAATTCTACACTGATTTTTTTCAGTGTTCAGTTTGGAACTGAATAAACGTAACTGTTTCTGTTACAAATATTAAGTCACTGTCTTGGAACTGGGGCCAGTATTTCTGCCATTGCTGGGATTTGAGCTCACTGTCTAAGTAACTCTTTTGCATCTTGGGTGAAGGCTAATCTCCTTGTCCTTGAGGGAAAGATTTTCAAGCTACTGTTCCCAGGGCCTGAGTTAAGGCCCTGCAATTGAAAAAAATATTTGTATACATGTGTAATATAAGATATATAGGTACATATGTATGTTTATTTCATAGTATGATTATTATTGATTTTGTATTTAATTTTGTTATTCATTTAATTGTTTATTTATTTAGTATTATTATACACATAATATTTATTATGTTGTGTACATATATTATAAAATTATACACAATAATTCAGCACATTGACTCATTTTCATTAATACTTTACTAAGTGTTGAAACATGATACATAATTAAATGGAGGCATTTGTCAAGTCATCACATGGTTAGAGTATGTCCCTAGTATGAGCTTTGTCTTATTTATCTTGGACAGCTTCCTATAGGGATTTGTTTAGATGATTTATACTCAGAAGCCTTTTCTTGTGGATAGGCAAGTTGAGGGATAAAATCGTAAGGGCTGGGAATGTAGCTTAGTGGTAGAGAGCTTGCTCAGCATGCTTGAATGCCAGGGTTTGAATCCTCAGTGCCACATACTCAGAAAAAGCCAGAAGCTGTGGTGTGGCTCAAGTGGTAGAGTGCTAGCATTGAGAAAAAGAAGCTCAAAAACTGTACCCACGCCCTAATTTGAAGCCCCAGGTCTGGCAAAAACAATATGCCAGATTCCAGTGGCTCTGGAAACCTACTTTCTCAGGAGGCTGAGATCTTAAGATCACAGTTTGAAGACAGCATAGGGAAGGAAAGCCTGTTAGACTCTTACCTCCAATGAACCATCAAAATACCCCATGTGGCACTGTAGGTCAAGTGGTAGAGTGTTTGCCTTGAGCTGAAGGGCTCAAGGACAGCACCCACGCTTCAGTTTGAGACACACACTGGAAAAAGAGTGAGGGATAATCAAAGTAATTTACCTATTTGCTATTTATGAGAATATGGTTTGGAAAATGAATGCTGATGTACACCAGAATTGGAGTCAGACCTCAAGGTTCAAGTGAAGCACATCCATAATCCCAGCCTCTCAGATTCTAGCATTATAAACTTGTGTCCTACAAGGTTCTGAAAGGCACATTGTTGAAAGGCTTAATATGCTCCCCAAGCCCTTTGTGATAAGCAGTTGACTTGTATTGTCAAGATCATTACAGTTCTGACCCTAGCAGAGAACCAATAGCTTACACCCATCACCCTAACTCAGGAGGCTGTGGTCTTTATCACAGGGTGAAACCAGCCAAGGCAGGGAAGTCTAGGACATTCTGGCTTCCTGTTCTGAAAGGTCAGATGCTCAAGAAATTCCTGTGTTTCGCTTGGTGATGAGAAGTTACTTGCACTCTAAATGTTCTTGGAGTTCTTGAGCTACAGAAGAAGGAAAGAAATATTATTGACCCAATCGGGGTTCAAATGAAGTTCTCAGGATCCAAGCCCTAGCTCTGTTAGCAGGAAGAACTCCAGAGTAACACTGTATTTGAAGCACAGCAAACAGTTTCAAAAGCCAGGCTAGGTGCAGAGAACTAGGCCTGCAGGATTAGGAGGCAGAATGTACACACTCAACAGGGAAGTGAGCTGCAAAACCACTTCATTCATTCCAGGCACAGCCAGCAATGGGAGAAACCTGAAACATTTGTTAGAGTTACAGCAGGGTCAGGCTTCTCTCAGTCTCTTCAAACGATGACTAATTAAATTTCCTCCCTCAGGTGAAGGGAGCCTCAGGCTATCTTTAGGTTACCTATAGAGAGCCAGTTTAGTGGGGAAGAGGAGAGGAACAGAATAGAAAACCCTGCTCTCTGGCCTTAAGGTGTGGGTTTTTGACTCTCCATTTTTCAGATTTGAAGGTCCTTCTATCTCTGCCAGTCCATTCTCCTTACTACATTCTCCACATCATTAATGCAAACCCACAGTCCAAGGAGGAGCAGGGCCATTTCTCTTCTGTCTCCAAGCACCTGAGTTAGAACCTGGCTCTGCCCTCTTGACTCTGGGGCTCTTGGCTGCCTGAGAAGTGGGACAGAGACAGTCATCCTGATCTGCGTTTGTGTGTAGGTGATGCTGGAGTCCTGGAACACTGCAGAAAGACTCGTGACTGGGAAGTGGTCCCTTCTTTCATTCTGATGTCAAAAACAGATTCATCTATCAGCTTTCTTCCTTCTTTCTTTTCTTCCTTCCTTCCTTCCTTCCTTCCTTCCTTCCTTCCTTCCTTCCTTCCTTCCTTCCTTCCTTCCTTCCTTCCTTCCTTCTTTCTTTCTTTCTTTCTTTCTTTCTTTCTTTCTTTCTTTCTTTCTTTCTTTCTTTCTTTCTTTCTTTCCTTCTTTCTCTCTCTCTCTCTCCCTCTCTCTCTCTTTCTCTTTTTTTCTTTCTATCTACCTACCTTCCTGACTAGGTAGCTATCTCTTTGCCAGTTGTTGGGTTGAACTCAAGGCCTGGGCACTGTCTCTAGCACTCTGCTACTTGAGCCACAGCACATATTCTGGCTTTGTCTGTGTACGGGTGCCTGAAGAATCGAACCCAGGCCTTCTTGCATGCTAGGCAAGCACTCTCTCGTTAATCCATATTCCTAGCCCCTTCATTTTTTCTTAATGGTAGTTTTTACATAAGTATGCTACCATTTTATGTTCTCAAGTTTAATTTTCTGAATACCGGTTGCTTCCAAGAGACCTGATCTTCTAATCCCCTGCCTGATTTGTGATTGTTCCTGCATTGCCCTCATGATAAAATGTAAATAAAGGCTGCTGAAAGCTTCAGTGTGCATCATATAAAGACACAGGCCTAGAACCCTGGAAGAGAAAAGCAATGGGCCTGAAATGAAGAGAATGATGCAGTATGCACAATTAGCATATCTGAAAAATAAACCAGTAAATAAAAGCAGAGTTTGCACTATGGGAGATAATTTACATACACACATAAGTAGGTAGGGCACTGATACATAAACTTGGCCTTCTCTTTTTGAATTTTTTTGTGGCCATCCCAGGGCTTAAACTCAGGGGTCGATGTGTTCCTGAGCTGCTTTGCTCAAGGCTGAGGCTCTACCACCACCACAGCTCCACTTCCCGCCAGTTGGTAGTTAATTGGACATAAGCAATTCCCAGGCTTTCCTGACTGTCTGGATTGTATCTCCTGCTCAGTTTTCTCTCTCAAAGCTGGAGCTCTACCCTCTGGGCCACTGCTTTACATTCTGGTTCTCTGGTGGTTTATTGGAGAAAATAGTCTCAGAGACTCTCCTGCTCAGCTGACTTGAATGGCTTTCTCCTGAGGAGGCTTCAAGTGGTTTCATCAGGGATTCACCAAGGAGCCTCTCCACACAAACCCTTAGTCTAAATTTCGAGGAGTACTAAAGAAAAATGGAAACATTGTTAAACCGCAGTCGCAGGATCCCCACCAAAAAGACCACCGAGAGTCAGACTTTACAGCTGTTGTAAGGTTTTATTTAAACGCGCTGCATCTCAGGCCTTGTCCTACACTCCTACACAGTAGCACCTAGGAGGAGCGCCCCAAGGTAAAGATTTACAGGGTATACAAAGTCACACAACCAACCAGGTGTTTGTATTACCACGATGTGTTGCTCTGCTAGAAATAAGCAACAAGTGGTCACTGCCTCAAAACTTTAACCCTTCATTCCACCCCTTGACTTATGGTCCTGGAACACAATCTTGTGGCTCCAGCCTTAAACTGAACTCCAACAGCTCTTGATCTTGAAAGGGTTAGCCATATTATTAAACAACTATACCAATAACAATCAGTTCATTTTTCTTTTCTTGAGGTGTATGCAGACTGGTTGGGTAAGATGCTTGGAGACTTCCCATGTTTCCCCATGCTTGTCCAGGGCAAAGGGGTCAGCCAGTCTGGCGTGGGAGCAGTGGATCCAAGCAGCAATGCCACAGTAGCAGCAAGGCTACACACCAGTAGCACAATGTAAGGGTGGAACTATGTAAGGTCCCTTCCACCGTGGCTCCAGAGATCTCAGGTTTTGCCTTCGAACTAACACCCAGTGCCCTGGTTTAAACAAATGGGGGTAGGAATAGAAGCAGAATCATATAATGCTCTAAGCTGGGGCCACATCCTCTTATGCACCAGCTGTAAATAGACAAGCTTACACAGAAATTCAATATCATCCAAATCAGCAAGCAATTCAGTCTGAAGGCTAGGGATAATGGGTTGAAGGTGTCCATACATTATTTCAAAAGGAGTAAAGCCAAGCTGATAGGGTGAATTTCCTACTCTAAACAGGGTAAAAGGAAGCAGCGATACCCAGTCTGCGCCAGTCTCAAAGGCTAATTTAGTTAAGGTCACTTTTAGAGTCTGATTCATTCTTTCTACCTGCCCTGAACTCTGGGGTCTATAAGCACAGTACAATTTCCAATCCATCCCCAGTGCCGCGGCTATTCCCTGACTTACTTTTGGGATGAAGGCTGGTTCATTGTCTTACCAGATGGTGGATGGGAACCCATACCTGTGTAGGATTTCTTCCAGGATCTTCTGATATGACGGGCGCAGTCTCATGCTTTGTTGGGTAGGCTTTAACCCATCCTGAAAAGGTGTCTACAAAAACTAGCAAATATTTATATCCTAATTTTCCAGTTTTAATTTCTGTGAAGTCTACTTCCCAATACACACCTGGCCTATCTTCATGGAGGCGAGCTCCTTTTGTAACCAGTTGATTAGGGGCATTGGTAAGCTGACAGGCTTTAAAATTTTTAACAATGTCCTCAATGAGTTGATTTCCTTGCCTGATTTTTACTTCTGAGTGTAGGAACAAGTCCTCCATTCTTCGGGTTCCCATGTGAGAGACCCGATGGATTCTCATAAGAATCCTCTTGCCCAATCTTTGTGGCAAGATAAGTTTTCTCTCACCAGTTTTCCACCAGTCTTTATTTCTTTCTCTGTTTGGGGGTTTATAGGCCATTGAATTTTTCTTTATCCACTCCAAGTCTTCTTGGGAGTACTGAGGCGCAGGAGGCAAAGCTTGGGGCCCTGGGTCTACTTCTGCGTTGGGCTGGAGATCCACCTCCTTAGCTGCCTGATCAGCCACGTTATTTCCTTTGGTTATTGAATCAGTTACCTTTCGATGGCCAGGACAGTAGATAATGGCAATATTTGCTGGTTCCCATAAGGCCCGGATGAGCCTTAAAATTTTTTGTTCATTTTTAATAGCCTTTCCCTCGGCTGTCAATACCCCCTCTCTTGGTAAATGGCTCCATGGACATACACAGTGGCAAATGCATACCGACTGTCCATGTAAATGTTTAGTCTCTTCCCTTTTCCCATCTGTAGGGCTTTTGTTAGTGCCACTAGTTCTTCTCTTTGTGCAGACATTCCCTGGAGGAGTTCTTCTGCCCACACTATCTCAGTGTCTGTGGTGACTGCTGCACCAGCATACCTTTTTCCATCTCAAATGAAACTGCTGCCATCTGTGAACCAGGTATGCTCGGCATGCGATAGTGGTGAGTCCAACAAGTCTGGCCTCTTTTCTTTGGCCTGGTCACTCTTTTCAAACTCAATTTCACATTCTCTGTCCTTCCTTTCCTGTCTTTGGTACTCTCTCTCTCTCTTATTGTAAACCTTTTCCGCTGTTGCTACTAGATCCCTAATAGACTTTTCACCAAGTCTGTCTAGAGCCTGCAACTTCTGCTTTATGTCTGGTGCAGCTTGATTTATATAGGCAAACATAATCATCTGAGCCAACTCCTGGGTCTCAAGATCATATGGGTATATTGACTAAAATCTTCCCTGAGCTGCTCAAGATATGCTGCAGGATTTTCAATTCCTCCCTGTATAACATCATAAACTTTGGCCATATTAGTAGGTTGGCAAGTCTCTTCCTTGAGACCTGTCAACAGAGCCTGGCAATAGACGAAGTGTCGCTCCCTACTTTCAACTGTATTGTAGTCCCATGTTGGTCAGATCTCAGGAAAATAGACAGTGATCAGGGCAGGATCCGTAATAGGTGCTCTTTTGGGGCCAGGAATATGTTTCTGGACTGCCTCTTGGATACAGTCTCTCTCTTCGGTGGTAAAAATGACCTGTAAAAGAGGACTAAAATCATCCCAAGTGGGCTGATGAGTAAAGAGAACAAATTCAAGCAAACGAATTAAATCCTGGGGTTTCTCAGAAAAGGGGGCATTTTGGGTGTGCCAATTGTATAGATCACTAGTAGAAAATGGCCAATATTAGATTTGCTGTTGACCATCCACATCCACAGGACCTATGGAGCATAAGGGAAAAACAGCTGCATTAGAAGGGGGATTGATCCCATGGCATCTTCGAGTGACTGGCTCCTCAGAAACGTTAAGGGCAGGTGCCGAGTGTTCTATTGCTCCCTCCTCCTCTTGATCATTCTCAGGTTCTGCAAAAGGAACCTGGAAAGGAGAATATGGGGGAGGAAACATTTCTTCTTTCAAGTTATCTCCCTGAAAAACTGGGGGGTACCTTTTCTTTCCCTGTGTCTCAGTTTCTTTTTGTAAGTCTAGGGGGCTAGATGGAGTGGTGCCTATGGTTTCCAGTCCTGTCAGATGTACAGTCCAAAAAACAGTACAAACAAAACACATGCAGGCCTGTTAGTTACAAAAAAAAGCTTACAAAGTGGAGCTCTCCCAAATTGGTCCACTGACTACTGTCATGGTGGGGTTCCACACCCACACCACACAGCAGAAGGAGCAGAGCCACAGTGGGCGAGTTGGGCCTCTGTTTGGAGGCCCTCTTGGTCAGTTCTGGCCCAACATTGAACCAACCTCCGCCACCCCACAATTCACAAGGTGGTGTTCCAAGGGCCGCCCCCCCCCCCCCCCCCCGCCCCACACAGCGGGGTTCCAAGGACCCCTGCCCCACATGGCAGGGTTCCAAGGACCCCTGCCCCACAAAAGGATCTTGGACATCTTCTAGTTCCTCCAGGGTTGTGGTGAAAGGGCGCCTGCTTCAACAACCCTTTACAAATCGGAGTGGCCATCCTCACAAAGGAAAATGAAAGTAAAACTGACAAATGACAGGACAAGACAAATTAATAAAGACAGCGCTGTTTTACCTTTGGAGTCTGAGATCTCGGAGGTCTTTGGGGGGGATCCCGGACGAGCCCCCACTATTATGTTATACCCAGGTCGCAGGATCCCCACCAAGAAGACCATCAAGAGTCAGACTTTACAGCTGTTTTAAGGTTTTATTTAAATGGGCGGCAGCTCGGGTCTCATCCTACACTCCAACACAGTGGAGCCTAGGAGGAGAACCCCGAGCTAAAGATTTGCAGGGTTTATAAAGGCACACAACCAACCAGGTGTTTGGATTACCACCATATGTTGCTCTGCTAGAAACAAGCAACAAGCGGTCACTGCCTCAAAATTTTAACCCTTCACATGAAGAGGCTACTAGTGTGTTCTAGACACTTAAGGTTGGAGACACAAAGCACTCATAATTATTAGATCACTTTATAGGCTAAAGAGCAATGCAGACTGTATGAGGATCTCTCCAGCTTTCGGTCCTCATATCCTGAGACAGTAAATTCACAGCAGCTCAATGCTAAGTAACAGAACTGGCATGTACTGTGGATATTTGCTCCCAAATCCTGTGACACTCATTTCTCACTTTTGGCCTCAAACCTGTGACCAGAGGGGAAGATGAGGAGAGAAAATCCTTCTCAGGGAAAGCAGCTGTAAAGAACATTGGGTAGTTTACTTATAAATTAAAACCTTGGGAATGACCATTAAGAAGTCAGATTGTCCAGATTAAAAAATGAAGAAGAGAAGAAAAAAGGTGCCAGTGGCTGCTGTCTGTAATCCTAGGTTCTCAGGAGGCTGAGATGTAGAGAAACTTAGTTTGAATCCAACCAGTGTAGGAAAATCCATAACACAGTTATTTCTAAGAGATCACAGAAATACCCAGAAGTGGGGCTGTGACTCAAGCTTATTGCATTACTCTTGAGCAAAAGAAGCTCAGGGACCGTGTATAGGCTCATACTTCCACCCTAGGACCTGCCCCCTCAAAAAGAGCCTGTCTTTATCTTTGTATTGTATTCTTATAGGTGAAAATCCAGAGTAGCTATGATGAATCGCACCAACCTAGGAAATTTGTATTCAGTACAATGAGTTCATAACAGACAGACTTCTTTCAAGATAGTGCATGTTCCAGGGCTCCCTTCACTGTTCACATTGTAACTTAAGGGTTTCTCTGCATCACAGGCCTGCTGGAGGAAGACTATCTCATTGTCTGGACAGGCACACAAAAGCCCTCACTCCTGTACAGCTGGGTAACAAACAACTCCATCAGGGCCAGTTAGTGAGGCTGAGTGTGGGCGGGCTCTGAAGGTCACAAAAAATAATTCCTCTTTATACCCTTAGCTATCTCTCTCCCCAGTGCTCTGTTTTAACAGGAGACTTTCATTTGTGTCACCTCCCATGGCAGGCCAAGTTCTCTGCACTTATCCTGCCTTTGTGAGACTATAGTCTGGTGATCAGTTACAGTGCTCAATATAATTCAGTTGTCTGCTGAAGGGCAGACAACTAGGGCACTGAACATAATGACACGATTCATTGCAGGCAATGTTGGGCCTATGATGCCTCTCCTATGTTTCCAGAAGCTTGGGAAATCCAAGCACATGTTGGATATCACAAAGCTTCCTGTCATGTAGGACTGGTGAAGCTCATCAGATTTTGAAACCTTTGACTTCTCCTAGTTGGGCCCTGGGTGGCTAGGTTTTGGGATTGAACACAGGGCTGGGTGCTGACCATGAGCTCAGTGCAGAAGCCCAGTACTTTACCATTTTGTGTAACAACATCACATCTGGTCTGTGATGTATGTGTGTGTGTGTATGTGTGCACATCACGTTGTGTGTGTGCACGGGTGTGAGTGTGCATGCACACATATACATGAATCTTGAAGCTTGACCTCCTGATCTGAGCACTATACCTCTTGTATAATGATATCCCTCTCCCACTGGAGCCACAGAGCCACTTCAGGCTTTGTCCTAGTAATGTGGTCCTGAGAAATGAAGCCCACGATTTCATATATGAAAAGCATTCTACCACTAAGGCACATTCCCAGCCCTCTACTTCAGCTTTGTTAGTTTATTTCTGTCTTTTTTTTATTGTTGCTGTTGTCGATTGAAGGAGTTGAAGTCTTGGCCTTGGTGCTGTCCCTGACCTCTTCAGCTCAATTCTTGTGTTCTACCACTTGAGTCATAGAGCTTCTTCTGGTTTTCTGGTGGTTCATTGAAGCTAAGTTTCTCAAGGACTTTCCTGCGTAGGCTAGCTTTGAACTATGATCCTCAGATCTCATCCTCCTGAGTAGGTAGGATAACCGACATGACCTCAAACACCCAGCTACCCCTTCAGGTTCTTAGTAGTGAATTGGAGATAATAGTCTCATGGTACCTTTTGTGTGTGAGATAGTTTGGAACACAGACCTTTAGGACTCAGCTTCCCAAGAAGGCAGGATGACAGACTTCAGCTACTGACCCCTTGGCCATGGCCTCTGTTGCAAGGGGGTCCATGGTTCCACGTGGTGGAGTGCTAGCCATGAGCCCAAGAGGTAAGGGTCAGTGCCTCAGCCCCAAGTTCAAGGTTCATGACCAAGAAAAAACCAAACCAAGCCATTGACTTCTATAGACAACTCACGAGTCTTCAGTAATACATAATTTTGTCCCTGACATGGGGACCTATTTGAGCCTCGATATTCTTGTCTGTATAATTATCTGTTATGGGGCTCTTACATAGAAAAGATGTAAGAATGCACCCGGTTAAGGACATAGCACATGGCACTCTTTGTACCACTCAACACACAACATCCTGTGAAGGACTCAGCACCCAGCACCCAATGCAGGACTCAGCACACTGCATCCTGTGAAAGACTCAGCACATAGCACCCTGTGCAGGACTCAGAACAGAGTAACCTATGGAGGACTCAGCACATAGCTCCATTCCACAAGCTGTCATTAGAATTAGGGTGCTTTCATCAGTATCACCATTCTTTGAGGAAAATTTACAAACCATACAAGTTCACATCTAATGGTTTAGAGGGGTGTTTTTCTGGGGTGTTAGCCATGGGGCTTGAACTCAAAGCTCTACCACTTGGAGCCACATTTTGAGGTGTCTCTCAGACTTCCTGCCAGGACTGGGTTTTAAAACCCCTGAGCAGCTAGGGTGACGGGCATAAGCCAGGATGACCTGGGTAACTCGTGGAGCTGGGTTGCAGTGGTTTACATGTGGCTAAGTCAGGTTAGGTGGCAGCTGTCAGCACCAGACTCCTAGATTGCTCTGTAATGAGCAATAAGTTTAGGATGTGCACTAAGTTTAATTAATATTTTATTAAGCAGTTAGAATATCCTACCTTTTTTTGGCATCAGACCTGTGGCTTGAGTAAGAGCTTAGACACTGTCCGTAAACGTTTGTGCTCAAGGCTAGCACTCAATTGATTGAAAGACAGCAGAACTTCTGAATTTTCTGTTTTGTGGCACTGAGGAATCGAACCCAGGGCTTTGTGCTTACTATGAGAGCACTCAACCCTCGAGCCTCTGGAGGGAACGAGGTATAAATAGAGATTGCTATATATAAATATTATATACAGAAAAAGAGATTTCTGCATATTATTAAATTATAGATAATATTGCTACCAATTCTTAGGTATTAAATTATGTCTCCATTTAATGATGTGTCCCAGTTAACAACTAATAAATCATTAATTAATAATTACTCAATATCCTATAATTGTTTATCATATATGTACATATATCCGTACATATAATTAGATATTTCATAGAATGAGACCAATGTCTATATATTATTAAATTATGCATCATGTGTTACTCCCAATTATTAGTTATTTAATTATGTCTCCATGTAATTTTTATTCTGTTTATGCTTAATAAAATACTAAACTTAGTGCACATCCTACACTTATTGCATCTAATTTTATCCTAGAATGATTCACTACTAATTCAATCTGTTTATCATTTACTGTAGTGGCAATTCTTCTACCTATGATGTTTTTTAACTTTATTACATCATATTACATAGCATATAGATTAATATCCAAATTATATATCCTACCTGACACAGAGCACTTTCACAGAAAAGGAAAACATGTGTCATGTTCGGCTTCTCACTACAAGATTACGTTTTTGGGAGTGCTTGGATCTACACTCAGGGCAAAGAAGTCTCAGTTCATGAATGGGTGACTGCCAGCACAGCAGCCACTAGCCAATTCAGCTGCCAGGTAGTGCACAAGCCCTGAGATTGAGCCTCGTATGTTGGCTCCAAATTGTGCTTAGTGTAGTTATTCATTTTATTTTTTTATTCATTTACCATTTATTTTATTGACTGCTATAACACATGGGATATTTACTACATTTATTACATAGGATATAGAATTGCCTATGTATGAAACTTCACACCTGACACCCAGGAATTTCACAGAAAAAGAAAACATGTGTCACCCTGTGTCTTACTGCATGATTCAATTTTTGTTAGTGCTGGCATCTGAACTTACAGCCTACAAGGCCCAATTCATGAATGAGTGAGTGTCAGCACGCCAGCCTGGGGCATATGGAGCCAACAAGCAGTTCCCAGCACCTGAGATTGAGCCCCAGGGGTTTACAAAACAAGAACAGATGGACATGCAGGTGGTAGTACACAAATAAATATAGATCTTTATAGAGTGCCAGAGATGTCTATACATTATTTACTTATATAGGCTACATTCGTACCAATTCTTGGGTATTTATTATGCCTCCATGTAATTAATATTACTGTTTTCATCCTTAATGAATTATTAATTATATCGACCACTGTCCCGAAACTATTGTGTCCATGTAATTAATAGTATTCTTTTAATGTGTCAAAAATATTCATTAAAATCCATCAGCCTCCTAAAATCCCTCTCTAATTTTATGCTAGTATCATTCAGGAACAAGTAATTCAACCTTGACATTCATATCTTTCCATCGGTATTCCTATGAATAGGAACGAGACTCTTAGGATCTCCCTCCATTGGTTGGGGTCAGGACTCGACTTCCGAACACAAGGCCTATGTTGTCATGTTGGCCCATGGCTTCTCTGGAAGTCCGACAGCCTTCATCAATGCCAGGTTACCAACACTTTTTTCAGCCCTGTCATTTAGACCCAGGATGGTCACCTTGAAAAGAAAACAAATGTAAAACCGGCAGCCATTGCAAGTTACTAGTTTTTTTTCTGTGTCGTTTTATTTATTTATTTTTCCTGTCATCCTTTGAGGCCCACAACCGAAGTTGGGCTGTGGGTCCAGTGGCTGCAACCCAACCTAGAGTGATCAAAACTTAGGCAGAGTTGCCATGCCCTGAGTTCAAGCCTTGTGCTTGACAAAATAAAAATATGTAATACTTAAATGAATATGTACATATATACATTAAAAATATTTAAACAATTATTAGCCTACTTGGTGTTGTATACAAGCCATTTCTTCTGCCGGGCCTGGGATTTGAACTCAGGGGCTGGGTAAATCTGCAGTACTGTGGGGGAAGGGAAAGCTCACAATGCTGGAAGACAAGAAAGACAGGCCTATTCCTAGCACTTGCTAAAATAATATTCATATACATTTTAAATACATGATTTATATTTACATATACATGTTTATTGCATATTGCAGTTAGTGTGGTTATTCATTTTATTTTGTTTTTTATTTAGTTATTATATATTTTAGAGGGTCAATTATATATTTTAGTGGGTCAATGTTAGCCTACCAGGCTGACGCAAGTGAAGTTGTCGGGCAAAATTGAGGACCTGAGATGAAGCCCTAGGAGTGGCCAATATATAAACAGATAGATGTGTAGATTGCAGCGTGTGTGTGTATTTACATATGTATATGAATCTATAAATAAATTTATAGAGAGAGACAGATAGACATTTATGTAGATTCTAGTGTGTAACTCTATATAAAGAATGATGACCTATATCTTATTTTTATATATTCTATTACTATGAATTATTTGGTCTAAAATTATGCCACCATTAATTAATCACAGTAGGAGACTTAATAAAGTGTTAATTAAGTTAATCAATGACCTATATTTTTTGCGTACAATCTTATAATACAATGACTAGCTAATTAGTAGTTCAATTAGTACATTACAAAGATTCTATTATTGTTCCTATAGATAGGAATGAGTAGGTGGAAGTCCCAGCATCAAACTCAGGGCCTAGGTATCTTTGTTGGGCTCAGGCTTCACTGACAGCTCGCCAGCCTTCGGCCATGCAAGGACATGTGCAATTTTCAAGCCGAGTCATTGAGAGCCAGGATGGTCACAGTGCAAAGGGAACAAGGGTAAAACTGTTGTCTAAAATTTCCTGGTTTTTCCTCCTCCATCTTGGTTGCTTTACTTTTTTTTTGCCAGAGCTGGGAGTTGAACACGGGCCTAGGATCCCTGGATCATCTGTGGATATAAAAGCTGCACCCTAGCCTAGGGTAATCAAGGCTGAGTCAGAGTTGTGGCGACCTGAGTTCAAGCCCCGTGCCTGCCCCCACAAAAAAGTTAAGGTCCTGGCTAGGAGTTTAGGCCACTTTATCTGCCATACCTAGAATTTGAACTCAGAGACTAGGTAACACTATTGTGCTCTGGGTGAAGTGAAAGCTAACCTAGAAGAAAAAAAAAATCCGGAGCATTTCCCAGTGTGTGAATTCCAGCCCTAGAACTGGCAAAAATAACATTTATATACATGTATAATATATATCATACATATGTATTTGCATAGATATTACATATTGTACCTAGGGCACAATATTTCCACGGAAAGGAAATTAGGTCAACATTGGCTTCTTACTCCACCAATTGACTTCAGCACTCCTGGGATTTGAACTCAGGGCCTGGAATGTCCAATTCATTAAGGGGTCAGTTTAAGCACAGCAGCCTCAAACAAATTCAATGCCAGGCAGTTCCCAGGACCTGAGTTCTAGCCCCAGGAGTGGCCAATATATAAATAGATAGATGTGTAAATTGCTGCAAATAACTGTACATTTAAATATAAATATATTTATAGAAAATATAAATATATTTATACAATGTGAGATGTCTATATATTATTAAATTACATGTAAAATATTACTAATAATTATTAGGTATTAAATTATGCCTCCATTTAATGAAGTATCATGGATTAAGGCACAATAAAGTGCTTCCTTGTGTAAATGGAGCTCAGGGACAATTTCTAGGCTCAGTTCAAGCCTCAGGATCTGCACTAAAAAAAAAAGAACCAGTAACTGCATGTTTCTGCGTATATATGCATACATTTCTTTCAGTGAACATCCATAGTCGTTATGAATAATAGCACCCAGCTAACAAATTTGCTTTGCATAGAATGATATCATAGCACAGAGAGTGCTTTCAAGACAGTGCATGTTCCTGGTCAAAAAAAATTTAAGACCCTGGCTTCAAATTCTCACCATTTTTCTGACAGGCCTGGGATTTCAACTCAAGGTCTGATTAACTCTCTAGCACTGTGGGGGAGGGGAAACCCACCATCGTTGAAGACAAGAATTTCAGACCAGTTTCCAGGGCCTGAATTCAAGCCCCAGCCCTGGAAAAAATATTATTCATACATGAGATCTATTTACATACACGTGTTTACTCCATATGACATTTATTACCTTTATTTTTTATTTATTTTATTTAGTATTATTACATATATAACATTTATTTCATTTATTACATCTTATGACATGGATTTATTTGCATATAGATTATACATAATACAGAGACCCGGGACTTTCACAGAGAAGGAAAAAAATGAGTCAAAATTGGTTCCTGACTCCACATATAAACGTTTGGCCATGCTGGGATTTGAACTCACAGCCCACAGTGCACAAATCATGAATGGGTAAGTTGTAAAATAAAAGCCTTTGCAAACTGAACTGCCAGCCATTTCTGAGAACCTGTGATCAAGCAACATTAGTGGCGGATGGATAGATAGATAGATAGATAGATAGATAGATAGATAGATAGATAGATAGATAGATAGATAGATAGATAGATAGATAGATAGATAGGTAGATGTGTAGTTTGCTATGTATATGAGAGAAAGAATGTGAGGATATTAAATTACATATACTATGAATTATTAGTTATTAAATTATGCCTCCTTCTAATGAAATGAAGTATCATGGTTGAATACTTATTAAAGCGTTAATGTAAAAGTAGTCAGTATTCCTTAATTTGGAGAATCATACCATGGTGCTAGAATAGAAGACAGTATCCAATACTTTTTGTGTGGCATTCTATAAGGGAATCATGAACTAACTGCAAATTTAATTGTTACTTTTTTAACATTCCATTAGGCATTCCCATGGATAGGAAAGATTTTCTCAAGATCTCCCTCCATTTATAGGTGGCAGTCCAGGCACTTCAACTCTAGGCCTGGGTATTTTACTTCAAAATGCAAACCATTGGAATGACTCTGTGAAGATTTCAGACTGTCAGGATGAAAGAAAAGAATGAGAAGAAAAGAAAGCCAAGTGTCAGTAGATCCTACCTGTAATCCTAGCTCTTCAGGAGGCTGAGAGGTAGAGAATACCAGTTTGAATTCAGCCAGGACAGGAAATTCCACCACACTCTTATTTCTGAGGGATTACAGGAATAAAAAATTCCCATGAATGGGGCTATGACTCAAGGGCAGAGCGCTACCCTTGAGCAAAAGGAGCTCAGGAACATTGCCTATGCTCTTAGTAAAACACCCAGACCTGCCAAAAAAAAAAGCCAGTAACAAAATGTCTCCCCATGTATGTATGTATGTATTTCTATTGGTGAAGGTCTAGAGTTCCTACGATGAAAGGTATCCAGCTAGGAAATTTGCTTTGAATAGAATGATTTCATAGAACAGAGAGAGTTTTCAAGACAGTGCATCTTCCGGGGCTCCTCTCACTGTTCCCATTGTAGGCTGAGGTTTTCTCCACATTGGGGACTGCTGGAAGAAGTCTTCCTCATTGTTGGAACATGCTTCACTCCTGTACAGCTGAGTGATTAAAAAAACTCCTTCTAGGCCAATTAGTGAGGAGTGTGGGTGGGCTCTGAAGTCCAGGAGAAAAAGGCTTCTATGTACCTCAAGCTATTTCTCTGCCGAGAGCTCTGTTGTGACAGGAAGACTTCATTTGTGAACCTCCCGTGCCCAAGTTCCCTGCACTTATCCTGTCTTTGTTAGACTATGTTTCAGTGTTGAAATAACCTGCTACAATTAATTCAAGGGTCCTTCTGGCAGACAACTAGCGAGCTGAACCTAATGAAATGATTCATTATTGGCAATGATGCCTCCTTGGGTTTCCAGAAACTTGCTAAATCATAGCACATGTGTATTATCACTATGCTCCCTGTCATCTAGGGCTTGTGAAACTCATCAGATTTTGAAACTTTGATCTATCTTAGTTGGGCCCTGGGTGGCTGTGTTTCAGAGTTGAACACAGGACCTGGGTACTGACCATGAGCTCAGAGCAGAAGCTCAGTTCTTTATCATTTGGTGTCAGCGCTTCACTTCTGGTATTGGTGTGTGTATGTGTGTTCATATACTTGTCCTGGAGCTTCAACTCAGGACCTGAACACTGCACCTGAGTTTCCCCTGTACAAGGATAGCACTCTACCACTTGAGGCACACAGCCACGTCAGGCTTTTTTCTAGAGATGTAGTACTAAGAAATCAAACCCAGGGATTCATACATGCAACGCACTCTACTCCTAAGACACATTCCCAGCACTCTACTTTAGGATTCTTTCTTTCTTTTGTTGGAAGTTGGAGGAATTTAAGTGTAGGCCTGGGTGCTGTCCTTGAGCTCTTTAGCTGAAGCCAATCACTCTACCACTTGAAAAACAGCACCCCTTGATGTTTTGGGTGGGTCACTGGAGAGAAGCGTCTCAAGGAATTTCTTGCCCAGGCTGGCTTTGGACTGTGATCCTCAGCTCTCGGCGTCCTGAGTACCTAGGATGACAGACACGAGTCAGCAGCAACTAATTTCCACTTCAAGTTTCTAAGTGGTGAATAGGAGATAATAGTCTCATAGGACCTTTTTTCTGGGATAGTTTTGAACCCAGATCGTCAGATCTCAGCTTCCTGAGTAGGCAGGATGACAGACCTCAGCTACTACACGTCTAGACTGTAACACTCTGTTGCAAAGGAGTCCTTAGCTCCACGTGGTAGGGCGCTACCCATGATCCCCACTGGTAAGTGTCAGTGGCTAGGCCCTGAATTCAAGGTTCATGATCAAGAAACATAAACCAAAACAATTGTCTGCAGGAGACAACTCACTATAGTGAGGTACATACATAATTTTGGCCCTGACATGAGGACACATCTGAGTCACAAATTTCTCATCTGCACAATCATCTTACTTATGGAGCTCTTACAAGAACCAGATGAAAAAAATGAAAAAATGTACCCCATGAAGGACTCAGCACACAACAACTCATGAAAGACTTATCACATAGCTGTAACCCACATAATATCATTAGAATTAGGGTGCTTTCATCAGTATCACCATTCTTTCAGAAACAAACCACAAACAGTCCAAATTTAGATTTTAGAGGAGTGAGGTTTTTTTGGGGGGGAAGGGAGTCAGCTACGGGGATTGCACTGAAATGTTAGGGGTACTGTCCTAAGGTCTTTTGATCAGGCTAGAACTCTACCACTTTAAGCCACAGCTCAGAGTTTCACAGACTTCCTGACAGGGCTGGGTTTTAAACCCACCAGTGTCAGATCTCAGCCCCCGAGTATATTGGATGACAGGATGAGCAAGCCAGCAGCATCTAGTCCATGGAACTGGGTTGCAGCGGTTTTCCTCTGGCTAATTCAGGTTAGATGGCAAATGTCAGCACTAGACTCCCAGCTTGCTCTGTGATGAGGTATTTGCAGCCCTATCCTTATATGGTTGCAGGCAGAAAATTCTATCTTTTCTTTTTTTTTTTTTTTTTTTTTTTTGGTGCCATTCCTGGGTCTTGAGTAAGGGTCTAGACACAGTCTCTAAGCCTTTATGCTCAAAGCTAGTGCTCGAGTATTTGAACTACAGCACAACTTCTGGATTTTTCTATGCATATAGTAGTGAGGAATCGAACTAAGGGTGTCGTACTTACTAGGCGAGCACTCTTACCACTGAGCTCCAGTAGTGACAAGTGTATAAACAGATAAATGTGTAGATTGGTAGATAGAAAGATAGATAGATAGATAGATAGATAGATAGATAGATAGATAGATAGATAGATAGATGTAGATTTATTTAACGAGAGATGTCTGTAAATTATGAAATTGCATATATATATTTCTACCAAATATTGCCAATTAAATTATTCCTTCCTTTTTTTAAGTATGATGATTGAATACATAATAAAGTATTAATTGAAAATTAGTCAATGTAGTATAATTGTTGTGTATAATTTTTAATATAATCGTACACTAACTACTAATGTAATTGTTACATTTACAACATTCTATTAGTACAGATGTCTATTGGAAAGCGTTTCTTTTTTAAATTTTAATTTTAATATTTATTTTTTAAATTTTTTTGGGGGGGTCCGGTCCTGGGGCCTGAATTCTGGGCCTGGTCGCTGTATCTCAGCTCTTCAGCTAAAGGCTAGTGCTTTACCACTTGAGCCACAGTGCCATTTCCGGCTTTTTTCTTTTTGCTTATGTGGTGCTAAGGAATCGAAACCAGGGCCTCTAGCATGCAAGACAAGTGCTCTACCACTGAGCCACCTTCCCAGCACTGGAAAGTGTTTCTTAGAATCTCCTGCCAGCCATTTATTAGTGGGAGTCCCGGGATTCAAACTTCAGGCCTAAGTTGCTGATTTCTGCTTGGCTTCCCTAATAGCCCGGCAAACATCAGCAATGTAAGGACATGTATATTGTCTGGGCATTGTTATTTAGACCCAGGATGGTACAATACAAAGGTAAAAGAAAAGTAAAACCACTGGATTGAACTTCTCAGTTTTATACTTTTACTTTTTATTTTTTTGCCAGCCCTGAGATTTGAACTCAGGACCCAGGCTCCCAGGATTGGCTTTGGCAGAGATGCCAAGACTTGAGTTCAAGCCCGGTGCTTTGCCTAAAACCAAATAATAATAATAATGATAACAATAACAACAACAACAACAACAATAATAATAATAAGGCATTGGCTTGGAATTTGCACCATTTCACTGGCAGGCCTGGCATTTAAAATCAGGGTCTGGGTAACTCTGTGGCACTGTGGGTTAAGGGGAAGATCACTGTCCTTGAAGACAAGAAGTTCAGAAAAGTTCCAAGGGCCTGAATTGAAGTCCCAGTACTGGAAAAAATAATATTCATATATGAGATCTATTTACATACATGGGTTTATTCCATATGACATTTATTACCCTTATTTATTTAGTATTATTACACAAAAAATATTTATTTTATTACATCATATCACATATACTGAGACCCAGGACTTTCACAGAGAAGTAAAAAAATGTGTCAAAATTGGCTTCTTACTCCATGAATACATTATTGGCCATGCTGGGATTTCAACTCACGGCCTACAATGCCCAATCCATAAATGGGGTCACAGTCTTAGCCCACCAGCCTCCACAAAACTGAGCTGCCAGGACATTCTGAGGACCTGTGATCAATCCACAGTAGTACCATATATGTATATATATATATATATATATATATATATATATATATATACTGACAGACGGAATGTGAAGATATTATTAAATTATATATTTTTACAAATTATTAGTCACTAAATTATGCTTCCATTTAATGAAGTATCATCATCTAATACTTATAAAATCATTAATAAAAAAATCAGTCAATATCCTTATTCATACCATGGTGCTAGAATGGAAGATATAAATTCAATAATTTTTGTGTGGCATTTTAAAATAGAGTCATGAATTAACTGAAAATTTAATTATTATTTTAATAATGTTCCATTAGCATTCACATGAATAGGAATGAGTTAGTCAGGATCTCCCTCCATTTGTGGGTGGCCGTCCTAGCATTGGAATTCCAGGCCTGGGACTGCAAACCATTGGAATGACACCGTGAAGATTTCAGGTTGTCACAAAGAAAAAGAACAACAAGAAGAAAAGGAAGCCAGGTGTCAGTGGCTCTTGCCTGTAATCCTAGATCCTCAGGAGGCTGAGATGCAAATTTGAATTCAGCCTGGATAGGAAAGACCTCGACATTCATACTTCTTAAGAGATTACAGGAAATCAAAACAAAATAATAACAAAAAAACCCTGAGTGGCCCATGGCTCAAGGTGCAGAGCACTACCCTTGATCAAAAGGGCTCAGGGACAGGGCCTGGATGATGGGCATTGAGCAGGTTGCCCATGCCCAGCCAGCCCCCCAAACTGGGCAAGCTGGAACAAGCCCTCAGAGAGTACTAAGTCTGAGCAGGCATCTTGAACAAGCATCCTTCACTGCAGTTTAAGAACTGAAGCCAGGAAAGCTTTGCGTGGGCTGGTGTGTGCAACTGGTGTGTACAACGGGTAAATTATGTCCTGGCACTTGTCAAGGGAAACCACAATTCTTAGGCTGTAGTTGTTGAAGGTTGTGACTCCATATCCGCTATCCTTCTGTAGGATGTGAGCCTAGGCCTCTGGGGGCTGGTGCCATAACTCATTCATCATTCCTCATTGCCGAGTCTCAGGCTGGTCCCAATTCCTGGGAAAGATAGAAAATAGCCAGCAATTTCTGTGCCAAAAGGGGTAATCCAATAAATCCCACCGTCATAACTCCCATTAGAAGTAAGCCTTGGGCTTCAAATGTAGTTTACTGGTAGAGTGCTTACTTAGTACACATGAAGCCCTGTGTTCGATTCCTCCCTACCACAGAAACAGAAAAATCCAGAAGTGACACTGTGGTTTAAGCAATAAAAGTGCTAACCTTGAGCAAAAGAAGCTCAGGAACATGCCCAGACCCTGTGTTCAAGCCACAAGACTGGCCAAAAAAAACAAAGTGAGCATGGTGAGACATTTTCTACTGAGACTTAGAAGAGGGCCAAGGTTATGGGTAACAGGTAGAGGGCAGGTGCTGTTGGCTCACCCCTGTAATCTTAGCTCCAAAGGAAGCTGAGATCTGAGGATGCCAAATGCAAGCAGGAAAGTCTATATGAGACACTTTTCTCCAATTAAACTCCCAAAAAGCCAGAAGTAGAGCTGTGGTTGAAGTAATAGAGTGCTAGGCTTGAGCACAAAAGATCAGGGATAGCGTCCAGGCCCTGAATTCAAACCCCGGGACTGGCACACGCACACACACACACACACACACACACACACACACACGCACACCAAGATAGAGAATTTGACAGTCCATTAAATCAATAGTATTCTTTTAATGCATAATAAACTATGAATTAAATTCAATCCCTGTCCAGTGATTATTGGGTCTAATTTTATGCAAGACTGATTGACGGACTACTCTTCCAACCATGACATTAATCACATTCCTCTGGTGTTCCTATGGACAAGCAATAGTTTCTTAGGCACTTCAGTCCCTTGTAAGTGGCATGACTGGGATTCAAACTCGGGGCCTAGTGTCCACGTTGGCCTATGGCTTCGCTGATAGAGCCAGCCTTCAGAAATGCTAGATGACCTACAGGTTGCAGCCATATGATTTACATCCAGTATGGTCAACGTGTAAGGAAGGAAAACAGAAACTGCTGACCGTCTGCAGTTTGTGGCTTTTTTTTTTTTGGTGCTGTTTTCATTTTCTTTTCCTGTGAGCCCCTGAGGCCTAGGACCACAGGATGGGCTATGGGTCCAGAGGCTGCACCATCCCAGGCTAGGGTGATGGAAACTGAGGAGAAGTTGCCACAAACTGAGATCAAACCCCATGCTTGGAAAAAATTAATAAATAATTAATTAACAACACTCCCTGCCATGGATTTTGTGCCATTTTGTTGTCTACCAGGCCAGGGATGTCACCTTGGGATCTGGGTAATTCTGATGCACTTGGGGCAGGGGATGGGAGAAAAGGGAAGCTCTCCTCCCTTGAAGACAAGGAATTCAGGCCTGTTCCCTAAGCCTGAATTCAATCCCCAGCCTTGGAGAACATAACATTTATACACATTTTTATTATATCATTTATAACTACATCCATACATTCAGTCTATATCTTGTTTGTTGGAATGATTCATTATATTTTATTATATATTTATTTGTTTACCATTTATTTTATGGACTGTGAGTGCACCTATAACATTTATTACATTCATTCAAACCTATTCCGTAGCATGTAGCTTTGCAGACATATTATAAACATCATACCTGACACCCAGCACTTGCACAGAAAAGGAAAACAGGTATCACACTTGCAATCTTACTCCAGGAAGACATTTAGCAATGCTGGGACCTGAAATGAGGGCCTAGAGGACGAATTCACGAATGGGTGAGTGTCAGCAAGGCAGCCTCTAGCACATTCAGGTGCCAGGTGGATCCCAGGACCTAGGATGGAGATACAGGTTTGGCCAAAATAGCAGTATCTTTCTATGCAAATGGTGGTATACAAATAAATATATATGTAGATACTGCGAGTGATGTCTATCTAGTATTCAATGACATATACTACCTTCCTAGTGATTCTCAGGTATTTAGTGAGGACTCCATTTAATCAATAGTATTCTTTTAGGGGATGGGAAGGTGGCTCATTGGGAGAGTGCTTATCTTGCATGCAAGAGTCCCGGATTCGATTCCTCAGCAACACATGGTTAAAAAAAGCAGGGAATGGCACAGTGTCTCACATGGTACCGCCCTAACCCTGAGCTGAAAAGCTGAGGGACAACGCCCAGGCCCAGAGTTCAGTCCCTGCTACTGACAAAACACACACACACACACACACACACACACACACACACACACACACACACACAATGTATTTTTAATGCATAATAAACTATAAATTAAAATCAATCCACATCTTGTGAATACTGGATTTAATTTTTGCTAGACTAATTGACAAATTACTCATCCAACCATGACATTGACCACATTTCTCTGGTGTTCCTATGTACACGCAATAGTTTCTTAGGCTCTCCAGCCCTTTGTAAATGTCATGACTGGGATTCAAACTCAGGGCCTAGGTGTGCAGAAGCCTATGGCTTCGCTGACAGCCAGCTGACAGCAATGCCAGGTGACCTACAGGTTGCAGTTTTGTCATTTGTACCCGGGATGGTCACCATGCAAGGAAGGAAAACCGAGAAACCTCTAACTGTTCACAATTCATTGCTATTTTTCCATGCCATTTTCACTTTTTTTTCCTGTCAGCCCCTGAGGCCTAGGATCCCAGGATGGGCTGTGTCCAGAGGCTGCACCAACCCAGGCTAGGGTGATGGAAGCTGAGGCAGAGTTGCCACGACCTAACTTCAAGGCTAAATAAATAAATAAAATAATAAAATATTAAAATACATAGAAATAAAATAAAATAAATTTTAAAAATATTAAAAATACTAATGGGGCTCCCTGACTTGGAATGCGTGTTCATTTTTTTTCTGCCAGGCCTGGGATTTGAACTTGGAGTCTGGGAAACTCTAATGCACTGTGGGGAATGGGGAAACTCACCCTTTGAATACAAGCTATCCAAGCCTGTTCCCTAGGCCTGAATTCAATTCCCAGCCCTGTAAATTAATTTTCATCCACATTTGAAATGATTAATATCTACATACTTATGTTTACTGCATATTGCTTTTTGTATTATTTATTAATTATATTTACTGACTATTATTACACTTATAACACATATTAAATTCACTACATCTTATGAAAATTATACAGATTTGCAAATGTATTATATCTTACTTCAGACCTAGGACACTCAGAGAAACACTATAGTAGATGATCTCATGCTTAGAAAAACAAAAAGAATACACCAACCAAAGTCTAATTTATCCCTAGCCACCACAGTGGCTCACATCTGTAACTACTCAGGAGGTTGAGAACTGGAAGATGAAATTTCAAAGCCAATGAATGCAGAAAAGCCTGAGAGATATCATCTCCAATTAACTGGCAAATGCCAGGCTACAGGCATAGCTGAAGTGGTAGAAAATCAGCTATGAACAACAAAGCCAAGAAAGAGCAAGCTGACTTCAAATGTGAGGAGAGGAGTTAGGGGGATAAAAGGGAGAGAAATCCTCCAAAAACAGAAAACAAAATGACAATACACAAATCCCACCTAATTTAAGGTACCAACCAAACTGAAAAAAAATGAAGCTTGTGCAGTTGTATAAGTTTTCATGAGCACATAAGCTCTTAGGTGCACTTCTAAGCTATGTTTTTAAAAATATATATGTATATATATTAATAATGCATATGTATATATATATATATATCTTTAAATAAAATCAGAAACCAGCCAATGAATAAATACTTCTGAATTAAACATGGCATTATAAATTATTTATACTAAAAGTGTATTCCAAGTTTCTTTTCTCAGAATCAATCTTTAAGAAATT